>NC_140586.1:665430945-666630945 GCF_964204655.1 Triturus cristatus | reverse complement strand
ACAAAGGGGTGTTTGGTTCCCAGTGAGGACAATTGTGGATGTATTAGTTGTGATGGCCACACAACTAATATCCCAAATTCGAACAATCATTCTATGTATAGATGTCAAAACATTAGGTACTGGGGGTCCTATTAGGATGGCGGGCGGACTGTTTTCTGAAACAGGTCTCTGAATCAGCTTGGCGGAGGTTACCAGGCAGGGCATCCACAGTTTGTCCGTCCTCACTGAGAACGTTCTACCACCCAGACGGGCTTTCGCAAAGCGGGGGGTACAAAGAAGATTTTGTGAGTTTGACCTCGGAGACCGATTTTGCTTATAGCAACATAGCCTATGTTTAAGGTATCCGGGGACTTCCCTTTAGTGCCCGGTATGCCAGAGTCATGGCCTTGAATACGATTCTTTTGGCTACTGGGAGCCAGTGAAGTTCGAGTAAATGCGGAGAGACATGATGCCGAAAAGGTATGCGTCTGATCAGTCTTGCAGCCGCATCCTGCACCATCTGAAGGCGTTTAATCGAATATTTAGGAAGACCAAGATATAGACCATTTGCGTAGTCCAGCCTAGATGTCACTGTGGCATGGACTATGGATTTGCGACAGTCTGCTGACAGTAAATATAAAAATCTCCGGAGGTTTCTCAATTTGCTAAAGCAAGTAGCAGAGACCTGCTGAATTTGAGCCGAGAAGGAAAGGTCAGCTTCCCACTTCACGCCTAAATTTTTAATATTAGTGGCAGGAGTGGGGGTTGGGCCCATTTCTGATGGCCACCATAAATCTGGTGCTGGGCCCTTTCCAAAAAATCAGCACCTCTGTTTTTCCCGCATTGAGTTTTAGCTTGTTTTTATTCATCCATAATGCTATATCTCTCAGACAACCTTTAAAGTTCTTAAAGGTATCTGCCGTCTGCTCTTGAAAAGGAAAAAACAACTGGGAATCGTCAGCATAAGAGATCGCCTTCACCCCCCAGTTGGCAATCAGAGAGAAAAGCGGAGCCAGGTACAGATTAAAAAGCAGAGGGTCAGCGCTGAGCCCTGAGGAACACCACACCAAAGTTGTTTAGGCTTTGATTCAAATGGCTGTAGGGCAACTCTCTGAGTGCGACTGCTCAGATATGATTTCAGCCAGGTCAGCACCTTCCCCCCAAAGCCCATGTCTCGTAATCTCTGAATCAACGTGGCATGATCGACTGTGTCAAATGCCGCAGACAGATCCAGGAGCACCAGCAGCGCTGATGCCCCTGAATCGAGCAACCCTCTCACTGACTCAGCCACCTCAAGGAGAGCAGTCTCCGTGCTGAAACCCGCCCGAAATCGAGATAGTGTGTCATGCATGGAGCCCTGGCTCTCAATAAAGTGCTGGACCAACTTCTCTAACATTTTTCCCGGCGCAGGCAGCAATGACATTGGCCTAAAATTATTGAGATCTCCGAGGTCTCCATTTGGTAGCATGTTTCCACTTCTGGGAAAACGCCGGATTCAAGGGAATTGTTCCAGATATGAGATAGCGCACAAATAAGAGACTGAGACAGCACTTTCCAAAGTTTAGGAGGGCATGGAACATCTGGGGCACCTGATCTGCATTTTTGAATTTCTGCCAATGCATCGTGCTGCAAAAATGGCGTGAAGTTTGTAAGCAAGGGTTCTGTCGCAACTCCCAATTGCCTATCTGATTTCTCCGTTGCCACTGGTGTTGAGAAGGAATCATAAACCTTTGAAATTTTATTGTCGAAGAAACTTACAATCTTTTCACACATAGCAAGGGCAGGCTGTACTCCGGTCTCTGATGCTAAAGGCTTAAAAAAGGTCTGAACCACCTTAAAAACCTCTTTACTAGAGTGATCTGCCTTGTGGATGCTAGTGACTATATAGTTCCTCCTGGCTACTTTTATCAGCTTATGTAGGTCTTTCAGTGCATTTTTATAAATTACTTTTGCCAGTTCGCAGTAGCTCGCTCTCCAATGGCGTTCCAGGCATTTACACCTGCTTTTAGCTTCTCTTAGTGAGTCAGAGAACCATGGTGCAAAGGGGGAATGTCTAAGAGACTTCACAACTCTAGCCGGAGCAATGGACTCCACAGCCGCGGAGATCCATTGATTTACCGCAAGGGCATCTGCATTGGGGTCTGAAGATAGAGGTGGAACATTTTCCTGTAGAATCGGACCTAGAGATGCTGCATTCAAGTTTTTCCAATTGCGTTTTATAATGGCGCGCTAACCCTTAAACTGACCGGGTTCGGCCAGATTAACGAAAAAATGAATCAAACAGTGATCCGACCAAACCAGTGGGCAGGGAGTCTCCATATCTATAGATGAGATGTTAGAAAAAACTAAATCTAGGTTATGGCCTGCTTTGTGCATAGGGGAAAATACAAGTTGCCTAAGGTTGGCCCCTGCCAACGAAGAGACAAGCTGAGCTGCTTGTGCACAGCTGGGGTCATTTACGAGCAGATTAAAAATCGCCAAGGGCCATACAATTAGCATGTACTAGCGATTTTTGAGCAATATAATTGTAGAGATCCTGGCATACATTCGCTGCAAAATCAGGCGGTTTATAAATAAGAATGCCGAAAAAGAAGTTGAGGGGTTAATTTGGAGGCAAGAATTGAGGCCTTTTGTGCCCTGCACGTAGAGTGGGGTGGAGAAAACTAGCTCCCATGAGTCTTTAAAGATAATGTCCACCCCGCCCCCTCTTTTATTGCTCTCTCTATTAGCACAACACATTTTAAAACTTGGCGGGATGGCAAGAGCTATTGCTGCCACAGAGTCCGCATTTAGCCAGGTTTCTGTTAAAAACATGTAATATAATATAATATAATATAATAATAATTACATATATATATATTAACTTTAAAATAATGATTAAACTATTATCTCTAATTCATTTTAAAACTTTAAAATTATATACAAATAATATATATATATATAAATAAATGTAAAAATAAAACATCATTCTACAATAAATTAAAACATTAAACTATGAAAAAATATTTAAACTTAAATTACCCAATACAATCAATGCAACAGTAGAAAAAGTAATGGATAGCAAAATAATTAAATTTACTATCCCAACTTCAGTGAATGTAACAGTAGGGAAAGTGTTGGATAGCGGAGTGGTTAAAAATGACTAATCCCACTTCAGTGAGTTCAACAGTAGGGAAAGTGTTGGATAGTGGAGGGGAAAAAAATACTATTCCCACTCCAGTGAGTGCAACAGTAGGGAAAGTGTTGGATAGCGGAGGGGTAAAAATTACTATTCCCATGCCACTGAGTGGAACAGTAGGATAAGTGTTGGATAAGTGTTGGAGAGGTAAAAATTACTATTCCCACTCCAATGAGTGCAACAGTAGGGAAAGTGCTTGATAGCGGAGGGGTAAAAATGACTATTCAAACTCCAGTGAGTGCAACAGTAGGGAAAGTGCTGGATAGCAGAGGGGTGGAAATTACTATTTCCACTCCAGTGAATGCAACAGTAGGGAAAGTGTTGGATACCGTAGAAAATAAAATACTATTCACACTCAAACACTTAAAAAAACATTTTTATATATAAAAAATAAAAACAACAGTAAAAACTAACAAAGAATATTAAATAAATTAAAATAAAATGTATTAAACATATAAAAAGAACACATATTATAATATTAATTACATATAACAAAAACTTACAAATACTATATATAATAATATAAATACACACACAAATAAATATTTCTTCTAAACTAAAAATATTTACAAACAAAACAATTAATTACAAAATAAATATATTTCTTTTATTTCCTAATCTACAACACCACACCAATAACAAAACACTTCAAATGTTTTAGTTAAATGTATTTACATACTTAATATAATTAATAATCAATTAAATATTATCAGTAATAAAATAAACTATACAAATGTATTTACTACACACACTTTAACACTATAATTTCCACAACACAAACCCAAATTAAACTATAAAATAATAGAACACAATTAAAACTTATTTTAAAATTAAAAACAATTACTATTAACAACTAATAATTAAAATGTATTTAATACCCACCCTTTACCCCTTTTAAAAGTAAATATAACAAATGTTTTTTAAAAATTGCCCATAATAATTATCTATTAATTAACAACTATATATTAATTATACACAAATTACTTCCCACCCTTTACAAATTAATTAATTACAATTAACAACCAATTATTAATTCAATTAAAGATAAATTACCTCCCACCCTTTGCACCTTTAAACACTACAAAACACACCTAAAATTAATTACACAACTACCATAATTAATTTACAATTAATTAAAATTAATTAACAACCAATAATTAATTAATAATAAATTACTTTAGACATTTGATACAATAAAATATCAATTAAAGAAATATGAATATATAAAAATGAATCAATAAATGTGATATAATTAAATTACTTCCCACCCTATTCCCCTATAAACCCACAACCTGCTACAGAGCTAAAAGTGCAAAATTCAAATAAAAAAAGAATGTAACAAATTTAATATAATTAAATTAATTCCCACCCTATTTCCCTATAAACCCACAACCCGCTATGGAACTAAAAAGCGCAAAATTAAAATACATTTTTTTTTATAACTACTAAAAATTTAACATATATATTAAAAATACAATAATAAAAAACGATATTTTAAAACAACTATATTTTTGCAAATGATATTAAACACTTCGATATTTTTAAAATCGACATTACTTACCTTAGTATGGGTTTGACCCAAAGGATAGCTGGGAAGTCTGGATGATGACTTAGAATTGGGGAAAGATGTTTAACCCCACCATGATAAAACATCCTGCAGTGTGAAGTGGTGGCCAATAGACTATGTTACCAAATATTTAAAGCTTTAGGTTTGAAAGTTCTTGGACAAGGAGTCCCATAATCTGCTTCGGGCTGAGTGCCTTAGACCGTCTACTGATGACAAGATTTACAATACTCCTAACCTAGACCGGGAGCTCATAACATATACATTTGGAAGCCTTTTGGTCTAGCTATAATCTCTAGTACTCAGATTCTTTGGGTTTAATGGGTGACCTCTTATGTTCTGAACCATACCTGCACAGTGGTGATTTCTACTATGTAATGTATATACGCACAGATGCACACACACACACATACACACTTATCCTTTCCCCATACACACACGTATGTGTATGTATGTGTGTTACATATAATTATATTGTTAACCCTTCACATTTGCTCATGAACAGGGTTCACAATGTTGATCTCCCTGATATGTATTACATTCTGAAAATATTGGCCAAAATGTTTGCCCTACAATGTTTCTAAACAAAATAGTTGCATGTCATTCTTGACCTGTATGCGCGTTGTCCAGGTGAGTTACAAAGTCTAGAATGCCAAACACTGGTTATTCAATATTGTTATTTTCGGATGGTACCATGTTGTATAGATTTTCTCTCCCCTGTATCCCCTTTTCTACCATTTCAAATCAGAGGGTTTTGTTTGGCTAGTCTGAATTCCCTCTATGGTTGTGTGGAAGGGAGTTGGAATTTATGTCTCCTGAAGTTGCCTTGCTGATATTATGGTAAGTATAAAGGAATCAAATACCTCTCACTGTGAGCTGTCCATGCTGCAATCCTTCAACTGTTATCAGACGTACAGCATCAAGGTTATCATTATCTACAATCTGAAAAGATTCCCAAGTGATCGGACGCGATTGACCTTCCAAAAGATCCAAACCTATAAAATAAGGAACATGACTATGTTAGGAAACATGTTGTAGGCATTTAAGTCCAACAGTGACATTTGTGAGCTAAGCAGAGCAGATCGTGTAATGCTCGGCAGCTTGTATGTACACAATTAGTTCTAGGATACTATTTTTCAAATTTAAATTAACCTCTATTTGCATGTGTCCGATACATATATATTTTTTGTATTTATTTAGAAAGTTTTGTATAGTGCGAACATGACCACCGAGAGTATCAGAGCACTTTACAGATTGTGCAGTAGGACGAGTACATGCAAACACACATAATCCACATATCGACAAGTACATAGACTTAGAATGTCCAACCATCTCAAGGGCCTAGCCCCTAGGACACAAAACAGCATTGAATGGCCCAGGAGTCAAGTGGGGAAGGAAGACTGAGGCTGATATTTCTGCATCAAGAGCTCTTTAACTTCTGATTTGAAGAGGACAGAGGAGGGGATCACCCTGACTTCGGGGGAAAGAGACCTTCAGATCCTTGGTGCCATACCTGAAAATGTTCAATTATAGGTCTTTTATTTCTTGAATTTTTGTGGTTTGCATAAGAGGGTGCTGGCACTTCTGGAGGCTCTTGAACCACATGAGAGCTCCAGTTTCTGAGCGAGGTATATCGGGGTCTTGAGGTGGATGGCTTTGTGTGTCATGCATGCAATTTTCAGCTGTATCCGAGCTTCATAAGGGAGCCATTTCAGAACTAGCAGGTCCGTAGAGATGTGGTTGAATTTTTTTGTGCCCGAGCCTGGCCACAGCATTGAAGGTTACCCTAAGGGGAGCCATTTTCACTCTGGGCAGGCCACACAGCGTAGCACTGCCATACTCCAGCTTTGCGATCACCAATGCTTGCACTGCAACCTTTAGGTCATGAGCAGGGATATAGGGTTTGAGCTTCCTAAGGATGCAGAGTTGGAAGTTTGCTCCTTTGGTAAGGGAACTGATGTGTTTTTGCATGTTCAGACTCTTGTCTAGTATGATACCAAGCGAGGATGCCGAGTCCACGAGGTGAGGTCTGCAGTTAAGATCTGTAAGCTGATTCAACCATTGTTCAATGTCCGGTGATTGCTTATGAGGTGAGATAAGGAGGAATTCTGTTTAAAGAGCATTTAGTTTCAGGTTGTTACATGTCAGCCAGCTTTGTGTTTCCAGTAGGACTGAGTTGAAGGACTGAATGTCCTCAGGGGAGGCGATCTTCAGGTATAATTGAGTATCGTCCACATACATGTGACAGTGAATGCTGGATGATTTCAGCATTTCTGTTAGAGGCTCCATGAACAAGTTAAGGAGCGTGGGAGAGAGTGCTGAACCTTGGGGAACCCCCAGCAAAACCGGTGCAGGATGAGACAGGGATTGGTTCATCTTGAAGCATTGGGATCTATTCAGGAGGAACAAAGAGAACCAATTAAGCACAGGCCCAGACAACCCCATCCTGTGTTGCAGGAGGTCAATTAGAGTATCATGTTTGACAGTGTCAAATGACGAAAGGTCAAGAAGGATCAATAGGCACGACTCATTGTGGTCCAGCATTCTTAACGCGTCATTGACAATGTGCGTTAGGGCCGACTCTGTGCTATGGCCCGAGCAGAAACCAGATTGGCATTGGTCCAGGAGTTGGAAATTGTGGATATGGTTGCAGAGTTGGGCAAGCACACATTTCTTCAGGAGTTTTGCTAAGGTGGGGATGTTGGAGATTGGGCGGAAGTTATGAAGGTACAAGGGATCCGCGGTAGGTTTCTTTAAAATCGGAGTGACTTGACCCATTTTTAGGCAATCTGGAATAGCACCTTGCCGCAGTGATGCATTGACTATCGTAGTCCACAATGTTAGTAGGGAGGATCTAACTTCCAGGAAAAGGTTCGATGGCAGTGGGTCATTGTTGTGGTTGGAAGGTTTCAGAGTCGACAGCGTTTTGCGTATAGCGCATTCATCCAAGGTTTGGAAGAGACTCCAGGAGGCATTGTTTTTGGGGAGGTGCGGTTGCGCCGGGCCAATGAAATCTCTACCAGGTGGGCATAGGGGGGTTAGTGGACTGATCGACAGGTGGTTACAGGCTGATCGTAGTTCAGGTTCAATCTTACTGGTCTTATCTGTGAAGAAATTTGTGAATTCTTCGCAGTTGGACAATGTCCCTTGACCCAGTGATGCGGAGTTCGGATGACTATTGGCTTGGGACTTGATGAGTTCGAACAGTTTTTGGGACGGTTTTTTGCTTGGTCTGAGTTCTGAAAAAGGTGGCCTTCGAGCATCTGATGTGCTTATTATAGGTGCATCTCAGGGATCTTAGGTGGTAGAGATGCTCAAAGGATAGATTGGACCGCCACAGCCTTTCAGCAAGTCTTAGGTTTCTTCTTTCTGAATTAAGACTATCGGTAAACCATGGTTTGGAGGGTTTAGAGGAGATTCTTTTGAGCAGTAGTGGAGCGACCGAGTCTAGTACATTCAGCATTGCGTGATTATAATGGGCAGTAAGGTCGTGGACATCCAACATGTTCGGTGCTGGAGTCAGGATGTTATCACAGAGATCAGTCAGATCATGCAGGTTGATGTTCCGTAGGCATCTTTTCAACTGTTTTGGGTTCTTGGGCTGGGCTGTACTTGTTCTTACCAAATCCAGGATATGGAAGGTGGTGATGCAATAGTGATCTGTCCAATCACACAGGAGGATAGAATCCAGGAGGATGGAGTTGGGCTTACCTAAGGTAGCTCCTTTGATATGCGTGGGGCTGTCACAGATTTGGATTAGGTTGAGGTCAAGAAGGAAGGATTTAAGGCTATTGACCACCACATCGTTTACATCATTCCAATGGAGGTTGAAATCTCCCAGGAAGATTTGGGAGCCGTGGAAGTCTACGTTGGCTGAAATAATGTCCATGATCTGTTCTGTGAAGGGAAGGTTGTCGCGAGGGGGGTGGTAAAATGTGTGCAGTTTGCAGGAGTGATTGTTGCCCCCAGTCACTTCAATGCATAGGTATTCACAGGACGGCAGAAGGTCAGTCTGTAGTACCTTCACTGTAAGATTGCTCCGATGTAAACATGCAATGCCTCCACCTTGCCCTAAGATTCTGTCCAACCTAATGATATCATAGTTGGGAGGTATTAAGAGGTCCAGGAAGGGGATAGCTGAGTCATTAAGCCAGGTTTCCGTCAGCATTACAAGGTCAGGGGGGAGGAAGCCCGGAACGCCCGCGATCAGGGAGCGAGCGGGGATGGTGATTTTTCGTGGTGGTGCAGCTTGGACTGGAGTTTGCAGACAAGGCCTTACTGATATGTAGTAGACTGTGGACCTCTGCCTTAAGTTGTTGTAGGCAGAGTGCTATCTCGCTAAGGTGGCCTTCCAGTGAGGTGTGTGGATAGGATTGGGTGGCACGGTCCCCGGGATTCTGGAGCGGTAGAGAGCTAGTGAAGTCGGGGGAAAGTAGGGCCGGTGGAGACTGCATGTGTCCAGCGAGAAGAGATTCTGTACACTGGAGTTGCCCGCTCGGAATGGATAAGCAATGGGAGGAGCTAGTGAGGTCAGGGGAAAGAAGGGCGGTAGGCAACTGGATGTGCCCAACGGGAAAAGATTCTAGGCATCGCGCATCAACTTTCTAAAGGACATTTACTGTTGCTCACATCAGGGACTATATGTCCCATCATGCACTTTAGATGTCTGCACTTGGCAACGCCCACTTAGGGCTTGAAATTTAAATAAATGATACCGGAAATGATGTGAGCCTTTGATGCGTCTTTTACCAGCAGCCCGTGAAGAAGAGGCCTTGAACCTTGAAACGCGTTGGCATCGTATGTTAATTTGGAATTGAAAGGCGAGCTGAATTCCTATGCTGAACGGCAAGAGTGCTGGGAGTGCTCTCCCAATGCTTTTGGGCATTTTGATGAACAATAAATTAACACGGTAGCCCAGCCGTGGAGAAGAGTGCCATCATTACTAGTGAGGCTGTGGATTTGAACTGTTCGGAACCGTGACAGGGCAGCGCTCTGCATGCATAATTAGCTCGTTTTTCAATACTCCAAAATTCTACTAAGGACTTGAAAAAGCTTAATTAGTTAAATGCGCATCAACTTACTATAGGACATTTACTGTTGCTCATATCAGGGACTATATGTCCCATCATGCACTTTAGATGTCTGTACTTGGCAACGCCCACTGAGGGCTTGAAATTGAAATAAATAATATCGGAATTGATGTGAACCTGTGATGTGTCTTTTACCAGCAGCCCATGAAGAAGAGGCCTTGAAACGCGTTGGCATCATATGTTAATTTGGAGTTGAAAGGCGAGCTGCATTCCAATGCTGAACGGCGAGAGTGCTCTCCCAATGCTTTTGGGCATTTTGGTGGACAATATATATATCTATATATATATATATATATATATGTATATATATATATATATATATATATATATATATATATATATTCACTTAAAAAACCATAGGTTTCACACATGTTATAGTTAGCTGGACATTTCACTTGTATAAAACCATTGAAATTCCCCCGTTATAGTTAGTTCAGATAACTATAACTCGCGCGACCGCAATCCACTGCTGATGACGTCACATATTACATCACTCATGACATGGTCAGTTGCATCACTCATGACATCACTGATGACATCATCCTTGTGATAGAGTGGCGGCCGCGCGAGTTATAGTTATCTGAACTAACTATAACGGGGGAATTTCAATGGTTTTTTACGAGTGAAATGTCCAGCTAACTATAACATGTGTGAAACCTATGGTTTTTTAAGTGAATTTGTACGGCTTTTTAAATGCTAAGTTATGTATGTTTTATTATATTTTTTATATATATATATATTTTTTTAAGGTTTTGCACGGTGCTCGCATGGTGCTCGCACAGTGCGCGCACCCCGCGATTTTTTGAAAAAATACTAAAATGTTTTTTTCACCCTTCGGGGTCCTTCAGGGACCCCCTGACAAAGGCTAGGGGGTCAGGAACTCTCTACCCTGCCCCCTTTTCACGTTCGCCACCTTCCTTTTTCACTCTCGCACTAACAACAAACAAAATGGCGGCCGACACTTCCTGATTTCGACCGATTCGAACGTTGACTGACATGAAACCACCAATCAGAATTACGCTTGCACACGTTAGGGTGCTCGCACGGTACTCGCACGGTGCGCGCACGGTGCGCGCACGGTGCGCGGCTATAGATATGTATGTGCTTTTAACTGCAATTTTCTCAGGCTCTACTGAACAGATTGACTCCATATATGCAAAAGGCACATCCCTGAGCTGAGGACTACCTCTTTGCCAAATTTCAAGTAAGTCTGTTCAGCCGTTCGGGCTGTACCTTGGACTAAAGGTCCCTATGGAAAATTGCATGGGGAAAACGTGTTTTGGGACCCCCCTTTTTGCCCCACCTATTTTGAAAATTTCGCGAGGATTCGTCAACCGGCGCCAAAGTTATTTCAAATAGAATGTTGCGGATTTCCTATGGAAACACGGTCCTAACTATAACTATCTACTGGCGACCGCCAGTAGATAATATATAGATATATATATATATATATATATATGTAATTTGGGATGTCATCAGTGTTGTCATTGAACATGTCATGAGTGATGTAATATGTGACGTCATAGAGAGTGCATGGCAGGGTTACTAATTATAGTTAGCTCACTCAACTAGAAATGAAAATTAAATGGATACTTTTTGGTTTAAATTTGTATTTTTTTGGTGTGACCCATCAAGCGGGGCCTAGAAAAAGGGGGGGCCCAAAACACGTTTTCTTCATTCATTTTTCCATATTAAAATTTAACAGCGATACAACAAAAACTGATTAATGGAATGACAACAAATTTTGGCAGAAAGCTAGAATTCGGTCTACAGAGCATGCTCTTTGTGATTTGCTGTAAATCAAATTAAAAAAACAACAGTTGATGGACAGAATGCAGAACAATGTCATACATTCACCCCAGTACAGAGATCTGGGCCTAAATCCATCGTTTTTTTCTCACCATGCCATTCCAGTTTGAACCCAGACATATGCAAATCAGTCTTGACCTTGTTCCTCATGGGAACAGTCCAGCCCGAACTGCCAAGCCAGGTCCTTCCTGGACTGGAAACAAGCAAAATCAAATTAAGGCTCAAAAACGTTGTCTATTTCATGACATGGAGCGAACAGATCCTGAGATAAGATTTGATTGGCTGCCATCACACTAATAAATATGCAGCAGCAGCCATTTCAGAACTCAAGGGAGCACTGTCCTGCAAAAAAGTTTTTAAAAATCCCAAAACATTGTAAGATCCCAAAGCCTGGTGGGGCGTTGCAAAGGGATACCCGGGGGCCAAAAACACATGTATTTTTTAAAATTGGCGCCAGAGAGGGTCTGTTCATTCATGGCACAGGTTATTAAAAAATCTCAAAAAATGGCAGTCTCCTGCCTTTTTTTTAAACCCCTGGGTTAGGCCAGGAGAAAGTGGACTTTTGATTGTATTACTTTATTTTTATTTTTTATGAGGCCTTTATGAGCGTCCCATCAACTGGGGCTACTATTTTCACAATGGGAAGGGAGGTGTGAGGCTCCTCTCCTAGCCTCAAAGACGCCCTAGGGACCTCATACCCCAGGTCCAATATTTTTAAAACTAGGTGGGGGCACTTGGCTTCCCTCCCTAAGCTATTTTTAAAACTAGGAGGGGCATGTGACCACTGTCCCAAGCTATGACAAGGCCCCGGGGACCCTATCCCCTGGGGCTAGTGTATTTGTTTGGGGAGGGGCGGGCGTGCATGTGGCTCCGCTTCCCAAGGATTGGCTCTGGAGACCACATCAACAGAGATCAATCGCAGTGTCCAGGGAAGCCATCCCCTAGGACACGGCTCTGTTCCCTGCCAGGGTGAGTGTGGGTAGGGAATACAAATCTATTCCCTGCCCATACTAAACTGCCAGGAGAACACAAATTTGCTCCCGCCTGGGCATGATCAGTGAAAAATGCTGCCTCCGCCCGGACGGGAGGAAAGCATGAAATAGACGCCCACCAGCACCCATTGTGATGCAGACCTGGGATTCGGAAGGGGCTACAAGGGCCCTGGAGCTCCCCCTGCAGTCCCTAATATTGAAGGAAGCCTCGGTGCTGCAGGTGGGCAGTTATATTTACTTTAGGGCACAAGTTATAGTTAGTTGAGATAAATATAAATGGTGAATTTCAGTGGTTTTGTTTATTTAAAAAGGTTTGTTTTAACTGACATTTTCACCTAACTATAACGTTTCTGTTTTTCTCAGGGAATTTCTATGTTTTTTTAAATGTAATATTATTACAATTCCTGAATATATTATAAAACAAATATATATATAACTTAAGGTTCAAAATGTATAGTTATCTGGGCATTGCCAAGCAATCGGATTGACAGCTGCCAACTTGTTTAGCTATATTAACTTTAGTCCTGTTTAACAAATCTTCACAAAACGTTAAAAAATTAAAAGTTTATCGACCTCATCTCTTTCCAGGAAAGTTTTGGGGTGATCATCAAGCAGGGGCTAATAAAAAGAGGGGAAGGGGTTGGTTCCCAAAACACACACAGTTTCCATAGGGAATTTGAGAAAGTGTTACAGCCAAAAGAGGTTAATGGAATTACACCAAATTTGGCAGAAAGCTTGATCTTTACTCTTTTTGTGAGTTGGCGTAAATCTGTTCAGTAGAAATTAAGGTTAAATATGTATACATATCTGAGTGGTTAGGTGCACAAGAGTCTCACAAGATTCCCGCAGGCATGCAACTTCAAATAATGGAGTGATATGATTGTCTGTGAGGGCCTTTTTTCCCCGTCGTCCATCTCGCAGGTGTGAGAGACTCCCGCGAAACCCATGAGAGCAGTCGCTCTGATTGGCTGGCTACAAATAATGGCATTAAATGTCCTTTCCTTCAACTAAATAGTCTTTAAGCATAAAACAAGATTTAAATAATAACAGACCCAAACTATTTCAAGGGGGTGTTACCATTTCACTTTGGATAATCAGAACATTCTTCATGAAAGCGAAGCTAAACGTGAACATTCTAATTGCCAGGTCCATGGTTAGCTGCACTTTGCAGGCAACATCTTCCTAAATCTCTATTTCCATCTAATTGAATGTTTTTAACAAAGCAAAACATGTTGTTACAAAGCTCTATATATAAAATTAAACGATGTTTCTACTGTTTACCATTGATAACAGTATAGTCCAGTATTTCACTTTTTTGCTTCTAATATGAATTTCTCTTTTTGGAAAAACAACTTCTTAAAGAGTACTGCACCAAAATAAACTTCTAATGCTCAAAAAAACATAATTGGTAATGTTTTATATGGTCCTACATTGCCATCTCGGGGTTCTGGTGATTTTGACAAGCCACTCGTCCTTCAATGTCACCAGAACACCTAAATGGGTACACATTATGTATCGCATATATGGATGTTTATCATGTACATTTGTTTCTTGATTAAACATGTAACCCTTACCCAAAAGTGTCACAATGCAGGAAATACAAAAATAATACATTGAGCAACCGACAAACCTCTTAGTAAATAGTACTCATATGTCCTCCATTAGATCTGTGAAACACCCTGTTATGATAGTTCAGTGGTAGACATCGGGCCCGATTCACTGAACTAACTTAAGACAAAATCCTAAACTTACTACCATTTTGGTATTCACAGAAGGCATTTAATTTCTTCATTGATATCAAATATGATGAATGAAGTGTTTAAAAACAAGCTACTTCCTCCTGCCAATCTTTTCAAAACCATACTATCATGAATAGATCGAAGTATTTCTACTTGCCCATATTCCATGAAACTCTGGGAGCATTTGTCTCTGCTGTTCTGAGTGAGAAATGGACCATAATAGGAGAACTGCTATTAAAATGCCCATCAATTGCTTCAAATTCGACCTGGTGAAGACATTCAATAAAGAACAGTTTACAATAATGTATTAATGTAGCATGATTCAACTATACAAAGTGAGTTACTGTATATTTATTAACAAATGACTGTTAAAATATGAGAGATGTGCCTATAGACATGAAATGCCACCTCACCTCATAGTTCTGTCTCTCTGTGTGGGTGACATTAGGGGGCTGGTATGCAATGTTCATTTCATACAAGTCCTGCCAAGTAAAAGAGGTTATGGCTTTGGTGTGGTCATCTAGGTGGGTGATATAGCCCTCTGGTGGGGGCTTGGTGATGTTGAAAACTAATCTGTCTTTTGGTGTTTCATCGTCTTCTGCATCAATAGCGGCTGTTGAGAGTGGAGTGAGGATAAACTGATCAATCTCAAGGATAAACATGGACATGAAGGCAGCACGAGGCATTGTATTTGGAACAGCCCCTCTTATCTCCACTGGAATCCAGACATTTTCAGTCTACAAAGAGCAAACAGTGACAATGTTAGTGGTGAGTGAACTACAACATTCTCAGAACTGAAATCCTGCTCCACAACATACGTCATGTAGACATATCCCTAAGCAGGTTAAAAGTGTTATCATAGTGTTGAAATCTAAGGTATGCTTAAATTATAGCTACACTCATACAGATTTGCATTATGTATTCAGAGATTTATATAAACAGGTGTTCAAATGCAGAATTAGATCCTCGTTATACATTATTGTACCCAGTATTATCTAACTCATTACATGTAAGCTCAAAGGAGAGAGTAGAAAATATAGAAAATTCAGAATGCTGTACATTTCCCTTGATAAACAGTCCCTTCGTACAGGGGTAATTCCTGAAAGATCTAAACTGACATGTGTGCATTCTTTCATAAAAAAAAAAACAACAAAAAAACATGACTTGAATCCACTGGCTAATGACATGCCTATCTCACTATTGCTCTATATCCCCAAGCTACTGGAGATGGCTGTCATTTCCCATCCCATTTTTGGGCAAACTACTGCAACCAATGCAGCTGTTTACTTCTTACAACTGTTGTAGATGATGGGCCTCATTTACAATGAGGCTGTGCCACAGGAGCATCAATTTACGTGACACTCCGGTGATGCAGGGGACTGCGCCATATTTACCAGGCAGCACTAAGCCACTTGATGGCTTAATGCGCCTTATAAATATAATTAGCTTTAATGCAGTTTTCTGCGTTAAAGGGGCGTGCAATGGGTGTTGCTGTGGGCGTTCCCAACAACACCCATGGGTTTTTTGACTCTGCCCCTGATATTACGAAGAATCGGAACTCTGAGGCAGCGCCAAAAACGTACGCCTCCCCAGTGGAGGTGTAAGGAAGGCTCAATAAGGAGAACTACCTTTATTTCTCCTTGTTTTTACTTTTTCTATGTCTGCTGCATTCTGCAGCACTCATAGAAAGAGGAAAAAGCATCTTGTGAAGGGGAAGATGTGCTTCTATCATAGGGATCATTAAATACTGAGACACAAGACCAGAACCCAAGACCCCGCTGTGGCCAGTTATTGGGTAGGTAGCTCCGCTTCAGTGAAGCTTTCCACTACCTCAATCTATTGCTCTGCAGGGGCTTCCTACGGATATGCTTTTACTCCTCAAATCACAGAACAGCTGCCAGTGCCCAGTTTTCCTCTTTTTTCCAGCGACTATGCAGCGGGCCGTCCGGAGTCTTCCAATGTAGTGTATTTTCAATATGGGCTACTCCCACGTCCAGATCCTATAACCTCTCGCCCATCTTGCAAGATGGCCTTCTGTTGTACATTCCCAACTTTGCAGGTTTTTCAAGGCCATGGTCACCATTGTTTTATATAATCAAAAAATTAGATGTTGACCAAAACCAAAAAGGGAAACCTTCCCGCATAAAAACAATCATTCCTAAAAACGCAGGCACCCTTGCACCATGGCGCAAAGGTGCCTGCGTTGGTGCAAGGCAGCCCATTGTGCACCGGCACAGGGGAAAAGGACAGGACTGTGCCATATCTGATAGATACTGCACATTCTTGCCCGTTCTTTTGCCGTAGGGCAGCGCAGCAGGAAGGCCTGCAGTGCTGCCCTATGGCAAAATCTTGTAAATAAGGCTCCATGTTTATATAATAGTGGATTAAGGCGAGGCAGGAACACAAATTCCTTTGCATCTCTCTGGCACCTTCGCGACTTCTAACTATTCATTTCTACTTTACCATCTGTTTTCTTACCATAGGTGGCCACTATTTAACGTTACTCTCATCTTCTCTGGTGGACTCCAAATGGTTGAATTGTGTTCTTTTCATTAGTCATCGAAACCTGTTCTGTGTGGTATATTCCACCGTGATAAATAATTTTTTACTTTCTTTTGTTTTTGCAGTTGTTTTTATTGAGTTTTGTCTTTTAACACATTATAAACCATACAACGGTATGTACATTTACATCCAATTGCTTAGAGAACTCCTGACAGTATTGGAATAAGCCTATGCCCTAAGGGTTCATTAGGAGTCTTGTGTGTGTTAACAGTGTTAAACTAACAAACAATCCCAGTAATGGGCTTAGGTTAGGGGCATGCATGCACTTGGAATTAGGCCGAAATTACAGTGACAGGCATCCAGTACAATCATTGCCAAATGCATGTATATAAGCTGTGAAGGGGGAAGATGTGCTTCTATTGTAGGATCTCTAAATACTGTGACACAAGACCAGTACCCAAGCCCACCAGTGGCCCCTTATTGGGCAGGTAAACATTGTATTGCACTTCTGTTACTTACCTGTTTGCACTCCCTCGTGACCCCGTTCCGTCCCGGCTTTGTGCCGTTTGTGCGGAGGGTCAGCTCGAGGAATCCTACTCCCTGCTCGCGACACCACTTCCGCCCTGCACGCCATCTTTGCAGGTTAGCGGTCTAGTGCTCCCTCGCATCAGGTACTTAATGGCCATCTGGAGGAAGCGCAGCGGACGAGCGCAGCGGGAGCGCCGACTTCGCGCCGAAGTCGCGCACAAGTCATGCCCGTCTGCGCCCGTCCGCGGCCGACCTGGCCCAGGGCCTTGCCGTAATGCCCAATTCTATTCTTATTCCTCCACCGAGCTTATGAGACTTAAATCCTCAGGTCCCATTCCTGCCCGTGCTGTCAGAGCGGCCCAAGCATGTGGCATATACATTCCCTCTGACCTCTCGGCACCGGACTCTGTGTATGACCCTTCCCCTTTGCCACCGCAGATCTCTGCCTCTTTGCTGATCTACTATCTCAATACCCGTTCCCTCATTTGCCATCAGCTTGAGATTTTCCAACTACTGCATCAAAGCACCATAGATATCCTTCTTTTAGCAGAAACCTGGATCACTGAAGATTCAGCTCCGGATATTCTTGCAGCAATCCCTTTGGGATACTATATTATACACACTAACCGGCCTGCGGGGAAGACTGGTGGTGGAGTGGCGGCCATCATCCGCTCGACACACACCTTCTCCGAGGTTACGGCAACTTCTATCCCCAAATCAGATCTCCTGGCACTGAAATTCATTTCCCCTAAATCGTCTTTCATTTGTGTTCTTGTATATCGACCCCCTGACTATATGCCTCTTTTCCCCAAACTCTTCAGCGACTCCATTGCCCAACTAGCAATAGACCACGCTAACCTTGTGGTGATTGGCGACTTTAATTACTGGCCTTCAGATGCCCATGAAAGTCAATTATCGGTCGAGTTTTCTGACCTTTTGAAAGGCATGAATCTTTCTCAGCACATCCACACCCCCACTCATTTAAAGGGTCATATCCTTGACCAAGTCTGGACATCGGATCTTGATATCTCATCCCCTTTAGTCTTCCCTTGCCCCTGGTCGGACCACTATTTTATCTCTTTCTATCTTCATCTGCACATCCCGTGTCCTCCCCCCCGCATCAAGAATCTCATGGCCCGTAACTGGAAAAGAGCTAACCTGACCGAATTCCATGACATCCTCGCCTCTTCTGCTCCCATATCTCTGACCTCTCTTGAGGCTCAGGCAGCTAATCTTGAAGAATGGATACGTCAGGCTAGTGACAAAGTAGCCGCTCTAAACAAGATCAAAACTAAGCGCCCCCATGACGCGCAACGATGGTTCACGGACCAACTCAAAGCAGATAAACTTGCCTTGCGGCAAGCTGAACGCCGTTGGCGTCACCACTATGACCCACAGTTAAAACTTGTCTATATTGGGGCTCTAAAAACCTATAAACAAGCGATCTTAACAGCCAAGACGGCATACTTCTCCCAATTAATCTTGGACTCTAACAACAACTCGAAAGACATCTTCTCGATAGTAAATGAGCTTTCCTTGCCGGACAGGGTTACCCCTCAGCCCCAGCCGACCCAAACCCTTTGTAACGCACTAAACTCTTACTTCATAGAGAAAATAACTACCATTAGGAACAATATCCCTAACCCGGCATCTCCTGTCCCCCCCCCTCTTCCTCCCAGAAACATCAGTATCTTGTCGGAATTTCCACCTATCTCCCTTCAGGAATTCACCTCACTCCTTCTCAAAGTTAAGTCAGGTTCCCCTAACGATTGCTGCCCCCCGCAGATTTTGAGAGAGGCCTTTCTTGCTTGTCCGGGCCCCCCCCCTTGCTTTATTAAACAACTCTCTTGCAAAGGGGGAGGTCCCTCTCTCTTTCAAGCAAGCCGCCATCCTACCCATCTTGAAGAAGTCTAACGCTGACCCCACTATACTTAGCAATTATAGACCGATTTCTCTTCTCCCTTACTTAGGAAAAATTCTGGAGACCTATGTTACCCGCTGTTTGAGCTCTTTTATAGAGAATTCCTCTTATTTGGATCCTCAACAAGCGGGATTCAGACCCCTCCATTCCACCGAGGCGGTCACAGTAGCAGTCCTGGACACCCTCAGGAAGGGCGCTGACAATAATATATCTCAGGCCCTTGTCCTACTAGATCTCTCAGCGGCGTTCGACACGGTCGATCATACCATCCTGATCGACCGTGTCCACAATGCCGGCATCCAGGGAGTGGTCCTCGACTGGCTCAGATCTTTTCTCCATCAGCGATCACAGTCCGTCCATCTCTCCACTTTGTCTGCGCCTTTTGTTTCCCTCCCTTGCGGAGTCCCACAGGGCTCGGCACTATCCCCGCTTCTTTTTAATTTGTATCTCCAACCCTTATTAGCCTCCCTCCGAAACTCCCCAGCCACAATCTTTAATTATGCGGACGACCTCCAGTTAATTTTTCCTATTGACCCTCTTCCCTCCTCCCGTGTTAATTTTCAGACTACTATGCTGACTATTGCAGAGTGGATGTATCACAGCCACTTAAAACTGAACCCTACCAAGACCGAGCTTGTCTTGGTAGGTGGCCCTAACCACCCATGGAATTCCACCTATTGGCCAACATCCCTGGGGACCGCACCGACTCCCGTGCGCTCAGTCAAAAGCCTCGGGGTGATCATTTCAGAAGATCTTTCAATGAAACCGCAAATCAACTCGGTCACCTCAGCCTGTTTTTTCCATCTCAGGCGGATCCGTAAGATCAGCAGGTTTCTTACCAAAGATGCTTTGACCCAAGTTGTTATTGCACTTATCACCTCAAGGCTTGACTATGCCAATACGCTGTATGCTGGTATCCCAGCCGGTCTCCTTCATCGACTTCAGCTGGTCCAGAATCAAGCTGCCCGCCTGATCTTCCACCAGCCCAAATATCAGCATGTTACTCCCCTCCTCTTCAGTCTGCATTGGCTCCCCATCTCTAAGCGTTGCATCTACAAACTGGCATGTTCCACCTTCAAGGCCCTCTCGAATGCAGCCCCTGCGTTCATCTCCTCGTGCCTGATTCGCTATACTCCCTCTAGGGCCCTTCGCTCAGCTTCTCTCAATCTCCTTGAGGTCCCCAAATTTATAAGGAAGAAGCACGGTGGCTTGAGTTTCTCAGTCCAGGCTTCCTCTACCTGGAACTCCCTGCCACTTTCACTCCGCCTCTGTCCTCAGTATGATTCCTTTCGCAGACTTTTAAAAACTCTGCTTTTTCGTTCTGCATATGATTAACCCTCTCTCCTGAATCACGCTACTGGTCATTTGAGCGCCAAGAAACCTATGGTGATAGTGCGCGTTACAAATTTCTTTTAACATAACATAACATAACAGGTAACTCCGCTCCAGTGAAGCTTTACACTTCCTCAATCTATTGCTCTGCCAGGGGCTTCCCGAGAATACCCTTTTGCTACTCTAATGGCAGAACAGCTCCCTCTGCCAGTGCCCAGTTTTCCTCTTTATTCCAGCGACTATGCAGCAGGCCGTCCTGAGTCTTCCAACGTAGTGCAATGTACCTACAGGCTACACCCACAGCCAGATCCTGAAACCTCTTGCCCATATTGCAAGATGTCCTTCTGTTGTACAGGTTCAATAGGCAAATCTCCACAAAGTGGAGTTCTCTCCAGCTCTACTGTAACCTTGGTCCAAGATCTAGTGATCACTGTGCAGTGCCAGAATAAGTATGTGAAAGTCCACATCAACCTCCACACATCGAGGGCAACTCAGGTTAGAGGCGCTCATCATAATGTTCAGTTTGTGAGTGGTCTAATACGTGTTCTGCAAATAGATAAACTATGTAATTTGAAATGGGTGTTCCTAGAGAGAGTGTATTTATGTTCAAAGCTTCCCTCTTCTACCAGGAACTGTCAGCCTATAAGGGTCTCACCCTGGCACATAACCATTGAAAGCTGTCCATGGGTCTGGTGTCATTGTTTTACATGGCCAAAAAATTAGATGTCGACCACCACCAAAAAGTCTGCATGACCGGCAGTCGGTCATGCGCAGGGGGTTCCTGGTTAAGACCGATCTGTTGTTGCACTGTCAATATCAGTTCTCTACAGACCAGGAATTTGGTGCCCGACAGGTGCCTTTCTCTGGTCAAACTCTCGAAGCTTCGAAAAGTTCCCTCTGCATAGCAATCACCTAGGGGCATATGTATCAACATCACCATTTGCGATTCTCAAATAGCGATTTTTAAAGAATCGCTATTTGAGAATTGCAAAACGGGATGTATTTAAAAAATTGCAAAATTTTTGCGATTTCTTAAAATTCCTTAATTGCGATTAGCAAAATGCGAAATCGCAATTAAGGAATACCTGCCCATTCATTTCTATGGGCCAGGAGACCCATAGGAATGAATGGGAAGTAATTCTCAAATAGCGATTCGCAATTTGCTAATCGCAATTTGAGAATAATTTCAAAGGTGCAAGGGTGTCATGATGACACCCTGATGCACCCCTGAAATGAGCATGTGTGTGCATATGGCGCACATACATGCCCTAAGGGCATGTATGAGCGCCACGTGGCACTTTGTAAAATTCAAAAAAGTGCATTTTGAAAGGAAATCGCAAATTACCACCAACTAGAAGTTGGTGGTAATTTGCGATTTCTTAAGGATACTTCACACAACTTGGGTGCTTTTTACATATCATTTAAGAAATCGCAATTTGCGATTTCTTAAATGCTTACGCAAAATTAAGAAATCGCTAAATTAGCAATTCCTTAATTTTGCGATGGGATATTGGCTCATACATCCCGATTAGCGATTTTTTAATCGCAAACGCTCTAATTTTGTGAATCGCAGCGTTTGCAATTAAAAAATCGTTTGATACATATGCCCCCAAGTGTCATCAACTCTGCCATCATCAACTACCACATTCATTGGGAAGTGAAAAAGCCTCACCTGGATTTGGGCAACTCTACTGGGGCAATGCCGGTGTGTACAGCTTACATCTCGCTAACCAATTAACAGTATCCTGCCAGCATTGAAGGGATATATTTAGGAGTTTTGGTTTCCACACTGGATAGAGTGTTGTTCCCAGCAGCAAGGCAGGCAATACACCTTCTCTGTGTTCTTCCCCGAACTCCCTCACATCAGCCAGACAAGAACCTTCAATCCATCTGGCCAGCCACTGAAGATGTGCTGCAAAATAATACAGTTTGTAGTTCGAGACTCCGATTCCTCGCTCCTGCGCTGGCCACTGCAGGATGAGTAGAGAGACCTGATTTAATTAAACCGTCCCATAGCAGTTAACTGAGCAAAGTGTCCCGGGACTGAAACCAGCTATGTAGAATCCACAGTGGTACATTTTGAAAAATAGTAAAGGACACGCAGAGGAATGGTCATCTTCGTCAGGGCCTGTCTGGCCAAAAAGGGCAGCCGCAGCATCTGCCAGAATGCCACGTATCCGCTTAAGGTCCGCAGGGCACCTCCCAGGTTACCCTCCCAAGTATCTATGTTGGAGTGATAGACTCTGACTCCCAAATAACTAAAGGAACTGGGTTCCCAATGAACCACAGGTGTTGAACTGCCTCCATGGGCTCCCGCCAGTCCCTCTGACATGGGGAAGGTGCAGGTCTTCCTCCAGTTAGTACACAACCTCAACATTAACCCAATGTCTTCCAGTATGGTCACACTCCATGAGATCCCCGATTAGGCCTCTCTCGAATACAGTAGCAAATTGTCCGCATACAGTGACACGAGGTGATCCTTGTCTCGTAGACAGATGCCCTTGCCCTGCCCCTCCCACCTCAGAATACTGCCCATTGGCTCAATTGCCAAGGCAAAGAACATTGGTGAAAGCGGACAGCCTTGCCTTGTCCCTCAGTGGATTGTGAAAGGTTCTGAGATTGATCAGCCCATTCATAACCGCACCTGTGCAGCTGTATAAAGAAGTTAGACCCATTTACCCCACTCCACACCCAGGGACATCTTGGTCAATAATTTCTCTCTTTAATCTCCGCTTGCCTCCTTTAACCCAACTGATTCAGAAGTATCAGGTTAGAAATGCATTTATGCAGATGACATTCAAACTATTTGTAATCTGCATTATGACACTAAAGACTCCTCTTCGTATCGTCCTCTAGCTCTAAAGGCAATTTGAATGCGAATGACCAAAACATATTGAAGCCTAACCCACCAAAATCCCAAATTTCACTGTTCCCAACAACCCTGTGAGTGGGATAGTTTGATCTGACCACCATCGCTGGGTGATTGCCTAAACCAGTCCAACCAGACTGAATTCTAAACACAATTCTGGACCCACCATGAAAGCCCATATTTCTGCAGTCACTAAATCAGTTTTTTTCCACCTGACAACCCCGTGGAGAATTTTCCCTCTTTTATCCTACTTACATAGGGTAATAGTTGCCAAAGCATATATTCAATCTAGATTGAATCGCGGCAACTCAGATTACTTGGGTCTGTCGAAAAAGAGCATGCGCACCTACAGAGAATACAGAATGCAATTATTGTATGCACCCTGGAGAAGTCTGAACGTGTATCTGAATACCAAAAAGAAGTGCAATCTCCAATAATTCAGGCTTACTAAACGAGGAAGAAGATCCTTTCAGGCAGAAAGATCCCTCATTTAGAATTCTTTGCAGAATACAATCTGTTTATCTTTAGAAAACTCGTTAAATATGACTTTAACCACAATAACTGTTTTTCCTCTTCCATTATGAGTGATACTGATAGAGCACTTTCCAAAGAAAACAAAAAAAATCTAAATAAATGCATATAATAATCGTTCATAACATTTCCAGTGCTTCCACTTTGCCAAACCTGGAATTCTGGTACGTTTTACCTTTTAGTTCACTGCTAGTAGGTTGGGCAAAGAAATCATGGCTAGAGCGTAAGGTGCATAATATTGGTTAAATACATAATTTACTTTATTTTAACCAGGCTTATACTGTTGAGGACACAGAACTCCAGTGGGCTCTAGGCGTATTAAATAACAAGAACTTATATACTTATGTTAACCTTTGTCCTGGCACCACATCTCTAAAATTCACTTTTCTAATTATTTTTATATCTGTTTTATTGATTTGTTTTGCCTCTTTTCTTGGTACAAATGTAACCTGTTGCAGGTGTTAGGAAACGACAATACAAAGTTAATTATATTGCCAATTGCTCAACATGCTTCCACATTTCATGCATCTACATAATCTCCCCCAGCACAATGCAAAACTAATTATACGTTTAACTACATAGGTGATGAGAGTCTGGTATGGGGCAGTGTGTGGAAGGTTGACAGGTGGAGTACGCCATTAGTTGAGAGTGGGCATCGGACCCTTGTGGACAGAGCACTGAGGGCAGTCCATGCGTAATATTAGCAATGTGTTGTTCCTGGTTAATCCTGTATACACAAGGAGGCGGGAGGGAAAAGTAATAGGACAAGGAAAAAATAACAGTAATAACTTGGCCGAACTAAAGTAATGCTGGCCCTCCTATTCAATGAATGTAAAGGTGTTATACATCAGTGGTGGCTGGTAGGGGGCGGGGGGGGTTAAAAATATTTATTTTTTAAACCACTTACATTTTCCAACGGCCGCATCTCTCCTCCGCTTCTCTGCTCTTCCTGACTCCAGTCCGGAAGAAGCTGCAGTAAGCACCCAGCACACAAGCTCCCCAGAGCCAATCACAATGCTGAGTGCCGTGGATCGGTGTTCAGATAGGGACAGGGAGCCTATGCATATTCCCCACTAGGTTGTCCATTACAGCCTGGTGGGAAATATGCAAAGTCCGCATGACTGCTTGGCCGACCAAAACGGCCGGCCAAGCAGTCATGCGCACTTAGTGTGCACAGTCCACTCCTACTCCCACCCTAAGCCACCGGTTTGTTAGGGCAAACAAAAATAAAACGAAAAAAACCTGGTTATTATTGTTTTATTTTTCCCCTTTTCACTGCTCTATGAGCAGTGGGGCTATGCTCCTCCACCTTAACGGAGGAACCACCACTGTTATACAAACTGGAGACCACTCGTTCATTATGTCTTGTTGGTTATATGAGGTTAGCACCTAATTCCGGATTCAATCTTTCTTGTGTCGGTTATGTGGGGGGACTATCGGGTCTCCTGATCTCCCGCCATTGCCAGCACCACAATTCCCATGTGGTCAGACTCTGCTGGCAGTTCATTATGAAAATCATGCAGCATAGCATCCCAGTTAGCAGCAATGGGAATTTTACGTAGGCCGAGGGTGTCTTCTTTGTGTAGGCAGCGGCGGCTCATTCGCTAAGGTGGAGGAGCATCGCCCCACAGCTTTAAAGCAGTGTAAAAAAGGAAAAACAATTTTATTATCATTCTATTTTTCCATGTAGAAGCCAGTTTTGGGGCAGGGCGGGGCGGGGACTTGGCTGTCGTTACAGCCAGCAGGGGGAGGAGTGGTTGATGCACTTAAGTGCGCATGACAGTTTTGCCATCTTGGGCCGGCCAAACAGCCATGTGCACATAGCATGTTCTCCACCTCGTTGTATTGCACAGCCTGGGTGGAGAACATGCACAGGCTCCCAGTCCCTGCCTGAGCACCAAACCACGGCGCTGAGACTAATCACGATGCTGCTGTCATGCTGGGGACAGCAGCATCGTGATTGGCTTAGGGAAGCCTGTGTGCTTCCTGGTTCCGGGAGGAGAGACAACGGAGAAGAGACGGCAGCTCTGCAGAGGAGGTAAGTGTTATTTTTTTTTTCTTTCACCCACCCCGTCTTGCCACCCCCGTTCCATTCCAGCCACCGCTGTGTGTAGGGCAATACTTTCAGCTTTAGCCCAAACTAATAGCGAGCATACTATTCTCTTTTCTCATGTTGTGACTGAGCCATCAAGACTGCATTTCATAAAGAAGACTTCACTAGGATCTTGGTAATACATTTTTGATCAATAAAAACTCCATCTCATTACACTTTTTTCCATTATGAGTGTGTTGTCCTTACAACTGTGCACTATACTTCAAGGATTTTTCCTAACTACCCCATTTCTTTCACTTATAGGATTCTTACATATTACTCTGTCAAATCTGCCAATTTAATTCTATTATCTCAGCAGTTTACTAAATAACTCACTTGCCTTAATGCGGCCCTTTTTTGTGAGTTCTTGTGCTTCACATGAAATATCCTGGTTAGGGTCTTCCTGTCATCCACAGCTCTGTTTCGTGAGTAAGGGAGTTTCCTGTATCACCAATACACTCTTTAGGATTTAAGGACCTCTGGCCTCTCTTGAGGTAACCCATGAGTGGTTGCATTTAACTCAAAAATTCTAAGTTACCTCGGGGGATATCTGTTCAAAGGTTTGCACCTCAGTTACTTGAGATATATGGTGGTATCTGACCCCTGCCTGCTCTGCTTTAACTTCAGTTCCTATCATTTCAAGCGCCATCTCCCAACTGCCTTCTCCACTTCACCACAGCATCAACATTTGGTTGATAACTTCACTGGAGCTCAACAGTGGCTGCCTCCAGAATCATCTGCACAGCAGCATTCATACATATACTGTGGCCTAAAAACAGCAAAACTCTGAGACATTTAACCCCGATTTAGCAAACCATTCAGTACTACCAGACAAATGTTCAGGCTAAATAACACTGATACATTCAGTGGACCAGCATTACCCTCACTATGCCAGTTATTCTCCTGTAAGTACTAAAAGTGCCACCCTCACATGCAGAACGGTGTGAATGCTCCCACTGCTGTTCAAGATGTCAAGCACAGTACTCAGCATCTTCTTACCACTCCTAGTGCCTAGTAGTCCATACTCAGTTGCAGAAGGTCCATGGTGGAACTCCTGGTGGCGGGGAATGGAAAATGGAGGTTGGCAAATGGTACCTACAGCATTTCACTGTTGCCACTCATGATGGTCATTTTCACAAAGGGCAACGTTTCCCAACTTGTAAACAAGGTTTTAAATTTGCATCCCCTTATTTTCCAGCTTGGTTGCCAGCTGTTTGACAATTTCAACCCCACACTTGGATATCACACTTGGTTCATTCTACAGTTAGTGTAGTATGATCAAGTTCAGGTTTGCTTACGTGACAGCTTCATATACTCAAGCTATCTGGCAGTGCAGCAGCAGGAAAGCTTGCCCTGTATTTTGTCACAAATGTTTATGTGAGCAGTAAAAAAGATGAAGAAATGTTCAGTCATCAGGTTCTTTGATCTAATATATGTAGGCAGGACAGTTGTTAGAGCCAAAGACAATCTCAGAAAATTTTGAGCTTGGGGCCCAAACTGTATGGCGTCATCCTCTTCGAGAACTGCTTAGGATCGGTCTATGAATTTAGCAGCAATTTGATAGTTAATGGGTTTCAGCACTGTTGAAAAAAATCATTTTTCATCTGTTGGTGATGGGCTCCAGCACTGTTCAAAAATTCCTTCTACATCTAAAAAAAAAATATTTTACCTCTTATTAATGAAGACACATTGAATATCCCTACAGTGCCAGTATTTTAGAAAGAGCTTCTACATTTTCCAAACTACAGATGCTCATATTTGCTCCACGTAAAAGATGCATTGGAATGCCATAGTTAGCGTACAGTGCAGCAAGCTAGCCAGATTCAGGTCACTAATCCATGGAGTAGTGCTATTCTTAAGGTGTACGATCTGGACTATGAATATCCTGACGCGTTCTCTACTAGACCATGCTAATCCAGTTTACCTGTTTTTTCCCATAGAGACATTTTTAGTTAACTCACCTAAACCAGCTTTAGGTTGATATCTGGCGGACATGATGCTGTTCTAAAATGAAAGCCCAAAATCAGTTCTCTGTGTCATTGAAACATTCCCACAAAGCAGAAGTTTGGGGAGAAAAACATGACATTTCCACGACCAGTCTATATAGTCAATGCAGCCAGCATTACTTCTCTACCACTCTTGTAGTCAAATGGACTTAGTCAGATGACCTATGGAACACAGAGCGGAAGAAAAGGAGAGAGAGAGAGAGGGAGAGAGAGAGAGAGAGAGAGAGAGAAAGAGAGAGAGATAGGGAGAGAGAGAAAGAGAGAGAAGGCTCCAAGATGGGCTGGGAAGGGAATAATGACATTTTGTGCATGTGACGTTTCTAAGGAAAAGAGGATGACCTAGCAGAGAAAACACTGCACCATTTGCTCCTCACAGGAGGTGTGGGATAGAAAGCGAGGGAGCTAACAATGCAAAGTATCCTCATATTGACTGGCCCTTTATCCGTGGAGATTTTTCTGAAATAAAAATAATCACTAATCTCAACAGGCTTCTTGGGAAACCTCGGGTTGTGAATGTACCTCCCAGAGAGAGTACCCACTATAACAGCTGTAATTGCCACAATGTTTACATCGTCCGCTCAATATTTTAAGAATTACTGACACGTTTTAGCGCTTTACGAGAATTTTTAAAAATCGCCGATTTTACTGTGTGTGCTGCTATATTTTAGTGTTAGGCACTCTGACACCTTAACACTCTTCCTACCGCCCTTCTGAGCCCCGCACAGCCATTTTTCGAGCTGGTGCGAGGGTCGGGTAGGCGCCATCTTGGGTGCAGGCTGGGGGAGCGCTCTAGCTGACGCTGCCTCCCACCCTCCTTCTCCCCCTATATAATGACAGACGCAACCCGACGGCGCAGCGGGCGGGCGCAGCGGGCGCACCAAAGGCAAGCCCGCCTGCGCCCGTCCGCGCCGGGACCGGACCTAGGGCCAGAACCCCTGGCCAGAGTCCCCGACAGGGATTATTAACTTACTCGAAATCTGCCTTGCTGGAACTGCGCACGATGGCTAATACCCAATGTGTCCAACATAGCCTGTATAGAGTCCTGGAAACCACAGAACTCATATGCCCTCGTTGTAACATTAGGCTACATATAGCTAATGATAAGGTTAAGACGAACACCACTACAGCCGTTAACACCATAGACTTTTCTGCAGCACTCATTAATGCACGTTCCTTGGTAAAGCACCGGCAGGAAGTATCCGACCTCATCTTGGATAACAACTTAGACTGTCTCTTTATAACAGAGACATGGACGGATGAGGCGTCCGATCCAGACATGGCAGTCGCGGCCCCCCCAGCCTATAAAGCCTACCGTCTAGATAGAGTAGGGAAGCGTAGAGGGGGGATAGCCATCATAGCCCGCGATCACGTAAGTGTGAGAATGTCACATATCCCTTCCACCTCTTGTGAAGCCCTCCAATTTGATCTTAAGCTTACTCCGTCGTTTCACTTCAAAGGTATGCTCTTATATGGACCCCCAGGTGCCCGTACTGGCTTCCTCGCCAACCTAGGCTCGATACTCGAAGCATTGGCGATGGAAGACTCATTTACAGTTATGGGTGATATGAATTTCCATCTTGAGAAGTCTTCCGATAACGACACCCGTACCTTGATATCAGATATGGATACCTTGAGTCTTCGGCAATTGGTAACTATCCCCACTCACAAGGCCGGCCATATTTTGGATGGCATCTTTTCCAATATGGAAGGCCTAAAAATAATAGATACCTTGCCCATGCCTTGGACTGATCACTATGCCATCTTAATGAGAATCTCAGTCAAGGCGAACAGAACTAGAAGACACCCCATATTGAGACCAGAACCTTTTAAGGTCTGGAAAGAAATCGACCTGACGGAGTTAACTGCTCTTCTGGATAGGACCCGGCCTTGTCTGTCCACTGACCCCAACACTGCCACATGTCAATTTCAGGAGTGGCTGGGCACTGCCACAGACACCTTAGCTCCGACTAAACAGCTTTCGAGAAATAGAACAGCGCCCTCGGCCCCGTGGTTCACAGAGGAACTGCGCAAACAGAAACAACTCTGCAGAAATAGGGAAAGGCATTGGCGCAGATCCTACAGCTCAGAAAGCAAAGCTAGCTACAAGGAAGCACTAGGGCTGTATAAAGCCCTCATTGTCGAAACTAAGAAAAAGTTCTTTACAGAACAGATCGATAACGCCAAAAACTCCAGTAAAAAACTGTATGAGATCACCAAGATCTTAGCGGGAAACACTCCGGACCTAGTTCCGCCACCATCCCAATTTTTCTGCGATTCATTGGCCAATTTCTTTTTTACCAAGGTGAATGACATATATCAAGCATTCACCGTTAAAACGGTAATCCATTCGCCCATGTCTGACAGGATGACTCAGGATACTGAACTGTTCCAGTTCACAGACCTCGCAGAGACACAAATTAAGGACATTATTGCTACCATTAAATCTGGATCTGCTTTAGATCCCTGTCCTCTCAAGGTCATCCGTCCGGTGATGGACTGTTTGGCTCCTGATATCACCTCAGTCTGTAATGCAATGTTCAGAACTGGGATATACCCGGATTCACTGAAGAACACACTGGTTAAGCCTCTTTTGAAGAAAGCCAATATGGACAAGGAGCAATTAGAAAACTACCGCCCCATAGCTAGCCTACCTTTCTTAGCCAAGGTAGTTGAGAAAGCTATGAACATACAACTTTCGGAGTTTGTAGAGAAGCACCAATCACTGGACAACACCCAATTCGGCTTTCGTAAGTACCATGGTACGGAGACTGCCCTAATCAAAGCGACTGAGGATATACGAGTGATCCGGGACCAGGGAGGAACAGCGGTACTGGTATTACTCGATTTATCTGCAGCCTTCGACACGGTCGACCACAAGATCTTGGTGGACCGTGTCGAAAAGATGGGCATTCGCCACCTGGCAAAGAACTTGCTTTCCTCCTTTTTGGCTGGGAGAACGCAGGTGGTCACATTGGGGCATTTTCAGTCAGACAAGCTGTCACTGCCGTGTGGGGTACCCCAAGGCTCATCCCTAAGTCCGACACTATTTAATATCTATGTGTCGGACCTGGCATCTGTCATCAAGGCCCATGGGATGAGCCTTACCTCCTACGCAGATGACACGCAGCTTGTGTTGGCCATCAATGGTGATGGAGAGAGGGTAGCAGAAAACTTTCAAGGGGGCATGCGGGCGATTGGAGAGTGGATGGCCTCCAATTGCCTAAAACTAAATTCCGAAAAAACGGAGGTGGTCATTTTCGGACATCTCTCACCCAGTTGGTCTACTACTTGGTGGCCGCCCACGTATAGGACCCCCCTAAACCGGTCCCTACTGTCAGAAATCTGGGAGTGACTTTTGACGAGAACCTGAATTTTATGGCCCACGCAAGCAAAACAGCAGCCACTGCCCACCATAAACTAAGGCTGATTAAGAAAATTATGCCGTTCTTGCCAGCTGCAGCAGGAAAGACACTGGTAAGTTCCCTGGTGTTGTCCTCCCTTGACTACTGCAATGGCTTATTCATCAATGCCCAGGCCAGAGTGACTAATAAACTGCAGACAATCCAGAATGCTGCAGCCCGTCTCCTGTCTGGAACCCCGAAGTTCATGCCAATCTCGGAGGCCATAAAAGATCTTCACTGGCTCAAGATCCGGAATAGGATTAAATTCAAAACCCTTTGTATAGTATACAAAGCACTGCATAATCACGGCCCGCATTTCCTGAAAGCCCATCTTAGGCTCCACTCATCCACAAGATCGCTTCGATCTAACAACCTCAATCTTCTGTTGGTGCCGCGAACCAAAACAGTCACTTGGGCCGATAGGCGCTTCCTGGTGGCCGCTCCCAGACTGTGGAATTCTTTGCCAGTAGCTATCAGAGAAAGCCCGTCCCTGATGCAATTTCGCAGAAAAATAAAGACCTGGCTGTTTGGTCAATAACAGCTGCCGATTTAGCCTCTGTGGGAACTTTACGCACTGTTTCTAGCGCCGAGACGCCTACGGGCATTTGTTCGCGCTCTATAAATTGTAAAAATAAATAAATGCCTTGCATAGTCCTAATAAATAAATACTGGCGTTTTAAGAAGCCAAAACTATAGTAACTACTCATGTATCTGAACACGTTCATGAGTAATATATCTCAGCAGGGCAATTAATTGTAGTCTTCATCAGAACAGGAACAGTTGGGGGTAACACATTTTTATGGGTTTTAACATGGATCATTGAAGACGGTTTTGTGTCACAACCTGAAAAAGTATCAGAGGTGCAATAGAATGAATTTCCAGCCAACGCTGCATGTTACACAATTTTTTATATCTCATAATGTATTAAATAAAGTTGCAGTATAAACAGTAATAAGAGAGTGGTATAGACAAAACACAAAGCACAATTGTCACAGGATAGTCAAACAAGGAAACCAGTATTCCTCTAAGCACTTATAATATGCTGTATTACCAGTGTCATCGACTACAGGCACTTGTAATACAACAGATGGAAAATATGTCACAATTGTAACAGATTATCCCATTGGCCACATTCTAAAAACACCCCCTGCATAATGTTTGCAAAGCCCTATTGTTCACGAAGCCCTAATATTCACAAACCTCTCTCGTTCACAAAGCTCAGAATGTACCTGGAATAAGAGAGAACACAACCAATGCACTATAGTACAGATCAAGCAATAAAGAAACAAAGGCTCGTGGCATTGAGATTTAAAAATCCCTAAAAAGTAAGTTTAGTTACTATGGGTTTGAAAAATCTTGTACTGTTTTCCCATGAATGTTCAGAAATTATGCAAAATGTGATTTATCGGTACCCCAAGTGAAACTTTCACTTGAGAGAGTACCTTGTGTAAAAAAGAAATAAAAATAACGTGACATACCAGCAAGACACTGGTTAGGTTCAAAAACGTCTCTTGACAATCATTTTCAATATTAACCATTATTTTGTGGGAGGACACTTGCAAGTAAAATACAATTTCACCCAGGTCTAATATTTACTACTCAAAGGGGCTGATGCAAATTGACCAACACTGGGTACAAGCCTACAGGCAATAGAGCACAAGGGTCTCCGAAACCAGCTAGCTGAGCAGTGAACACTGCATGTGGCAGGCTTAGGCATAGGTCCCTGTGAGATATAAATGACCTTAGTATGACTCATGAAATGTGCATATATCACCATGTGCGAAATGTCACACCATTCTTTACTAGGAACACTGGATCACTCACAATTGTAGCTAGCTCAGGTTAGTAAAATAAGTGGCTTTGATATTTATAGTGCTATAATAACGCAAGCATGTGAGAGGATGTTCCATGTATGTACTAATCACAACATAATATTGTTTGATTTTTTGGGGTAAATGAACTTTGGTAGTGAGAAAATCAAGCCAATGTGACACCCTTACCTGTAATTGAAATCTACTGTTTTCGTCTTTGATTTCCACTTGGATTGGAATGTAGTCAACAGCAGGTGATGGGGGGCTGAGGTGCTGATACTTTATTCCCATCTGTAAGAAGTCTTCACATTTGGCCTTCAGCAAGTTTATTTGCTTGAATTGAGAGTGGCAGGCTTTGTTGCTGGGGCATGACCTGTCGATGTTTCTTGCTGAAATAAAACAATAATTATCAGTAGGTTCGATATTTTGTCATCAAACTGCAGTTCACTATCCCTAATTTTGGTTGTTTGGACATGCTGCATTTAGAAATGGATCATGATGTTACAAATCAAAATAGCCATAACAATGAATGACACATGGGGCCAATGTTGACACGTGCCACTTGGTAAACCCATTTAGTGACATTTTGTGGATCTGTGGTGCACTGGGACTAGATATATTTTGGGGCCCGCTCCTTGGAACAACTTTGAATTTATTACCCAGCTAATTCCAGCTCTGCCAGGCACCCCTTGATTGGTAGTCAGTTTCAGCAACCCAGTAGAGCTTCCTACCAAAAACAATCATAATGTTCTTCTATCTTTCCCCAAAGATGATGTAGAGGCTGACAGTGTCAAGCCCCCGCCATCACCTGGCACTAGAATTGCAGCCCAATTTCAGCTATTTCAAAGTTTGGGGCAATTATTTATTTTGCTACACAATTGACAAAGCTTTCCCATAGATCCATGTTTCCTCCAGGCAATGTAAGGTTTTCACTTAGACTTCCACTGCTTGCCTTTTCAAAATCCAACAATCTAGATTTCCTCAGCAGAAACTCTTTTGATGTCACAAGCTTTCAGATCTTGGAAAATTTCAGGAATCTTGGCCTACCACTAAAAATATGATATACATTTGAGTCATCAAGTTCCAAGCTAAACCAATATGCAATTTGTCTTTTGTTTTTTTGGTGGTAGAAATCATATAGCCCACATGTTTTGCTCTAGCGTATTAACTGCAGAGATTTTTCAGGGCTGTGTTTAGGAATAAGACACAAGCATCCTATTATACTTGATCATGAGAAATTGTAAACAACCATCATCTTTAATCAATACACATGGTTACATGAACAAATATTATCAAGGGGAAAGGGGGGGTCTAGGAGCAGGGGGGAGTAGGAGCAAACAAAGGTACAGTACCTGTGCTCCGAAGGAGGGTCACGTTTCTGAGAGATAAAGACACGAAAGAGATATGTAGGTTCTAGACAGGACATTAAGGACTATCATCTACATGATCTGTGGCGCTTCTCCAGGACCAAAAGGATAATGAGCCTACCCCACACTTAAAACATTATGAGCAGTCTCCCTCTAAAAGGGAGGTACCTTCTTGTTTATGATTAAAATGATCGTCCAAAATAATTAGATGGTTGGCTATGCCTCATCGGTCGGGGCAGGGGTTGAGCATGGCTGTGGGGTCTAGGAAGTGCTTCCAGTTTGCCACACCTACCCTCCTCCCCTGCTGTCAAGTCCTGTAGAAGAGGCATGGATCATTTAGAGACCACAGAGACGCAAAACATGTTGAGCCATGCTTTACTCCATGAAGTTAAACAGAGCTACTTGGGCATATTATAACCCTTAAAGTAGCACTAACCTACCTTGTTTTTTTAACCTGGCAGGGGAGTCTATATATTAAATGTTAATCTGACATCCCCTAGTGAGTTTTAACTCACTTTGTTGCACACATCAGAAACCACCGCACCTGACACCCATGCATTCATCAAATGGCGATAAAACTAAAACTAAAAGATCTCTGCTAAAGTGACCCTTCAGGGGACCCATAGGGCATTGCAGCATGAGTCTGACGAGGAGTACCTACCCGATGATGAGGCATGAAATCCCTAGGCATATGTGAGGGCAGCAAGAGACCATCCTAGTGACTGTCCTGTATAGAACCTAGATATCTCTATCGTGTCATTATCTCTCAGGAACAGTGACCGTCCTTTTTGATTTAGTTACATGAGCAAATAGTAATATCTTCAATAGTGCCTTAAACAGGAAGGACTTTGGATAATTCTTTTTTTTTTTTACGGAATTTTATATAGTGTGAACTTGACTCTGTATCGATATCAGAGAGCTTTACATAGCACCAGTTGCGTTACATGAGGACACATTCATCATTTTTGTTAGGCATGGGGCGATTAAGTGATTTGCCCAGAATCACAGAATTGTTCAGCGTCATTGCCGAGATTCAAACCCGGTTACCCAGATTCGAAGTTGACCGCCCTAGCCATTAGGCCAACTCCTTTCTCCAATTTTGTCCTGAAAGATGATGAAACAAGGTGAACTAGTAAAACAATTAGTTGAACTCGTGAAAAACAAGTATTACATAAACTGAATTGATTTTCTGGTATGAAGGAAATGTTTAATTGTGACCTGACCCTAAGATAAGAGGAAATATACACTTTTACAGTGAAAAATGTAAAGAGAATTGTGGGTTGTGCGGACAGGCACAGTTAGTTACTTGTGTTAGAAAGCATGGTGTTGGTTAATTTGCAGTCTATGATTGTCCAAGGTGCTACTTTACACAAGCTCCTTTGGAAAGTAGCCTGGTGCAAAAGCACTGGCTGTTGTACCAGACCAACCACGTAGGGGGCTGATTTGTCGTTCAATGACAAGTAAGGAAGGTCAGCAAGTAGGCTTGTTGTAAACATTTGGAGCACTGATTTTTTTTAAAAGGGTGGTTAAAAACAATGCAGGCCTTAGCCAGTGCATGGTACAACATTAGGAAAAATGGGGTTTACAGTATAATAGTAGGTGCATGCCAATTTGGCTATCTCCAGCAACACCACAGTGCATGGAATGTCAAATGATTAAACAATTAATGGATGCAAAGATGCTCCAACGGGGGACCTGACATACGACAATGGATGCGCTGATGGGAAGGGATAGTAGAAAGAGCCAAAGGCAACACCTCAAGATTTTAGTATATACAGTTAAGATCCTGGATTTAACTTAGAACGGAAATCAATAAGACCCCAAAGAAATGGAAGCTGAAATATAAGACCTAAGCCCCAAGAAAAAGGAAGTATCAAAGTGGCACGCCTCACTATGCTCAGCAGACTAAAGTAAAATGGCCTTGCCATACAGACTATGGGAAAGCACTTTGCCCAGCCAAGAAGTGGAAACTTTATGGCAAGTATTTATAACCACTTTATATTCCATAGTTACTGTGGTTAACCTGAAAAAATAGCTTTGTATACCCTAGAAGATATTTGTAACTCCAACAAAGCTATCCAAAATGGCGAAGAATCAGATATATACCTGCAAGAAATTTAAATGTAGAAAACAAAACTGTTATTTTACCTGATCTAGCTGGCAAGGAGGAAAATGTGTAAAAATGGATGATAGAAAGTGCTCCAACCTTCAATGCATGGAAGAAAGGGTTGATTAATGTCGGTGAAGAAACAGGGAACAAGATTGAAAAAGAAAAGAATGTTCTGGAAAACAGCGAAAAAATGGTTAAAGATAGAAGATGGGTGATAAAATATGAAAAGTCCTATGATTAACTAAGTTCAGATGTAAGATTAAGAGAGCATCTCAGAACTCTTGAATATTTGCTGAGAGTGGTATCTGTTCCTCAAAGTGCTTGGTACATAAAAAAAATTAAGAAAACGAATAAATCCAATAGTGATGACTAAAAAAGAAAATTGCAACATGAAAGATGTGCATGCATTATAGCCCAAGGGGGTTATTTCCAATCACCCTTCTCTCCAGATTAGGTGATGTTATTCCTAGCCTTCTCAGGCCAAGTGCAGCTGGCAATTTTGAAGATTGCAGTCACCATATTGTATGCATGTGTAGGCCATATTGCATGCCATTCTCATGTCCATATTGACATAGGTGTAGGATAATCAGATAATTCCTCATGAATACAAAAAGATATGGCTAATTAATTGTACATGAGACAACCAAATTGGTTTAAAAATGGAAACAGAAAAGAGTAGAAACAGATATAATAAAAAAAAAAAGAGGTCCATAATTTATGAAGGGTAAATACCAAAATTTGTACTTTCAATTAATGTACTGATAGCAAAAGATACTGTGTTTATCAGTATTGAATAGTTGTCGGAAATGTCTTTTTTTTGCATGGTGTAAACCCAGAATTTTGTCTTGAATGTTTTTTCTGGTTGTGGAACTCTGTGCACTTTACTGCTGCTAACCAGCGGTAGAGTACCTGTGCGTCCACTTTCAACATGATGAATTTGGCATACCCCTAATTGGCATATTTAACTCATCTATAAGTCCTTAGTTTATGGTACAAAATGTGCCCACGGATTGTAAGTTAAATGCCTCTAGTGGACTGCAGCACCCATTGTGCCACCCTCTACAGTGCAAACATGACTCCATGCCTACCATTTGTAGTGTGACCGTTACAATTTTAAACTGCAAATTTTAAATATTTATAAGTCACCCCTAAGTAGGCCTTACTGCCCAGATGTCAGAGCGCATGGTATTTAAAAGTAGGGCATGTAAACGTTTAATGTTAAACATGTCCTTACAGTGAAAAAGTACCAGAAGCTAATTTCACAATAGCAAGGCTGGCTGTTCCATATGAAAACACTTATTACATTTAATAATGCTAATTTCAGTTAGGACAGAGCTAGAAATATACTTCAAAGCACTTTAATGGTTATTCAAAATCTAAGTTAATGGTAAAATCGATTTTCCATTAACAATTATGGAAACTGTACTTTTAGAAAGTTACATTTTACCTGCATAAGCTTCTGGAGGCCCATGTGCATGTGCTCCAACTGTCACCTGGCAGCTGAATACCCCCTTGATGATAAGGTGTTAAAACTACTCTCAGAGCAGGAAAAAATCCTTAGGTGTGGGGAGGTGTTTCTGTTACTCACAGGATGAGCATTTGGGTTATGCTCTGGATCTTGATTAACTTCAAAGGAGGCATAGACTGTCACAAGCAAATGTTTCTGAATTTTTGCGCTAGTTTGGCAGGCCCCAATCCCGGTGGAAGAGACACTACTCCCAGGGCTGCTTTAGAGTGACCACAGAGGAGTTGCTCATTTCCCTGGCCATACCTCTGGGGTGGGCACGTGAGCTCTGCACAGGGGAAGAAAGTTTCTGCCATCTTGGGTTTAGATAAAGGGGCACACTGTGGGATAGTTCGCAGTAGGGCACATAGTAAACGCTACAAAAGTGGGTAGGTTACTCCTGGGAACATTTATGGATCGGCATGTCGGACGGAAGTCTCACCCACTCATATGCTGGTGCCAGGCATATATGTGGCATCCCAAGTCCCCTCCTTAGAACACTACTGGACCTGTGGAAGCTCAGAGGAGGACTGAACCTGCTGCCTGAGACCTGACAAGAGCCTAGAAGACTTAAACTGCTCTCCCTTTTATACCCAGGACAAAGAAGAGGCATCTCAGGGTCTTAAGGCTGGTCCATTGTTCAGGCTACAGGAACAGAACAAGCTGTAAGAGGCCGTTCATACTACTGTCCAGATGACAAGTTCCAACTGGACCTGCCCTGGACCCTGCTAGTGGTTTTTGCTGGAGTGAATCTTGACCCTCAATGCTGTTCTTGAGGTCCTGGGATCTGGGTTGTATCAAGGTTTAGTCCTCCTATCGTCTCCTGAAACCAGGGGCTAAAAAATGTTTTAGCTCCAAAGGTATCTGGAGGACCGGGACCACCCCGACAAGCCGATCCGATGAAGGTGCTATGCCACTGGGCTTAAGATTCAGGTTGCTCCCGCTCTGAAATTTTCCTTCCAATTCGATTCAGTTGAACTTTAATGAGACAATATCCAGCCTCATGGAGCCCTGTTCTGCTACAGCAATGCCCTGCTGGAAGAATTCGAGCTCCAAAAAAGAGGTTAAGGTTTAGCCTAGAAAAAGTCACCGGGAGAACATGCCAACTGTATCTGGCTGGCGAGGAACCATCTCTAGGTATAAAATTCAAATTTCTCCCACTCTAAGCTTTAGTGGGAAAAGTCAATGGCTTCACAGAGACCTCATCTAGTGGCTACTCGGTAATGTGGAGCCCTTCATGACCACTGCCTGCTGCCTTGCCCCCCCTGAGGATATCGGAGTTCCATTTTAGAGACTGAGTCCAAAGTGAAAAAGTTTGACACAGTTGAACCTGGTTCCTGTACCAACATCAGTGGTTAGCCTTAACCTGTGCCTAGATACATGTCAAGCACAAGAAAATGACTGTGGTTGGCCCTTAACGCTTTTTGGCACTATTTTAAACCTCCAACTTTACTCATAACTGTGGTTTCGTGTATTGGATTTGTGTTGTTTTGCTGCCATTTATTTACTAAAATGCACCTTATTTTTCTAAATTGGCTTGGGATTCTTATTGTGTTGCATTTTCGCTTTTTTACAGTTTTGGTACTACATAAATACATTACACATTGCCCTCATTCAAATGCTTAACATTTTTCATCTCCACATATGCCTTTCGTACTCAGTTATAATTCCGCTAGGAAGAGATATCAGCTCCAGGTTTTATTCTTGCCATCCGCAGCACCGAGACACCAAAGGGTATTTATGCGCTTTATAAATTGCATAAATAAATAAGATTTACAAGAAGAGACAATGTTTAAATCATCTGTATGTACAGAACAGGGAGAGAAACATTTGCTACTTTCTCAGATCTAGTCATGTAGCCTAATCCATGCCAATGGCCCTGGGGTATGCAGCACAGCCTCTTAACTGGAGGACATGGTCTCTGGAGCATTCCACATTGCATATCTACTGTTTAGCACTACTTTCCCACTTCTTTGCTATTCGCAGTTTCATCAAAGATGAGGTTCATAGCACACTTGTATGATGAATCAACAATGTCTCCAAAGTGAGATATTGTCCATGCAGGCACTTTGGTGAAAACGCTAGCTGAGTTAACAAAAACCTCTTGGGAATTCTGCCTGGAATGCAGACTTGCAATTTTACGAATATTTATCTTGGAGTCACAAAACTTTGGCAAATTAGCCTCACAAGCACATTATGGACTACAGTTATTTATAAACCCATCGAAAGGGATATAAGGTATTGAATACCATTTATGATCCTTTATTCACACAGCTGTTAATTTCAATACCCAATCACCTCACCTGTTCTGCAGGAGGCCAGATCCTGCTGCACTAGCTACAGTTCGTATGTTTATGCTTCTCCTCCTTTCTTCATGATTCCCAGATATCTTGCTCAGATCTTTAGGAACCAAAGACTATTAGTTTTCCTAAACCCGCTTTGGAGATCTTAAGTTTGGTTCTCTACTGTTCCTGAATTGTCAGTAGACATTTCCATTCTTCTTCCATATCATCCTCAATTGTTTCGCAGCTCTCAAGACATGATTAAGGAGTTGATACTGTTGGACTTTCCTCAGTCGAAAGCGTGAAACATTTTAGGTCAGTCTGGTCTTTCCCAGGCCATTCATCATCAGCTTTTAACCTCATAAGGAAATCATAAGGAAATCTTGGGCATCAGAACTACCAAAGTTTACAATTCATAGATTAGTTGGTGCTTGGGAATTGGTATTAATCTTTTTTCTTATACCACTAAAGAGAGAGTCGGGGGAAGACCAGGCAAACCTACTGCCCCCAAATATAATACAACAAACTCAAAAGAAATAGGTTGCCTAAACCAATAAACTGAGCAAAAAGATTGTGGTAGGGCCCGAAAATTATAGTACTGTAGTTCACGTATGGTCTAAGGGAAGGCCATCCTTAATAGAACACACAGTATTGTGTCATGCTTCATCAAAGGCATGCTCTCCCCACCCTTGTAAGATAGTGCTACCAGGGCGGACTCAACCTCGGCGAAGACTTGGCGAAAGGAGGGAGTGCTTACATAAAACTTCCAGGACAAAATCAGGATCCAGGTCAATTAAAAATACCTTGCGGTTCCTCGGTTATCACCTTTATTAGGGAGGACCTCAGGTACGTTAAAAACAAATACGTTGATGGAGACTGAAGAGCATAACGTCTCTTAATCCATCTTCTAATAAGCCAACATGTTTCTGCCGACGCACAGAGCCTGAGAGGTCTGGGGTATTCGTCAGGGCTGTCGGATCCCTATGAAATCGTAATCAGGTGTTCCCTACATCTATTGCATGCTAAAGTGGGGGAGTCCACCTAAGATATGCCCAAGTGAATCCAACCTGGGAAAATGATCATACTTAAATCAGTAGATTTTAGGGGATACCAGAGACTCGGTCAGAGGAGGGGTGGTAGCCTTCATAGTCACACATTCATCAGAAGGCGCGCGACGCCAGAGCACCTACGTCCGTCCGCTCCCAGCCGGTTGGTGCTTAATCTTTTTTCAACAGATATCACTTTACTTTTAAACATTCAGTTATAGTTCGGCCATCTTTGATTTTAAATTCAAAAGTAGGTGATAAACCTGTTTGGGCACATTACTTGATTTGTAGGTATATTGAATAATGGCAGGATACAGCTCATTAAAACCTTGTGCTTCTGCCCTTTGAAATGTTAATTTTGACTTACACACATTTAATGAGGATAATAATTCCCTCACACTTAAGGAGTTGCCTGTAAAATGTACCATTGTTGTGTGCTTGAATTCATTTGAGACTGTAGCTGATGATGTCAGATCTCCTGATATCAATTCTTGACAGGGGTTTTTCTCTACTATTACTAGAATAACAAACAATACTTATTTTCATGAACAAGCTATATTATGTGTTTTATATATTTATATATTTGAAAGGAAACAAAATGCAACCTGGTCCTCCAAGGATGTCTTCACCTCAATACATAATATTTTTCTAAGAGCCCCTTGGATCCCTAGCTGAACCAACTTTGGCCTGCTGAGTGACGAAGTTTACAGTATCAGCAAGGTTAACACTCAAATCTTTGGGGCCCATTCAGGCAGAGGGACTATGGTTTCTAGACCATGTTCAGCTGGTGTTTGGAGGGAGGACAATCTAAGATCAGCTCATTTGTGGACAATATCTGCATTGAAAGCATTACTGTGAAAACCGATGGCTCACATATCTTCAACAGTTGTCAATATGTTTTGAACACGCATTATATGGCCTAGTTCTTGCCATAAACTGCAGATATTCCTAACTTCAATACTTAACAATTTTATTAAGAAAAGTAGATGAGTATTATTAATCCACTGTATTCTCAAAAAAGACAATATCCACCCTAAGTTAATTAATTTTTATGGAAAATGTAAATATGCCTCTGTTTCAGCTCCACTTCTCTCCGCTCCTGGTACTTAATGAAGATAACAGGGAGGAAGTGTTCCTGTATTTTCTGAGGATTTTTTCTGATGTTTTTCTTTTGTTTTCTATGTGGCTTCTGAAAAGAGGAAGTGACTAAATCTGTGGACCCTTACATTGGTTGTGGCTAGTTCTGATTGATACTACTTATGTGTATGTATGTATGTATGTATGTATGTATGTATGTATGTATGTATCTGATATTCCTATAGTGCAAACTTAGCCAATAGGCAGTGTAGCAATGTACAGAGCCAAAGACCAGCATAAAGTAGACGGATTGTGGAAGCAGCTGATTTGTGGACTGTTAGCACATTGTGATGTGGTGGTATTTAAAGATGTATGTCTTCAACTCTTTTCCAAATTAATTCTAGATGCCTTTGAATTTCATTCAAAAATCATCTGAAAAGAGAAGTTACATTTTCAGTGTCTGAAATTAAAGTTAAGCATGTTAGAAAGCATAAAAAACGTACCTCATTTCGTTAATTAAATCAGGATTTTTCTACTGTTCTAAATCTAAATCTGCACTCATACAACACTTCCTGTTTTGTGCAAACTTTACACATCATTAATCTTTCGAATACCTTTCCTCTCGTTGTTCTTTAGCTGTGATTGTAGTTCCTGCCCTCTTCTCTGCAGTTTGGGATCATCTACAACCAGTTGTCCGTAAGCAGGAAACAGGAACTCAGATGACAGAAGCCTCATGGTGCAGACCGTTCCTGGCCGACCTTTGTTGTATTTGAATGTCAGGAGGTTATTATCCACAGGTTTGGAGGTGACCCCTAGGAATTCTGGAACTTCTAAATGACTTTGTCCAAAATGAACAATCTCTAATCTTGGATTTACAATCTGCGCTCGAAGGAGGACAGTCTCTACAATGGTCTCGATATCAGTGAACCTGAATGCAACAGAGATAGAGAAAAAAGAAACAAATACCAAATTAATACATACATTATGTAATGTATTTTTGACTAAACAATACTTGATTGTCCATGAAGTCAGAATGTATGCAGCTACAGGGTAAGGTCTTCTTCATTGATGGGGATTATATTATTGTGTCTAGTGTGCTATGAACTTTAAGTAGTGATTAGAATTGAAAGGCAGTGGGCCCGGAAGTTGCTATTGTGTACGCTGTGTCTCGAGCTTGTTTTATAGATTTTGATGATTCTTTTGGGTTTAATAAAGGACTACCGGTTGGCCATGTTGGGTCTTCGTTAGCTCTGAGCTTTTTAATCTTTGTGGGGTGTTTTTGCATTTGGGTGCTGATATGCAAGACATTAGCATTTGGGTTCTCATTCTAGGGTACAGGCGGTCCATTGTTAGGCTCAAATCAAAGCTTAAGTTCACCTTAAGCTTTGATTTTTTTCAGTGAACATACAACAGGTTTTCAATTCACTGCAGGTGGGCTAACCCCACTGCCCATGACCTTATGCTGTGCGCAGCGGTACCCGGTCTATTCCATTCAATGGCTCTGAAAGGCACACACTGAGTGGTCATGAAGTGGTAGAATCAATTTATTTTATATTTAATCTTTCATTATTGAAGATTCATGAAGCTGAGGTTGGGTCAATCACTTATGAAGACCAAATATGTAGCGCTGTGGGACAAAGGGCTGTGCAGGATTCCAAAGGCTCTAAATTAAAATGGAACTAATGGTATCCAGCCCTACCAGGAATCTAGAGGTACCGATCCGACGTCTGGTTAGCTCTGCACGGCCTTTTGTCCACCTGTTCCACATAAATGCTCATACTTATTTATACCACATATATACTTCATACACAAAAGACCTACCACTTCCTTATAGAGCCTCAATAAACAAAGTTGATAAAGGTGTTTGATTGTGGATTAGTTGTGATGGCCTCTTTGGATCATCATCCTGGCTTGTTAACGGGTCAATCCCAACTGACCCAGTTTCAGTGATACTAGTGAGGTTTCTGATTGACTGCAGCCCAAATTCTACACACTTCCAGAGGCACTGACCTGTGAGATTTCTTTAACTTGAGGGAAAGCACTGCTGTATAATTATTTTTCCACCTTGTCTCCTACATGTAGGTTCTTGGTTATAACAGATGACTGCAAATCTACTTAGGAGTGGCTGGACATGACAAGCAGGTGTGTTTTTTCTGAATATGATTACGGGCATTGGGCTTAAAAATATTCCATTTGCTACTATGCTTTCTTGGAGGTAAGTGGCATTACTGCAATATCCTATGGAAAGACTGATACCTGTAAGGCATAGCTTAAATGTATTGAAACAAGCCATGAAGGCCCCTTAGAACATTCTGTAAAAAAGTTGTTTTTTCAGTCAATTAATTTGAAAATTGTGTTGAAATATGCAGAATGTGGCCCCGTGTGTTAAACATTCCTTAGGAAGAAATGATTCACCAGACCTCTTTGGGGAAGGTCTGATTCAGTAGTCTTCCCTTGAAGTTTAAGATTATTTCATGAGTTTCCAGCCAGAGTACCCTGAAGCACTGGTATCTTTGGGACCCTATTCTTGTAAATGTAGTGGTGAAATGTGCCATTTGGCCCAATGTTCCAAAATGATCTATTGGTTCAAGGAGGGTGATATTTATCTGTGGGACTGCCCACTTGCACAGAGAACAGCTCCTCCCATGAGCCACAAAAAAGACAAAGTGCAACCCGAAGTGGAGTCAGCAGAAGTTAAAGCGCAGAATAGGTTCAGAATCTTCAACAGGAGTAAAGGCTTCCCACCATAGTAATGACAGTTTTTAAGCAAACAGAACAACCACACATGTGCACTGCTCCTGCATCTAGACTCTTCAACAGATTGTGCATGTATTTCTGATTCCCACCAGAAGAAGATTATTCAATGCAAGAACATGTAAAGAAAAGAGAATGTAGGAACTTGTAAAGATATGGCAGTGCTTCTAACAGAGTGATTCTTGTTCAGGAAGCTCTTGTGGTGAAAAAAACTGACACTTTCATAATGTTTACACTAAGCAAAATGCCTTTGAACAATAGTAAACAAGCACTGTATGTTAGTATGCACCCGTTACTAGTTTGTGCTCTATACATCGACATCTGATCATGAATATGCATGTTGCTGGTAGGCTGCCAAGTGGTTTCACTACTCACTGAAAAAGCTATACCTTTCTAGGTTTGTTTCCAGGAATAAGTTATACTCTTTATTTCCCCGCACTAAAGTATAATAGCGTGTTTTTATTTAACGCTTCATACTTCCGTTTTGGGAATTTCTGACAGCTTGACTTCTATATATAACGCTTGTTATTATCTTCTTTTGTGATATTGAGAGAGAATGTAGGTTGTATTGCATTACCAATTTCTCTGAACCAACAGAACATATTTGAGACCTTTTCTACAAAGATTCAGTAATGGATATCCACTAGGGGTGGGCGGAATTTGCGAAATTCACTTTCGCAAATTATCGCGAAAATGTTCAAAAACTCTGCAAACACGCGGAAATATCGCGAAGATGCGGAAGTTTTTTTCCCGCCCGTTCGCGGTGTTTTCTGCGTGGTCGCGGCTCGCCAACTTACCCATGCAGTTGCTTGCGGGCGCGGCCATCTTGTTTTCACTTGTCTCGCTGTGCATGATCGCGAGAAGAAAGACGTGATTGCGCGACCAATGACGTTACTGCGGGCGCGAACTGTCGCGAGACAGCTCAAATGACTACTAACAATCCAACATCTCGTAGAGAACGCGACCGGATCGGGAAAACTTGTCGGCGAACGCGGGGGTTCAGGTAAGGCGATCGCGCACGCGAGAATGTATTATTTTACAGCGCGAGCAAGCAAAAAAAATTTCCGGTAAAATGCGGATTGCGGAAATTTTGACATTTTCGCGCTCTCCGCGAAACTGCCAAATTATCGCAATTTCAGCGAGCGGAACGGATTTTTAGCCCAGGCCTAATATCCACCCATTCGACATTCACATCAAATAAAAAAACATAAAAGCTGTATTTAAAGAAATATATCTTTACTGACCTGAGGTCAGGGGCATATGAGCGTGGGGGCATTGGTCCGCTCCCCACCCCCACTGTGAGCCATTATCACAGTCACATTACCAACATATTTTACCTGAAACTAACTTTCCTCTGTATTGCCATTAAGTTTGGTACATTTTGGTGCGGGTTTATGGAGCCCTCTCTCCAGTAAAAACAGAAGGCAGGTGTCTGCTATTACTGTGACATGACTTGGTTAGCTTAGACGGTGTTAACCCAACTGTGCATGTCAGATTGGCCGACGTTTTCACTCCGGCCAGCCTAACATGTGCAGTTCAGGCTTTCCCAATCAATGTTGCCAAGGAGGAAAGACAGCAGAAACTCAGCCTCATCGGTGTCTGACGGAGTGACGTGTTTGCCTGTCCCAGCCAATCCTGACAATGCTCTTATGCTGCTTAGTATTCTAAGCAGCATGAGAGCTCTGCTTGGGATGATGTTGCCCAAAGTGCATATCTTTTCCAGTCAGGCAGCCAGCATGCGTGCGATGCGGGAGGATCTCCTCTCAGGTGAGCTTTCTGGGCAAAGATTTGCAGCTGAACGTGTGCTGCTGAAGAGGATCGGAAAGGTAGGATTATGTTTATTTACTTGCCATAAACTGCAAAATTAGATTAATTTTGCAGAGGTGATCGATTGGGAAACATTGTATTTATAATTATAGGAAGCAAAATAATTTACAGTATTGAGCATATTTAAGTTTTATGAGCCCTTTTAAAAGTTACAATCCGCCCTGCCTGAAGTTTCTACTGGGCCTGGCAGGTGCAGGGAGGCATTTATTAGCCCATTACAGCCCCTGTAAATGAGGGGTTTGTGGCCAATTTGTGTATATATGAAAATTACACTGTTCAGTGCCCACTTGCCCGGGTCTCTGTTTTCTGCACTCATTTACTTGTTTCCATAAAGTTCATGCCAAACTATAGTGCTTTAAGTGGAATGTGTGGCATTCATGTACAACACAAAAGGTACCAGGAAAACCAAATCATAAGCTCCAAGTTATTAACTTTCTTCTTCCTATTATTTGCAGCACCTTCCTCCTCTTGTGCGTTGCCCAGCTAAGTTTTAGAAACATGAAGAATTTGTATGCCCTAAAGCTGTCCAGATGGCTTACTTTATGTTCGTAAATAAGCATATATGTAATGGCATTTTCCCTGGAGCAGTCGCATGCTAAGAAAATCTCTCAATCTGACAAGACCATAGCATCCAATGACACAACCTTTAGGCCAACTTCTAGAATGTGTGGCTCTAACGTGGCCACTGCATTTGGTTCTTCTAGGGTACTCTCCAACACCAACACCTTTTACTCAATAGCCTGATTGTATATCTCATATCGTGAAGTAGGTCATAAAGGACAGTGTGGCCAAACCGGGATCAACAACTACCTCTGTAACAGCTAAGTGTCACCAGGTAAGGGATGGAGCACAAAGAGAAACAGTCCGTCTTCTCTTTGGGCTAGTTCTTCTTGGGGGCAAAATGCTGCACCAATTCACCATGGACAAAAAAAGATAACATCCCCACAGGTACGAGTCAGGCTTGATAAAAGCAGTAATCCTTCAGACAATAAACAGTGTGGGCACGGATGTATGACGTTACAATGCACACTTTTACAACGCATGCACTTACAACGCATTTTTTACAACGCATAATCCATTACAACGCACTACACTTACAACGCATGACACTACAACGCATTTTAAAAAACTACCATTACAACACATACCATTACAACGCATAATATTTAATTGCATTTAAGGTAAGTATTAGATAGTATAGGGGTAAAAATTACTTTTCTAACTCCAGGGGGTGCAACAGTAGGGTAAGTGTTGGATAGTATAGGGGTAAAAATTACTATTCTAACTCCAGGGGGTGCAACAGTAGGGTAAGTGTTGGATAGTATAGGGGTAAAAATTACTATTCTAACTCCAGGGGGTGCAACAGTAGGGTAAGTGTTGGATAGTATAGGGGTAAAAATTACTATTCTAACTCCAGGGGGTGCAACAGTAGGGTAAGTGTTGGATAGTATAGGGGTAAAAATTACTATTCTAACTCCAGGGGGTGCAACAGTAGGGTAAGTGTTGGATAGTATAGGGGTAAAAATTACTACTCTAACTCCAGGGGGTGCAACAGTAGGGTAAGTGTTGGATAGTATAGGGGTAAAAATTGCTATTCTAACTCCAGGGGGTGCAACAGTAGGGTAAGTGTTGGATAGTATAGGGGTAAAAATTGCTATTCTAACTCCAGGGGGTGCAACAGTAGGGTAAGTGTTGAATAGTATAGGGGTAAAAATTACTATTCTAACTCCAGGGGGTGCAACAGTAGGGTAAGTGTTGGATAGTATAGGGGTAAAAATTACTATTCTAACTCCAGGGGGTGCAACAGTAGGGTAAGTGTTGGATAGTGTAGTGTAATATTATGCGTTGTAATGGTAGGCGTTGTAATGGTATGCGTTGTAAAGGTATTTTTTAAAAATGCGTTGTAGTGTCATGCGTTGTAAGTGTAGTGCGTTGTAATGGATTATGCGTTGTAAAAAATGCGTTGTAAGTGTAGTGCGTTGTAACAGTTGCGTTGTAAAGGTTGTTCCCCGTGGGCACTGAGCAGAAAGACATGCCATGTTCATCAATCGAGTCAGGAATTCGCAAAATAATTTACATTCTCTCTTCCCACCTCCAATGTAACTTAATGTTTTGGGAGGGGGGTATTCTTGCAAAATCTACTATTTTGAGAGAGTTTTCACTCCCTATTTCTGCTAAACATCTCTAGCTTTCTGCAATTGACAGCTTCAAAGATTTCTTACAAACCTATGGGGAAATGATAGGAAGCATGTCTCTGTCCTACTGAATATAAAAAAATATATCTTTCCAAGTTAAGAAAAAGCTCCATACATTGAATATGGACTAAGCAGGGCAATTAAAGCCTTAAAATATAATCTTCTTCAGGATTTAGAGGAGAATATCAGATTTATGAAACATTCATATGTAAAACTACTGTTGATACTACAATGCCAGGGATTACATGCTCTCATGGTCTGTTGAACAAAGTGGTTATTATTTGCCCTGCAACAGAGGGTCTCGTATAAATTAATATGCCAGTAGAACACATAGGTGTTGCTTCATTTTTAAAAGGGTGGTAGTCAAGCTGAAGTTACTATGGAGAATCATACAATATAAGAGCTCTTGAAAGGCACAGTAGGATGTTGTAGAATCCACAAAGGCTGATATATATATATATATATTATCTACTGACGGTCGCCAGTAGATAGTTATAGTTAGGACCGAGTTTCCATAGGAAATCTGAAAATTCTATTTTGAATAACTTTGGCGCCGGTTGACGAATCCTCACGAAATTTTCAAAACTAATGGGGTTAGCTCAGCTCCTACCCTGAAAGTCTCAGGGTGATTCGTCAAGCGGGGGCTGAGAAAAAAGGGGGGTACCAAAACACGTTTTCCCCATGCATTTTCCCATAGGACCTTTAGTCGAAGGTACAGCCCGAACGGCTGAACAGAATTACTTGAAATTTGGCAAAGAGGTATTCCTCAGGTCAGGCATGTGCCTTTTGGATATATGGTGTCAATCTGTTCAGTAGTTCCTGAGAAAATTGCAGTTAAAAGTACATATATATCTATAAGCGCGCACCGTGCGCGCACCGTGCGCACTGTGCGCGCACCTTAACGTGCGCAAGAGTAATTCTGATTGGTGGTTACATGTCAGTCAACATTCGAATCGGTCGAAATCAGGAAGTGTCAGCCGCCATTTTGTGTGTGACAGTGAAAAAGAAAGGTGGAGAACGTGAAAAGGGAGCAGGGTAGAGAGTTCCTGACCCCCTAGCCTTTGTCAGGGGGTCCCTGAAGGACCCCGAAGGGTGAAAAAAACATTTTTTATTTTTTTTTACATCGCGGGGTGCGCGCCGCCATTTTGTGTGTGACAGTGAAAAAGAAAGGTGGAGAACGTGAAAAGGGGGCAGGGTAGAGAGTTCCTGACCCCCTAGCCTTTGTCAGGGGGTCCCTGAGGGACACCGAAGGGTGAAAAAAACATTTTATTTTTTTTGAAAAAATCACGGGGGAAAACCCTAGAAATTCCCCTGTTATAGTTAGTTCAGCTAACTATAACTCACGCCCCCGCAATGCACTGCTGATGACGTCACATTTTACATCACTCATGACATGGTCAGTGACATCACTGATGACATCACTGATGACATCACTGATGACATCATCCATTGAATATGTGTTTCTGAACAGTTTTATTATGTTTAATATATATAGGGAAAGGCCTGTTGAAAAATAAGTGGGTGTAAAAGTGTGTGAATGGATGATTTTCTAGGTGCGTAACTGAGTCTATAAGTGAGTCATTAAATGTATCTTACTGCAGACTAGTGACTAAACTGTGTGAATGTCTGTATGTGTCTGTGTGTTGGTGTATAAGTGGCTGCATGGTTTTGTGAATAGCTCTATGAGTGTCTATATGGGTTATTGATTGGTTGTCTGAGTATCTGTATGGGTGCCTGAGTGTTTGTGTTGGTAGGGTGTGTGTAACTCTGTGACTAGATGTGTGAGTGGGTGATTCAGTGGGTGCATGTTTTTAAGAGTGCATCTGTGATGGACTGTATGGTTGGGTGAGTGTATGTATGGGTGTGTTAGTGATTGAATGTATATCTCAGTTGTACATGTGTCAGTAACTACATATGTGAAACACAGTGTATATGTGTGTAAGAGTATATAACTATCTATATGTGAGAGTGTGTGATTTTGGGAGTGGCTGTATGCGCCATAGTGCAAGGATATCTGTGTCATGTGTTGGGTTTTTTTCTGCAGGAAGACACAGCATTTGTTAGTATTTTTATGAGTAAGTGAACTTGAGTGTTTTTAACTGTATAGGTGAGTAAATTTTACTGTGATTAATTATTTGCAAGACTGACTAGATGTGTCAGTACCTCAATGGGTGATTGGCGGTGTGTGAGTGTCTATATAGGTGTATAAATGCACAGAGTGACTGTAAGTATGAGTGACTGTACAGGTGAGTGAGTGGAGATGTATGTAGACCTAAAAGTCAATGAGTGGGTGAGTAGTTATTGGTATTGGAGTATCTATGGTTGTCAAAATGGCCGTCTGAAATTTTGAGTCGGTGTATCAAAGGTTATATTAGGGTGTGAGAATATGCACTAATTTATCTCATGGATGAAGTCATCAGTGATGTCATCAGTGATGTCATTTGAGATGTCATCAGTGATGTCATCAGTGATGTCACTGGCCATGTCATGAGTGATGTAATATGTGACGTTATCAGCGGTGCATTGCGGGGCGCGAGTTATAGTTAGCTGAACTAACTATAACAGGGGAATTTCTAGGGTTTTGTACGAGGGAAATGTCCAGCTAACTATAACACCCCTGAAACCTATGGTTTTTTCAGTGAATTTCTAAGGTTTTTTAAATGCCAATTCCTAACTATAAAGCCCCTGAAACCTTTGTTTTTTTCAGTGAATTTCAAAGGTTTTTTAAATGCTAATTCCTATCTATAACTTATCTCTGAAGATATCATGAAAAGCATTTTTTTTTTAAAGTAGGGTTCACATTAGTTTTGTGGAAAAGCATCTTTGTGATTGGTTAAGAAAAAGCAGTTTCAACGTGGAGTACATATCATAGGATAAAATTTGCTCAGCTCAACCACACCTGCTACTTGCATTTGGAAGGCACTGTTCGAACTTAAAACAATAGTCAACTTTTAACCTGCACGTGTCGTTAAATGTTCAAGAAAATGTTACAAAAAAATATCATAAAGTTTTAAAAAATTGATGAACTTTTAACCTGCACGTATTGTAGAATGTTCTAGAAAGTGTGTTGATAGAATACGTTGCACTTCTGACTTCTATGTGTTGTTGAATATTAAAAAAAATGGTTCATATGGAAAATTAAAAAGAAACCAATAGAGAAGTTTTGAAACCTAAAAGAATCAAGGAACTATTCTAATTTATTCTTTACATGTATTTATGTGTGCAGCAACAAAATTATAGACACAACAGCACTAGGAAGAGGAAGAAGCAGGGAGTGGGGGGAGGGGGGAGATGGGCAGAATGGCACACATGCACAGTTAAGTACAACACACATATAGACTAACAATGGCCAAGATGAAACACACCAACAAGGAGAACAAGTCACACAACCTGCCAACATCACACCACTGAACGAGCATAGAAGTGAAAACCATGCTGCATTCATACAGGATGTGTACAAAGGCCAGTTGGTGTTGGTGTTGGTGTTGTGGGATGTCTGCGACCGTGGTCATCATGGATGAGATGCCCAGCATGTGGCACATGGTCGAGTTCACTGTGTGTTATGTTGCCAAACGGCTGCTCCTCCCTCCCACGAACCCCCACACTTTTGTACGGTGAGCTGTTGTATCTCGTGCACTCGTACGGCACGCCATTGTAATGCCTATTTGCGCATGTCCTGCTACATTCCAACTACAACATCACAGTGCCGTTTGGAGGTGGTGCATGCCACTTTACAACATCGACTGCTGCGGCTCTTGTAACAGGCCACACCAGAACACAGAGACACACTTACCGCACTTCCTGTACACGGACATGTCCGAGACACCCCATTCCCCTTGCCGGATACGCACACCCCTGCACTGACCTGTGAACGACAGACCAGCACACGCCAGTTGTGCATGCAGGAGGATGCGTACGTAGCTACACATCCAGGCTCACTGCCAACGCTGAAGTGACAGCACACTGTGATGTTGCAGGGCTCGTGCCTATCATGCTAAGACAATGACCACAGGGAGACACTTACTAAGATGTGGGTTTGGGGGGCATTGGCGGTCCTGGAGTTGTTGAGATGAGTCTTCTGGCCCTCATGGGTATCCCTGTATCATGCTCATTGACTCTATGGCACCTGTGGGTGTTCTGGTGTGGCTCTTGGCTGTGTTCCCTTTCATGGTGCAGGTAGTTGTCCTGCTTAACACCAGCAGAAAGCAGGTGTAAAATCCCTGGTGCTAACGTGTCTTATTGCCGGAATTTGTTTCGCATTGCAATTGGTGTGAAAGTTGTGATGTGATTTTTTTCGTGTGCACAACAATATACGAACTGAGCAGTGTATCTCGTCAAGATCCAGCACCTGACGCATTATTCCCAATCAATATAAATACAATGAGATTTCTTAATAGATTTTGTGTGTACACTGTAAGTGCAGCCAATACCTCAGTGCAATACAATACAGGATTTTAGTATTTAGAATAAATCGCAAAGGTGCACCTCGTGTCTTTTTGCACGGGAACGGCTACTCTCCATTTCATTATCAGCACTTTAACGGAAGGAAAGTTGAGATAAATCTAACACACTATTCAGAAGTTGGTGCAAACTGCAGCTATCACCAGTATTCCAGCGATAAGTGCCCCAAAATTTAACACCATGGTGGACTCCATCAAATAACAGTAATAAGAACAAGTAAGAGTCACACAGCAGTTAAGAGAACAACCAAAAATAATATTAATTTTTTTTTCAAACTTTATTTTTTATAATAATAAATATATAAACGATAAACTATTTTCAAACTTTATTTTTTTATTAACATAAATATAAACTATAAACTAATAAACAAAATGTAACAACAATAATACAAAACAACAAGGCGGAACACTCCTGTGGGAACCACGGATGTCGACGACAGACCTGGAAAATCAGAAAGATTGTTAAAAAAACAACAACATGGTATTCTCAAAAAAATACCACAAGAAACAAATCACAGATATATAAAATGTATACAACTAACAACATTTTATAAGTTTAACTTACAAAAACTGTAAATGTTGCCGCTTTAAAATATTTACCAAATCTGAGGATTTTTTTTTGCAGAAGGCACCACGCCCACAATGTTTTTCTTCAGTGGTGAAGAAATTTTTAACTTTTTCCAAGGGGCAAACAAAGACCAATGCCACCTTCTTCATTCGCAAGATTTGCCAAAGAGTTCTGTTACGAGGGGGTCCTAACAAAAAATACTCGTGCGGCACAGCAAGTATGATGAAACACCTAAGGACCCTTCATCCAAACAATCTTGCACGAGAAGAGTGCAAACAGATGAGAAACACTCCTGTTCTGTATCTGTAAAAAATAATCACAAATAAATGTATATTAATAACTTTCAAATTTATACTATTCCATTACTGTACAAACACATTTTATATAAAAACTGACTAAGAAACTATAGACCTGAACCACAAGTGTGACGATCGTTAAAACACTACATGCATAGTGGATACTACTTTGAAGCAGTTCATGCCCTAAAGCCTACCTCACTAAAAGACTACATGCTAACTGACTAAATGATTACAGTACTATAAGGAGACACACTGGGTGAGTGACAGGGTGTTTGCTAGAAGAGTATGAATACTAACTAGGGAATTGAAGGTGTGAAACACAACTGTATAGGTGATTAGAGGACTGCATCCATACTGCATAGGCATTTAAAGCAGTCCATGTGCTAAGGCCTGGCTCACTGCATGACTACTTGGGTACTGACTGGATGATTAGAGTACAGCAAGGAGAGTGCCTAGGTGACGTTATAAGTGCTAGGCTTTTCGCACAAGGGAATGGATTAGTACTTGGTACTGAATGGGTCACTAGAGGAGTGCAAAGGCAGTCACAAGTGCTGGACTGTATGGATACTGACTAGGAAATTGAAAGTGTGAAAGACAAGTGTCTAGGTGGTTAGAAGACTGCATGCATAGTGCATAGGGGTTTGAAGCAGTCCATGTGCCAAGGCCTGGCTCAGTGTATGAATACTTAGGCACTGACTGAATGATTAGAGTACTGCAAAGATAGTATCTTGGTGAATTTATAAGCGTTTGGGTTTTAGCACAGTGAATGGATTAGTACGTGGTGCTGAATGGGTCACTAGAGGACTGCAAAGTGAGTGACAGGGTACTTCCTGGAAGTGTATGGATACTGACTAGGGAATTGAAGGTGAGAAAGACAATTGTGTAGGTGGTTAGAGGACTGCATGCATAGTGGATAAGGGTTTGAAGCAGTCCATATACTAAGGCCTGGGTCACTGGATGAGTACTTGGGTACTGACTGAATGATTAGAGTACTGCAAGGAGAGTGCCTGGGTGAATTTATTAGGGTTTGGCGCAGTGAATGGATTAGTACATGATGCTGAATGGGTCACTAGAGGAGTGCAAATGGAGTGACAGGGTGTTTGCTGGAAGTGAACGGATACTGACTGGGGAATTGAAGGTGTGAAAGACAAGTGTGTAGGTGCTTAGAGGAGTGCATGCATAGTGGATAGGGGTTTGAAGAAGTCCATGTGCTAAGACCTGGCTCAGTGCATGAATACTTAGGCAGTGACTGAATCATTAGAGTACTGGAAAGAGAGTGTCTTGGTGAATTTATAAGTGTTTTGGTTTTGGCACAGTGAATGGATTAGTACATGCTGTTGAATGGGTCTCTAGAGGACTGCAAAGGAAGTGACAGGATGTTTCCTGGAAGTGTATGGATACTGACTAGGGAATTGAAGGTGTAAAAGACAAGTGTATAGTATGTTAGAACACTACATGCATACTGCATAGACATTTGAAGCAGTCTATTTGGTACTTAGAAACTGACTAAATAATCAGACTGCTTCTAGGACAGTGCTTAGGTAAAACTTTTAAATTTTCAGTTCTGCCACAGTGAACAGAATAGTACATGGTACTGCACCTTAGTGTCAACCCCTGACTCATTTTATCAATGCATAAGCAAAGACTAGCTTCTAATGCTACTAAAACTTGACAACATGAGAGGTTTTAAATTAGTTATCTGTCAGAAAATACACGATGTTACCTAATGCTTCTCTCACAGTGGTTCTCAAATGCACACAGACTCACAGGGTAATTCTAGACAACAACCACTATACCTAGGAGTTTACCAAAAATCATTCACTACTGTGGAAGTGGTAAGCGAACTGCACACAATCTTCATATTTCAGGACTGCACTTTTATGTCAAAGCCTGACTCATATAATCAAAGCATAAGCAAAGACTGGCTTCTAATGCTACTAAAACTTCACAACATGACCGGTTTTAAAACAGGTATATGTCAGCAAATACACGATGTTACCAAATGCTTCTCTCACAATCCTTACCCAAATGCACACAGACTCTCAGTGTGATTTTAGACAAGCAACACTATCCTAGGAGTTTACCAAAACTCATTCACTACTCTGGAAGAGTTAATGGTACTGCACACAATCTACATATTTAGGTACACCACATCAGTGTCAAAGCATGACTCATTTAATCAACTCATAAGCAAAGACTGGATTCTAATCCTACTAAAACTTCACAACATGACTTTAAAACAGTTATCTGTCAGAAAATACATGATGTTACCAAATGCTTCTCTCACAGTGATCCCAAATACACACTAACTCACAGTGTGATTCTAGACAAGCACCACTATCCCTATGAGTTTACCAAAACTCATTCACTACAGTGCAAGTGGTAAGGGAACTGCACACAATCTACATATTTCACAACTGCAATTTACTGTCAATGCCTGACTCATATAATGAAAGCATAAGCCATAACTGTCTTCTAATGCTACTAAAACTTGACAACATGACATGTTTTACAACACTTATCTGTCAGCAAATACACGATGTTACCAAACACTTCTCTCACAGTGGTTCCAAAATGCACACAGACTCACAGTGTGATTCTAGACAAACAACACTATCCCTAGGAGTTTACCAAAACTCATTCACTACAGTGGAAGTGGTAAAGGAACTGCACACAATCTACATATTTCACGCCTACACTTTAATGTCAATGCCTGACTAATTTAATCAACGCATAAGCAAAGACTGGCTTCTAATGCTACTAAAACTTGACAACATGACAGGTTTTAAAACAGTTATCTGTCAGTAAATACACAATGTTACCAAATGCTTCTCTCACAATCCTTACCCAAATGCACACAGACTCACAGTGTGATTTTAGACAATCAACACTATCCTAGGACTTTACCAAAACTCATTCACTACTGTGGAAGGGGTAAGGGGACTGCACACAATCTACATATTTAAGTACAGCACATCAGTGTCAAAGCATGACTCATTTAATCAACATATAAGCAAAGACTGGATTCTAATGCTACTAAAACTTCACAACATGACAGATTGTAAAACAGTTATCTCTCAGCAAATACATGATGTTACCAAATGATTCTCTCACACTGATCCCAAATACACACTAACTCACAGTGTGATTCTAGACAAGCACCACTATCCCTATGAGTTTACCAAAACTCATTCACTACAGTGCAAGTGGTAAGGGAACTGCACACAATCTACATATTTAATGACTGCAATTTACTGTCAATGCCTGACACACGATGTTACCAAATGCTTCTCTCACAGTGGTTCCCAAATGCACACAGACTCACTGTGTGATTCTAGACAAACAACACTATCCCTTGCACTATACCAAAACACATTTCTTCATCTAGAAGTAGTACTACATTTTAGTATAGAAACATAACATAACTCATTTCACAAATTCATAAATAATGACTGGTTTCTAATTCTACCAAAATATAAAAACTGCACAGTTATCTGTTTACAAACACATGAAAAACACAAATGCTTATCACAGAATGGTTTCTACATGCACACACATTGTAGAGAAAAAAAGTACTCCCTACACTTTAGCAGGAAAAATACATTAGTCTGATTAAAATCAAAATAGTCTACATACATCCCCTCACAATTAAATAACTCATCTTTCAAGTTCTTTTGTAGATTAAGAAGTATATCAATCACTCACCATATTTTCTTTTACAGAATCTCTGCACTGTGCACCTCTCAGCAAAAGCAAAGAATGAAAAAGTTTCCCTTTCATTTTCCACACATTTACATGTAAACTTCAAATTACAATCCTTCGCACATAAACTCAAAAGCAAACACACATTTCTATTGGTTAAACATTTCAACCCTTTCCAACTGAAATACATTTCAACCCTTCCCCCAATCTGCCTTCTGCCTGTTACCATAGAAACAGGTCATGGAACACTGCACTGAGCTCACAAGTTCAGTACACACAATGTTCCTACACAAGACAGGAAGTGTGCTTGACTTTTCAACATATCAGCTTATCATATATAATGTTCCTTACAATCTGTTTTTGTTAACCAATAAGAATCATACCTTTAAAAAACAGAAATATACACCCTACCTTTCAGTGTAGAAAGTTGTCATACAACCAATGATTTCTTGTCGTTTTTCAAAAAACGTTGCTGTGGATCCACGCACCCACCGCGAGAGAATCCGTGCATCCAACGCAATAGGATGCGCGCACCGTGCCTGCATTTCCCTGTGTTTTTTTTTTTTAAAAAGGGGGCCCCTGGGGGTCCTTCTGGGACCCCCTAAGCACCTCTAGAGGGTGAGAGTATTTCCACTCTACCCCCTTTATATGTTTTACACACTTATTCCCCTTGCATCTTCAGCCTCGCTTCTACCGAGGCAGAAAATGGCCACCAACAGTTCCTGGTTTCGAATGTAGAGAGACACTCGACAGCCAATTAGCATTCAGCGCGCGATCGGGAAGGTGCGCGCTCTGTTCGGGGAGGGTGCGATTACGGTGCGGGTACGGTCCGCGGATCCTCCGCGGCCATAGATATCACTAACTTTTTTACCCTAATTTTCTCAGGAACAACTGAACAGATTCACACCATATATGCAAAAGGCACGAGTCTGAACTGAGGACTACCTCTTTGCCAAATTTGGTGTCATTCCGTTCAGCGGTTCGGGCTGTAGCTGCGACAACAGATCCTATGGGAAATTGCATGGGGAAAACGCGTTTTGGGACCCCCCTTTTTTATCGGCCCCCGCTTGACGGATCACCGCAAAACTTTCAGGGTAGGAGTGGAGCGGAGCTGGCCAAAAGTTTATATATATATATATATATTACCTACTGGCAGTCGCCAGTAGATAGTTATAGTTAGGATCTATTTTCCATAGGAAATCCGCAACATTCTATTTGGAATACCGTTGGCGTCGAATGATGAATATTCGCGAAATTTTCCAATCTTTTGGCCAGCTCCGGTCCACTCCTATCTTGAAACTTTCACGGTGATTCGTCAAGCGGGGGCCGAGAAAAAAGGGGGGTTCCAAAATGCATTTTCCCCATGCATTTTCCCATAGGACCTGTTGACGCAGCTACAGCCCGTAGTGCTGAACGGAATTACACCAAATTTGGCAAAGAGGTAGTCCTCAGTTCAGACTCGTGCCTTTTAAATGGTGTAAATCCATTCAGTAGTTCCTGAGAAAATCAAAAGTAAAATCACATATATATCTGGGCGGAGCCTAACCACACATCTCATCGTGAGATCTGATTGGCTGTCAGCACTTCATCCAAGAAGTGTTGGCAGCCATCTTGGGACCAATATACATGATAGCACCTCATTAAAAAGCATTGCAGTTAATAGAAGGTTTTAAGACTTTAGTTACATTATAAATCATTTGTTGATGGTACCATACCCATTTTAGGAATTGTGGTGTGTTCTAAGGTGATTTTACCATGTGAAAAAGCCTTTTGCTGTGATATCATGAATCATGTTTGAGAGAAAACTATTTTCTCATGCTTTTCCCACAGAGGTTTGGAAGGTGATCTATAAGCTAAACTGAGAGCATATTTTCTGTAAATTCACATTATCTTTCTCAGCCATGTGAGAATGAAGTCTGACATTCTCAGTAAAACATGTACATCCAACAAGGGCAGAGACTGTCAGTTGATTCCTTTGTGTTCTACTGCAGCTTCCCAGAGTGTTCTAAAGAACAACTAGAGCGCTAACAGTCCTACTTATGACAAACGTATGGCACACCTGAAGTCATCTTGGTTGGAATAAAGTGGTAACTCTTAAAACATTTAATTTAAAAAAGAAACAAAATGAGGGGGTTCATTTTGCCATAGAAAGTATGATTAGTGCTGCAGAAAGAAAAATTAGGGCACATTTTGATTGACTTCTCAAATCCTCTTCTATTTCATTAAAAAATTCTGACATGCAGACTGAAACATATACTTTCAATACCAACAGCAGACTTCCCTGGTGAGCAGTAGCTTTACTACAGTGATCTAATAAGCAACTAGAGTGCTAACATTCTGAATTTATGGCAAATGAGTGACACATCTGAATGCCTTCTTGATGGAATCAGAGTAAAAAACTGAAAGTATTTCCTACTGAGGAGACTGTAGTAAATGAGGAAATTAGGAAACATCATAACAAATAAGTCTCCCAAAATGGCCGCCAGAGACAAAAGAGCCCAAATGTAGCCCAAATATCACCCAGATGTAGCCCAAGTATAGCCCAATGACAGAATGTCCCAGAGTGTTCTAACGAACAACTAGTGCGCTAACAGTCTTACTTATGACAAAAGTATGGCACACCTGAAGCCATCTTGATTGGAATAAAGTGGTAACACTTAAATCATTTAATTTACAAAGGAACAAAATGAGGGGGTTCATTTTGCCATAGAAATTATGATTAGTGCTGCAGAAAGAAAAATTAGGGCACATTTTGACTTCTCAAATCCTCTTCTATTTCATAAAAAAATTCTGACATGCAGACTGAAACATGCACTTTGAATACCAGCAGCAGACTTCCCTGGTGAGCAGCAGCTTTACTACAGTGATCTAATGAGCAACTAGAGTGCTAACATTCAGAATTTATGGCAAATGTGTGACACATCTGAATGCCTTCTTGATGGAACCAAAATAAAAATATGAAAGTATTCCCACTGAGGAGACTGCAGTAAATGAGGAAATTAGGAAACTTCATAACAAATAAATCTCCCAAGATGGCCACCAGAGACAAAAGAGCCCAAATGTAGCCCAAATATCACCCAGATGTAGCCCAAGTATAGCCCAATGACAGAAGTGTGCAAAACACTTATTTTTTGTGTATTTGCAGTTTTATATAGTGCAGACTGGTCAGGTATTGGAGTGCTTTACATGAGCATTGGTTACATCACACAAGATCAAATTCATTTTGGTTGTAGACATGGGGAGATTAAGTGATTTGACCAGAATCACAGAATGTTGAGCTGAAGCAGAAACTCCAACCTGGTTCCCCAGTTGCAAAGTATGCAGCTCTGGAAGTAACACCACATCCTCTCCCCTAGGTGCAACATTTAATCAAGTGGTCAACTGGATAAAAAAACATAAAGATTACAAATAATTTAAAAGTTCTTTGTCGCTATTTGAAAACTCAGAAAATATGTCCTCATTTTAGTTTTTTACAGCACTAACCATAATTTTGATGCAAATAAGACCCTCTCATATATGTAATTTCTAAAGGAAATAATCTAGGTATTACAGTTTTGATTACATCAAGATGACGTCAGGCGTTCCACACTTTTGTAATAAATATAGAATGTTAGCAATCTAGTTGTTCATTGGGATACTGTTGAGATGCAGAGGCCAGGGGCACAGACTCTGAAAATTGAAGGCAGGTAGAGAGTGCAGATGCAACAATTTTGACCACACTGGGCAGACAGGAAGGGCAGTGGCAGCACAACAGACTATGGAGGGCAGTGGAAAGGGGGGCAGGGGCAACAAACCAACAATACAGGACTGGCAAGAGAGGCTGTGGCAATATAATAGACCATTGTGGCCAGAAGGAAGAGGCAGTGGTAGTACAACCATACATGCCAACAGACCAGTGTCAGCCAGGAAACGTCCAATGTTTTTAAGCTCAGATGGGCTTTATTTGATCTGTCTCCTATCTACAATCTCCTCTTTTTCAATGTAACTCAAAGGGGAAAATCAATACCCCAGTTGTTTTTCAAAATTTCCCTCTTACCAAGTTCAAAATGTTCGCAAGTATGGTACATTGGATCATGGTAGGCAGGAGGAATTGGGGTAGGGACATAGACTCGGATTACAGAGGACAGGAGGGACATGGAGAGGTGCACCAAACTGACCCTACAGGGCAGGCATCAGGGTTTGCAGCAGCACAATACACCACACAGCGCATGCAGGACGGGAGTGCAGTACAACAATCCATAGAAAGCAATAGGGAGGGGACAGGACCATGCACATGGACAACAGAGAACAGAGGGGAAAGAGGCAATGGTAGCTAGCTGACCATAATGGACAGACAGGAGAGAAAGCTGCAGCATAACAGACCATAAAGGGCAGGAGGGACGGATCAGGGGCATTACAATGGAACAGATAAGCCAGGAGGGAGGGAATATGGGTCTGCACATGGAAACAGAGGGCTGGGGGCAAGGGGGCAGGGCAGGAGCAGCAAGATGACCATGGAGGTCAGGCAGGATGGGCACTAGAAACAAGACACGCCATGGAGAGCAACAATGAGACTATGGTGGCATACACACAGACCATGGAGGGAAGGTGGGAGGGGTCAGGGGCAGCTAGCTGACCACACAGGGAAGGTGGGAGGGGCCATGGCAGCACAGAAGACCATGCATGGCAAGCGGGAGGGTTAGTGGCAGCACAATGGCTATGATGGGCAAGAAGGAGGGTGCAGAGGCATGCACAAAGGACCATGGAGGATAGAAGGGAGGGTCAGGACCTGGAAACAGTCAAGAGAGTTCAGGGGAAGGGGCCTCACAACAGACCGCGCGGGGCAGGCAGGAGGAGCAGTTGCAGCACAACAGACCAGGGAGGGCAGAAGGGTGTGGCAGTAAAATGGACCATGGAGGACAGGAGGAAGGGGATAGGGGCATGGCATGTGGACAGGCAGTGTGGAGGTGGCAGGGACAGGTTACAGTCATCTGACAATGCTAGGCAGATGGGAGGGGAGTGGCAGCTCAACAGAACACTCAGAGTAGATAGGAGTGGCAGGTCCATGGAACATGGTGGGCAAAAAGGATGGAGCAGGGGCATGCACAGACATCGGAGGGCAGGGGGAAGGAGAATAGGGGCAGCAAGCTAAGCACAGAGGCTAAGCAGGAGGTCAACGATGGGCCATAGAATTGGGCAATGGAGGGCAGGAGGAGTGGACTGGTACATCATGCTAAATGGAGGGCAGTGGCAGCACATCAGACCATGCATGGCAGGAGGGAGGAGGCTAGTCCATGGATTCAGACAACAGAGGATAGGGAGGAGGTGGATGGGGCAGCAGGCTAATTGTTCAGAGAAGGTGGGTATTAGGAACTTTATTGTTTTTAAAATGTGCGTCTGTGCGAACTACTTAAAATATGAACAAGTATGCAGCATAATCTCACTTTTATTCAGGAAGAAGAGGACGTTTGTGACTGTGACTCCGGGCTCACTTGGCAGAAACACCCCTTGACCCTCCACCTCCCATCGCAAAATGTAATGCCCGTGAAAAGGGTAGGTGGACGCAGTGTTATATAGAACATAGTCCTGAGAGCACGATTGAAAATGAAAACTAGATATAGTATATGGTATAAACTATGCACCAAAAAGTGTGATATAAGATGAAACGGGCGTGAAATATAATATGCAATACATTGTGCGCAATGACAGATTCATTGGAGAGCGCGAGATATGCGCCTTGGAGTGTAATATGCACAGGGCAGTGTTGTGTAACCTAACTAGTCTCTAAAGTTGTAATATAAAATATGTGCTGGGGAGTGTAACGTTGCATATGCACTGTGACAAAGATATGGATCCCAGATTGTAATATGTATGGCATAGCGCTGTGCGTTATAACATAGGCATCGAGGAAGGCATGTTAGATGGGGCAATATAACCCATGCGAAGGCAAGTGTGGCATGACATATTCACGGGGTTGTGTTACAGTGCACATGGGCTAGAGAGTGTCATAGCATACGCACTAGCTGGTGGAATACAACACAGAGGTGTGAGGCACTCGGCGGGCACTGGTGGGTGTAACACAGCATTGGGCTTAGCCAGGAGCACGCTGTGACTCTCAAGTGAGGTTCGTCTCCTTTCCAGAGAGTAAAATAAAAAGTATTACACATCCGGTGGTGGATGTGTGTTTTATTAACCGTGAGGGGGGTTTCTTGCATAGTTTGGTCAAATTTTTGTTGAATCCCCTTTGAATGGCTTGGTGTGCGTGTATATTAAATGTGCCCGTCAATAGCTACTCCATGTTTGTATAAATAAAGAACAAGGGTGTCTACTTGGAGAGTACCCACCTGTGGGGGCGCCGGGATTAGGCACGGTAGGGCATCAGACACGTCAGAGCTTCACTAGTGGTGTAAATACATTCCATGTGGATTCATTCTATGCATAGTCGCCTTTCAATGAATATCACGCAAATCGTCATGGTGATAGGTACAGCATGTCCTAGGTTTTTCTATAATATATATTTTTTTTAAATAATAAAAAACAATGGCCGGCACCAGGGGATGGGGTCCCCGGGGCCATAAGTGGCCTGAGGAGGGGGGCAACGCTGGACCAAGATATTTCTCCCTGCCAAATTTGGCTCAATTCCGTTCAGCAGTTTGACCTGTAGCCTTGTCTAAAGTTTCCTATGGAAATTGCATGGAGAAAACACGTTTTGGGACCCCCCTTTGTTCTCAGCCCCCCTTGACGAATCACCCCCAAACTTTTAAGATAGGAGCTGATCTGAAAAGAGGAACTTTTTGTACAATTTCGTAAAGATTCGTCAAACAATGCCAAAGTTATAAGCATATCAAAAAATGCTCTTTTGGAAACTAGGTTCTAACTATAACTATCTACTGGATATATACATTTTCGGAACCCACTGGGGTAACACTAGCGCCCAAAGAACTAAACTACAGGTACCAGCATGCCTTGGACTAAACCACATGGGAATGATTAAAGTAGTGCATGCGTATTAGTACCTGTGGGCCGCATCTCCGTCTCTTTGCGGCTTTCCCCTCATGAAGAAGCCGTGTGGCTTTGAAACGCGTTGGGACTGAACATTTACTCTGGGCTGTGCACACTGGTATGAAAATAAATTCATGGTGTCAAAACCACCCTGTTGAAGGCTCGTTCTTGCCTCAGGGCAATTTATTCTGGATTTGTATGCGGCAGCCCGGCCGCAGAGAACTTGCCACCACATGCCTATGGGGCCTTACGACGGAAAAAGTTCACGTCGGACGAAAGGCGCAGCAGGGGTGAAAGATATGAAATCAACCGCTTTCCCGGCCCGGAGGCCTATTTGGGTGTTTAAATGGAAAATACTTGCCGCAAATTTTTGGATCCCACTGGGACTGAACATTTACTCTGGGCTGTGCACGCTGGTATGAAAATAAATTCATGGTGTCAAAACCACCCTGTTGAAGGCTCGTTCTTGCCTCAGGGCAATTTATTCTGTATATATATATATATATGTATATGTGTATATATATATGTATATGTATATGTGTATATATATATATACATATACATACATTATCTACTGCCGGTCGCCAGTAGATAGTTATAGTTAGGACCGAGTTTCCATAGGAAATCTGAAAATTCTGTTTTGAATAACTTTGGCGCCGGTTGACGAATCCTCGCGAAATTTTCAAAACTAATGGGGCGCTCTGCTCAGCTCCTACCCTGAAAGTCTCGGGGTGATTCATCAAGCGGGGGCCGAGAAAAAAGGGGGGTCCCAAAACACGTTTTTCCCATGCATTTTCCCATAGGACCTTTAGTCGAAGGTACAGCCCGAACGGCTGAACAGAATTACTTGAAATTTGGCAAAGAGGTAGTCCGCAGGTCAGGCATGTGCCTTTTGCATATATGGTGTCAATCTGTTCAGTAGTTCCTGAGAAAATTGCAGTTAAAAGTACATAAATATCTATGGGCGCGCACCTTAACGTGCGCGAGCGTAATTCTGATTGGTGGTTACATGTCAGTCAACATTCGAATCGGTCGAAACCAGGAAGTGTAGGCTGCCATTTTGTGTGTGACAGTGAAAAAGAAAGGTGGAGAACGTGAAAAGGGGGCAGGGTAGAGAGTTCCTGACCCCCTAGCCTTTGTCAGGGGGTCCCTGAAGGACCCCGAAGGGTGAAAAAAACATTTTATTTTTTTTCAAAAAATCACGAGGAGCGTGCACCGTGCACGCACGGTGGCAAAAAATTCATTAAAAAAATTACAACACAGTATATTAGGAATATAGCTCTTCTTGGAGAAGTGAAGTGAGTTCTGAAAAGAACTGTTGTTTTTTGTCGAGCAGCAAAAAAACAAAATGCAGCAAAAAAAAAAAAAAATGAAAAGCTGTTCCCCAGGAACAAAAAAAAAAAAAAGGAAAAAAATTAGGGGGTGGAGCATGTGTGCTGCTGTATCTTGTTCTCTATTAGGTTAATGCTGCTCTCACCATAACAGAGAACAGCATTGCACCGTATATGCACCTTCTCGAACAGAGGGTGCATATCCAGAGGTCTGGAAGCAGGTGAAGCTGCGGCTGCAGATGATGTGCTCGGCTGAGCTGCGGCTGCAGATGATGTGCTCGGCTGAGCTGCTGGGGGGTTGTCTCTTGCAGCCCGAGCTTAAGCCACAGGATGCATTGCTTTAAAGTGCCTTATCATGGAGTAAATACTAAAGGAGTAAATACTGAAGACGTTTCTCTTCGACCAGGCCTTCCCTTCTTAAAAACTCCCCTAAAACACCCCCACTTCCTCTCTTCTGGTCTCTCTCCCTCAGTTGCCAATCTCCCCAGCGCCAAGAAACCGCAAGGTGTACGCTGCGCTTTAGAAATATTTTAAATTAGAAATTAAATTAGAAATTAGTATTTTTTTTAGGGTCTCCTCTAGATAAGACCACTCCACAAACATTGCAGTATTCACCTTCTTCTGACCCTCTGGAAAAGTAAAAAATTGCCAAATAAATGAGTCCTTTTGTTTCCTCTGCCTTGGGGGCACAAAGGTCTCCTCCTCACTCCCTGAAGAAGTCTCCTGTTCTGCCATTTTCAGGTGCAGGAAAAGCTGTTCAGCTCCTTCTCCCAGGAAATAAGAAGTATTAATGAGGGGAGTGGGTGTGGTGTTGGAAGATTCTGGACCTGAAACTACTTTGAACCAATGAAAAGTGTTGTTTCGAAATCACATGACTTGCCGTGCGCGCACGGAGCACGCGTGCATGCGCGTACGGAGCACGTGCGCACGGAGCACGCACAGAGCACGCACGCATGCGCACACGGAGCACGTACGCATGCGCACACAGAGCACGCGCGCATGCGCGTACGGAGCACGCGTGCACAGATGGAGCACGCACGCATGCGCACACGGAGCATGTACACATGCGCACACGGAGCACGCATGCATGCGCACCGTGAAAAACTTTAACAAAAAAAAAATGTTTATAAGTTCATGGAAGAGATAGGTTTCACACTTAGGAATTAGCATTTTAAAAACCTTGCAAATTCACTGAAAAAACCATAGGTTTCACACACGTTATAGTTAGGAATTAGCATTTAAAAAACCTTGTAAATTCACTGAAAAAACCATAGGTTTCAGGCAGTGTATTGTTAGCAATTAGCATTTAAAAAAGCTTAGAAATTCACTGAAAAAACCATAGGTTTCAGGGGCGCTCTAGTTAGCTGGACTTTTCACTCGTACAAAACCATTGAAATTCCCCCGTTATAGTTATAGTCATTGGAGATGTCATCAGTGATGTCATGAGTGATGTCACTGACCATGTCATGAGTGATGTAATATGTGACGTCATCAGCAGTGGATTGCGGTCGCGCGAGTTATAGTTAGCTGAACTAACTATAACGGGGGAATTTCAATGGGTTTTTACGAGTGAAATGTCCAGCTAACTATAACATGTGTGAAACCTATGGTTTTTTCAGTGAATATATATATATACACAACTGTTGCCTTTGATTATAAGAGAACGATGTAAAGTATAAGCACATGTTTATGAGGATTGTATGCTAACTTGCAAGTTTGTGATTTCCAATAGGACTGACTCAGCATTTCATTGTTGTGCAGTCAAAAAATTGATTACTAGCATCATTTGTTGTTTATAGAGTCATTAAATGGTATAACTGTGCTAGTTAGTCCTGCATTAAATGTGTAAGTTAAAATACAAAGTCAAAGTTGGAAAAGTAACATCAGAACTATTACTTTCATAGTATGTAAAAGCTTTACATGATCACTCATTTTTTTAAACCTTTTCTGGCATACTCCTGAATGAACTGTGTTAGCAGGCATTACATGATCTGCAAATCCACTTGATCACAACTATGTATTTTTGTAATAAGAGGAAATACACACCAGTAAAAGGTAGACCTATTATCATTAGGGCTGTTTATATTGGTATACAACTATTGTTTCAATAATTGTAGTGGAATGTGTACATATGTTAAACAAGAACATAACAGATGGCCAAAACACAAATGTGTGTAGATAGTGTTCTACCTGTATACCCTTAGCATTACAGTGTCCTCATCCAGAAGTGGGGAGCCATTATGAATGTATTTAACTTCATTATGTAGAAATTGGCAATCAAATACCTGCAAAAACACAAAAAATCATATTTACCACATTGCACATATGAATATAAATAACCAGAAGTCCCCCGTAAGGTGTGAGAGACAGATGACATTTTAACCATTTGAACCTGAGAATAGCATTTTGAAAGTTGATTAATTAAGCACATAGTCATGGGAATAGGTAATTAATTACAATTTTTTCAACAGCTGCGTGCATTGGCATTTAATGTCCTATGGCGAGGACAATACCAAGTAGACAGTGGTAAAAACATAACATCTACATCGTAGGTGAGGGCACCATCTTCACTCACTGATCAGTAATAATGAGGGTGTGAATACAATGCTCCTTTCATAATATTGCAAGTCAGATCATTCATTTTTTAGGAATAGCTGAAGCAATTTCAAGAAATAGAATTTAAACATTTTATTTTATAATTGATCAAATACATTTCTATTATAATTTAACTTATGCGGGTTTGTTGCATTACATATAGTTCAATCATTCATGAATAATTTATATTTTAATTGTATGATTTACATTCAATTTTACAGGTGGTAGGCCTCAATCAATGTATTCCATTGGAGTAGCACTACTGCTAATTTTGGTCATCTTTCAAAGCGCAGCACATCGTTGCACAGTTGAGTATGGAAGGAATATTCATGACAGGGGAGAATAACCTTGTGAGAAGGGAAACTCCTGACAGAGTCTGTTGGAGGTATAGGGGAGGCAGTGAGAGAAAACAATAACAGAAAAAAAGTGGAGTCCAAGGAAATGGAGAAGGTGAAACAGAAAGAAGCAGATTACTGACACTCTTTTGGGACTGTTTTCTTTCAATTAAGATATAAGGTTTCACATAGGAACTGAATTAATGCAGTGTCCCATGTGCTGTGAACAGTCAAGACTGAACTTACAGGTATATCAATGTAGAGGCAACAGTGATTAATTAAAGCTACAACTATGTTATAATGCTTACCAGCATTTTGGGCTGCATGATAAACCCCGATCAATTTGGTAGGGATAGCCCTCGTGTTGCGAGAGGGCAACATGCTGAAGCAATTGCACTTTATATACCGGCAGATATTGAAAAGCCTGCGTGAACATACAAGTATGTATTGTGGCAGTTCATACAGCATTAAATCTCTGTAGTGAATTTTAGCGTGACGGTTTTCTATGAATAAGCATTTAACCTCTATACAAAAAATAGTTTGGCATATACTATAGATGAAAGATCATAATTAACTGTGGAAATACAAAAGAAAAAGCAAGAAATAATAATAGAAATTTCACACCAATAAGGATTAAGGATAAGCTTTATGAACCAAGATACTACATACTCTATCTCCATTCATATTCACAAAACCACCTAAATGAATGAAATCGATAAGATCAGATTTATGGCTTTTTGTAACATTAAGAATGACAGGTGCACTGTGATACGTACGGCACAATGGTTACTGAGAATTCCGTCTATATCCACCGGGGATGCCCCAAAAAATGGGTTCAGGTGTGGGGCAGATGTAATACATTCCGAGGTAATATTTGCAAACACCCTCAAGAGGAGCCGCTATCGGCAGATAGTGATTAACTAACGGAGACTTGGATATCAGGGTTAATGTTACTGCACACGGTGGGTTTGTAGCTATTAAGGGTGAGAGGAAACCAATTGTTCAATGTGAAAGATATGTTACTATTACAAAATATCTACGTCATCTACTGTATGCACTACTGAGCATTCCACTGATATATTGATTGTCTTTTCAAACAAAATGCCAATAAAATGTTTTAATAAAAAAAAGAATGACAGGCGCAGTGGCAGTATAGAACAATGCCTTGCATTTACAGTATTTGCTAAACTGTTTTAATATGGTTGTTAAACTGTCATACAAAGAACTTCCAGTTAACATGTGCCATAGAGTGTAATGCATTAGGACTGTCACGCTTTGGCATGTTTCTCCCTAACAACACAAAGGCCACTTTCCCCACTGCACTGATCTGGGGTTATTATGCTATCCACAATGCTGGAAATCATTTTAACATGATTGTAGATTTTCATCCTTGATATTAAAAGCAATCTGTTAATAACGATCTAATAGTCGAGCAACCCTCATCTTACAAACTCTCTCTCCTCAACACTTTCTTGTTCTTTCCAGATGCCATAAAGACACTTACTTTATGCATGCTAGGATTTAGCATTAGTAAACATTGCTTAGTAAGGCCTACGTAAAAGCTTCCTACCCCCATTAACTTTTGCACCTTTGCGATGGAACTGGCAGCATGTACACTGTGTTCCCTTTCATTATAGATGCCCGACTGAAATGTTGAAAAAATATTGTCTCCTTATCTATGCTTTATAATATACAGATTAACCTAACCCATTTTTACTTAATGCTTTGAGTAAGTAGTTTATATACTTTGTTTTAAGCAATCTGCTAACCCTGGAACTTATTTGACAAATTAGTCATCACATCCCTGATTTCTTAAATAGCATGACTCTCTATCACAACTATTTATGCTTGGTTTTTGATCATTCCAAAGATTTTGGAATTATTTATTTTATCTCTTAAATGTTTGTTACTACCAACTCATTCTTACAAGTCTGCCTCACTCACTACAACTTAATTTTTCTGAGCATCTTATTAACATGTGTTTTACTTTGAGTTTTAAGTGTGCCACCAATCATTTTTAAATGCTTTGTGGCTCTATATTTGTACTTTATGTTGAGTCAAACATTCTTTTTTTTTTTAACCATTCAGTTTTATGGTTGTTTTTTTCACTTCATTTTATATTTTGATTTGATACCAACTCATTGGATGAACATCTATATGAATACAAATTGCATCTTGCAATAAAAACCCTTGTTTGCTATTATTCCAATTACCTTCAAAAGCCTCAGATATGTCTACATTATTGCCAAATGGGGATGGTTTTGTGTATACATTTATTAAACTTTTTATTTGATTCGAACTATGCACTTAAGTGTGCATTTGCCTTATTTGTGTTTAATGTTATTTATACATATACTGTCACTTAATAGGTGTATTAAATATTGCATATATAAATATCTCCATACTTGCATAAGTGTACAAAGGTGTGTATTTTTATAGAATGAGATAAGTGCTGGAGTATGAATTTAAAGAACAATGTGGTTTTACATGCACTAATTATACGTGTGTATACACATACCATTAGATTAGTTCCACTATTGTGTGAAGTCTTAGGTCAATTTGCCTTAAGGAAGACCCACAGTCATGGTAAACATCCCCAGCACCAAGACTAATGTTAAAGAGAAAAGATCCTAGATGTAGATGTGAAGTGAACATATGCTGTTAACATGAATGTATATATGTATGTGGTATGGTATTTCTATAGCATGAACACAGTTAATATAATAAAGATACCCACATAGGTCATAATGACTACATGGTCACACTAGAATAGAGAGGACTGCTGCACAAGATGGAAGTTTCCCTGCTGAGAGCACTGATGAAGGGCTTAGATGGTGCAAAGTTATTCTAAAATACAAAACTGTAAAAATCTCAAAGTGGAGAACAACAAAGAACTGACATGTATTATTTCAAAATAGGTTCTGATGAATCATGGACCACCAGACAATGAATTCAAAGATGAGAGTTTTCTCTCTACAATATGTTAAGTGACTGATGGGGTAAATCCAGACACGCTAAATGTTTTAGTGCTGAATTGTTTACATGATTTGAATGACTTAATGTTTGAAGTACAGATTGTGGAAACAAAATTAACCATCCCAGTTTGAAAACTATAAGTGGATATTTATAGCACAACAGACATTTTAGCAAACTATTTACCAGGAAGCTGGACCGGAGCACTAACTATATGGGCTTGAATCCACTGAGAGTCACGTTGAGTTGTTTTGATACTGACACTCAATTAAACAGGATGGCAGGAGAAGTAAACTCTACTGATTTGAGAAATGTTTCAGCACATTCTTGCACTTCGCTACAAACAATTGAACTTAGAAATATTTGATATGAACTGAATCATAGTCATGGCATTTTAGAAAGAGTGCCAAACCATTCAAAGCATTTATTTAGATGGGAAACACATGTCAGAAGAGGAACTAGTTGGACTGGTGAAGTAGTGAGTTCTTGCTGATCATATATTCATGTTAAAACAGAGACATGCTACACCCCATCAAATGGGGAATGTCTACTACTTTATGTAATTCCCAATATCGGAGTAGTATATCTGAAATATTACACAAGTCAAACAATTCCAGGAATACTACTGGGAATGTCATGTGACACTTTTATACGTTAGCTTTATTACTTAATATACTCACAAATGCAATTCACTAACTTCCTGGTGGAGCTCTTGGGCTATGTCTGCTTATCTCTTATCTGCTGAGTTCTCCACCACAAGCACAGATTAGTCCATACAGATGTATATATTTTTGGGACGTTCTAGGTGGAGTGGAAAATAAAAGGGGGATATCTACTACAAAATGGGTGGAGTAAAGGGAAAGATAAGGAAAGATACAGTGAGGCTTTTGTCAAAAGAGTAAGCCAGCCTCATGTTTTTATTTTCACTCAGAAGTAATTGTTTTTTTCTGTTGAAAAATATTAATTGATTTTAAATTCAATACAAAGTTGATACCATACAAAACAATAGTACAGTAACTGTAAGGAATGAAAATGGAAGATATTATATTAAGGATATTTGTACTATAACTTTCATCGTTGTAATACAAAGGTCAAATGACTATGAAAACCAAGAAGGGCTGTTACAAAAAATATAAAACAAACAGTATATTTCTTATAGTCAATTACAGTTGTTAATATACACCACATGCTAGAGAGAAGTGAAGTACAGTCTTTACAGCTACATACTAATGAGGAATGTCCACGTCTAAGAAAAATAATTCATTCCCACCAAGCATAACTGATAATAATTGTGCATCTTTCCAGCTTGAACTAATTGATTAAAGAGTAGTAGAGACAAGGAAATCACAAAGTTTACAATCGGAAGGAGAAAAAACATTTGTAAAAGCATGAGATTTGTATATTAATACTGGAAATGACAAAGGGACTTGGATATTAAAAAGCTGAGTAATAATATTCCAAACATTTAAAAACAATAGGGCAGTCCTACCGCATATAGTGGCTTTATAACTCCAATAATCTGGTGTATCCAACAAAGTAGCTTTGAACAATTTAACTGGGGACCAAAAGCATTGGTATAAGAGATCTACATTAGTTTGTATAAGAGTAGCTGGGAGATAAGTGGCAATGTTGATGACCCAATTGATTTCCACTGTCCAGTAGACAATTGGCTATTTAGGTGCAAAGCCTATTTTTTAACTAAAACCATAAAAGGAAGAAGAATCAGCGGTAAGTTTTTTATACACTTTAAATGCTGTGTCTCCTGACTGGCTAAAAAGACCGAGACAAAACTCCATTATCGGTATGTTTCCAAAACCTAGTGAATTAGAGTAGGTATTGAGAATGGTAATACATAATTATCCATATTTATGAAAATAAGGCTGGGGAAGGGGATACTTGATGCTTATCAAATGAATAAAATGGAGTCTTCACAGATATCATTAAGATAATAAATGGCAGCCTTAACCCTAAGAGCTCCAGGAAATAATGGGTTTATTAAGTTTGAAGATGGGATTAACCCAAAGTGAAACTTTTTAGATGCTTTAATATTAGTAACAACGTGTCTGTCAACAGACAAGAGGGCAAGTTTAGAGGCGGCAAGAATGGGCAAGGTTTTGCCTATTTTGGTGTTGGCCATTGTCATAAAGGCAGGCAAAGAAAATGATTTTAAGAAATTTTTTTCTTATAAAAGCCATTTGGGAGAATCAAAAGCTTTGTGCAATAAGAAAAAATGTATGATATTTCTTTAAAATCAGGTAAACCAACACCCCCCGCTTTTTTTAGGAATTTGTAGAGTTTTAATGTTTATGCTTGCAGGTTTATTGTTCCAAATCGATGTAGTACTTAATTTATAGAGTTTGTTAAAGAAACTAGAGGGACTGCATAATAGTAACTTGGATAAATTGTAAAGAACTTGCAGGGTAATAGCCATTTTAAGTGCTTTAATATGACCCCATCAAGTTAGATCAAGGGCTGGCCATTTATCCAATTTCTCGTCTGTAGTAGCCAACATTTAAGAGTAGTTCTTTTCAATTGTGGTCAGCAAAAGTCATATCCAAATACTTCAGGGTTAACAGAGACCATACAATGTTTGTATTTGCAAGCATTGTGGAATTGCATAAAATATTTAGTAGAAAGAGGAATAATCAAATATATCCGCATATTGCAGAATAATATGAAGTAGAATAGGCAGGGAAGTGATAGGGTAATTTACATATAGCAGAACATCATCAGCATAAGCAGAAACCTTCAACACAGTATCTGTCAAAACAACTCCATTATATTGCTGGTCGATCCGGAAAGAGCATAAGAGAGGTTAAATAGCAATAAGGAAAAAAAGGGAAGATAAAGGACATCCATGACAAGTACCTCTATATAAATTGAATGAAGTAAAAAAGGGTTCCGTTGATGTAAATGAAAGCAGATGGGGCTGAATCCAATGCTTTAATCATTTTCATAAAAGTGGGTCCAAGATGAAAAGTTTCCGGAGTTCTAAACAGAAATAGCCAATTCGCCTTACCAAACACTTTCGCCGCATCCAAGGCCAACAAACCTACCGGATTTGTGAGTTTCTTAGCAGAAGATATAAGCCAATATATCTTTCATAAATCTAGTCTGGTCCGGTTGTACAATTGAAGTAGGGGTGTCAGTTTATTAGCTTAGATTTTGGCGTATATTTTCCAATCTTGGTTAATTAGGGATATTGGATGATAATTAAAACCTAAAGTAGGGTCTTTATCTGGTTTTGGAAGAACAATGATAGTGGCTTCATTAAGAGACCCACCCAACATAGAAGTATTCTGAAAGTCAGTTATTTTTTTGACAGTAGAATGGGGGAAAGTTTAGAATGGAAACATTTATATATTTCGGCTGGAATGCCGTCTGGTCCAGGCAACTTACTAGAATTTAGTGATTTGATTCCGATGTTAATCTCATGAATATCAACAAGGTTTTCTAATGTGAGTCAATCAGCATGTGAAAATTTAGGTAAATGGCTCTCTTCAAGGAATGTAGTAATGGCATCATCTTGGAGTTCTGCAGGCTTATGATATAGAGAGGTATAAAAAGATTTGAAACATTCTTGGTTATCTCTTCTGTAGTAATAAGCAGAGAACTATTATGTTTCTTAATAGCCAGTATTTGAGTTTTGTGTTTTTTTATATGTACGTAGTTGGCTAAGAGGCAGCCAGATTTATTTGAGTTAAAGAGGAAGTTGGATTTTACTTTAGATATAAGTAACCCTGATTTTTTGCTTACACATTATTTTATCCATATCATACCTTTAGAAGTTGATATTTGTATGTATTAGCCTGTGAAGAGCTAAGAAGTCTTTCAAGATCAGTTATCTGTTTTTCTAGTGTGGATAACCAAGCATAATTTTTTTTATTTTCATGAGTCATAATGGATATAGTGGTGCCTCAGATATAGACTTTGAATGCATCCCAATTAATAATTTTAGACATGTCCTCATGATTATTATTTAGAAAGTAATAATTTATGGCAAAAGGCAATTTCATGGAATTATCTGGTTTGGGAGCTATATCAGACTTCATTCTCCATCTATGCTTAGTAGTGCAGGACTTCGTTAGAGTCAAATAGAAGGATATTAATGCATGGTCAATGAATGTAGTATGTTCTATGTTAGAGTTAGTAATCATGTGACATAGGTGGCAAGAGGACAGTAGCTAATAAATCCTACAGAAGGTGGAATGTGGATTAGAGAAGAAAGTAAAGCCTTTATCTATAACATGTGCTAGTCTCCAGAAATCAATCAGTTTAGTTGTTGAAAAAATGATTTCTAAAGGTGAAAGGATTTAGTGGGACTGAATTCGAATGAAGAAAACAAGGTAAACATTGTCCAATTTTACTATTTCAGTTGTAATATTTCCCCCAAAAGAAATGCCATCTAATGAGGCAGTGTAGATGTTAACAAGGTTCAGAATGTAATTTTCCACTTTAATTTGTGCATAAATATATATTTACCATCATAATCATGATGGTGAGTTAATAATTGTGTCTGATTTATGTGCAATAAGAATAGCTACTCTATTTTTGCATCCCACAGCAGGAGATGAAACAATATCTCCAACCCATCCCCTAGACATGGCATGCAAAATGTTATCATTAATATGGGTTTCCTGCAAGATTTAAATATTCTAAAATGTTATGTCTCTTGACCGAATGCCGTAAACCTTTAACATTAAAAGAAACAACAATCGGTGTATGTTGATGAGCCATAGGAAGATAAAGTGAGATAATAAACATAAGGAAATGAAAGGACAGTGTAAAGAAAGTAGTCCATATAAAAGAAGACAAACAACACAAAAGAGGTCAAAGACGAAGACCTCATATCAGTTGGAACAGTAGAGACAGAGGTGTGAGGCAAAATTGAACACACTGCATGTATACCTTATGTTAACAATATAACCTAAAAATGCTGAGGCAAATAATATTTAGCTAGCAGAATTTGAAGGTTGTTTGTCCATGACAATGTGATAATGTTGGTCTCAGAACTGTATCAAATCTGAGGGGGAGTAGAAAGTTTGGAGACATCACTTTTCACGGTATGCATTATAGAAGGGTCAAAAAGATCATGCTTATATTCTGCTTATCACAATCTTGGTCATAAGTCTGAGGATTGTTGACGAAGTTACACTGTCTCCTTTGCAAAATCCTGATGAATAAATACCTTATTACCCCTCAATATTAATATTTGGAATTTCTTGTGCATCCGTTCTGATAAAATGATGATGAAGATGCCATAAAACTTTAAAGATGATTTGTCTGGATTTGGTTGGATGAGGCTTTTGGTGAGGAGGAATACGGTGGGCTTGTCAATTCAAAACTTTCAGGAAACTTAAGGTTGAGCAGTTTACGTAATGTAGATTCCAAGAAGAGACAACAGCTCTGGCCTTCTGGAACATTAAAAATTTGTAAATTGTATTGCTGGTTTCTATTTTACAGGTCAAGCAATGTTGTTTGGATAGGAGGAATCTGATGTACAAGTGGAGACATTGCTACAATGGCTGTAGTATTATGACAAATTTTGATCTTGTTATCTGCTACCTTCATAGAACGGGCAGCAATATCTCGTTGAATATGTTTGATGCCATCGTTGTGAAGAAATAAAAGAAGAAAGGCAGCGGTGGTTGTGATGATAGAGGTTTGCAAAACAAGGCAGCTACAACAGGTCGAGTCAGAAATCAGCAGCTCCTTTAAGAAATTGGAAGAGAAAAAAACGACAAGCAGTAATGTTTATCCAGAAAAATCTCTTTAAGAGGGATGTGCATATGTTGAGAATAAGGAGGTGATCAAAGCAGAGAGCCCTGCCTCCTCAACAGTTCCCTCAGAGACGTGGCTGCACATGAGTCAGATGTGAGGAGAAATGGCAGGGCAGCCTGCCATACTCTTCACCCACCAAACCTTTATCAATACCTCACCACAAAGTCCCCACAGGATCAGGAAGCCACCATTCAGCCAGGAAGTCGCCCGCTATAATCTCATCAGCATAAGAAATCATTGTTATCAGGTTTGACACGATGGTTAGAGTGCGGCAGCCATCTTGCGTCATGCGTACTACTGTTCTGAAGTGATTGGTTATAGTGAAAAAAAATCTACACCCAGTGAACCAATACTTTTGCATATGATGTTTAGGTCACAATTTTTAGGTTAGGTGAAATATTTATGCGATTCAGACCCATGGTCAGACGTTGATATTGGCTAGACTTGGAGGACTTGCCATGGACTATTACAAAGGGGCAATGGATACATAATAATACACTTCTGAAGATTAAAGAAGCAAGGAAAAATGTCCTTTATTAAGCAGTTTGCCAAGATAAACTGCAATGGGAAGGTGGTGGAAGATGATGTGTTGAAAACATAAAAGCAGTGATAATCGTTTAACAGATTGGGCAGGGCTCTGCCCTATATGACGCAGCCAAATGTGTCACTTGAAGAGAAACTGTGTAGCAGATAAGAAACATATCATCAACTCTGCTGGTGAGGATGGAACCAAAATTGCTTTAAATGATGTGAACAAATTGTGAGAGGGGGAGAATAATGTAAGACTCCTCACTTTAAGATAATACATTGCTGCATGGCAAAATAATTGGTAATGAGGACAAAGAGCTACAGGACATTTCAGTGCTAAATATTATTCCTCTATAAACATCAAAATGGAATGCGGGAATAGGTGAAGTAATAGATTACTTGGGAGATGATGGAACCTTTTGCCCCTCTCTGTGTTATCCACAACAATATGCAGGTATGATCCCACCCACCAACCCCACCGACCCAGACACCGCCGCACGCAACTTCAGACAATGGATCAATGACTGCGCCAACACCCTCGCCCCACTCAAGAAACCCTCCAACAGCCACACCAGCAAGAAAGCAACCTGGTTCACCGAAGAGCTCCAGACCTCCAAACAAGCATGCCGGAAACAGGAGAAGAAATGGCTCCACGATTGAACATCAGACAGCTACGCAGCCCACAAAGACGCCACCCGCAGACATCACCACCTCATCAGATTAGCCAAGAGATTTTCTTTCAAAGCCCGCCTGGACAACAACGCACACGACAGCAAAGAGCTCTTCAGCATCGTGAAGGAACTCTCCAACCCCAGCGCCAACACCAATGACATCCCGCCCTCACAAGAACTGTGCGACTCGCTGGCCACCTTCTTCCACCGCAAGATCGCTGACATCCACGACAGCTCCAACACCACGACCGCCTGACTACGCCAGACTCCACCCTCCCTGCGAACACCACCCGCTTCAACCGCCTGAGATCCTGGACCAAAGTCAATGACGACGAAACACGCAAGATCATGAACTCCATCCACTCAGGATCACTGTCAGACCCCTGCCCACACCACATATTCAACAAAGCAGATGCAGCCATCGCACCCCAACTACGGAAGGTAATCAATATCTTCCTCGAGACAGCCACTTTTCCGGAAATTTGGAAGCACGCCGAGATCAATGCCCTCCTCAAAAAACCCAAGGCGGACCCCCAAGGACCTCAAGAATTTTTGGCCCATCTCCCTGCTCCCGTTCCCGGCGAAGGTCATCGAGAAAGTCGTCAACACGCAACTGACTCGCTACCTCGAGGACAACATCCTAGACCCGTCCCAGTCCGGATTCCGAAGAAACCACAGCACCAAGACAGACCTCATCGCCGCCACAGACATTAGGATCCAACGAGACAACGGCAAAACATCAGCCCTCCTGGACCTGTCAGCCGCCTTCGACACAGTCTGCCACCGCACACTAAAGACACGCCTCCAAGAAGCCGGAATCCAAGAGAAGGCCCTGGACTGGACCACATCCTTCCTCTACGGCAAAACCCAGAGCGTCCGCCTCCCCCTTCCGCTCCGAAGCCACTGACATCATCTGCGGCGTACCCCAGGGCTCATCCCTCAGCCCGACGCTGTTCAATGTCTACATGGCCCCCCTAGCTCACGTCACCCGCCAGCACGATCTCAACATCATCTCCTACGCTGACGACCAAGGACCCGCACACCGCCAAAACCAACCTCCACGAGGGAATGAAGGCCGTCGCCGAATGGATGAGGAACAGCCGACCGAAGCTGAACTCGGACAAGACGGAGGTCCTCATCCTTGAAACCACCCCTTCCGCCTGCCTGGGATGACTCCTGGTGGCCGACCACACTGGGAACAGCACCAACACCCACCCACCACGCACGCAACCTGGGAATCATCCTCGACTCCTCCCTCTCCATGTCGAAGCAGGTCAACACCGTCTCCCCCTCCTGCTTCAACACCCTCCGCATGCTCTGCAGGATCTACAAGTGGATCCCCACCGAAACAAGAAGAACGGTGACCCAGGCCCTCATCAGCAGTAGGTTAGACTACGGCAATGCACTCTATGCAGGTATCCTGACCAAACACCTGCGACGACGTCAACGCATTCAAAACACCTCTGCCCAACTGATCCTCAACGTCCCTCGCCGCAGCCACATCACCCCCCACCTGAGGGACCTACACTGGCTCCCCGTCGAAAAGAGGATCACCTTCAAACTACTCACCCACGCACACAAAGCACTCCACAACACCGGACCAGCCTGCCTCAACAGCCGACTCAGCTTCTACACCCCCACCCGCCAGCTCCGCTCCGCCAGCCTCGCACTCGCTGCTGTCCCCCGCATCCAACGAACGAACGACCTCTGGCGGCAGATCCTTCTCCTTCCTCGCCGCCAAGACCTGGAACACCCTCCCTACCCACCTACTGCAGACCCAGGACTTGCTCACCTTCAAGACCTGGCTCTTCGAGCAGTAGCAGCACCCCCTCCCCACAGCGCCTTGAGACCCTCAGTTACCTACTCGGGTAAGTAGCACGCTTTATAAGTGTAATGATTGATTGATTGATTGATATGATTGGACAGCATCTGTATATGTGCTTGGCATCAGTGCCAGAATGCCATATCTGCAAGTATGTGCTTTAACTGAAAAGCAATAACTATATTTGGCATGCCAGATGTTAGAAATTGGGTTACTGGTTGACTGAGGTTTGAGCCTTTGCCAAGCAGCAAGCGCAATTCTAGTCAGGGTAACTCACCAGCAAACTCAAAATTAACCTGTGCTCACCCTCTGATTGCTTGGCACAGAGCAGTCAGGCTTAGCTTGGAGGCAATGTGTAAAGTATTTGAGCAACACCTAATACAGTAAAAGACCACACAAAAAGATCCCACACCAGGTTAGAAAAACAAATCTGAATTTAATAAATGCAACAAGACCAAAACCAACAAAAACAAATCCAATTAGTAGAAGTGGAGATATTGATTTACGTTTATAGTGAGAAATAGAGCCAAAAAGTACAAAGCGCTATTGGGGATATCTGGTCGCACCAGACCAGAACAAAGTCAGAAGTTTAGACCAACCGCAATGGAGCATGGGCGGACTACAGGGACACACTTTGGCATGCCGAACAGAGTACCTTATATCCTGGCCCTGGAGCATTCAGTGGATCTGTGAAGATGGGTTGCACAGCCGAGGCAATGCGTCTGTTCCGAAATGCAGCGAGGCAGCGGTGCAAGGTCCTGGTGCATCGATAATAAGGATCCTGTAAATGGGGCTTTCACAGTGAAGTCCTGGTGTCAGGGATGTGAATCGCAGCTGAGATGATGAGTCGTTTACGATGAGCAGTGAATCTGCACGGCAGAGTTTTTGGTGTCGACGTTGAGGCTGCCGTCAATTAGAGATGCGGGTATCCGCAACGGGGAAAGCATAGTGCAGTCGGTCCTGAAGGTGATGCGTCAGTCCCAAGATGTGTCAATGCAAGTTTTTTGCAATGGGTTCAATCAATACAGCAACAGTGATGTGCTAGTTCTGCTCAGGTATGCGTCGCTCAACAGAGGAGGTGAATCTGTTCAACTCAGAGATGCATCGCTCAGCAGAGATGATTTGTCGCTTCTGCCGACAAGCACTTCAGGCCCACTTACAAGGGTCCAGGACTGCGATGGCACCACTTGGCAGGGTAAACTCACTGATGGCAGAGTACTGTAGCAGGGGGCTTAGAAGCTTATGTCCCTGAAGCTACAGGTCAGGAGGCCAGCCAACTAGCCCTTGGAGTTACTCTGGGTTCAAGAAATGCAGGTCTAGTCCTCCTCACCCAGGCAAGACGGCAGCAGATCAGCACAGCAAAGCAGGAGTCCAGCAGAGTGCAGTCCAGTGGAGCAGCATCCCCTCAGCAGCACAGTAGCATGTTCACTTCAGGCCCCTCAAAGTGAAGTTTGAGGTGGTTCATGTGGAAAAACCTTAAGGGGTTTCTAGGGGTCTTGATATCCACCTGGTAGGTGTACTTCCGCTCCTTCCCCTCATATAAGCCTGTCCAGTGATCCGGGAGAACTCTGGGTAGCACAGGCTCCATAACCTACACCTAATGAACAAGCTGAATTTCTACCAGAGTGGCCTTCTGGTCGCACCAGACTTTCACAACTACTTGACTGGCCTCAATATTGCTTGTTGTGTTTTTTCCAGAAAAAGTGAATCTGGTAACAGAGGGCCAGCATGTAGCTGACCACATCCTGTGGGAGTTTTGTAGGCGCTTGTTCTCAACCCTCTTTTACAAGGCTATGAGAACCCCTGGCACATCGACCATAGAGAAGTTCAAAGAGGCTAAAGCCCACTCACTCCCTCCTGTGACACTTCTCTGTAGGCAAAGAGAAGGCATGGAAGGCGTCCAACTTACGCCTAATGGGCTCAGGTAGGCCCATTATCACGCCTTTTAAGGTCTTCTTGCATCTCTCCACAAGACCATTGGTTTGGGGGTGATAGCTCATAAGAAACACCAAACGGACCTTCATCAAGAACAAACTCGACACCAACGCAACGAATGCCAAAGAACTCTTCAACGTCATACAGCAATTCACCAAACCCACCAGCGAGGCCACGGATGTCACACCATCCCAGGAACTCTGCAACAAGCTCAGCACCTACTTCCATCAGAAGATCAAGACCCTCTATGACCACTTCAGTGACCAGACGCCGTTCACCACCCGTTCCCCCCCCGCTGACCACCAGCCGACCATCACCACCTGGACCCACGCCACGGTGGAACTCATCACCACGACCATGATGAAAACCTGGTTTGGAGCCCCCATGGACCCCTGCCCACCTCACATCTACCAGAAGGCTGCCACCGCCATCACCCCGAACTAGTACAGACTATTAATGCCTCCCCCCAATCCGGCACCTTCCCTGACGACTGGAAGCAGACAGAAGTCAAGCCCCTTCTTAAGAAGCCCACGGCCGACCCTACGGACCTGAAGAACTACTGGCCCATCTCTCTGCTCCCGTTCGCCGCCAAAATAGCCAAAAGAGTCGTAAATGCCCAGCTGACCGCATTTATCAAAGAGCACTCCATCCTAGACGCCTCCCAGTCTGGATTCCACAGCAACCACAGCACCGAAACCGCCCTCCTCACTGCCACTGACGACATCCGCAAGCTACTCGACCAGGGACACACCACAGCCCTCATTCTACTAGACCTCTCCGCGGCCTTCGATACCATCTCACACCACACCCTCACAGCCAGACGCCAGGATATAATGAACCACCCTCAACTAGATTCGATCCTTTCTGTCCGGCAGAACCCAGAGGATCAGACTCCCCCTTTCATCTCCGACCCCAGTGTGATCAACTGCGGTGTACCACAGGGATAATCGCTCAGCCCCACGCTCTTCAACATCTACATGGCCCCCCTCGCCGCCATCATCAGACAGCATGGGCTCAACATAGTATCTTACGCCGATGACACCCAACTCATCCTCTACCTCACGAAGAATCCCGAGGACACCAGGCTCAGCTTCCAGGAAGGATTGAGGGATGTTGCTGCCTGGATGAAGGACAGCTGCCTGAAGCTCAACACTGAGAAAACTGAGGTCCTCATCCTGGGACACTCGACCTCCGCCTGGGACGACACATGGTGACCCGTGGGAGCCCCTCCACCCCAACAGACCACGCTCTGAACCTCGGCATCATCCTTGACTCCTCCCTCACCATGACACACCAGATCAACGACGTCGCCTCCACAAGCTTCAACTGTCTACGCATCCTCCGAAAGACCTTCAAATGGATCCCCGCCCGAACACAGAAAAACCGTCGACCACGCACTCATAACCAGCAGACTGGACTACGGAAAGGCCCTATACGCTGGCATCAACAGGACCCTTCTACACAAGCTCCAAGCCATCCAGAATGCGGTGGCCAGACTCGTCCTCGGGGCCCCATGGCATGAACGCATGATGCAACACCTTTGAAACCTACACTGGCTCACGGTCAAGAATAGAATAACCTACAAGCTTCTCACCCACGCCTACAAATCCCTCCACAACATCGGACCCAAATAACTCAACAATAGAGTCCGTTTCCACGCACCCAAAAGAACTCTGATCCACCGACCTCGCCCTAGCGGAGACACCCCACATCCACAGAAGCAGAGCAGGAGGAAGGGCATTCTCCTACATCGCAACCAAAACCTGGAACGAGCTCCCGGTCAGCATCAGATGCACCCCTTACCTGCACATCTTCAGGAAGGACCTCAAGACTTGCTCTTCGACCGAGCTGGAGATGCCTACCCCACCCCCTCCCCAGCACCTTGAGACCCTCACGGGTGAGTAGCGTGCTTTATAAACCTCTGATTGATTGATTAATAGGGCGTGGAGAACTTGTAAGTTACTCCACACTCATCAGGTACGCTGACATGAATTTGGTGCTTCTATCAGACATATCCTCTTTGGGGAACCAACACAGGTAAAATTCCCTATCAGGGCCCTGGCCATCACAGATGTAGTCACCCACCTCAGAGGGATGGCCTCTGGGTAGCGAGTGGCATGGTCCACCAAGACCAGGACAAACCTGTTGCCTAAATCTGTCCTGGGGTTCAAGGGTCCAAAAATGTCCATGTCTACCCTCTCAAAGTGCCAATGGTAGCTAATGGGGTGAGGGGAGCCTTGAACTTTTTCCATGACTTCTCACTGGCATGGCAGGTGGAACAGGACCTACAGAAAGCATCTGAGGCTGTTTTCATCCGAGGCCAATAGAAGTGAGCAGCAAGTTCTGGCAAAGGCCTCGTCTTGCCCCAGATGTCCTGCCAGGGGTATGTCATGAGCCAGACCCAGGGGAAAGGTCTGTTACACTGTGGGTTTACCAGCATGCGGGCTGTATCAGATCCAGAAACCTTTGGCTCACTATATAGGAAGGCATTCTGCCAAAGAATCGGGTGTTCTCCAGAGGTGTCACCTGCTGCTTGGGCCTCAGCTTGCTACCTCAAACCCTCTAGAGTGGGGCACTCTTTCAGCACCTTGCAGAATTCCTGCCTGGTGGGCCCACCCTCAACTTGCCAACCATCACACTCAGGCAGGTCATGCAGGGCCGCAATGCCCACCCTGGTTTGGCTCTGGGGAACCCTCTTTAGGTGCCTCGTCAACCTTGACTGTGGGAACCTCAGGGGCTGGTTTCCCATGCACCTTGCCCCTCTCTTCCATGGCAGTTGTCTGGGCCATTGTTATAGGCACCAGACGCCATTGACTCCTGGGTAGCCATGGACCATGTGGCCATACAGACCATTCAGGCAATTCCAACATCTCCAAGTATGACCTGAGCTCTACCGCCGTCCAGACAGTGTGCTCCAGGTTAGTGTCAAACAGCAAATCTACAGGCATGACAGAGCTCACAGTTATTGTTAAAGAACCTGCAACTTCCCCCCTCTCAAAGGGAACAAGAGCCATTGGTATATGGCTCTTACTGATTGTCAGTGACTATGACGTGGTAGAATGTGCTAGGGAGGACCTGCTCTGAGGACACCAGCTAACACTTTACAGTAGTCATACTGGCTCCTGTGTCTCTCGAAGCCTCCATTGATGGTGACCCGCTGCCTCTATTTAGAAGTAGTGGCCGGCATATGGGCTTTGCCACCATCTTGTTATCCCACAGGGGAAATTAGGCTCCTCAAGCTATCTGGGACCACCTCCTCCCAATCGCTACACTCACCAACCCAGCTGTGTGCCCCCCGATGGGGGGCTGTGCCCTTTTGAGACATTTGGAGTTGCCCTTGGAGTGCCCATTCTTGTAGCACTGTGCATTGGGGTACAGCCTCCTTGTCTGGTTGTCAAAGAACCCCTTCTTCTTAGGGTCAGACTGGGACTGCCTACCTCTACTCCCAAGGGAATTATTTTGGGGACCTTTAGAGAACTCCTTATTTTTATTTTGTTCTCCTCCTTTCTCTGGTGGAACCTCTGACCACCCTTGTGGTAGTTCCTGCCAGATATTCTTTTGGATCCTATGGCGCAAGCTCTGAGGTCCCCCTCCTCAGCAATCTTCCTAGGGTCAGTCAGCTTGCTGTCAACAAGGTGCTGGCGCTGCTCTAGAAAACAGATACTGAGCATGTGCTTTCTCATAAACAGATTGTACAGCCCATTGCAGTCATTCACTTTACTGGCCCGCACCCAACCATTCACTACCTTGCTAGAGAAATCCACAAAATCTACCAAGGACTGGTTTGGAAGCTTCTGGCTGTCCCTGAACCCAAGGTGCTACTTTTCATGTGTCAGTTCAAACTTGGCAATTAGAATGGCCTTTATGGGAGTGTGTAGGTATGTGTTTTCACAACCCCCCCCTCCAAGTGCTCATCTGGGATCTTGTGAACCCTCAGGGATACCTCATAGGCTGAAAAGCATTTGTCAGTATCATCTCCCACCACATAACTGGGCTCCAAGTCTTTGGGAATGCGAACTCTTTTGTCCCCTTCAGACACTGTGAGTGTGCTGCCACCATCACTGTTGAACTCTGCCTGCCTGGCTTTGATGTCCAGCTCCTTTAGACTCAGTTCATGAGGCAGCAAGATTTTCTTCTTCTCTAGGACTCTTTTTGACTCCGCCTTCTTTGCATCCAAGTCTAGCTTCTTCTACTCCGAATCCATCTTTAAAGTGAACATTTCCAGTTTGAAATCTATCTCCTCCCTCCTCTCTGTCAGTTCCTCTGGAGACAAGTTGTGAGAGGGGACACTTCTCCCTGCCCTGGCAGGAGGCGCCATTTGAAATGGTTCCTCAGAAGGGTCCTCCTCAAGCCCTTCCATCTCATCACCCTCTCCTGTGGCTTCAATCAGTTTGAGGAGAGATTCTGCTTAGCCCCTCAGTGCCTTTTGCAATTCTTCCTTCCTAGTGGTGCTCTTGACAGAACAGAAGCCCCCTCTCCTTGTCGAACTCCTTGAGCTGGGCCACTGTGTAGACATCCATGTTGGCCAGTTCAAACTCCATTCTTGCAGGTGCAGTTTAGACACAACAGTGAAGTAGACAATTTGGAAAAACAAAAAGGCCAATCAGGGAGAATTTAAACTTGAATTGGTCTTAGATATGGGATGAAAATGTACACCAAATCAATATATGGCGCTGCACAAACACAAGTCCTTATCTCACCGCTAATCACCAATGTTAGAAATTGGGTTGCTGGTTGACTGAGGTGGTCAAACAGAAACCAAAATCCTACGCATGAGCAAACCCCAAATTAATCTGTGCTCTCCCTCTGGTAGCTTGGCACAGAGCAATCAGGCTTAACTTAGAGACAATGTGTAAAGTATTTGCACAACACTTCAAACACTAAAACAGTGAAAAACACCTCAAAAAAGATCCCATACCAGGTTAGAAAAATAGATCTGAATTTAATAAATAAACCACAAACAAAATGACCTAAAAAATTCCAATTAGTAGAAATGGAGATATTGAATTTTAAAGTTTATAGTGACAAATAGCAACAAAATGCGCAAAGTGCTATCGGAGATATCTGGTCACATCGGAACGGACAAGCTAAGCTGACAATGATAGAGCATGGGCCAGCTACAGGCGCTCAGTTAGGCCCGCTGAACAGAGTACCCTAAATCCTGGTTGCGGAGCATTGCTTGTATCAGCGTCGAAGATGTGTTGCACAGTCAACGTGATGCATCCATTCCAAGATGCGCCAAGGCTGCTGTGTGAGGTCCTGTTGCATTGACATTAAAGATCTCATTAACAGGGCTTACAATGTGAAGTCCGAGGTAGAGGATGTGATTCAAAGCCGAGGCAATGCATCGATTCTGATGAGCAGTGAAGCTGCAATGAGGGTTTTCAGAGTTGTCGTCGAGGCTGCTGTTGACAAAAGATGCGGGGATCCATGCTGGGGAAAGCATTGTGTAGTGGACGTTCAGAAGGCGATGCATCAGTCCTAAGATGAGGGTTGCTGCGGCTATGTAAGCCTTTTGTGATGGGTCCAATCCACGCAGCAGCAGCTTTGTGTTAGTTCTACGTGGCGATGCGCTCCTCAGCCAAGGAGATGCGTTGGTTCTGCTTGGAGATGCGTCACTAAAGACAGAACATTAACTGGTACCACTGGCAAGCCCCTTAGGCCCACTTCCAAGGATCCAGGACTGGGGTGGCACCCGTTGGCAGGGTAGACTCACAGATGGCAGAGTCCAGGTGCAGGGAGAGGTTGGAAGCCTGTTACGTCCCCGAGGCTTCAGAACAGGAGGCCAGCCAACTAGCCATTGAAGTAACTCTGGGTTAAAAAGAGTTGCAGGTCCCGTCCTTACCCAGGCAAGACGGCGGCAGGACAGCAGAGCATAAGTCCAGCAAAGTCCTTCAGTAGCACAGCAGTCCTTCCTGGCATAGTATCCACAGGTCCAAAAGTGTACTGAAGTGGTGTTGTCTGAGGTCCTTCTTTTATATCTAGTTGAAGTGCACAGATGCCCTGCCATCCCTGGCTCCAGATTACCAAAAGGGGTGTGCAACCCTTTGTGTGGCGACAGGACACAGCCTATTCAGGTCTAAGTGAGGCTGGGGCCAGCTCCTACCTCTCATCCCATCAGTGATGGCCCATTCAGTCTCACCTAAGCTGACTAGGAGGAAAACATGAATCCCAACTGCCAAGTACAACCAATCATGTGACCAGAGTCATGCTGCAGGATCCAAATGGCTAAAGCAAGAAATGCAAAGTTACATTTTCAGATTTGTAATTTCAAATACAACTTCACCATAAGTTAGGATTTTAAATTAGGATTCCAGAGATACCAATCGTGAACCAATTATATTGTCCCATTTGGAAATTAAACTTATAAAATGTGATGAGGTAATCCCAATGTTATCCTATGGGAGATATAGGCCTTGCGGTGGGTCGAAAACAAACCTAAGTTTTACATGTCCTGGTAGTGAAAAACTCTTAACAGCACATGTTGTGCTTTTTAAAGACAATGCACCCTGCCCTCTGGGCTGTCTAGGGACTACCCTAAAGGTATTTAGGTGTATTAAAAAGGAAGGTTTTGGCCTGACAAAAGGTTTATTTTGCCAGGTCAAAATGGCAGTTTAAACGAAACACACTGGTTCTCCAATGGCAGTCCTGAGACATGATAGGATAGCGACTTAAGTGGATGGCACAATCAGTGCTTCAGGTCCACTAGTATCATTTAATTTACAGGCCCTGGGCACTTTACTAGGGACATATAAGTAAATTAAATATGCCAATCAGGGATACACCAATATTATCATGCTTAAAGGAGAGAGCACACAAAAATTAGCACTGATTAGCATTGGTAAAGTGCTCAGATTCCTAGTACCAGCAAAACAAGGTCAGAGAAAGTAGAGGATGAAGGCAAAAAGTTGGGGGAAGACCACCCCCAGTCTGACAGGTCTAACACCAGGCCTCTCGCCTTGTCACATCCAGAAATGCTCCTTTCATTTTCCATTTTTGCTTTTCCTTTACCTTGTGGTAAGACCGAGGTGGAGCCAGCAATATTGGTCAGGCCTGAGAAATGAGGAAAGGATGCAAAGCAGCAACCATCACAGGCCTGAATATATCTGCATTAGTGTGAGCATGTGCAGTTTATTCTTTATGGCATAAATCACATGTATTGTACTCTCGATATCAGTTAAAAATAATAATAATAAATTACTCCCCGGGATTGGTCAGTGGCATGGCGAGGGGGAGCTGAGGATTTACTTTCATGGGCCATGCTAGGGACCATACTCCTCCAAATCCGGCCATGCTGGCACAACCTGCAAACAGTGCTCCTACCAAACTGTTACTGTACTTTACATAGTTCATTTTAGAGAAATCAATTTTTGGATGTACACATAGAGACTTGGGGGCCCATTAGGATGGCGGGCGGATCGCCCCCGCCGGGCCAGCGGTAGCCATCCACACCTCAAAGACCCCCCGCCATATTAGGATGGCTGGGGGGTCCACGGCGGACGGAAAGACCGTCCGGCGCTTTTCTACTGGTCGACTGGGCAGAAAACATGCATAACATGGTGGCGGTGTCTGCAAGACACCGCCATCTATATTATGATGACAGCGGAAAGCAGCCCTTCCATGGCGGCGTTGCTGCCGTGGAGTGGCATGTGGTCTTCGTTGTAGGGGGCCAGTTTTTTGGGAGGGGTGGGAGGTACACATGGGGCATACCTATGGTACCCCCCTGCATTGGCGTGGACATTGGCGTGGACAAGGTGGCAGGCACCACACGGTGCCTGTCACCTTGTGCATGTCAATGCACAACGTGCATTCCCAGCATTGTGGCGGGCGGTGCTGTGAGCTCCGCCCGCCACAATGATTGGAATGGGGGATGCCGCGGTGGCATCCTTATTGCAGGTACGGGACCACCGCACCCCTGGCGGACGGTCCCGCACTCCGGTACGGTGCCATCGTAATGATGCCCTTAATTGGGGTGCACTAATGTCTACAGATGACCATTCCAAATGTGAAAAATAATGAACAGGAATGGAGATATTGTTCATTAATTTAGGAAGCAAAGAAGAATTGATTGGCATTGAAAACACAATCTGTTCCACAAAGTTGCTGCTGAAGATTAAGGCCCTCACTACGAAACTCCTAGAAAGAAAACGGCTTGAATGTTCCCAACCCTCAGAGTTAATGATAACATGGTTATCAACAACTCAGGGGGAGGGAGCTGTGAAATTGGGGCCATTAAAAGAGAAGTCTAAGGATCCCCTTAGAAATAAGGAATTGCTGGGGCAATTGGTAATCCCAGATCAGGTTCCTTGAGTAATTTTATTTTTCCTTAGATTTTCACACTTTCCACTGTAGAATCTCCCTGGATCTCATTATTCCAGTCGGCCCAGTAAGTAATTTTACTGGCCCCTAAAGAATTAAGAGGCCACTCATAATGAGGGCCAAATTCTACAGGAAACCTACCTGTCCCTTCCAGCATTTATGCATCAATAAATGCATCTGCGAGGAGGAGCCTAGCGCGGGACTAAGATGGCCGCGTGAGCACAGAACTCCCGTGACCCTCGTTCCCTCCGGCAATTATCCTGGAAAAATCCTGTGTCACATATCCGGAATCTTGGACATGAACTACTGCTGAGGGGAGCGTCGTTGTCCGGACTGAAATCATACACCGGAGACCGAAGTTGTGACAGGCTGAAGTTTGCGGCCTATCCCCCTGGAGGTGCCCGGGTCTCGCGTTGGCATGGGCCCGGACACTAATTGAACAACAGCGGCCGTGTGCGGTGCGGATCATCGGAGGGGGGCTGCTTCCACTTTCACTTTCGCTTTCTCTCACAGTTACGTGCCTCGGCCCGCGAGTGTCTTGGACAACAGTTGCCTGTAGCTCAGCCTGCACATGCATGGGATTGCATCGGAGTCCCACATCCAGCGGACCTCGTGCCAATTGCGTGGCTGAGCGGCCTGTTTTTGACACTGACTGTTCCGGGGTTAAGGATGTCGACCAAACCGGAGGCCGACAAACAGAAGCCCAAGAATACCAGGCGGGGGGGCTACACCCAAACCAACAATATGGATCGCTATGCCCAGCAAAAGGGATCGCCAAGCGGACCGGGGAAGCCACAGGAATCATCGGGAGACGGCTCGGTCCCCGCACCGGAATTGACACTGCAAGACATTATGGGCGCCATTGAGGAGATGAAGTCCTCTATTAGGCAACAGTTTGAGACCCTGGCACACAAAGTGGACACCATCTCAGTCGACGTTAACTTGCTCCGCGCTGACCTGGGGAAAACTAATGAGAGAGTAAAATCATTGGACCAAAAAACCGCTAGCCTCACGGGGGACGTCTCTGATCTGCAAATAGAGGTCCGCACGCTGAGGACTACCAACGACCTCATTGCCCGCAAGATGGAGGATTTTGAAAGCCGGGCGAGGCGCAATAACGTGCGCATTGTTGGCGTTCCGGAGAAATCGGAGGAGCAATCGGCGGACTTGTTTGTCGAGGACTTGGTGCTTAACCATCTGGCACCTAAGGGCCTCAGCAAGTTCTTTGCGGTCGAGCGGGCCGACCGAGTCCCGGGCGGAAGGCCCAAGGTGGGAGCCCCCCCGAGACCGATCATCGCCAGGATCTTCAACTTCAGGGATCGCGATGTCATTCTGCAGGCGTCACGGGGGTCCGGACCGGTCACTTTCCAGAACACTGCAGTGAGTTTTTATCCTGACTTTACCCAGGCGGTGCAGAAGCAACGGCAGAGTTTCCTGGGGGTTAAGAGGAGGCTACGTGAGAGGGGTCTGAAGTATGCCATGTTCTTCCCAGCCAAGTTGCGCGTTGAGTACGAAGAACGAACCTTTTTCTTTGACTTGCCAGACGAGGTTGGGGAATGGCTGGACACATTGCCTCAGCGGCGGACCAGCGGGGATCATGTTGTCGGAGCGGAAGGAGGCCATGTCGCAAAAGAGTGAGGACTCTGGTGATCGACCATTCTGGCCAAGCTCGGGACAGTGGTTCACTGATTTGTTTTTATTGCTAGCTATTGTCCGGGGGTGGCGAGGGCACAATGGGATCTCTTTCCTCCTACGGGGTTTCTTCTTGTAGATTAGCTTTTGCTAGGGCGACAGGCACACTGCAAGTTGGGGGGCTTTTAGGCTTATGCAGGGGTGCAGGGTGGGGGGTGGTTTGGATTTGTTGGAGTGTTTGTTGTTGTTTTTCCTTTTGCAAGGTATCGCAATGCAAGTCTTGTGTGCTGCTCTCGGGGATGGGCGGGGGTCTCTTGCCATTTTGTGATGGGGTAGGGGTTTGAATATACTTAGTTGGAATGTTAACGGCTTGGGGGATCGTATTAAGCGGGGGATTGTTCTGCAATTTCTGAAGAGGTGCTCTCCTGACATAGTTTTGCTGCAGGAGACGCACCTGATAGGCAACACGTGTCATGCCCTGAATAGAAAGGGGTATAAATTTATCGCCCACTCTGGGTCTTCCTCGGGATCTCGGGGGGCTGGAATACTTGTTAGGACCTCGCTGCCGTTGGAGATTGACTCTACTACTGTTGATGAGAGGGGGCGCTTTGCGGCGGCTGCGGGGAGATGGGAGGGCAGGACACTGGTTTTGGTTTCTGTTTACGTCCCCCCCGGGCCTGCAGGCCATCACATTTGCTGACTTGGGGAGGGCCATGTTGGATCTCCCCGAGGGAGTGTTGGTAATGGGTGGTGACTTTAATGCAGTTGGTTCCGGATTACTAGACAGACATCCGCCAAGGGGCCCCGGGGGGGCGCAGAGATGGCTCCCAGACTTTACTGATACACTGGGTTTGGTTGACTGCTGGAGGCTGCTGCACCCCGCTCAGCGGCAGTACACTTTTCACTCTGGGGCGCACGGCAGTCTCTCTAGAATAGATTATGTTCTCACCTTGGCTGCCCACGCTTCCTTGGTGTCCGAGGCTCGGCACATGGCCAGGGGCATCTCCGATCACTCGCCGGTGTGGATTAGTATGGATTTTGGCCGTGGTGCAGCAGGTAGGGTTGCCCCTATTTACCCCTGGTATTTCCGTGACCCTAAGACTCGTGGTGCGTTGTTGAAAGCGGTTGATCTTTACTTCTCGGAGAACCTTGGCTCGGTTACCTCCGCGGTGTCTTTGTGGGAAGCGTTTAAAACAGTACTGAGAGGGGAGGCCCTCTCCTTGATAGCGGATGTCAAACGTCGGAGAAATGCGGAGGTGGCGCAGATCGAGGCTGAGATAGTGGCATTAGAGTCTGTCCTGGAAGAAGAGGTCACAGCGGAAACACTGCATAAGTTGAGATTAAAACAATCTGAATATAAAGCACTGGTGACAAACGCGGCTAAGGTTCTTAGCAGGGACCAACAAGGGCGATTGTATGATGTGGGCGACAAGGCTGGGAAATTAATAGCGTGGTTAGACAGGAAAGAACGGGTGAATAGAGTTGTGCCAGAAATACTGACGGATGGCGGGGATATTGTCACAGAACCCGATGGGATAGTCCAGTGTTTCGCGGACCACTTCCGCAGGGTCTATACGTCTGTGTCGGACAAGCCGGAGGAAGACTCGCATGATCTGCTGCGAGACATTGCCCTGCCTTGTCTATCCGACGTCGACAGGGAGGACCTTGATGGTGACATCACAGCTGACGAGGTTGCAGTTGCTATTCGCTCGCTACGCCCGGGCAAGGCCTCGGGCCCGAATGGCTTGCCGGTCGAGTTGTATAAACTCAGACCGGATAAGATTGCTCCGTATTTGCGAGATATGTTTGTGGAGGCGCGGGAGCAGGGGTGTCTTCCATTCGACCAACGTCTGGCGACAATAGTGGTTATACATAAAGATGCGGATCGTATAGGCCGATCTCCCTACTCAACGCTGAGCCCAAAATCCTCGCCAAACTGCTGGCTAACCGTCTGATCAGGGTCATCGGGGACTTGATCCACCCGGACCAATCCGGTTTTATCCCACTACGCAACACTGCGTTGAACCTCAGGCGACTTCATGGCGCGCTCGCGAGGGTTGAGACGCTGCGGGAGTCGGCCATTTTGGTGTCACTCGACGCCACGATGGCTTTCGATACTGTGGAATGGCTGTATCTGTGGGCAGCGCTCACAAAATTCGGCTTCGGACCCGGTTTTATAGGCTGGATTAGGCTACTTTATGAGGAACCTTTGGCTAAAATCGCGGTGAACGGTAGGGCGTCATCTCCGTTCGGGCTCGGGGGGGCACTCGGCAGGGTTGTCCTTTGTCGCCACTACTGTTCGCTCTCGCCCTTGAGCCGCTGGCGGCATGGATTAGATGGCAGCCAGACATAAGAGGGATCCGATGGTCGCCAGACCACGAGGACCGCATTTCATTGTATGCAGACGTCATTTTGTTATACTTGACCTCGCCTCGGAAATCCCTCATAGTGGTCTGCGACGTTTTGAAGTCTTTTGGTAGTAACTCGGGTCTCGCCATTAATTGGGGAAAGTCGCACCTATATGTTCTCAGTGGGGACACCCCTGCCGTCCCGCGGGATTGCTCCATCCAGATCGCCCAGCGGGGCTTTCTGTACTTGGGGATATATATTTCCACAGACCCCTCTGTCCGATACGAGAAGAACCTCCTCCCTCCGCTGACACGCTTGAGACGGGATGTCGCGGGTTGGAGGCGGCTACCGCTCTCCCTCCTAGGCCGCGCCGCATTGTTTAAAATGATGTCTCTTCCCCGGTTTCTCTACGCCTTACAGAACACCCTAGAATTAGTTCCTGCCTGTTATTTTCATGAGGTGGAGAGCCTCCAGCGTTCGCTGTTATGGGACGGTCGACCACGTATAGCTATAGCAAAGTTGACCCTTCCATGGTATGACGGGGGGATTGCACTCCCTGACATCAGAAGATATTATTGGGCTACCCAATTGGGAGCGATTAACCATGGGGTTTACGGTCCGGCGTTGAACCCTGGGTTTGCTATGGATCGGTGGCTGTTGCGCGGGGGCAATTACCTTAGGGCGCTGTATTCCAAATCATTGGACGGGTCCCTCACGGGACCGACCAAGACGGCAGTGCATGTGTGGAAGGCGGTTACAAACTCGTTGGGCTGGAAGGACAGACTTACCCGGGCTACTCCGCTTTTTGAATCCGATATACTAGGGAAATTATGGCACACGAAAGGGTTTGAGAAGTGGGACCTAATTGGGATATCTAGAGTTGGGGACCTGCTGACTAAGGGTAAGGTGAAATCGTTTGAGATGCTGCAGACGGAGTACGAATTAGGGGGTACCGAATACTTTCGATATGCCCCGGTGCGTCATGCTCTGCTCTCCGTTCGTGCCGAGGGGGAGGCCGTGCCTGAGTTTTCTCCTTTGGAGGATCGGATTCTGGATGGTCATATGCCGGAGAGTACAATCTCCTTGATTTACAAGAAGCTTGTCAATGTCCGGACCGACCTCCTCCTTGATGTGCGAGAACAATGGACTAGGGATGGTCTCGAACTGGACGATGAGGACTGGCAATATGCCGTCTCCTCTCCGAAGGAGGTTGCGATCCCGGCTAGACTGCGGCTGGTGCAGCTTAAGATACTTCACAGGGTTTACGTCACGGGGCCCCGCCTGATCCATATGGGTTTTTCTGACGATGGCTTATGCAAGAGAGGCTGTGGGATGTTGGGCACCTTCCTACACATTATTTGGGAGTGTGGGGAGATCGTAGAGTTCTGGAAACAAATTCATGACGTGATGGAAGAGGTCACAGGTATCGCACTCTTCCCGGAGGCAAGACGATGCCTGTTGAATGTCTGGGGCCCCACCGACTACGATGCCGCTCAGACCCAATGGGTGATTCTGGGGAATATGGTGGCGAAGCGAGATATTGCGCAGCTGTGGGGATCCCAGAGACCTCCCACCTTGGTAGCATGGATGGAAAATATGGACTGGGGCATGTTCCGGGAGAAAACGGTGTACAGTGCCCGGGGGCGCCCTAAGAAGTGGCATAAGATATGGGGGCAATGGAACCATTATAGGGGAGATATTTGTGTGCCCCCGGTTGCTGAGATGCCCGATGTGCAACTTTCCCCCTAGCTTTACTTCCAACTATATACGTAAACTGTTCATAACCTGGAGTGTGTACCCCTGCTTTCCCCTCGCTTCTTTGGCGTGGAGTACCGCTCCGCTGATGGGAGTGGGACCTCGCCCCAGCTGAGAACTAGCGCATGCTTATTATATCCTTTGCCTTGCTCGTGTTTTTATTTTTTTGGTTTACATTAAAACTAAACCTTTGTTACTCCTGATGTACGGACATGGACCTTCCTACGTATTGTTCCTATCGTGCTGCCGAACCTCCGGGATGTCGGCTGAATAGCTGTGTACCATGTTGACGTAAATAAAGGTTTTAAAAAATAATAAATACATAAATAAATAAATAAATGCATCTGCCCATGCCCTTCCCTGTCACGGACGAATGTGGTCTGGAGTTGCTTATGTGTGCATTCAAAGTGGAAATGAAAAGCAGTTTGATTGATCACAGACTGCAAAGGCCAGACACTCAAAACAAAAGTGGTTCACATTAACGTAAGCATTCCATTCATCGCCCTCTCTGCCCCTTTATGTATGTATCTGTGTGATTCTCTTGTGTGCATATTTGGGTTTGTGTGTGTTGTATAAGTATATAAATCTACTGAGTATGCTCTGTGTAAATGAGCACCTACATGTGCATGAGCTTATATGTATACTGATCTGTGTGCATGGTTATCTGTCTGTTGACCTACTGATATGCATGTCGGTTTTTCTTGGTGCATGCGCTCTTGAACATGTGTTGATCTTTGTGCATGGCTGCCCGTATATATGATGGCCTTGTGCAAGGGTCTTCAAATGTTTATTGGTCTGTGTTTGCATGAGAATATGTATGTCTGCAGTCTGTGTACATGGACACTTGCAAGGCTGCTGGCCTATGTGCATGGATACGTAAACCTGTTGTCCTCTGTAAGAGTGCCTGTAGGTATTTTGCTCTGTATGCACATGCCTGTATGGTGACTATGCATGCTGACACGTAGATCAATCCATTGGCTTCATCAGCGCTTGTTAAGATCACTTGTTATCATATAGATAATGAGGATTCCTACCATTGGCCCCTCTTAACACTCCAGGCTTGCACCGGAAATACTACAGAACTTATAATTCAATAGCACTGGAAAGCTTGGCATAGGTACTTATTTGCTTAGAAAATAAATTTTCTGCTGGAAGGAAAAGCGAACATCTCACAAAATTATCTACATGCAATTTAATCACCACATTCGAATGTATATTTCCCCATCCCTGGTAAAAAATAAATAACAGTGTGCAAACACATTACTTGATGAATGCTTGTACTGCAACTTCAAATAAAACTATGTATCGTTCCCATCAGGGAATGCCTACCTGAGGTGTGAGCCTCCCGACTCGCTGTGTTGTTGGTTCGTTCAAAACCACTTCCACTTTGCAGGAGTCTCTCTCTGCAGGATTACTGAATTTCAGTTCATTTTCTGTTAAGTACACCATCTGCCCTCTTCCGACACTGATGCCTTCATTCACTAGAACAAGATGAGCTGTGGCGGTGAGTCGTAGATGCATGACAAACACGAGAACAACCCGTGCAAGGAAGCCATGGTAAATATCCATCTTCTTTGGTTTTTTTCTTCGATTATCCAACCAAGGAACTCTAGTTATCTGACTAGACAATCTTGGACTGCTTGTAGGAGTTTGAGTGAAGAACAGCCATATACATTTGTATAGTTTGCTGATTTTTCCTCTGATCCAAGTACATTTGCTAGCTGCACTTTTCACCTTTCAGTCGCTTTTTAAAAAATCTTGTTTTGTTCCTTTCATATGCCCACCTTTGAACTTCACGTTCTCATTCAGCAGGATCCAGATTCAAGTATTTTTTGAAAGAGCGTGCTCGCCAATGTGGCCTCTAAGAAGGCCATAGTGATGTTCTTTATGGAACGGAAAGGCAAACTCCACCTGAAGAGGAAAGTATATGGAGACATGATGATACACTAAAACATGAAGCCAAAGTAATACACAGCACAAACAATAGTCTTTGCTCACACCCCATTAGTACGTGTCAATTCTTATTGACTGCGTATATTTCATGCTGAGTCCTAAACTGTGCAATCTTTATAAACCATTCTCTATCCAAATTATTAGAATCTATGAATCATCATTGCTCATTAATAAAAGTAAGCCCTTTACACATCACAATATGAATCATTGTTCTTCATGTACATTTTTGGTTCATTTTGTGCAAGAATTTAGTAAAGCAATGTTCGAGGTTTCATAATTAGTCATCCTCGTAGCTATCAAGGTTACTGCGTTGAGTAGGATGAACATTATTAAACACAAAACAATGTCTAGTTGAGGGGGTGTGGCCTAAGAAAAGTTGGGCGTGGTATAGGAAGTACAGGTAACAAAGGAAATATAAGTCTTCAACTCTGTGCAATGGCACTAGAAGTAGGGGTGAGCGGGGGGGGGGGGCTGAAACATCCCAAAAATAACAAGCACAACAAGATGATAGACTTAGTGCTGAAACTTTTCAACCACTCACATCCAGTCAAGAAATCTGGTTTTAATCCACCCTTCTATTGCTCACTATGCTACCCCAGTTTGAACCTAGCCATATGCAAATCAACCTTGACCCTGTCCGGCATGGGAACAGTCTAGCCCAAACTGCCAGGCCAGGTCAACTCTGGACCGTAAATGAGCATCCTGGGACCGGTTTCAGGGTATCACCCCTCATCAGCCAGGATAGCTTGAATCCAGTGGAACAGCGAGCAAGGGTCCCATAGTCAACAAAAGAAAGATGGATTTAACTCAGATCCATAGCTCTATCCTGAAAAATAAAAGGTAATTATTTTGAAGCAGAAGTAGATGTGTAAAAGCTTATCCTGCCAAGCTGAAGTCGTCTTCTATCTTCTAACCTGATGCCAAACCTTGTGTGCACTTATTAACACCTTCATCCTGTTTTTTTTTTATAATAGCTTGGCTCTATATTCTTCAGCAGACAGCCTTTTACTTCCACTCCCATCAGCATTTGATAACTAGATTGGGCCTCTGCAGCATCTATAATGTCTTCCCCTGTTATAAAAATTCTCATATATTGTAAGAGGCAGGTCCAATAGTAAAATGTGAAATTCAGTATTGCCCATCCGCCCCGTATTCTAGGAAGGGTCATAAATGTAATTGCTCTTCTTGGTTTTTTTATGGCTTTAAATAAAAGAACAACTCTAATTTTTGCATCTGGATCTTAGTAAGTTCCAAAGGTACGGACCGAAAGCTTTGGGCAAAATGCTCATTTTCCGAACATTACACCTTCCGACTAGTGAGAGATGCAGACATACAACTCTATCAAGCAGATTTTTGGTCTTACCCAACAGCGACCCCCAGTTTGCCACAACCAATTGATCTAAACAGGCTTTAACTTTAATACCTAAGTACACCGCCTCTTCAACAATCCTTGGATCGTTGAAGAAAGGCTGCTCGGTGCAAACAATCTGGGTTTTAGCCACATTTAATTTATAGCCTGAAGATAGTCCAAACTGTTTAGACACCTTCTCAATTTCCTGTACTGAGGTTGCCAGGTCTGCAGTGACTACAACAACATCATCTGCATACACAAATACCCTGTATTCTACCGGATTTTCATAAATAGGTTTGATAACTGTATTTCGTTCAAGCATTGATAAAAACGGATCTATGTATAGAGCAAATAATAAGGGAGAATAGGGGCAACCCTGTCTAGGTCTCCTAAAAATACATAATGAGTCTGATTCCAGACCCATAGCACAGACTTTTGCCGTGGGAGTCCTATAAAGAGCCCTTACTGCTGCGATAAAACGTATCCCAAATCCTTTCTATCGCATCACTGCCCAAAGAAAATCCCAAGAGACACGGTCAAACGCCTTTTCAGCAGCCAATAAAATCAATCCAAGAGATGCTTGTTGTATATTTGCGAGATTAAATAGGGTAATAACCCTCCTAATATGATTGACCGTGCCTTTTCCGGGAATAAAACCATGTGGCTTATGTGAGACTAAAAGGTTGATCACCCTAGCCAGTCTGTTCGCTAAAATGTTTGCATAGACTTTTCCATCGCAATTCAACAGGGATATAGCGCTGTACGATCTTGGCAGCAAAGATGGCTTATCCTTTTTCTTGAAAATGACTGTTAGCTGATTTACAAGAAAGAGGGATCTGACCTTGCTGAGCTTTTTGAAATACTAACAGCATATCATTACCCAGTTCTGGGGAAAAAAAAGAAAACTTTGAAAGGAAGTTTATCTGGGCCGTCAGCCTTACCTGTAGATAACAAGCTTATAGCTTCCGATAATTCCTCAGAAGTAATGGGGGTGTCAAGAACAGCTTGATCTTCTTCGCTTTATTTGCTTCTGTCCAGATCTTGTAATAGCCCCTCCTAGCCCCTACTCCGAGCTACTAAATCCTCTGTATATAGGTCTTTATAGAAGTCCTTAAACACTTTTAAAATCACAAATGGCGTCTCAACTACTCTCCCCATAGGATCCTTAATGGCACTTGTACCCCTTTCAGCCTCTTTTTGCCTGATTCAGCTTGCTAAAAGTTTACCAGTAGCCTCGCCATACTCATAGGATTCCTTCTTATGTGAATGATATCTCATTGCGACTTCCAGGCAGCTACCGCCTTCTGTATCTCACTTGTATCCAGGTTACTTTGCAGTCTCTGTACTATTTTCCCCTCAACTTTACTAAGTTCCTCATCCAGCACCCAAAGCTCCTTCTTTCTCTGTTTCTATAAATGTAAACCAAAGCTTAAGGCCTCCCCTCTCATTCCTGCTTTTAAGGCGTCCCATACTTTCTCAACAGTGGCAGTATTCTTGTTAGTTTGCAAAAACTGTTCCAAGCAACCTCTAATGTGACTAACAAATGTTGGTTCTAATAACAACTTTGTATCAAAACTAAAAAGATGACGTGCCTGATAAAGCTGGACAGTGGGATCTCGAGCATCTGTGGATTGTGGTCAGAGCATACTCTAGGAAATATCTTTATTTTAGCCTCAGACGCATGTGTTAGAGATATAAAAAAAATTATCTAATCTGATCAACTTATTACATTGGAAAGAATAAAAGGTAAAACCAGAATCTGGATACATATATTTATTCCATACATCTATAAGTCCATGATCATAAGTAAGACACCATAAAGTTCTAAAAAACGTAGGTTCCTCATGAGAAATTGCCCCCCTTCGTTTGTTTTTGTGACACCTCTAAATGAATATTAAAATCACCCCATAGCTCTAAGGGCGTTGGCCATGAAGCCAGTTCTACATTAAGTAAATCCAAGATATCAGCTTCATCCATTTTCGAACCATACACTGAACATAATATGAACTAGGCTGGGCCAGTGCAACCTTCCACATCCACCCAACAACCATACTTATCAACCAGAGTCTGTCCCGCAGTGTATATATAGCATGCTTTGTTAAGATAGCTACCCCGTTTGTTGTGGTTTGTTGTGTACAGGCTAAAAGTGTGAACCCTAATTCTATTATTATTCCCTGCTTCCCCCACAGAATATGAGTTTCCTGTATGTATACTAGATCAGGTTGCATTGACCTCAGCTCAAGAGCCATGTCTCTTATTCCTATCATTAAGTACACATATATTAATAGAGCATATATGTAGTCTTTGAAAAATCATCGCATGACCCCCTTTTCACTACAATAAGTGCATCAACATTGCGGTAAAATTAAGATGAGCCCTCCAGACAAATTAAACCTCCTTAAGTATATTAACCACTGCTTGTCTTCAATTTTTTGTTTATGTATCGATATATTGCTGTCTTGCTTATTCCTTCTAACAAAATGGCTTGTTATTCTCCCCTTCTCCACTCACACACCCCATGCTCCCTCCGCCTTCCCCTGACCATGCACTCTCTCGACCCTCTGCCCAACCTCATCCAGAAGTCCCCTCTCCCACACCCATCCTTTAAGGCAATAGGACCCGCCCGTGATTCCTGTTGTGCATGTAAAGTTTTGGGTGGATCCGTTAAGCGGGCCATAGAAAAAGGGGGTTGGAGGAGTCACAAAAAGTGTAGTTCCAATGTTAATTTACATTCGGAATTTTTAACATGATTACAGCTTGAACTGCTGGACGGAATTACACCAAACTTGGCAGAAAGGTAGCTCTTGGTCCAGAAAGAGTGCTATTTTTTATTTGGTGTAAATGTGTGGATACTCCAAGGATCCGACAGTCCCTGTGTTGAAATCTTATCGGCTGCCAACACCTAAACCAGGAAGTGTTCACAGTCATCTTGGGATTTTTTTCAAAAAGCATTTTTGGGGGGGGATTTTGTGGCGGGAGTCGCACTAGTTCCATGGCTCCCACCATAAAAATTTTAAAAAAGAAGCGTGGGCTCCTGCACTTTGCTACTGTTTAGCTTACGGATGGGCCCGGTCCCGGGGGCATGTGGGAATAAAAGAAGAACAGGGTGTATGAGGCCCCCTACTGAGGCTCTTTTGAGCACCGGGGACCACCACCTCCCCAGGGCTTTATTTTGAATTTGAAGGGGGGCCGTAAGGACCCCACTCCTGGGGTGGGTTCAAAGCTCGGGGACCACGATCTCCCTGGGGCTAATTTAAAAGTAATGGGGGATGCGCAGACACCCCAGGGACAACCTCCTCCCCGGGACCTACAATATAATTAAAAGCTGGAGGTCATTTGAGATGTCATGAGTGATGTCACTGACCATGTCATGAGTAATGTAATATGTGAGGTCGTAAGCAGTGAATTGCAGGGCATAAGTTATAGTTAGCTCAGGTAACTAGAATTGCTGAATTTCACTTGTTTTGTAGAAGTGAAATCTGAGCCTAAATATAACGTCTCTGTAAACTTTGTTTTTTTCTGTGAATTTCTAAGTTTTTTTTTATTCTATTTCCTAACTATAACATCCCTATAACCTTTGTTCTTTTCAGTGAATATATCTATATTTATATATATTCCCCCGTTATAGTTAGTTCAGATAACTATAACTCGCGCGCCCGCAATCCACTGCTCATGACGTCACATATTACATCACTCATGACATGGTCAGTGGCATCACTCATGACATCACTGATGACATCATCCTTGTGATAGAGTGGCGGTCGCGCGAGTTATAGTTATCTGAACTAACTATAACGGGGGAATTTCATTCGTTTTTTACGAGTGAAATGTGAACCTAATTATAACCTGTGTGAAACCTATGGTTTTTTAAGTGAATTTGCAAGGTTTTTTAAATGCTAATGCCTAACTATAACGTGTGTGAAACCTATGGTTTTTTAAGTGAATTTGTACGGTTTTATAAATGCTAAGTTATGTATTTATTAATATATATTTGTTTTTTAAAGGTTTTTCACCATGCGCGCACCGTGCCTTTCAGCGTGAGGTGCAGTTCTCTCACCCAACTGGGTATACGGACATTAAATGAATTCTGTGGCAGGACTTGAATCCACTTGGTGAAAGAACACTGGGATCTGTGTTTGGCTGTTATTATTGGACTACCATGACCATCAGGCCATTCTCTTTAACGCCCACTGGGGCAGGATTCCTTATTTGAATAAAGTAGCTGTTCTTAATTTCCGCTTCCTGCCTCATTTCTGCCAGTGAACAAGAGCTCAAGGGAGCTCGAAACGCGTTTGGCCACAGAGAGACCGGCTTTCTGCTGAAGGGCATGCTGCCTGTGATGGTTTGTTCTGTAACCCCTACTTGAGAGGCATCTTCTTAGGGGCAACCTTGTGCGTAATATATATATATATATATATATATATATAAAAATATATAATATATATATTTTTTTATTTTTCTTCACTGAAAAATCCATAGGTTTCAGGCACGTTATAGTTAGAAATTAGCATTTAAAAAACCTTTGAAATTCACTGAAAAAACCATAGGTTTCAGGCATGTTATAGTTAGAAATTAGTATTTAAAAAAAACTTTGAAATTCACTGAAAAAAACATAGGTTTCAGGGATGTTATAGATAGTTGGACATTTCACTCATAGAAAACCATAGAAATTCCCCTGTTATAGTTAGTTGAGCTAACTATAACTCGCGCCCCCGCAATGCACTGCTGATGACGTCACATATTACATCATTCATGACATGGTCAATGACATCACTGATGACATCACTGATGACATCACTGATGACATCATCCACGCCAAAATCTGATGAACCTCATCAGACCCGAATATAACACTTGATACACCCACTCTAAAATACAGACTATAATTTTTGAAACCATGAACACGTGGTGCCAATAACTCTGTTCAACACAAGCCGAACAATCCCACATGTGGAACTGTGTCCTGAGTCCTGAATGGCAGCGACCACAGCAGCATACTCCCTCTGATTATTTAGGCATATTTCCATATGCAACGGCGGCGACACGTGGTGCCAATAACTCTGTTCAACACAAGCCGAACGATCCCACATGTGTAACTGTGTCCTGAGTCCTGAATGGCAGTCACCCCAAGTCCGTGGCAGCGACCACACCACCACACTCCCTTCAATCAGTGAGGCATATTTTCATATGCAACGCCGGCAACATGTAGTCCCACTAAACCTCTTTAACACAAGCCGATCCCACATGTGTAACTGTGTCCTGAGTCCTGAACAGTCACCCCAAGTCCGTGGCAGCGACCACAGCAGCACACTCCCTTTAATCAGTGAGGGGTATTTCCATATGCAACAACGGACTCCAGTAGGCAAGTAACTATCACAGTCCTACACCCAACATATTATCCTTTTAGTATCCACTTTTTGTTTTATATCAGTTATAGCTTTACTACAATGACCAAATTAATCTTCAAATGCAAACTAACATGGAATAGCAGTCTACACTGCAGTCAGTACAGCTCGCAATACCAATTTTAAATGCTAATTTCTAACAACAAGATTGTACTCAGAAAATACAACACTTCGTCAGTGTATTCTATACTTATTTCATCTTTTTATCACACGCCTACACTGCACTCAGTAGGGCTCACAATGAACATTATTTCTTCATTAATTAACTACAGAGTCCACTAGGAAAGTAACTATTACATGCCTCAAATCTACATAATATCCTTTTAGTATCCTTTCTTCTTGAACATTTTTTATATCACGTATAGCTTTAGTACAATCATCAAATTCATTTTCAAGTACAAACGAACACTCAGCAGTCTACACTACGGGCAGCAGACCTCGCAATTTGAATTTTGAACACGTGGTGCCAACTAACACTGTCCAACGCAAGCCGATCCCACATGTGTAACTATGTCCAGAGTCCTGAATGGCAGTGACCCCAAGTCCGTGGCTGCGGCCACAGCAGCATACGCCCTTTGATCAGTTAGGTATATTTCCATATACAAGGCCGGCAACATGTGGTGGCACTAACCCTCTTTAACACAAGCCGATCCCACATGTGTAACTGTGTCCTGAGTCCTGAATAGCAGTCAACCCAAGTCCGTGGCAGCGACCTCAGCACCAGACACCCTCTGATCAGTGAGGCATATTTCCATATGCAAGGCCAACAGCACGTGGTGCCAATAACCCTGTTCAACACAAGCTGATTCCACATGTGTAACTGTGTCCTGAGTCCTGAATGGCAGTGACCCCAACTTCGTGGCAGCGACCACATCACCAGACTCCCTTCAGTCTTATTTGTTGTTCTTTTCTTTAAATACATTTTTATATATGTAAGTCTATACATGACTAAGATTCTTCTTTGTCCAACCGCACAGGGACACTTCCAGGCCCAAGAAGGTTGTTGGGGGTATGATGGTAATGTGGAAAGAGGGTGTGTTACCTGCTGATGTAGGGAGAGGCAGCGTCAAAGGGGTATCTATCACAGAAAGAACTCATATATGTTTTCACAAATGCCTCGGACAAATGCCAGCTGATGGACTAAATCACAAAATGGTTTTTCAATGCTTATGTAGTGTGAGTTATGAACAGTTCGCACCCAGGCTCGCAGAGGGACAGCTGCGGCCCGTCCGCTTGACTCACAGACGCAGTACTACGAGCCATCTGCGTCATTGTAGCTATCCCTGCCCTGTTCCATTGTACGCCACGCCACGCCACTCCGATTACATTCCGACGTTGGCCCCACATAGCTACCTGTCGCAGGCGTTCTCGCAGTTGGTGTGCAGGTCAGTGGTCTAGTTCTCAACATCTCACGGCCACTCCCTGAGGGCAGGTTTGCACACACACCACACCCATCTGGCACATGCATCACAGGCCATGTGAACACACAAATATAATAGATCGACAACGTCACATCCTTTATTGCCGGTGCTGACCAGATGGAGGACGCTCCACGTGTCTCAACCATAAAGAGTCTTTGAAAAGTTGCACAGAAGGTTAGTCGCACCCTGATCTGTACAGCTGTCAGGGGCCTACCACCCCCTTGGCGCAGACTTCAGATGCACAGGGTTAGTGCCACCCGAAGCTCATATGGCCATCAGGGGCCTACCACCACGTGACATGGACATGAGTTCCACAGGCTTAGCAGCCCCAAAAGCTGATGTGGTCTCCGCCATTGATGACTCAGGACTCAGCAACATGTGTGAGATCTGCCGGGCTGTGGAGAAGCTGATGTGGTCTCTGCCATTGATGACTCAGGACTCAGCAACATATCTGGGATGCGCGGAGATTTAACAGGCACGTGGAGTGCCCACTGCTGCACACTCCGGTGGCACCAGGTAATTATTTGCTCATGGATGCGCAGGGGCGGCGGTGTCTGTCTGTCTGTCACACTCTCTCTCTCTCCCCCTTCCTTCTTTTACTTCTATCTCTTTAACTCTTTCTCTTCCTTCTCCCTTTCTCACTCCTTTTCTTTACTTCCCTCTCTTTTTCTCGCGGGCTTTTTTTTTCCTTCTCTGTTTCTCTGTGTCTCTCTCCATTGATATGCCCATTACACACGTCCTTATTTTGTGCTTTATTTTCCAGGCTCTGTCATCGACATGACAGGAGTGTTCTGCCTTGTTGTTTTGTATTATTTTTGATAAATTTTGTTTATTAGTTTACCGTTCATATATATATATATATATGTTGATAAAAAAATAAAGTTTGAAAATAGTTTATCGTTTACATATATATGTTTCTAAAAAAAATAAGTTTGAAAAAAAAAATTAATCACGTTTTTGGTTGTTCTCTTAACTGCTGTGAGACTCTTTTTTGTTCTTATTACTGTTATTTGATGGAGTCCACCATGGTGTTAAATTTTGGGGCACTTATCGTGGGAATACTGGTGATGTCTGCAGTTTGCACCAACTTCTGAATAGTGTGTTAGCTTTATCTCAACTTTACTTATATTAAAGTGCTGATAATGAAATGCAGACTAGCCGTTCCCGTGCAAAAAGACACGAGGTGCACCTTTGCGATTTATTCTAAATACTACAATCCTGTATTGAATTGCACTGAGGTAGTGGCTGCACTTACAGTGTACACACAAAATCAATTAAGAAATCTCATTGTATTTATATTGATTGGGAATAGTGCGTCAGGTGCTGGATCTTGATGAGATACACTGCTCAGTTCGTATATTGTTCTGTACACGAAAAAGATCACATCACAACTTTCAAACCAACTGCAATGCAAAACAAATTCCGGCGATAAGCCACGTTAACACCAGGGATTTTACACCTGCTTTCTGCAGATGCTAAGCAGGACGACTACCTGCACCATGAAAGGGAACACAGCCAAGAGCCACACCAGAACACCCACAGGCGCCATAGAGTCAATGAGCATGATACAGGGATACCCATGAGGACCACAAGACTCATCGCAACAACTCCGGGACTGCCAACACCCCCCAAACCCACATCTGAGCAAGTGTGTCCCTGTGGTCATTGTCTTAGCATGATAGGCATGAGCCCTGCAACATCACAGTGTGCTGTCACCTCAGCAATGGCAGTGAGCCTGGACATATAGCTATGCTTGCATCCTCCTGCATGCACAACCGGCGTGTGCTGGTCCGGGGTACACAGGTCAGCGCAGGGGTGTGCCAATCTGGCAAGGGTAACGGGGTGTCTCAGATATGTCCGTGTACAGGAAGTGCAGTAAGTGTGTCTCTGTGCTCTGGTGTGGCCTGCCACAAGGGCCACAGCAGTCGATGTTGTAAAGTGGCATGCACCACCTCCAAACGGCACTGTGATGGTGTAGTTGGAATGTAGCAGGTCATGCGAGAATAGGCATTACAATGGTGTGCCGTACGAGTGCACGAGCTACAACAGCGCACCGTACAAAAGTGTGGGGGTGTGGGAGGGAGGAGCAGCTGTTTGGCAATTTAACACACAGTGAACTCGCCCATGTGCCACATGCTGGGCATCTCATCCATGATGACCACGGTCGCAGACATCCCACAACACCAACGACCGGCCTTTGTACACATCCTGTATGAATGCAGCGTGGTTTTCACTTCTATGCTCGTTCAGTGGTGTGATGTTGGCGGGTTGTGTGACTTGTGCTCCTTGTTGCTGTGTTTTATTTTGGCCATTGTTTGTCTATACTTAATTGTGCATGTGTGCCATCCTGCCCATCTCCCCCGTCCCCCCACTCCCTGATTCTTCCTCTTCCTGGTGCTGTTGTGTCTGTAACTTTGTTGCTCCACACATAAATACATGTAAAGAACAAATTAGAATAGTTCCTTGATTCTTTTAGGTTTCAGAACTTCTCTCTATTGGTTTCTTTTTAATTTTCCATATAAACCGTTTTTTAAATATTCAACAGCACATCGAAGTCAGAAGTGCAACGTATTCTATCAACACACTTTCTAGAACATTCTACAACACGAGCAGGTTAAAAGTTCATCAATTTTTTTAAACTTAACGATATTTTTTTGCAACATTTTCTCGAACATTTAATGGCATGTGCAGGTTAAAAGTTCACGATTGTTTTAAGTTCGAACAGTGCCTTCCAAATGCAAGTAGCAGGTATGGTTGAGTTGAGCAAATTTTATCCTATGATATGTACTCCACGTTGAAACTGCTTTTTCTTAACCAATCACAAAGATGCTTTTCCACAAAACGAATGTACACCCTACTTTTAAAAAAGAATGCTTTTCATCTCCCAATCACGTATCGTTTTGATGGCAAAAAAAAGTACTTCCCCATCTTTAAACATATCTCTTATTCTACCAAGGAACTGCATGAGCTACAGACATCTTTCCATACCTTCCAGTCATACCCTCAAAATGCTAGTGTGGATCGTAGGACATAGCTATATTTTCTGGTGCAAGAGGTATGCAGAACACAGACGTATTGACTTAGACTTACAAAATGTGGACATTAAACGGTTTGCACAGAGAAGATTGAAGAGGCACCAATTGCTACCTTTGGTTAAAACCTCTTAGCATCTTCCACACCCTGACCTCATGATTGTGCATTGTGGTGGAAATTACCTAGGCACATTGACTGGAGTAGGTTTGAAAATGCTTATGAAGGACACCTTTGTACACCTCAGCTCAGCACCATGTGACTCTGGGCAATTGCTGACTTAATAGCTCACATAATTTTCACTCTGGGCTTGAGTGCTCGAGTGCCTTCAGACCCATAGGGGTGAGTAGTTTGCACTTTACAAATACCGTATTGATTTGATATGTGCAAATTTACCTGTATAACACCCCCTAAGCACCATACACAAGTTACAATGTTCGAAACAAAAGTTCCTCCGAGTAGGTATAACTACATGCTGACACTACTTGACAAATGTGGCACAGCGGCCAAAGCACATGACTTCACAGCATGTGACACACAGTTTGGACTCATGCTTTCATCCCCGACTCCGGCAGCACCTCAGCTTAGTACCATGAGACTCTAGACAATACCTCACATATTTTCCGTACCCCAGGACTTTCAAACAAGTAGGAGTCAGTAGTTCGTCCTAGTAGGTATAAACACATGCTGACACTACTTCCACAGGTATGCTGCAGGGCACATGACTTCACACCATAAGACACACAGTTTAGGCTCACGCTTTCATCCCTGACTACCGCAGCAGCTCACCGCAGCAGCATCAGACTCTATGCAATACCTCCCTTAATTTCTGTACCCAGCACTTTCAGACCGGTAGGTATGAGTAGTTCGCTTCGCACCCCCTCTATAGCACACCCTAAACACCCCACAGAGGTTACAGTGCTCCTACCCTCCTCTTTCCTACTTTTTTTGCCCTTTTTTCCCCTTACTCACTTCGACAGAATCACAAAATGACGGCCAACACTTCCTAGTTGCAACCGCTCGCAGCACTCCCAACCAATAAGCAGCAAGCTCGTGCTCGTAACGCCTCAGCCAATCAGATGGCAGAATTCCCAAATATCGATATCTGTAAATTTCGATATTTCTCAAAATCTACTGAACGGATTTACACCAAATAAACAAAAGTGTACTTTCTAGACCAAGACCCTACTCCCTGCCAAATTTGGGGTAATTCCATTCACCCGTTCGACCTGTAGCCTTGTCTAAAGTTTCCTATGGAAATTAACATGGAGAAACACGTTTTGGAACCCCCTTTTTTCCTCAGCCCCCCCTTGACAAACCACCCCCACACTTTCAACATAGGAGCTGATATGAACAAACAATTAGTTTGGAAACTTTCATCAAGATTCATCAAACGACGCCAAAGTTATAACCAAAACAAAAAATGCTCTTCCTATGGAAGCTTGGTCCTAACTATAACTACCTACTGGCGACCGCCAGTAGGATATATATATATATTCAGTACGTGTAAACTCCCGCAACCTCCAGGCGGCGAAGAAGGAGAGACGGACTACACAAGTCTTCAGGCAAGATGTTTATTCGACCATGTCTTCACAACAAATGACGCGTTTTGGGCTCGAAAACCCTTGTTCACATGCGGACCATAGTCAAACTGAATGTTTTTAAATGCTGTAAAGTGTACACCCACTTCCAAGTCACATGATCATGGACAGAAAAAACAGACTTCATAGGCATTAAAAGATCTTCACATCGAGGTATAAAATAAAACCTATTAGATTAATGCAAAATACCTTTGAATCAATTGATTTTTCATTTTTAAGTTTCAACCTTTGGAAAATTCTATTTAGAAGAGAAACTGTCTTATTGTATAAATACAAAAATAAGAACAATATGCCGATATAAGGGCATGTGGGGAAAGAATGTATAAAGCATAATTACTGGTCATTTGTTATTCTAAATATTCCAAATCCCCACATTGCAACAGAAAGATAGCTCTCTGTAGCAAAGCATGTTTAAGTACATATTCTTTTGTATAGTATTTCCACAGTCAATCATAACAGGATAAATCCTTGATTAAAAAACCAGATGACAAAAAGGTTGGGCATTAACTATGAAAGAGTTTCCTATATATTAGCAATATATATTGCTGTGGAAGACCCGTTAGAATGCTAAGAGTGCATGGCAGCAATTTAAATGACTTGTGCAAAACCGTGCTAATGTGCACATTTTTAAAAGATATACATATAATGTGCAGCTGTATGAAAAAATGAATATATAAATATTGATAACAATAAAAATTCAATCCTGATAATTATTGCTAAAACCATATAAATATCATCTCTATAATTTCATCATACTAAAAAAAGTGCAAATACATCATAAACATATGTTTTCAATATTGAAGCATTAGGTATATGGATCGTTTCACATTAATGTATTGATTACAATTAATTAGTAATCTACTAAAGTGCGAAAAAAAGAACCTATATGTAAATGTGATATAAATTGATTTTACCCTAAGATTAGATTGTATTTCTCATAGTATTGTGTCGTCTAATCAGACTTCAGGAGAACAAGTAACAGTAAAGGGCTAACTAGAGAAAATTGTGCATATCTTCAGTGTTATTCAATCCGTTCGGCCATTTACTGTCGAACTCAAGAATCTTTCTGGTCTCTAGTTGCCTTAATTGGAGTTCTCTATTGCCACACCGCTGAGGTTTAGGAATAGATCCTATTACAAAATATTTGAGGCAGGTGACATCATTGCTGTGAGCCCTTTTGAAATGGTGCGCCACTGGGTAAGCAGGGTCGCTATGTAAGATGGCACGAAGATGCTGCAAAATCCTCACGTGCACCTGCAGCTTAGTGCTACCGATGTAATTAAGGCCACAGGTGCACGTCAGGACATATACAGCAAATTCTGTCCTGCAGGTGAAGCTCCCTATGATAGCTATTTCTTTTGTACTAAAGGGAGTACGATAGTGAGTCATATTTATGCCAAATTTGCAGGCCCTGCAAGAGGAACATTTACGAAAGCCATGAGCAGGTTTTAGTCACATAGCATTTTGTCATGTTTCAGGGCTGCTTTTATCCAGAATTGTTCCCATACATTTAGCTCTCTTAAAAGTGATCATAGGAGTAGCCGGTAGTCTTGTGCGAAGCACAGCATCAGTGAGTTTAATAGGCCAATTCTTTTTGACTATAGATCTAATTTTTCTTTCCTCCCTGCTAAAAGTAGTAATCAGTCTAGGTCCTTCTTTGATTGCTACTTTGTCACAAATGGCTGGCTCTACCGATGGGACAAGACTTTCGGTAGCCTTGCTTTTAAACAAGCTCATTCTGGGTCGTACACTGGCCTTAGCCATGGCTTCATTAAGTACAGTGTCAGAATAACCCCTTGCCCTCAATCTAGTCATAATTTCCCTCACGCACATATCAAAGTCTGATTCCAGGCTGTAAATTCTTTTAAGTCTTAGAATCTCACCGTAGGGAATACTAGCGATGAGATGCTTGGGATGTGGGCTGGTAGCATGAAGAGTGACATTCCCTGCGGTAGGTTTTCTAAACAGGGTTGTTTCAAAATGATCATTTTCAATATAGACATTTACATCTAAAAATTCGATACTTGATCTACTAATGTGGGATGTAAAGTGGAGATTCATAGAGTTATTGTTAATGGCCTTTATAAAATCTAAAGCTTTCTTTTCCTCTCCTTGCCACAAAATAAAGATGTCATCTATATATCTGAGATAACAGGATAAGTTTTTGTTGAAATATACCCTGTGTATTTGCTTCAGTACCTGTTCCTCCCACCAGCCAACGTGTAAACACGCGTAGCTGGGAGAGAAACAGGCTCCCATTGCTACTCCGCGGAGTTGTTTAAATAGTTCCTTCCCAAAAAGAAAGAAATTATTATTCAGGCACCATTCAATGAGATTAAGAATAACCTTATTATGTTCATGAAATTCACATGACCTTTTTTCCCAAAAATATTTGACTGCAGACAGTCCTGTCGTACGGTATATATATCCCCTTGTACATAGGAAACACTCGGACACCCAGTCTGTAAGTAGATAATTTATTCGGCAAGTTGAGACAACGCGTTTCACCTTTGCGGCTTGATCACGCTCGTATAGTAAACAATCCACCATGTTTAAATACATCACGATGTGAATAATAGAAAACGGACTTCTCTTGCAAACAAAAAGTAAACAATCGCAAATATCGCGGCCATTTTGAAGTATCGCGTAACTCATTAAATAACAAGTAATGGTAAATAATACAATACACATCGTGCTTGGGGTCACAATGAGCCAAATAACTTCGGAATCTACATAGCACAATGAAATCGCTCTAATTAGTGCTAACTTAATGACCGCATTATGTCATTAATATATGATGACGCTTTTAGTATATTGCACAAAGTTAATACCAATATCTATTTTTATAAGTGCCAAAAGAACGTAATAGGTAATGCTACGATAAAACATCCAATATTGCACTGTAAAATTCATGTTACACGTGGATTGACTCAGACGGATACCCATAGTCGTTATACGTTGTATTCTAGGCTCTGTCTCTTTATGCCTAAATTCCTGTATTGCAACATCATACATAAAGATATACTGGGAATATCATCCTTTACTTAAGGTGTCCAGAACCTGTATACATCAGCATGGTTCACCATCAATTAAGCCCAAGTGGGCTAATTATATTTTGCTAAATATTTACATATATATATATATACAATGAATCATTCAAGGAAAACCTGTCCATAATTTCATGATATTCTCCATTAATCCAATGTTTCTTCAATAATCTACAGAAATTCCACCAATTGCAAAAGAAGTGCCTGTAATAAAACAAAATTGATTTTAAAATCATGAAACAGACACATGCAGACCTATTATAATCAATTAATTGTGCAAATGAATTGCCAATTCTTCACTTAAATTCAACCCCATAGGGGACAGACTTTCCAAATCAATAATGTATCGAGACTCCAATTTTGTTAGCGACAATTCCCTGTTGCCGCCCCTTACACCCAGATTTACAGCATCAATCACCACCATGCGGACTAGTGTATTGTCCTGCATATGTTTCTCATAAAAGTGGCGAGCTATTGGGTATTGCCTATTGATGTTTCGTATTGCATGAAAATGCTCCAAAACTCTTTTTTTGCCTCATGTTTCGTGCTTCCAATGTACCACTTGTTACATGGACATATCAAACATAGATGCAGTATGTTGTATTGCATGTCAATTTTTTCTTTATCACAAACTCCCTCTTGGAGTTAGGTACTGCCAGTTTGTTGCAATCAGTACTATTCTTACATGCTTTACATTTCCGACAGCATCTAAAACCGGGTGTACCCATGGATATATTTATATCTCGTTCTGTAATGTAATTATGACTGAGTACATCCCTTAACGATCGTCCTTTTCTAAAGGTCATTTGTGGATTACTCCCCAGATTTTTCTTTAGATGATCATCAGTAAGTAATACATTCCTTTTTTCTATTTATTTTTTATTTTATTTTGACCAGACAGCAATGAAACAATAACAAGTTCTCTGATGTACCAGAAAGCAACTAAATCAAATTTCAATCCAGCAATATCTAGTAATACAAAACAGTACATACATTGGGGGAGACAAAAAATAAAAAGAGAAAAAAGAAAAACCCGAAACGACATCCCGTAACCATAAGTTCAATGGCATAAATTCCCAGCAGCCTTAAACCCGAATACCTATCATAAATTCTCCACCAATATCTATAATTATTCCATCAATGGCCCCCAGATCTTTCGAGCCCTTACCATCCTTCTCCAGCCCTTGCATTCATACAGTACCATCTCTAGGTTAGAAAATGTGAAAAAGTCTAGCATACCAAGCCTGATAACTTGGGGGATCTACATCCTTCCACCTGGTAGAAATAAGTAAGCGATAAATAGCTGTCACCATAAAACAGAAGTAAACTGAACTGTGATCTAACTGTAAGCTTTCGTCAAAACCAAGTATCAGCATACTTGGAGTTAGCGATACTGATTGCCCCAAGTTTTGACATAGAAAACGTTCAATACCTGCCTGCAAACTATTCAGTTTACTGCAATCCACAAACATATGGCTTATGTCCGCTGGACCCTGATCACATCTAGGGCACTTATTATTAACCCTTCTCCCCCATGCCCAAAGTTTAGCCGGAGTAAAATAAAGTCTAAACAGCGTTTTAAAAGTTTGGGCTTTAAGATTAGCGGTCAAAAAGGTCTTATTAGACAACTCAAGTGATCTTTAAATGTCTACATCCGGGTTATTTAATTTATCAGCCCAAGCACTTTCTACTTTAGGGCTATCGTCCACAGTGGCCGCCATCAACATTATATACACTTCCTTAACTCAATATTGTTTTTTTGTCAAATAATCTAATAAAGGAATTCGCGGAAAGTTAAATGGTTGTGGAACCAAACTGTTTATAATCGCCCTAATTTGTATATATTTAAAGACGGTGCAAGAATCAACTCCATATCGTTCCTGGAGGTCCCCAAACGAAGCCAACCCATTTAAATCAGTGAAATCTCCTATATTTTTTATTCCTGCTTTTTCCCATGTTCTACCAATGTTATCATACTGTATCGCCGGAAAAGCCGAGGAACGCCACAACAGTATATATCTATGAATGCTGGGTATTTCAAAATGATTGCCAATCTTCCGCCATACATTCCAGGCTGTTCTAATAATCTTAAAACAAGTTTTTTTTTATAGTAGCTGCCTTCCAACTGCCTTAAGACTAACCCTGGTGCTAATTTACCCATTGCAAGCTCATAAATAGATGGTATATCCTTATCCCCTTCTAAATCGCTAGTTACCCCTGCTGGATCCAGGGTCTGTGGTCTAAATAAAACACTCATATGTTGCAGCATTACTGCCCAGAAATAAAGCAGCATATTTGGGACTGCTAGGTCCCCCCGGTGTTGTGGTAGGGATAAATATTTTATTGATCTTCTAATTTTCCCATATCCCCAAATAAATTGACTAAACATCTGCTCCATCTGTTTAAATAATGAATTTTCCGGTTCTAAAGGTATACATCGAAATAAATAAAATATTTTGGGAAACATCGTCATTTTAATGACATTTACTCTACCGATAATAGATAGGTGTAAATTATCCAGTCTCTTCAGATCTCCCTTAATTTTTTTAACTAATGGTGACAAATTTTTGTCCCATATTGTACCAACCTCCGCTGTTATAGTTATCCCAAGATAGGTGGCTGACTCTATCCGGCGTAGATCCTGAAACTGCGTATTTTTTGTACATATGATTTGAGTTTTGTGTGTATTTAAACTATATCCTGATTGTTTCCCAAATTCTGCAGCAAGCCTCTCAATCTGATTTATAGCAGAAAACGGATCCGTGGTAACCACAGCAATGTCATCTGCATAGGCTAAAAGTTTAGTTTTATATCCGAGGATCTCTACTGATTTAATTACCTGATCCTCCAATATAGAATTAATCAAAGGATCAATATGAAGGGCGAATAATATAGGGGAACACGGGCACCCCTGCCGTGTCCCCTGAGTAATCTTGATCCTACCAGACTCCTTCCCCATTAATTGTATTTTAGCGTGTGCTTTATAATACATGGCCTGTATGGCGGTTAATATCCGTGGGCCAAATCCCTTAAGACTCAAGATTTTCCACAAGTACACCCATTCGACTTGATCCAAGGCTTTTTGAGCATCCAGCAAAATCAGCGACATTTATATCCCAGTGGCTTCGGCAATATCAAATAGTGAAATAGCTCTCCGGACATGATCCGTAGTACTTTTACCAGGGATGAAACCATGTTGCCACGGACTAACAAGAGTCCCTATTATCTTAGATAATCTTAAGGCCAATATCTTAGAATATAGTTTCTCATCTGCATTAATTAAAGATATTGGTCTATAAGCGGCAGGATCCTCCGGCTTCTTGGCCTTCTTCAGAAATATCATGATGTTCGTGTCCTGCCAGGATTGTGGTGGAACCCCCTTCTGTTGAACTGACAAAAACAAATCCAACAAAAAAGGAGTCAATTCTGTTTGTAAGACTCTATATATTTCGATCGGGATCCCATCCGGGCCCGATGCTTTGCCTAAAGCCATTGTTCTGAGGGCCTCGGAGACCTCACTCAACGAGATGTCCGCTTCAAGTCCCAACAACTGAGAGCCTTCATTACCCGATGCTATCCCTATTCCTTCCATTATCGGATCCCTAGATCTATAGAGGTCCTGATAGAAATCAGTAAGTACATTTAATATACCTGTTAAGTCTGTAGCCATCGTTCCATCTTTCCCTCTTAATTTTGAAATATCGTTTGCCATCGCCCTTTGTTTTATTCACAGTGCCAGATGTTTCCCAGTCATTTCCCCATACTCATAATTCTCCCGTGTTGCCGTTTGAAACCTTTCCGCTCCCCTTTTGTTATAAATTCCATTAATTTTGGCCTTAGTCCTGATTACTTTTAGCTCAAGATCAGTTTGTTGCTCGATCTGGTTATGTACTATAGCTTCCATATGTTGTCTCTCATTCATGCTCAGCTCCTCTATGAGGGCAGATATTTCCACTCTCAGTTGTTTCTGATGGAATAATCCAAAGCTTGTGATTTCGCCCCTGAGCCCAGCTTTAAAAGCATCCCAAACATTTTCTCCAGAAGTACTAAATCTATTAATATCAATAAATTGATTGGTCCATCTTCGAATGTGTGCAATAAATCCTTCTGTAACTAACAGTTTTTTATCGAATGACCACTTTAAAAGACCCTTAGTATATGCCAGTGCCTCAATACTCAGGACTAATGGATTATGGTCCGACAAAATTTTCGGAAGTCTTTTAATATCTGCTCCCTCAATGAGAGAAGCAGAGGCCAGAAAATAATCCAATCTGACATACTTCCTATGCGGATACGAAAAATAGGTAAACCCGGGATCCGCTGCTTTCTTACAGGACCACATGTCCACCAGCCCGTGGCTAGCAATGATAGCATTTATAGCTTTAAAAACCTGAGGCTTCCGCCCTATATAGCCATTCTTTCCCCATCTCCCAGTATCCACATGAATATTCAGATCCCCACAAATAATTAATGGTGTTGGTCAGGCTGCTAATTCGATCTCCAGTTTTGACCATAAGTCTGAATCATCAAGATTAGAACCGTACACTGTACAGATGGTGAGCTGATTTAGTAAGGAGGCAATGGCCCACCGCCCGGATTTATCCGACTTAACCCGTTCAATTGGTAACAATCGCCGAGAGACATGTATAGCCACCCCTCTCGTGTTGGTAGACTGAGAGGAACAAACATCCTGAGCATAGCCCGGTATAATATTAATCCCTCTTTTCTGCCATGGAATGTGTGTCTCTTGTTGACATATGATATCTGCCCCTATTCCTCACAACATCTCTCCGGCCCCATTTCTTTTATCTCTGTCATTTAATCCCCGAATATTAATTGTAGATATGGTTAACCTACCCATATTGATTTTGCCCTTGTTTTGTCTGTCTCCTCACCCCTCCTTTGCAACTTTCTTTATACCAATAAAAACTTTCCGACCACTTAAGACCCCTCCAAATTAGAATTACTACCACTCCACTGGTACATCTTGCATTACGTCCACCTAGCTTGCTGTCCTGGAATTTCTGTTTTTTACCCCCCTTTACCACCCTTACCACCCCACACAACGACCAACCCCTCCCCCCTTCCCCCTCCCTGTGAAATAAGGCATCAGACCTCTCAAGGTCTGTACGTGATGAATGGTGATCCAAACCCTAGTGACGGCGTACAAACACATTTTATGCTTTACTTTCATAAATATGTTATTCCTAGGCAAAAGAAGACATCAGAAAACAAATTTCAGAAGATACCATGAGATATCCAACCCTACTTAATGCACATATTCTTATAATACATTACATTGGTTCACCCCTCAGCATTCAAAAAAGCCTTAGCTTTAATTTCGGGAAAAAAAAATCGGGTTTGGTCTTTCCAGATCACTTTCAATCTGGCCGGACTAAGAAGAAAAGCCTGTGCTCCTTTCTCTTGAAACTGGGAAATTAGCTGCCGCAGACGCCAACGTCGCGCTACTGTAACATGACAGAAGTCCGGCCTAGTGAAGAAGGTGAACCCATCCGCCACCCGGTGAGCTTCTGGTCTTGCTTTCTGGAACACGTTCTGTCTCAACAGAAAGTTCCCAAAGTAGAGCAAAAGTGCCCTAGGTTTGGCATGCGGGCGAGCAGGCTGTCGAATATTAAACGGAACTCGATGCGCTCTCTGCACTTCTTGCGCCCAATTCCAACCTGCCAGTTCAGGAAAAGACTTCTCCAGAAGCTGGACCATAAACAGGCGTGCATCTGACCCTTCCTTCCCCTCCAGAATTCCAAGAAAGCGCAGATTGTTCCTTCTTTGTCGGTTTTCCCCTTCCTCCAATTTCCAATGAATGTCAGTAAGTTGTTCCTCATGTGCGATGGTCAAACCTCTTGCACCGGCTAAATCATCTTCCAGCGCGGATGTCCGTGTTTCCAGCTCCGTCATCCGATCGCTTATGTCATTGCATGTTTTGGCGATTTTCCGAACTGCACCCTGAAGTTTCCGATTAGCATTTTGAGAATGCTTGCTTTCCAATCTGGCTTCTTCCCTGTGTGCCATTACGCACTGCAATATAGACTCTAAGGTAGGAGAGGGTATTGGTGGACCCTCCAAGCCCTCCACGCCTTTCTCCTCATTAAGCTGACTTCTAAACCCCAGCAGTTGATCACCCGAAGAGTAATCCCATCTAAGATCTGTTTCCTTAATGCCTCCCGCTCTCCCAGACCGAGAGTGCGTTTTCCTGACAGAAGTCACCCTACCCCGGCCATCGGAACCTGAAAAGCTATCCGCCTCACTAGACTCAGAGTTAGTCTCATGGCCAGAACCCAGACCTGACCTAGTAGCATCAGAAAGCGAGAAAAAGTCGTTTGCCTCATTAGCTTCAGAGTCCAAATCCTTCTCTTTACCCACACGCTGCTCCCCATGAGGCTTGTAGGAATTTTTGGGAACAGCTCCCTTCACCCATATGAACTGTGGTTTTTGGTGCTGACCCCGCCTTTCCTCCTGTTGGGAAGGGGTTACCCCTGGGGCATCAATATGAGCAATACCAGTATTTAGACCAGCTTGAACAGTCCTATCTTCATCTGCCGTTACATCCAAACTAGTAGGTAGCCCCACACTTTCGCCCGGGTTTACTGTTTCCCCTTGACCCAGCGGCAGCTTACCCATCACATTCTGTTCTTCAATGAGCTCTTCTGGAATCAGGAGATTACCGGCGGCTAATTCTCCTGCCGATGTAGAGCCTTCACTGCTCCCAATCCCCCGGAACAGATCCACAATTGAAGTGGGCCGCCGTGGTTGGGGCTGTGCTGCCAGGATCCTCCCCTTCCCGTCCGGAGCATTCTCCGGATGAGCTCGCTGCCGGCGTCCCTGAACTGTAGGGGGTGTCAATGAAAGTTCCCCTTGATCCGAAGACTGCTGCTGGGACTGTTGCAGGGGCTTGCCGGGGGCCGATTGTCCAGATCCGCCTTTAGCCTTGACTCCAACTTTCAGGGGCATAGCGGACACAAGAGTGTGCGATCGCTCTCCTCCGCTCCACTGCTTACGCTGCTTATGCTGCACCAACTCCCGCAGCAGGCCACGACAGCCTGCGATCAGCTCCTCTGCAAGCCTTGCCAGCACGACTGCCCCGCGTCTAATCGCTGGTGAGTACCGCTTCGTACTTGAAAAGAGTCTTAGGGTAATAGCTCCGTGCAGGTAGTTTGCCATTCGCCGCTCACAACACTACGATTCTTCTAACACGCCATCACCAGAATGGATCACCAACGACGTGACTAGCACCAAGCTAGCACTCGGTCGCCATCTTGCCCATCGATATCAACAGCAGTGGGTCTTTCAGTAAGTAATACATGCCAATGTTTCTTAAATATTCTGCGTACCTCATTTGCCTGCCCTGAGAATGTGGTGCCAAACCTGATGCACTCATTACCTTCTTCTTTTCTTTTTAGAATGTAGCAATTCATTTCTAGATTTAGTCTCTACTCTGGAGATTGCTTCCTTGATGATTTTTTTACTATACCCTCGATCTTTAAATCTCTGGCACATGATTGTTTCCTCACATTTGTAAGCCTCATCAGAACTACAGTTCCTTTTGGCGCGCAGTAACTCTCCATAAGGGATACTGTACACCAAGTTAAGTGGATGACTACTGCTCGCACTGAGAATGCTATTCCCTGCTGTTTTCTTGCGAAACAGTTTAGTTGTTAACTGATTGTCCTTCACTTCTAAGAACACATCAAGAAATTCCATTGTGTTCTTGCTGATATGTTCTGTGAACTGTAAGTTGAGTCTGTTTCTATTCAATTTGTCAATAAAGGTTTTCACTGATTCCTCATCTCCGCACCATATATAGAAGATATCATCAATGTAGCCCAGCCACAGGGCCACGTTGTTAAAGTCCGCCATTTCAGTGACAACCTGCTCCTCCCACCAGCCCATGAATAAATTCGCATAGCTGGGAGCGAAGCAGGTTCCCATGGCTGTGCCCTGTGACTGCTTATATGCGGTGTCATCAAAGATGAAGAAATTGTTTTTGAGACAAATCTCAATCATCGTTATAATCATCTGTGAATGATGAAATAATAAAATAGTTCTTGTTTTGAAAAAATGTCGAACAGCCTGTAATCCAAGATCATGTTGGATACTTGTATACAGACTGCTGACATCAAGGGAAACCAAGATGTAATTCTTCTCCCAATGTATTCCATCAATTATAGTTAAGAAATGGGTAGTATCCCTCAGGTAGGAAGGTAAAGCCACTACATACGGTCTTAAATAGTAGTCGATAAATTTAGATGTGTTCTCCAATAATGCTCCTATAGAGGAGACTATGGGTCGACCTGGAGGATTGCAGGTATCCTTGTGTAATTTTGGGAGTAGGTAAAGAATGGGTACTCTCGGATGTGCACAATACAAATAATTAAATTCCTCCCATTCCATCAGCCCTCTTTCTCTCCATTCAACAAGTGTCTCTCTATACATAACATTAGATTTCAATACCTCGGCCATATTAGTCTTGCAATAACAGTTGATGTCATTCAGTTGTCTCAGACCTTCTGCCAGATATTTTTGTTTGTCTAAGACAACCACGTTACCCCCTTTATCTGATTACAATACTTTTGTCTGCTTCCAGATTATCAATTGAGGTAATTTGTTCCGCTGTAAGATTTTTCTTGCTACACTGTATCTTTTTATATCTCATTTTATGTAAATCCTGCAAGACTCCCTTCTCAAATATATCTATGGCCTCACACTGTATGTTAGGCAGAAACACTGATTTTGGCTTGAACTGATTCCCTGGATTACCTCCTAGGTCTTCACCCCACGCTCCCCAATCAGGTGTTGAAATATCCACATCCATTCCATCATCAGTCATAGTATGCAGAGCATGTAACATTTCAATGTCAGCCATATTCAAGTTACATTCTCTTTCTCTGCTACTCACAGTATCTTGTCTTTGTGGTCTGCATACTATGACTGACTAAGCACAATGTGTATTGTATTATTTAACATTACTTGTTATTTAATGAGTTACGCGATACTTCAAAATGGCCGCGATATTTGCGATTGTTTACTTTTTGTTTGCAAGAGAAGTCCGTTTTCTATTATTCACATGGTGATGTATTTAAACATGGTGGATTGTTTACTATATGAGCGTGATCAAGCCGTAAAGGTGAAACGCGTCGTCTCGACTTGCCGAATAAATTATCTACTTACAGACTGGGTGTCCGAGTGTTTCCTATGTACAAGGGGACTTGTGGAGTTTATATAAGGAGTTCCGGTATCCTAACTCGGACCGCCTGCGACAGCCCAGGATTCCGTACCGGAGATTGTGGACTAAAATATATATATATATATATATATATATATATATATATATATATATATATATATATATATATATTCACTGAAAAAACCATAGGTTTCAGGGACGTTATAGTTAGTTGGACATTTGACTCATAGAAAACCAGAGAAATTCGCCTGTTATAGTTCTTTGAGCTAACTAAAACTCGCGCGCCCGCAATGCACTGGTGATGACGTCACATATTACATCACTCATGACATGGTCAGTGACATTACTGATGACATCTCAAATGACGTCACTGATGGTCGAAGTTAGTGCAAAGATATAAATAACAGACTATTTCATGTGACTGTTTGAAAAAACAGACTCAAAATACACGATACACTTGAAAAATAGGCAGAAGAATAAATATATACAATTAATGCGATATTTGATACTGCCCTGGGTTTAAAACATATAAAAGTTAAAGGGAGAGAGCAGATAAAAACTTATTTTATATCTTGATAAAATATTTTATAAAACAACAGTCAGAGCACATAAACAGAGTAAGATAGTGGTCAGTGCCACTTGTTAAGAAAGTGCAAGTGCTGATGATGAAAACTGACATATGTTTATCTAAATAAAACCTCACTTCTCCTATATTTAGCATGTTATGAAACAAACCAAATGGGCATAACAGACTGTAATAAATCGCATCATGTAAAAAAATGTGTTATTTCTGGAAACAAGTGTAAATGTACTCAATTACTAGCCCATTAACAATTTGACAAAGCCGAAGCGTATGTGTGAATGTGCAAATATGTGCAAAAAAAACCTTAATCACCCTATATACAAAATGATATAAAAAGTAGTGGAGGCTGTGCAAAGGCGCAAAATTACTCATGAAAAATAACCAACAGGTTGTAGTCAAAGTGCTAGTGGTGAATGTATAAAGTGCCTGTACCAGAATCTACAGTACATTTAAATTCATTCATGGAAGCAGAACTACAGAAACATTTCATATATTTACTACAAGCAGTGAGGCCTTGTAAATTGATACAGCACAATATAGAAAAGAGGAAGAGAGACTGAGTCAGTAAAACACAAGCAGGATGCATTAGCACTGAAGAAAAAGGAACTGTAAATCCAACAGTGCTATAAAAAATTATGCAAGTCCTCGTTCGTGTTAAGCCCATTGGGCATCTTAGTATTGAGGGTCATAATAAAAAATTACTCTAGTTGTCGCAGCATCCTCTCTCTGTTTCCCCCTCAAATAGAAACAGGGACTGCCCCGATCACAGAGTATTTTAATTCACTGACTCTGTTCTGGTGTACTGCTTTGAGGTGCCGGGCTACCGGGTAATTGGGGTCAGAATTGAAGATTGCTCGCAAGTGCTGTAAGATCCTGTTAAACACTGGGACTTTCGTACTACCAATATATTGAGGATGGCAAGAGCATTCCAACAAATATACTGCGTATTCAGTACGACAGGTATAATGCTCTTTTAAAGGCACCGGAATAGCACTGAAGGCAGTCAAGTACTCAGTTACATTTCCCCCAAATTTACACGCCCCGCAAGATGAACATTAAAAAAAAAACAACAGATTTAGAAAGCCAGCTTGTTTTTGGTGTCAATTCGGGGCTGGATTTGAATAGAGCATCCTTCATAGAGGGTGCTCTTCTAAACGTAATAGCAGCAAGTGGTGGCAAGAGTGTTTTGAGAGTTAAATCTGTGAGTACAATGGGCCATTTCGCATATATAATCTTGCAAATTAGTTTTTCCTGCTTGCTATAAGTTGTTATTAATCTGATAGGTTGAATTTCAATATTGTTATCATCAGTTGGCTCTACTACAGAGTCAAGATCACGTTCACTGTTCGGTATTAAATAAAACTCACGTGGTTGAGAATTAGCTTTGTCCAAAGCCATCTGTAAGTTATGTTGCCTGTACCCACGCACCAGGAATCGATCAAAGACCTCTTGCTGGCAACATTTTAAATCAGAATCAAGACTGCAGATACGATGTATGTGACAAAATTTACCATACGGTATACTGCGGATCAAGTGCTGGGGATGTGAGCTGGTGGCATGAAGTGCATGTAAAATACAACCTCTTAACAAATACATATATGTCACTAAACAGGCAAACCTCTAATGCTAGGAAGCAGGACCAACATCTCCACTATCAATGTTCTAGCCTAACAGTCCACATAAATATCACCAATAGCCCTCCCACCCCTTACCTGCACAAAACTATCAACTTTTCAACGTTTAAATTGTCCTTTATCCAAATGCACAATACAAAACAATATTATATGATAGAATTCATTGTATATATTATATGGCACATTTGACCAAAAAAGTACTTATTGGTTATGCAACTGAACCAGTTGTTTAACATACATCTAGAGATGGCCATTCTACATAAGAGGACTGGATGTCCTTTAAGTTATACTGCACATTTTTGAAACATAACATTTTGTGTAGTATGTGCTACTTACTAATGTGCTAATTACTAATAGTTAACATTCAGGTCAAAATATTGTTCTCTCTCAGAACTCATTATAAAGGACAAAGTGGTAAAAATAGCGTACCTAACATTTGGCTCATTCTTCATTAAAACATTATTGCTTGGGGTGTATGAATCTGCTGGAACTCAGATCTGTCTTAAGTACCCAGAAAATTATCAGTAGAAGACATTACGCTATTTTCGCTAAGTAATATTGGAGGTAACTTGAAGGTAAACTGTTGGGAATTGTTAATTTTGGAGAGGAGTGTTTTTAATTCTGAAATACTGGCATTTCTAACTGTTTTTAACTGTACTTACATGTAGTACTGGAGATGTGTTCAATGCTCCTTTGTGCTGGCCATTTACGGTGTGGGTCACCGCTCTAGTTGTTCTCGGATGTGCCTGAGCCCCCCCGTGTGATCTCGCGCACTCGGACTCATTAGGAGCCGAGGACGCGACCACATTAGGATGCTATTTTCGCTAAGTAATATTGGAGGGAACTTGAAGGGAAACTGATGGGAATTGTTAATTTTGGAGAGGAGTGTTTTTAATTCTGAAATGCTGCCATTTTAAACTGTTTTTAATTGTACTTACATGTAGCACTAGAGCTGTGTTCAATGCTCCTTTGTGCTGGCCATTTACGGTGTGGGTCACCGCTCTAGTTGTTCCTGAACGTGCCTGAGCCCACCCACGTGATCTCACGCACTCGGACTCATTAGGAGACGATGACGCGACCGCACAGAGAAAGCACGCAGCGGGCACGCCGCGGGCGCGCCTAAGGCAAGCCCTTCTGCGCCTGTCCGCGCCTGGATGGGACCAGGGGCCATGACCCCTGCCGGTTTTACTGATGCCAACCTCGCTTATTCACGTGATCAACTCATGGGTCTTAAAATCGAATCTCACTATAATTGTAAGCACTCTATGTGTTGTGAATCTTCTCCCCTACGATTTACTAGCTGTGGCTTCTGACTTGATCTCCCTTTAGGCAGGCCTGAACACCTAGGGGAGGAAAAGGAATTTAAAATGTTTGTTCTTAATTGCTGCTCCCTCTCTAAACAGGCAGTGGAAACCCATATTTTACTGGAAGATGAAATGCCGGATATTTTATTTCTCACGGAGACCTGGCTAGATAAAGATACGGATTATGTCATCACCCAAACTCTTCCACCCCATTACATGATTCAGAGGCAAGACTGAGAGGTCGGTCGTGGAGGAGGTATCGCCATTATTTATAAGGAGGAATTCAAATGTCGGTTTTCAAGCAGCCCTATGCCTCATTGCGAGAGCATTTCGTTCTCGATTCATTTATCTCCAGTTACTACCTTTTCAGGTATTTTACTCTATCGCCCTCCTTTCTGCCAAGTCTTGATAGATAGTGTAACCAATTTGGCTAGCTCCCTACCCAATTTTACGGTGTTGGGAGACTTTAACATTCATTTTGATAAGCCTCAAATAGTAGAACTTATTGAGGGGTTAGAGACCTTCCAGTTTACTCAAAAAGTCCCTGGACCTACACATAATAAAAATCACCTACTAGACCCTATTTTTTCTAACATCCAGTCCTTGATTGCTTCGCAACCCATTCCCCTACCTTGGTCTGACCATTTCCTGCTCCCTTTTCTTGGGTCAGGCAGGAATTAAAACCGTTAGCGAAGAGCACAAAGATGTTGATTTGTACCTGGTCCACTCTACCGTGGAATATGTGGGAAAATGAACTGGAAATCACCAGACCCACATCTCATCCTAGCCCTATAATTGCTAATGCCACCTTTAATAGTTGGCTAGGGTCTACGTTAGATACGATTCTGCCTAAAAAGGAGATACAGATGAAAACCGGTTCTAAGAAAAACCCTTGGTACTCTCCGGAGCTCAGGAAGCTTAAACAAGAGTGTAAAATACTCGAAAGGCAATGGAGAAAAGATTTCTCATCCATAAACAGAGTCAAATATAGGGAAGCTATTAGGCGCTATAAAGTAGAGATAAAATCTGCACAAGGCAATTATTACCAGGAAAAAATAGCATCTGCGGTTAATTCTCCGCGGGAAATCTTTTGGATTGCTAAATCTCTTTTGACATCTACTGCTCCTTTACCGATCCTAGATAATGCTCAATCCTGGTGTAATCAGCTAGCAGAATACTTCTCAGTAAGAATCCAAACCATCTACAAATCCTTCCCCACGGAAAGAGATTTGCAGCTGGTCCTCCAAATTGATCCGTATCAGGAACAAGCCTCACTGGAAGAATTTCCTCTCTTAGATGAGTCCTCCTTAGCCGAAATTCTAACTCACCTTAAATCTGGCTCTCCTTCTGCCCCTGCCCCTCCTACTGTTCTTTTTAAAATTAGGAAGACTATCTCTTCGGCTTTGGTTGATCTGATCAATGCTTCTTTCCGTACAGGTATTGTACCTCCTCTGTGGAAGAGGGCTATGGTCAAGGCCTTGTTGAAGAAGCCTAACCTGGACTTGGAAGACTGGTCGAATTATCGACCCATATCCCTGCTTCCTGGTGTTAGTAAAATCGCCGAAAAACATATAAATTCTGTTTTATCTAGTTTCCTCAAAAAGAATGATCTGCTGCATTCCTCTCAAACCAGCTTTAGATCGCAACAGGGCACTGAGACCGCCCTCTTGTCGGTTATGCAGGAGTCCAGGAAGATTCTAGGAAACGGAGGCTGCGCTGCAATTATCCTACTAGATCTCAGCGCAGCCTTCGATCCGGTTAACCATTCGCTCCTGATCAACCGACTTCAAGGTATTGGGGTTGGGGTGCTGTATTGAAATGGCTGCGGTCTTTTCTGAAAGACAGAGTTTTTTCTGTCTTTGAGGAGGACTGCACCTCTGACCCAGTACCTCTTTCTTGCGGAGTCCTTCAGGGCTCCGCATTAAGCCCCACTTTGTTCAATGTCTACCTGAGTTCATAGGCAAACATCGTCACCCCATTTGGGGTGCAGATTGTCACCTATGCAGATGATACTCAGTTAGTTGTCTCTTTGAACAATAATGACAACGCAGGAGGGTCTCTCACGTCCTGTCTGGAAAAAGTGGCCAGCTGGATGGATGCTTCCTATCTGAAGCTCAATGGAGCTAAAACAGAAATTATGCTTCTTGGTAAGGTAACCCCTCTGAATATAGACTCCTGATGGCCTGTTAGCCTTGGATCTTCACCCACCCCTAAAAAATCCATAATAAGTCTAGGAGTCATTTTAGACGCCAACCTTGACTTTAAGGAACAGGCGCGCAAAGTCGCAGGTACCTGTTACGGTCTTCTTCGGATTTTCAGGAGGATCCTTCCCATCCTTCCATCCCTGGCCAGAAGACTGTTGGTACGAGCGCTCATCCTGTCAAGATTGGACTACACGAATGCCATATATCTTTGAGCTCCGCTGTCCACCATTAAAGTACTACAGACTGTGCAAAATTATGCAGCACGGCTTCTGTTGAATATCCCGAAACGCTCCGCAGCCAAATTTGCTTTATCTTCACTGCATTGGCTCACCATTCAGTAGAGGATCCAATTCAAAACTATGTGCATCGCACATAAACCACTGACTGGAAAAGGATCTCGGTTGATCCAGGCTATGGTTCACCCTTATCAACCACAAACAACCTTAAGATCAGAGGGAAAACATCTGCTAATTGTTCCCAAACGCACTAGATGTGGAGGCCGTATGTTCTCATACTGTATTGCTAAACTTTGGAATGTGGTCCCCCTTCATATTCAGTCTCAACTTAACCACTGTCACTTCCGTAAACAGTTACAAACCTTTCTCTTTCCGTGATATGTTACTGACTGAATCTAGTGCCTTCCAAGCGCGGGGATGCCTCCGGGTAACCAGGCGCTCTATAAATGCTTCCTCATTCATTCATTCATTCATTAAAGGAACCAATAGCCAAACTGAGTATGCTCGGTATTTATGAATAAATGGACAATAATCCAATCACTTGACTTTGTGTACATAAAAAAAGAATTTGTACATACAATGCAATCATCTTTGATTGAGCCAGCATGCGTTTCATCTTTTGTGCCTATTTGAGCCAAAGTTTTTCTCAACGCTAGTCAGTCATTATGTTCAAAAAGAAGAATCCTGAAAATAGTGCTCAACAGACAGAGTCTGATTAGGAGTGCATCAGAAAATTACGATATACTGTTGCGCAGTTTGTGACTGGCGACGGTGTTACTGTTACAAACCCACCCTTTTGGACGGCACTCTGGGAGATCAGAGCATCAATTCCAGCGCACGGAGGAGCTGGCTTTTCTTCACTCTTCAGTCCGCATCGAATAAGCAATATGATAAATTCAGTTAAATCTGCTTTGTGGACCGCAGCCTCAGGTAGAAGAGGATTCATGTCCTCAGCCACTTCTAAACTTTCTGGTAGACTGGGACGCATAGATGGCTTGTAGTGATTTTCCACACGTTGGCAAGGCAGTTGGGTTATAAGCTTTGTTTGTTTATGCCTACAGATGACACAGCTTGTTTTCCAGCAGCTCCTTCATTGGAACAGACTTGAACAGGCACCATGGCAGTATCATGTGTGCTGGATGTTCTAGACAAAAAAGAACTGTCTTCAAAATCAAATGATCAAGAGTAGCAATTGTAAATCCTTTCCTGGTAAAGTGACTTGGAATTGGTGTGCTGTCAGATTCACAAGATTTTACAGCATTAGCTGCTAACAAGTTTCTGCTCTGTACTATGGCATTATAACTTGTTGATATACAAATCATTTTCATTGAAGTGATTAGCTCTCTACTTTTGCACTTGTCATAGATTGCGGAGCGTTCTTTTTGTCATGATGTAATTCATAAAACATGATTTAGAAAAGATAGTACATTTGCACAGCATAAGCCTGTCGGTTCATGGGATTGTCTTTCACTTCTTCACGTATATCTTCAAAGCCATCATCCGTGTTTTGGCTTGTGTTCCGAACTCAAGAACGTTTTTTTTTTTTTCAGAGTTTTATATAACGCAAACTTGACCTAAAGGTATCATAGCACTTTAAATGAGCACCAGTTACGTTATACAAGGACACATACATTTTTGTTAGGCACGGGGAGATTAAATGATTTGCCCAGAATCACAGGATGTTTAGGGTCATTGCCGAGACTCGAAACCGGTTCCCCAGATTTGGGATCGACAGCCCTAACCCATTTGGCCACACCCTCTCCCCTTACAAACTTTAGTTTGTAGCAGTTTTGCTTTGCTGATACTAAACAATGATGTAAAAAATGTTAAGCCAACATAGGGCATACTTGTTGACTTTCATGATTTCCGGTGTCCTAGGACATCACAAAATTTGTCATTAAGGCCATAATCGAAATCTTTCAGGACATTTCCTAGAATGGTTCCTGCTGTATTTACTGCATTCTGTGATCTTATTTTGACTGCAAGAACTTCAGGAGTCAAATCAGCTGAGAACACCATATGTGGCTCCTTCTTTTTGTTAGACTGACAAAAACCAGTTCTTTCATTGCCCATTCTCACTATAAAAATCTTAATTTCAATATTATGGATCAATACAGTTTCCTCATGTTGACCATTATTTCTCTGATCTCACGGAGTGTGAACCCACAGCAAGCACTCAAGAGTGGCTTTAAAACACCATTTGCTTTTTCAAAGAGCGCAAACTTAACTGAAGGCTGGTGGACGTTGCTACTGGGAGCTCATTCTACATTCATATTTTTAAATATATGCAAACATGCACTTCGGGTGAGCATACAAATCCGCTGCAAATACATTTACCTCGCTGTTTAGATAAGCTACTTGGCTGAAAACGTCATCTAGGAAGATACTAGCTGCAGATAAAAACATGTTTATCCTTTGAGACCCACATACTCTGTACTTTGTTCTTTCGTCAATCTCTTTGGCCCTTTTTCTGGCTAAACCACAGTTCACACATTGAAGATTCTCTGCTTTCTGATCAGTTGTTGGAGGTGGACGAGGGGTAGCCTTCGATCTTCTAAGGGAATGGGTATTGGGTTTGGCTGTCGTCACTTTCTCAGAAGGCTAGGATTCTTGTTGTGATTCACTTGTTTCTTCTATTTTTTGACAATTGTTTTCCATGCTTTTTTCCATTGTATACGACTTGTAGCACTTGTTACAATGAAAAAATATTAGATCCTCTTCACCAATGTTCCCTCTAATTTTTTTCCTCTGTGTGTGGCAGTGTAAGTGTTCCGTGCACTGCATCCATGGCTATGTGCGCCAGGAACCAGACTGCGCATGTGGGTGCAGCGCTAAATATCACTCCAAACTTTTGCTTAAAAAAGTGAAAAGACTGTGCATTTCCACACATACAGCACCACATTAAGGGTCTTAAGACAGGTTTGCAATTTGGATACACACGCCATGACATGAATTGGTTACAGAGACAAGTACACTTCGGGTTTAAAAAAGCACGAGACTCCAATTGTGGTACCATCATAAGATTTTACTGCTGTAGGTGTAATGTTACTTGTTGTATAATATATCTGGATGCAGAGACAGAAAGAAGCAGCAAAATACCAGCTGTGCGGCACACTAGGCTAAGCAGAGATATCCAACTTATGTGTTACTTAAGAAATGCATAGAATCTGCAAAGGCCTGGATCTGATACTAAATAGGACTGAATACAAAATTTAATTTATTCATTGGAACGTGCCATTTCTGTATATGTTAGTCACTTATAGATCACCTCCAGAACACTTTTAAAACTGCTTATTAGTGCTTCCGGTCCGCGCGCTCGGGCAAACCGGTCGTGACCGGTGTTGCTCTACCATACACTAGGGCATAAGACGGCTGGGGAGCAGAGAGGACAGCCTCTCTTTTTTGCTGCTCCCCAGCTGGGTAACCACCCTCGATAGGTCCGGGCCTCTGGCGGCGGCCCTTAACTATAATTTTAGTTTTTTCTTCTCTGCAGGTTGTTCCATTTGCGAAAGAGGTTCACATTGGTGGTCGTTCCAGCAGCGTATTGGGATGCCCACGCATCCTTTTGTCCCATATTTCTACCGGTGACTGCAGGTTCCATTCTAGGCGCAGGGGAAGGTTTCCTCCAGTGATGTGCTTCTATGAGAGGATCGGCACTGGAACTTGGTTACGACCTGCGAGTCACGAGCATTCGAGCACCGCCGATGGCTCAAATCGATTTCAGCTAAGTGTGGGGGCAGAGTGAATTTTGGCTGGGGAAGTGTGCATTTTACAACTGAGTGCGCTTGTGTCTGCCGTTTTTATTGATCGTTGGGAGCTCGCAGGGTTCGAGTTCCTGGGAATTGCCATTGATAGCATTTGGCCTGCATTTTATATACGCGCATGGTTTGGCGTGTTGCGGCCATTGAGTGTGAATGTTATCTTAAGCAACCACTTCAGCAAGCTGCAGTTTGGCTTCGAGGGGTGTAGCGCACGTTTTGCCACGTGCAGCACATCAGTGGCAGTGTGTCTCTGTGTGGACAATATCCCACCTCATTGGAGGGCATTAATGGGAGCATGCCGGTACTTCTACAGGGGTGGAGTAGTGTAAGAACACTTTGTCAGGGAGCCGTGGGGCGTGTGACCAACTCTCCAGTTGGTACTAGCGCAGGAGTGTAAGAACACCTCGTCAGGGGGAACGAGCGGGGGCTGTGAGAGCACCCCTTCAGTCGGTACTAGTGCAAGTGGTGTAAGAAGAGGGCGAGAGTAGCTCCTTAGTCGGCACTGCCGAGGGTTGTGAGGGTTAGTCCTTAGGCTCTTACGGCCGGCACGAGGTTTAGTAATGTTTTCGCAGCAAAGAGTACATTAGCTGCACAAGTCATAACGAGCAAGTCTCAAGCCATGTAGTGATCGCGCTGAACTAGAGTGAGTGACAGCAGATCTGGGCACACCCAGGAAGGGACGAGAGTACCACTTAACTTCGAACCCTTGGAGGTGCGGGCAGTAATTTGCTGGAGGACACTTGTGGGGTTTATGAGAGCACATCTCGAAAATGCATTAGTGGTTTTGCCCAGGACTCTTTTAGAATCCCTTCTGTAGTGTGTGTTAAAACAATGCATGGTATAAGGGTGAAAGTGTGCCGAAGCGGCTCCAGAAGCTTCTTAGAGTGTGGGGTGGTCTCATCCTTTCTCAGGTATATTATGTACCTGATCGGAGGGCACTCAGGAGAGCACTCCCCCTTTTCTCTGAGAATGTCACAGTTATCTTAAGGCACTTAGGGGATCCACTGGGCTAACCCCCAATCTTTAGGGGGAACATGTCAGAACAGTGAACAGGAAAAGGGTAGCAGTAAAAAGATCAATGATCCATCAGTGAAGAATGGGGGTGTAATGAAGGCCTCTGTAGTCCCAGTGGTGCAGCCCCCCCCTTTTAGGGGGCCCCCATTCAATTAAAGCGGCACAAAAGGGGGTGGTGATGAACGGAGCATCAGAACCAATCAAACACTCACACCCAGTCAACAGATCCGGGTTTGATCCATCACCGTTCTTTAGCCCACTCTGCCACCCCAGTTCAGACATGGCCATATGCAAATCAGTCTGACCCTGTGCCTCATGGGAACAGTCCAGCCCGAACTGCCAAGTCATGCCTTCCCTGGACCAGAAACAAGCTTCCTAGGACCGGTTTCTGGCATTTCAGCCGTCTTCAGCTTGGCTTGCTTGAATCCAGTGGCAAAGTGAGCAAGGGACTCACGTCTGAGCATACCCTGCCAACTTATGGCGAACAAAGCGGTACAAAAGGGGGTGGTGATGGACGGAGCATCAGAACCAATCAAACACTCACACCCAGTCAACAGATCCGGGTTTGATCCATCACCGTTCTTTAGCCCACTCTGCCACCCCAGTTCAGACATGGCCATATGCAAATCAGCCTGACCCTGTGCCTCATGGGAACAGTCCAGCCCGAACTGCCAAGCCATGCCTTCCCTGGACCGGAAACAAGCTTCCTAGGACCGGTTTCTGGCATTTCAGCCGTCTTCAGCCAGGCTTGCTTGAATCCAGTGGCAAAGTGAGCAAGGGACTCACGTCTGAGCATACCCTGCCAACTTATGGCGAACAAAGCGGTACAAAAGGGGGTGGAGATGGACGGAGCATCAGAACCAAACACTCACACCCAGTCAACAGATCCGAGTTTGATCCATCACCGTCTTTAGCCCACTCTGCCACCCCAGTTCAGACATGGCCATATGCAAATCAGTCTGACCCTGTGCGTCATGGGAACAGTCCAGCCCGAACTGCCAAGCCATGCCTTCCCTGGACCGGAAACAAGCTTCCTAGGACCGGTTTCTGGCATTTCAGCCGTCTTCAGCCAGGCTTGCTTGAATCCAGTGGCAAAGTGAGCAAGGGACTCACGTCTGAGCATACCCTGCCAACTTATGGCGAACAAAGCGGTACAAACGGGGGTGGTGATGGACGGAGCATCAGAACCAATCAAACACTCACACCCAGTCAACAGATCTGGGTTTGATCCATCACCGTTCTTTAGCCCACTCTGCCACCCCAGTTCAGACATGGCCATATGCAAATCAGTCTGACCCTGTGCCTCATGGGAACAGTCCAGCCCGAACTGCCAAGCCATGCCTTCCCTGGACCGGAAACCAGCTTCCTAGGACCGGTTTCTGGCATTTCAGCCTTCTTCTGCCAGGCTTGCTTGAATCCAGTGGCAAAGAGAGCAAGGGACTCACGTCTGAGCATACCCTGCCAACTTATGGCAAACAAAGCGGTACAAAAGGGGGTGGTGATGGACGGAGCATCAGAACCAACCAAACACTCACACCCAGTCAACAGATCTGGGTTTGATTCGGGCTGGACTGCATCACAGCTCTTTGGAACCAACGCATCACCCCAACTGAGCACCACTTTCTTGACACTGTACTTAGCATCACAAGCTCTGTCAACGGGATCCTTGATGACGACGCAGGCCCTTGCATCGCAGCCTCACCGCATCTCAGGACCAATGCATCACTTCAGCTGCACAACACATCTTCAGCGCTGATCCTTGCAACCCTCCAACCAGTATTTAAAGTATTTTGTTCAGTAGGCCTAACTGGGTCCCTGTTGCCAGCCTGCACTCCATTGTGGTCAGCCTGCACCACCAGATATCCACAGTTGGCACTTTTTGGTGCTATTTTTACCTAAAACTTTAATTCATTATCTCCAGTTCTACTAATTGGATTTTTGTCCTTTTGGTTTTGTTTTATTAATTTAAGCTCTATTTTTCTAATTCAGTGTGGGATCCTTTGTGTGTGGTAATTTCACTACTTTACTGCTTGAAATGTTGCACAAATACCTAGCACATTGCCTCTAAATTAAGCCTGATTGCTCTGTGCCAAGCTACCAAGGGGTTGAGCACTGGTTAATTTGAGGCTTGCTTGTACCTTACTCTTACAAGGATTGTGGTTGCTGCTTGATTGGTTTCACACCCCAGTCAACCAGTAGCCCAATTGCTAAAACTGGTGGCAGTGGAGGGGTTGGACTTGTACTTGGCATGTGCTGTATAGTGATTCGGTGTACACTACCATCCCTTGTCAAGGACCAATTTGAGTTTAAATTCTCCCCGACTGACCTTTTTGCTTTTTCTAAATTCTTTCTCTAATTGTTGTGCTTGAGACCATACCTGCAAGAATGGAATTTGAGCTGGTCAACATGAATGCCTACAATGTGGTCTGATTTAAAGGAGTTCTGCAAGGAGACTGGGACTTCCTCACAAGAGCACCACCAGGAAGGTGTAGTTGCAAAAGGTGCTGAAGGCCTGTGCAGAAGCTCATCCATCACTGGTTGAAAACACAGGAGAGACTAATGGAATGGAGGGACCCGGAGAGGATATTCCTGTGGAGCCACCTGCAGTGGAAGGAGATGACTTGACCCCTGAAGTGGAGCTTCCTGCCAGGGCAGGGAGCACTGTCTCTTACTGCAACCTGTCCCTATAGGAGCTGGCGGAAAGGAGGGAGGAGAGAGAATTGAAGCTGCAGATGACCCAGTTGAGGATGGAGGGTAGGACACTTGCCATGAAGGGTAAGAAGCCTGAAAGGGCCTTGGAAGAGAAATAGTTGTTACTCGTTAATGAACTGGGTTTTATGGAGCTGAACATCAAGGTCAGACAGGCAGAGTTCAGCAGTGATGGTGGCAGCATACCTACAGTGTCAGAAGGTGACCAAAAGGTCCCCATCTCCAAGGATCTGGTGCCCAACTATGTGGTAGGGGATGGGATAGACAAGTGGCTTGCTGCATTTGAGATAGCTCTAAAGATACAAAGGATTCCAGAGGAGAACTGGGGGGGGGGGGTGACTATTAGAAACACGTACCTCCAGTGGGGGGAGGGGGCATTGCTTACATTAGGATTGGAGCACCAAACCAGATATGCCACATTCTAAACATGTTTGGACTCACGCCAGAAAAATTCTGCATCAGGTTCAGGGGCAGTCAGAAGATGCAGAATCAGTCTTGGGTGGACTTCTTCGATTATGCCAACAAAGTTAATGATTATGTTGGGCTGTAAAACTTAATCTTGAGAAAGCACATGCTCAGGACCTGTTTTAAAGAGCTGACCAGCACCTGGTTGACAGCAAGCTTCCTGACCCCAGTAAGCTTGCTGAGGAGGCAGACCTCTGGGTCAGTACCAGAGTGCACAGGTAGATTCTTGGAAGTGACACAAATAAGGGTAGTTCAGGCTTCTCCAGCAGTGTGAGGGGGAGGTTAAAGGTGTCCTAGACAAGACCCAGAGTAAAGGAGTAGGAAAGGGTTCCCATGCCTCATCTAAGAAATATGGGGGGGGAGCTCTAGTGGGCAGGGGCCCAGGATACCCCATATACAACCGCACTGCTTTGAATGTTCTCAAATAGGACACAAGTAGGGGGACTCTGTCCAAAGAAACAACTGAATGGTGGGACGTCTACAGGGGTAGCCAGTTTGGAATTAGAAGTAAATAGTCCCCAGGGCCAGGTCATAGAGCATGCCTTAATCTCCCATACCTGGGAGATAGACTCAGAGGGTGAGCTGGTGATTCCTGGGGGTTGGAGTCAGCACTGTGGGGTCCCAGTCATTGCTCTGAGGCATACCAGGACTAGCCAGACCAAGATAGTGGAAAGCCTAGTTTCCCTAGAGCTGTACACCAGCCAGGTGTGTAGGTTAACTCGGGCCCATGGGCAGGACTTTTTCTGCCCTTCAGACCTGGTGTCCTTGTATGAGGGTAGGAAAGTGACCCAGAGGAGGGTCATACTTGGTGCCCAGATGCACATTGACTGCATTCTGGGGAATGAGTTACCCCAGGTGGTATGAAAACTGAGAGGGGTGCCCGCCAAGGGCACCCTGACAATTCAGTTTTCTGGGGGGTACCACTCCTAAGCGGAGGGTAATGAAGCCCAGACAGAGAGGCAGTGTGAGGGAGGACTCACCACTTTCCCATGTTCAGCTTCAGGGTACCCACCCTGGTTTGATTGGCCAGTGTCAGGATACCAACCCTAACCTGGAAGTAGGGTGCAAAACACCTGGGACTACTGCGCCCCACTCTTAGACACCTCAGAGGTCAAAGAAACTATAGGAGCCATTAGGGAACTCTTTTCCAGCCCAAAGGCTGGAAGAAATGTCTACCTATCACTGCTTAGAGCCTCCACCTAGCAGGGGTTGGCCCGGGCACTGGCTCTTGACACTGACAGCTGTCAGTGGCCTTTGTTGGTTGTTGTCCTGATGGACAGAGCTTTCCTTGGGTTGAGGACATAAGTCTGATCCAAGGAATGGAATGGGCCACATCATTTTGTTGCCCATGGTGGCTCTGTCTGCCTACTGAGATGCATCTGTGAGCAAGTTAAGGATAGGTACTGCACAGAAGGAGTCCACAAGTGAGAAGAAGGGTTCCCCATGTGTCATTTTAGTGGCTCAGGAGAGTGTAGACGGTGGAAGGTAACTGAATTCAGAAGGACGTAGAACTGACAAGTGTCCCTGCAGTATAGGGCCAATGTCCACGTTTTATCACCTAAGCAGGGCGGTCCATCAAGATACTCATTACTTTCCTCTGTATTTAGGCTGGAGGGGGGTTGTGTTGGACCTGGACCACTCTTCAGGGTCACCCCCAAACATTTTGCCTCCCTGTTCCTATTTTCTGGAGTTCGTTTTTGCGGGCCTTAGGACTCTGCACATGGTACCACTGCTATCCAGTGATACATGCTTGTGCTCTCTCGTGCCGGATGCCCTATTTCCTAGCTGAGAAGAACTGGGCCTGCATGTCTTGACTCCACAACCAAGAGTGACGCGAAGGGCTAACTGGCTGGCCTCCTGATCTGAGGCCTCAGGAACATAACAGGCTTCCAACAACCTTGCTTCTACACATGGACTTTGCCATGTGTGGGTCTACCCTTCCAAGTGGTGCCCCCCCAGTCCTAAACACTTGTAAATGGGCTTAAGGTGCGTTACCAACCTCTGTGGATCCACTGGACCTGATGCATCTCTGCTGCTGCACAGGACAACCCCAACCAGGATCAACGCATCTTGGCTGCTGTGCAAGTTGGACCCATTGCAAAGACTCACATCGCTGGCCCAACCCGCAATGCCTTCAGAACCGCCACTGCGCAACGCATCCTTGGTGCAGGCCCTCACATCTCTCATTGGCGGCAGTCTCGACGACGATGCCAGACTCTGCATCGCAGGTCTTCTGAACCGATGCATCGCCTCGACTGCGTGTGGCTTTGTCGAAGCCAGGCTTCACATCGCAAGCCCCTTCGACAAGATCCTCGATGATGACACAGGCCCTCGCATCGCAGCCTCACTGCATCTCCGAACCAATGCATCGCTTTGGCTGCACAACACGGATCCTTGCAACGCTCCACAAGTCAGGATTTGAGGTACTTTATTCAGTGGGACTAACTAGGTCCCTGTAGCCGGTCCCTGTTCTATTGTGGTCAGCCTGAACTTGTGACTTTGTCCCAATCCGGTGAGACCAGATATCCAAAGTTGGCACATTGTGCTATTTTTAACTAAAACCTTAACATTCAATATCTCTGGTTCTACTATTTGGATTTTTTGTCATTTTGGTCTGGTTTTATTTATTAAATTAAGCTCTATATCTCTAATTTTGTGTGGGATCCTTTTTCTGTGGTTTTTTCTCTGTTTTACTGTTTGAAGTGTAGCACAAATACTGAACACATTCCCTCTAAGTTAAGCCTGACTGCTCTGTACCAAGCTACCTGGGGGTTGAGCACAGGTTAATTTGGGGTTGCTTGTGCCTTACCCTGAACTAGTATTGTGGTTGCTGCTTGACCTGGGCTCACTGGGTTTTCAGTTATTTGGTTGCACTGGACCAGGTCAGATTCAAACGTTCAGGCCAACCGCGATGTAGCGCGGGTTGGATATAGTCCATGATTAGTCCTGCTGAATGCTTACCTTCTCAGGTTTTGTGCCAAGAGTCCTATTTGCATTAGAGAGGGTCACAGAGAGCAATGAGAGCATCGCAGGAAGTTGCTGGTGTAGCGGGAGGATCAGGTCGGGCGTCGAGGCCAGGCAGGCTGGTGCTTCACATTGGCTGTCCTCCACAGGAGATCGATGCTTGCTGTGCGAAAAGACAGACTGGTGGTGCCTCGTGATGACTTTGTGTGGGCTGTGTTGTTCTAGTGCAAACTGGCCCATTCGCAGTCACAAAGAGTGCAAAAGCTTGACATCAAGAGCCCGTGAGCCACACCAAGGGTCCAGGACCTGCGAGGAACCACTTGGGGGGGGGGGGGGGGAGGGAGGGGTGAGGAACTCGCTGCAGCTGGGTCCAGGAGCTGGGTGTGTAGCCTTTTATGTCCCTGGGGCTCAGATCAGGATGCCAGCAGACTAGCCCTTTGAGTCGCTCTGGGGTCCTGGATTCAAGATGAAGTTCTACCCCAGGCAAGAGGGCAGCAGGTCAGCACAGCAGGGCAGCAGTTGATTTAGAAAAGCAGTCCAGCAGAGTGGCAATCCTTGTGGCAGCACCACAATCTTTATTTCTTGCAGAGTATCCACAGGCCCATAAGTAAACTGAAGCGTTAGTGTCTGAGGTCCTTATTTTATACACAGTTGTGCCTTTGAAATGGGGAGAATCTTGTACAGGCATGCCTTTGAAGTGCACAAATGTCCTGCCATCCCTGTCCTGGCTCCAGACTAACTACAGGGGGTATGCAGTCCTTTGTGTGGAGACAGGGCATAGCCTATTCAGGTGTAAGTAGGGGCTAGGCCCAGCTACTCCCCCCATCCTGCCAGTTAAGGCCCATCCAGTCACACCTAAGTTCCACATTGTGTGTGGCTGTCTAGGAGGAATACACAAAGCCCAACTGTCAGCTGCACCTAGTCATGTGACCCAGAGACAGGCCGCGGCATCAAGTGACTAAGACAACAAAATGTGGGGGTGGTTACGAGCACTGCTGGCCACCAGGAGTAATTCCATGCAGAGGGAGTGGAGCCCAGGATGAGGACTTTGTTTTTGTCGGAGTTGAGTTTGAGGCAGTGCTCCTTCATCCAGGTGGCTACTACCTTCATCCCATAGTGGAAGTTGTTCTTAGCAGTTGTAGGTTAGTCGGTGAGGGAGAGAATGAGCTGTGTGTCTTCGGCATAGGAGACGATGTTCAGTCCATGGTTTATGAAGATGGCTGCAAGCAGGGTAATGTAGATGTTGAAGAGGATGAGGCTCAGAGAAGATGTCAGCAACAAGTGGAGGACAAAGGCAAAACAAGTTTGAGCATGACCCTGCAGAAAAGGCCAAGTCCAACAATATCACAGTTAACCAGTTCTAGTATGACATCTAATATATATTGTAACAATCTCTATATAATCGAGTCATTGTGGTGGTTGACAACCCAGAGCTGAAAGAAACAATGGACCTCTGTAATAAATTCATGGAATAACCTGAACTGTAATGCACATTTGTATATCTAGCACTGCGTTCAGCAAATTAGAACTCAAGTCTGTAGTCTGAATGATTCTTATTACACATAGTTCATCAGCTGCAACATAATCAATACTCATTTGTATTGAGCTTTCACTTCTGGCAATATGCATTTATTTCTTTACCCCTGAAATATTTTATTCCAATATGCGGTTCCAATGGCATAACCAAAATCTGTAAAAACAGACGACTCACTATAATCTTTCCCGAACAGGTGGGCCAGAGTTCATAATCTTTGGAAGAATGACTCCAAAACGAAGTCCAAATCATTGGTCACTAATGTTTATCCAGAATACTTCTCTGAGAATAAAGTCCTTGCTAACTCTTGATGAGAGCGCAATGAAATCCAATCTCCTGATGACAATGATATCTGCCTAGTAACAACTCTAAACTGCTTAGGAATGCTCTCAAACATGAGTAACTTATACTCAGTGGATATAAAATGGCTGCCACCATTGCAAGTCTCAAGAGTGGTGCACTGGAAAATGTAGTTTGGATTCTGCTTGAGCATTTTGCTTTGTGCAAGCATCACAGACAAGAAAGCTAACACCAAGAAGCACACAGTCTCTGCAGTTAGCACACAGTCTCTGCATGTACCATTGACCACCTCTGCAGTGGAAGACTCTACACAATGGGGATGAATCATTTAACATGACAATTAAACAAAGACAAAGATGACTTACTAAGGATTTCGCTGCCTGCACAGCACTACATGAACTGCAAAAATAGGGACCTCAAATGCCCTGAAAGACTGAGGGCTTTGCATGTTGTAGGAAGTTAGCTCTGTATAGGATATCACCACTGGGTGGTAATACCGTGCACAGAGACCACGGGTTCCCCAAAAGTGTACAGGGCTTAATGAAAAAGCCAAAGTGCTCCATGTGTAGTAGTGTGGACGAGCAGCCTTAGATCTAACACAGGGGGTATAAGAAATGTATTGTAACACAGTGATCAGTAATGGGCACACTACTCAAGAAGGAGATCCAGCTGAATTTAAGAAAATTATACTTTGTCTATATTTTATTTTAAGACCAAGGTCTTCGCATTAGGGTAAGTATGATTCTCATTAAAAATTACTTTTCAGGTTGCAGAAGTTTGACAGTGCAAATTTCAGAGCCGTTCAATATTAGTCTGTGGAGGAAAACAATTGGGTGGTGTAACAGGTACGTATAGCACTTACAGTTCCAATCCAATCTTCGGGAGTCTCAAGCCAACACTGTGGGCAATGTTGGTCGTGGGGGACTGGAGACACCCAAGAGGTGTGGGTTTCAGTATCTACGCTGAGGCGGTCGACCCGGCAATGAGATTTACCCAAGCGGTCCATGTAGAGCAATGAGGCGGGTCGCGTTTCAGCAGACCGCCAACACAGGCACCGTCGCGGTCACAGGGAACTGGCTGCTGTCGATCGGATGAAGAAGTTTGGCTGTCAGCAGACCATCATGCGGAGGTAGCAGTTGGGCAGGCAGTGCAAGAGGGACGGAAGGAGGCAGACAGGGCCACTTTCAGGAGGGTATGAGGATCCCTCGAGGTCGTGGAGGCCATCCTGTGCGAGGTGTTCTTTTGACCGGGTAGAGTCGCATTGAAACAAGTGCCAGTCCTCTACCACTGCAGTCTTGGAGTTCTTTGGTAGCAGTGAGTCACGCCGACACAAGGGTCGGTCCTCACCACTGCGGTTCTGATACCAGCCAATGCCGGGGACTAGAGCCTCAAGTCCGAAGGGAGGCTCTTGGCACTTTGGTGAAGATTGAAAGGTCTCAGGGTTTTCTTGGAGGACTTACAGAGTTTCTGGAAGAACGGAAGGCCCAGGGGTCAAACGGGTGCCAGGTGGCAAGGGTTTTTTTGCAGATTTTTTTCTGCAGCTGCTCAGTTCCTGGTCCGTCAGCGGTCGCCTTCAGTCTTCTTCTTTTGGTCCGTCAAATCTGATTGCCAATTCTGGGGGAGGCACCTAAATACAAAATTTAGGAGGCGTTTTAGGGTAGTAGCAGGTAGGGCCAATGGTCATCTTACCTGGGGTGACTACACCCTCTATTATGCCAGCCTCCTGTAGTAGGGAGCATAGACCTAGCCCTGATTAGAGGGGTCCCCCCAATCTTCAAGATGACAGGAACTAAAAGTTGTGCTTCACCTCGCTTCCCCCACCTTCGGCACACCTATCTTTTTTAATTTTCCCAATGATATTCCCACCCAAAGTGGGGGTGTAAACCAGGGGCTGCCATCTGCTGCTAGCAGCAGAGGCTGGGGGGTCGCATTACAAAAGTGCAGGCCTTTGAAGCTTCCTCTTCGAGCACTAACCCATCCCGAGGGAGGATGCATGGCACCTCTGCCCAGGTTCTTCCTTGTTTCTTGTCCCAGAGAGCAGGGGCGCTCTCCCCAGGGGTCCATAAACCTGTCTAGTGGTGGCAGGCTGCCTACAGCTGGTCAGAAACTACACCATGGTTGGTAGTGATTCAGGGGTCACCTCTGAGGTGCCCTCTGGCTACATAGTACTATAAATCCCACATTGGCATCAGTGTGGATTTATTGAAAGGAGTGGTTTGGTACCAAACACTCCTATATTCAGTGGATTCATCATGGTGTTGTGGAAAACTCTAGTTGTGGAGTCCCAAGCCCATGTACTCTCTATGGCTTCACTGGCACTTATAATATTAGGAAATGGTGCTCAATATTGTAGGGGCACAGCTGCTCATGCTGTAGTAGAGTGTTCACTGCTTTAGGGCTGTGAGGCCTGCTAGAGGGGTGGCTTGCCTATGCTGTTAGGCAGTGCTTAGCTTGCATGGCACCCAGGCAGGGTGCCATGTTAACTGTTGTGTTATCCCTCCTAGGGGCATGCAGGCTGCAAGGGCAGTGGCATGGTCCCAGTGAGGAGGGTCCCAAGGGTCCCTCTTCAGCTCCCAGGCCCTAGGTGCCCAGGGTACCATTTACTAGGGGCATATAGAGATCAGAAGACCAAATGATGGGTTTGTTTTAGGGAAGGAGCACTGGCACAGGGGACCTGGGTTTACAGGGACCCTGTGCACTACACTGGAAACCACATCAAAACAAAGCAGAAAGTGGGGGCTAACCATGCAAAAGAGACACTTTCTCACACCTTTAGATGACTGAACAACTCTACTTTTTCAGGTAAAGATCAAGCCTCTGGTGATGGGGCACTAAGGATATGTCAACTGTGTGGTATGTGTTTGACTTGGGACAAATCTGTACTGGAAGGGGGAACGGGAAACTGGGAGGGGAAGAGTCACAGAGGTTATATTTCTAACATTCTAAAATGTGTGGATTATATTTAAAATAATGGAGTTGCGACAAAAGAGAATGAGCTCAAATTTATTTTATATGAACGCGTAGACTTAAGAAACTTTTTTTTTTTTTTTTAAGACAAGAGGTGCAGTGCTGATGCAAAGTGAGTTACTAACAATGTGCTACTGCTCACTGGCGTCTCTTGTGGTGACATATACATAAGGCGAAGTGGTGACCTGAACTCTGGAGTAGGTTAGTACAGGAGTGACAGAAAATGTGGTTAGCAGACCTTATACAGGAATGAGGAGTCAATGTGCCTCACTTTGGGGATCAGAATCTCAATGGCAATAAAACATAATTTAAGTTAAAGTGACACTTTCAGGAGGGCTGGGAGGATTACTAAAAATGCATATACCAAAACAATATTTTTCACACTATAGATATTGCACCATAAAAATTAACAATGGATATAGGCGAATAACTTCAGTCTTTACCTAACCGAAGAAACTTTTGAGCAAACAAACATCACAGCGATGTATTTACACAGCGGTGTGTTCCTAACAAAGTAGCTAGGTCTGTTGATGCATAGCTGGGGTCTTGATGGAGGGGAGGGTACCCTTGACGCTGTGCAGAATAGTAGGGTTTGAAGCCCCCACAGTAGCAAGAACCGGATAGTAGAAGTTGTAGCAAATGAGGGATGTCATACTGGAGGTAGATAAATGGGATGTCTCTGCTCTCACCAGGGTTTTGGGGCATGATTAGATGGAGGCCTTTAGGAGGTCAACTGAGGTGGGGATTCATGGAGCTCACAAGGGAATCAGGTGAGCTTTGGAGAGGTGCAAGCAAATGAAGCTGTAGAGGTAAAAGTGCTTCTCCACATACATTGACTCTTGAAACAACAGAGGCCAGTCATTAGGTCTACACCCCTTCAGATACAAGGGCAGGGAGCCAATTATACACTTCACTCGAACAATAAAATTGTTGTCTTCCAGTCTGATGCGGAGATATCAATAATAAGCACACTAGCATTTTTCATTTTGCGATTTAAACTTAATTATGGATAACTACAGAAAAACAAAGTAGACTTTTAGACTGAGAATTAAAAATGTGGTGACTCTTTGTTTTAAGCCAATTATATTATTTCTGGCGTTAATGCTTTTTATATTTCAGAATCAGGTAAATTGGTGGGAAAAAATGATATTTTCAAGTTAGTCACATTATGCATCTTCATCTGTTCTTTGGTGGTATAACTTGATATGTTTCTTTTAACTTACTCTCTAAGGCGTAATGTTTCTTTATTTTCGTATTCCCTTTTATATTAGGCAACTGGTAATATTCTACGTGTAGTTGCAAGCATACAGTGGTAACTGCAGTTGAGAACTCTCTCTGCTTTGTAAGGTAGGATGTATTATTTTCCGTAAAAGTAAGCACATTTATTTTAACCATCTTAAAGATAGGTTGCGTCTGTTTCAGTCATAATTTCTTTTGAAAAAAATATGGCGATTAATCACTGTCTCTTTTAAGGGTCCGAACCAGAGCAAGGACTGTCACTTTCTTGGTTTAGGTTTGCAACGTTTTGAAGGAGGGGGCTGGGTACTGCAGCAGAAGGGATATCAGTTTTGCAGCAACCAGTACAGTGCCCTTTTGGCACATCCAACATTTCTTATCGACTTACCCGCCATCGGTGGCATTAGTATTTCTCAAACATACCATTAAGTATACAATATATGGAAAAAGAACATTTCAAAAGCCAAGCTTGTATAAACTACACCTGCATCCTCTTTCCAAACGCGAGCCTTAAAGCCAGTCGGTTTTGAGACGGTACGAGCGAGCCATCCCTGAAGCTGTTCTTTGACATGGATAATTGAATGAACAAGACTGAGTTTCTCGGAGAGTGACTAATTTCGAAAACAGATGAAGCTATTAGACATTGCAACTACAGCAACACCTGGTCTTTAGGACCACCACAAAGGACTATAAATGCACAGACAGTGAGTAAGAACTAATGCCTAAACAGAGGATATGCTAACTAGTAACCTTGTGTTATCTACCTATGAGTTAATGACTAATAGACAAAATAAGCCCAGACTGTTCTACTACCATCGGATGCACCCAACGATGTAGTCCAGCCTGGTTAGACTAGTGTATGTAAATGAACAAGCACAAGGTGAGGTGTTACCCACCACTTTTAGTCCACAAGAACACATTTTACAGGCACTGTACTGATTTTGCTTTCACTACAGCTATATAGGCTGCTCAGTAGGCTAATGTATCTGGTTTGTGCAAGGTCAGTGGACAATCATACGCTGTGGGGGTGACGCTGGTTGGAGTGGCTGTGTGATATAGATCTGATCAATAGAAGTTCAATTTTATATCCCTGCAAAAGATGAGTACCAGCTAAGGCAGGAAAAAAGAACAGGCTAGAGTGTGAGAGATTGGCAAAGAAACACTACAGAAAACCTAGATGGTAGGTTGTAGCACTTACAACATTGACAGGGAGCTACAAAAACCCAAGAATAGTGTAGAACCCACATTACCTATTGTTTATAGTGATAAAAACGATACCAATGCTTATAAATGGTACACTGCCATACACAAACAAAATAGCATCATTTTTATCAAATTTGCTCGTCATGAACTCTCCATCAACCCCGACTCAGAAATATGTGATCAGGCAGGCTCTGCCACCTAGGCCTCCAGTAACTGATTGACAGGTCACAGGTGGGGTGGCATGTAGCGCGCGAACAGAAAACTCAGGTCCATTCCCCAGATAAGCTCAGTAACATCACAATGGTCAAGGGAAATTGGCCCAAATAAACCACACATGGCCAGGAGGGTGCGTTCATTCCCAAAACACCATAAAGTCAGACGCCACATGGAGTTAGAATCACACAGCCAATCAGGACCCAGAATACACAGTACAGGCAGTGATCACGCGCCCCTCATGCCATACATCTGGACACATTACCCACTGGCCCACATTGGGTACACGCAAGGTCGAGGCCTAACTGAAGTTGGTATCATGGACCTTTTATTTACGACTCCACAGACAGGGCCTCCATTCTTTTACCGAACAAGGATCACTGGATGTACTTTTATGACACCATCAAAACTGTATAAAACTCGCTCAGATTGATTGTACTTTGAGATAGCTCTCAGACCCGTTTCTGTAAGCTGTACTCCTGGGCGAAGTGTTTAATGAAACCAACTGTTCCTGTTTGCCAAATGCCTCTTGTCTTTTGTTTTTTCAAGATAAATAATTCATATTCGAGCAATACTATAGTGGCCATTGTGGTGAAACATCATAGATCTAAACCAGGTATAAGAAGATACTACTTCTAAGCCTGCACCCTGTCCCTGCTCCCCCCTGACGTTGAGCTGCAAAGTGAGAGACTGGCAGTCAATAAATTCAGCAAGCATAGTCTAGATAGTGATCACAACATCTCAGTAATGTATTTTTAGTATGTCATATGTGCTCACCGGTACCTGAGACACATGATACACCTTAAAGATTAAGCATGACCTGGCTGAAATGTTTCAAATGCTGCTTGTTTTCAGATATAGAGGAGTATTCCTATGCAATTTGAGGTAGATTACTCACATTGGCCAATTTGCCTGACTGATATAAGCTATGTTGATTCTCTTCTATAATGCCAGAGCTTAAACAAGCATTGGCAAAGCCAATAGGTATAGCGTTGACCGCCAGCCTTTTGGCAATACTTTTTTTGGCATGGCAATTATTGATCTAAACAAAATGATTGGCTACAAGCAAAAATGTTGTTTAGGTATTAGAAATATGCACATTACCATAGTACTCCTTGGCACTTAAGGGAACTACTTTGAGTGTGGATGTGCTTCTTGTGAAAGAGCAGCATGCCATAACTCGTAGTGAAATCAACCAATGGCTGGAGAGAGCTGACGCATTGCCTGTTAATTCATGCTGGGTTGGGTAGAAGAAAACTGTGAATGACGCAACTACAGAATAATGGATGATGCCTGGCAGAAAACCCCTATACATAATTATGGTCTACTAGTAAAATCTAAAGGACTAGATTAACAATCAATCAATCAGGAGGTTTATAGAGCGCGCTACTCACAGGTAAGGTTCTCAAGGCGCTGGGGGGGGGGGGAGGTGCAGCTCCGGTTCAGTCGAAGAGCCAGGTCATGAGGTTCTTTCTGAAGGTGTGCAGGATGGGGGAGCGTCTGATGTTGACTGGGAGCGCGTTCCAGGCCTTAGCTGCGACGTGGGAGAAAGCTCTTCCGACTGCTCTGGTTCTTCGGATGCGGGGGGTCTCTGCGAGGGCGAGGTCGGCAGAGCGGAGGTTCCTCTTGGGTACGTGGAAGGAGACTCTCTAGTTGAGGTATATGGGTCCGATGTTGTGGAGGGATTTGTAGGCGTGGGTCAGCAGTTTGAAAGTTAATCTCTTCTCGACGGGGAGCCAGTGGAGGTCTCTCAGGTGTTGGGTCATGTGTTCGTGCCGCGGGTTGGGTTATGTGATCGACCTAAAAATGACAATCGATCTGGCACTGGCTGCCATCATCTTGCCTTTGAGAAAGAAGGCAGGAAAGAAAGAATTAAAGAAAGAAAGAAAGAAGGCAGGAAAGAAGGAAAGGAAGAAGGTAAGAAAGAAAAATGCAGGAAAGAAGGAACGAACGAAAGAAGGAATAAGTAGATACAGAACAGTTTCAAATGGACAACAATCTTATATGTTGGAAAATTGCAGCAGTCAGAAAAAATAAGGTATTTACAACAGCAATGGCAGGAGATAGGAACTGATAAAACTGGAATGTGCCCTGTGGTCACATCAAAAGCAAATGGCTATCATATCAGGAAATAAACAGAAAGACAACATTAAAGTCATTATAAAGTAAAAACAAAAACACTGGCATGGACCACCTTGTGTGTGGATGTGCTACTTGTGAAAGAGCAAAATGCAGTCACTCAAAGTGAACCTAACCAGTGGCTTAAGTAGGCTGCCCCATGTTTTATGCTGTAGTGGGTTCAAGCAAAAAGACAATACAACCATACAATAGATGAAGTGGCTAAAAACCCATTTAAGTATAGTATACATATAATTTTAGTAAAAACAAAAGGTTGTGGGTTACACCACATCTAAAAAGATGGAGTGCTGCCCCAAAGATACACAATCAGTAACCACAATACTTTGGAAGCATGGGCTGAAGCACTTCGGTAGCATTTCACTAGAGGGTATTTAGTGTCCTTGTAATAATTAGAATATATACAGAAATAACGTGTTGGTTCCTGAGCTTAAGACTCAATGTGCATCTCTTGGTTGGAGTGCAACAAAACATCTGGTGTAGCCTGTTATCTCATGCAGAATAGAAGCTTTCTAGACCGAGGTCATGCTTTTTGGATTGTGATGAACATTTTTACATACTTTTAAAGTCCCATTCAAAAATGTTACACATGGAAATAATTGTAACACTCATCATGTGCAAAGAATTTAGTAACTTCAGCAGTTAAGAAGCATTGGGAAACCCATTTTATAGCATTTGGTACGTGTTGATAAAAATGTTAATGTTGATAAACATGGATTTCAGTAATGCAACAAATAGCATCTCCTTCATTAATATGCATTTGCACATTTTAGCAGCTTTCAGTTTAGGTTTTACTCTTTTTTGAGGCTCTGTGGTCTGTAGGCATTGGTACTTAAGCTATTATGTCTGGCCTCCTTCCTGAAGCTGGGCAAATTTTGCTTATAATGTTTCAAACATTTTAACTTTTGTAAGCTGTGGTATAAGGCATCTCTCTCAATTGTTACTGGAAGAAAGAGGACAACTCATTTGAAAAGAGTTTCCCTTAGCAAATTAATAAAGACACTCTGGTTAGGTCTCAATACAAGTCTCAGAGGGACCCCTCTCAAACTCTGGTAGCTATGGCACAGCAGACAAATCCGTAGAAAAATATGTTTTGAAAAATAAAGAGAAGTTGAATGAGCAAAAATCAGGTAAGGAGAACCGGAGTTATGAACTTTTACATTATTAAGGCCAAAAGCACCTCAAAAAACAAAAAAAGCCATTGAAAAACAACAGTTTGAGGTTGACCAGGACCTATGTGGAATTTCAGGCCAACCGCAGTGGAGCAGAGGTCAGATGCATCAAGTGGGTCATCACAGTAGGACTTAGACTTTGAAACAGATATTCAAATCAATCATTGGGTTAATGTCCTGGCAGAGGTAGGGGAAGGTCCTTTGAATTCAAATACATCATTGTCAAGATCCTGCTGAAGCAATTGGTTTTGGCACCAAAAGCTGGATTTAGTTACTACTAAGGTAGCTTCATCACTGAGATGGGCTTTCTGTCTCATCCTGCTCCAACGGTTTACCTTCACATTTTGGAAGTCAAAATCCTCCAGCATGGTAAGGCAGGAAGCTGTTGCTGGCTCCATGAGACCACATACCTTTTCCAGAAGGTCCTGTCTAACCTGTTCAGCATCATAAAAAGCTGAAGTGGGAACCCCTGTTTTGTAGCCTGCCTTAGCACTCTGTTCCATTCTTCCAGAGTTCATCAAAATTCTAAGCCCCACTTTTCTGCAACTGCTCAGAAGGTTCCTTCTGGTCACTCCCAGATCTCACAGGTTTCCTCAGGGCTGGCTCCTTGGCACTAGGACTCTCTCTAGCCAGGGCTCCTGTAGGGGTCAAGAGTACATCAGCTTTTTATTTCCCTGGAGCAGACAAACAGAGAGTCACCACCTTACCATTGAAGAGCAGTTTCACTGGATACCAGACAGAAGTCAGGAATCTCCTTTCTTCCAGCAGGACCTTTTCTTCAGATATAGTCTTCCCTGGTCCAGGAATCTTCTGAGGAGGTGGTGATGAAGTGCACGTCTTAACCTTTATGCTAGCCAGTGATCAAAAAGCTTTCTCACCCCATGCCCACCTCCTTTTGCAGCACTTCCTCTTCACTTCCCTGTACAATTCCCTGAAGCCCTAAATTCAAGATCCTGAGTTTAACCTTTTGTCCTTCTGGAGGAGCTCTAGGCAAGTCCCTATCACTCCCCTATTTAGAGAAGCTCTCCTCCTCTCATTCATTGCCAGAACCTGTTCTCTCTCTTGCTGGGGTTGGCACTAAGGGGTCTAGGAAGGCCCTGGGATAGGAGCAGCCCCATTTGGCATCTCTTAAGTCCAAAGAGGTAATGTTACAGCTGTTCATAGTCTGCCAACAGTTCAGTCCCCTCCCAGATGGTTAATATTTGCTAAGGGTCTTTTTTTGTACAACACTCCGAATCATTGTTCCCTAGAGCATAAGATCAGTAACATTAAGCTCTGCATGAACTTCCCACAACTGTCAAGAAGACTACGCTCCAACTCCCTCTAAATTGCCCATACTCACCACATCTAACAAAGCAGAAGTGGAGGATGCTGGGGGGCGTGGCTTGATGCCCACGGAAGATGGCGGCCCTCCCGTGAGCGCCGTGAGATCGGCGCATCACCTGCCTGAAATATGCAGACTTCGTGAACCTTCAGCGGTGGACAGCACGGATATCGATGTCGGAACATCCCGGCTACATTGTGGCACCCTTCACCTTCTGCCAGGAACGTTCGCTCAAGGTATTTCGACGGTCGCGCTGCTCCCTCAGATGTGGCCGCCATTTTCTCACCGCGAGCTGAAGCCTGTCATCTCCTCATGCTGCCGTTATTTATGTGCGCGTTTCGCATGTAGCCACGTTTCTGGCTTTGGACCTGCCGCCGCTCCTCACTGAAATATGCTCGCTTGCAATTTCCTTCTCTCAAACACCAACGAGGATATTGGGCTGTCCTTTTGGCTGGATTTCTTGTATGGTTATTATTACTGAAAGCACACCTTCTTGGCTTACTGTGGAACTTGCTTATTGCCTTGCAGCTTCTTATGTCACCACATTTACTGCGTATACCTTGTGATACTACATGTTCTTTCTGAATGAGCACTACTTCTGCATGCCACTGAATGCTCATCTTTTAACTGAACTTTGCCATTCTGCGCCGTAATCTATCTGTGGGGCATTATATCTCCTCCTCTGCTACTAAACGGCCATTTTCTTCAGAGTCTGATCGCAACGGATTATTTATAAAAAAAAATTCATATGGGTTTCTCTCATTTTGCAGAGGATGACATGTGTACCTGTAACTCTTGATACATTATTATAGTGATGCTGGGGGGGCGTGGCTAACGCCCGATGAGTATGACGGCGTCGGAGTGCAGGTCCCGGAACCGGCGCGATGAATTTGCGCTCACTGGCTACTTGATGTGTCGCTAATCAAAAGAGTGCTCCGCTGAATTATCGTGCACCTTCAAGAATCTTCGTTTGCTGCTCCCCAGGACAGTAAAGCGTCGATTTTGCAAGGTGTAAACACCATTTTGAGGAGAGTTTTCACATTCAGGCGCCTTGTGAGGGGAAATATCTTACTGGGCCACAACTGTGTTTCATCTCACACCTTTGTTATTTCATTCTACTTCTGCATGACCATGCTTGCTTTGCTTCGACTCAGCATCGCTTCGCCTTGTGGTGACTTCAGCCGGTCTTTCGTGTCTGCCTGTCTTCCTTAGACTCAGGTTTCGTGTATTTTCATCATTGACCTATTGCTTTCGTTCAACTGACTCTCAGACTCTTCATGGGGAAACTCCGGAATTTAAAGCTGGCTACTTCTTCTAAATTCCCTGTGGACTCAGATTCGGATTCTCCTCCTCAGGACATGGTAGATGCCACAGCACCAAAATCAGATTCAATACGAGGGGCCATCCCAAAAGCGCGCAACAAAGGAAAGCTGCCGTCCTCTCTAGCTTCCTCTAAACGCCTGAAGAAGGATCCACCATCTCCAGAGAGTAACTCCTCATCCGCTTCCATGGATCTCATTTTGGAAGAACTTCGTGCGTTCAAACCCTTTATGGAAGCTACCACAAAGAACATGCAAGCTATGCAGGAAAAATGGTCATCTCTGGAGTCACGTGTTCAAACTTTGGAAACTTCCACAGACTCTTTGCAATCCTCTTGTTCCAATATTCCGTCAATGGAGGCGGAGATACTTCTACTTAAATGTCAGACGGAGGATTTGGTAAATAGAAATCGTAGGAACAATCTACGCCTATATGGCCTTCCAGAACTTACAGAGGGGTCAAACCCCACCGTCTTCTTCCAATCCTTTCTTGCCAAGATCTTAGATGCTCCGGCCTTAACTTCCGTTAACATCCAAAGGGCTAATCGCCTTGGCCCGAAGGTCGCTAGAAAGCCTAGAGGTGTCATTATGTTATTCCTGCAATTCACTGACCTCCTACAGGTCCTTTCAGCTGCCAAGCTCAAGAAGCAAATTATGTGGGAAGGTCATCGCCTCTATCTTTCACAAGATGTCTCCAAGGCTACTGCAGATCGAAGGAAGAAGTTCTTGGACATGCGACCTCAATTACGGGCCCTGAATGCTAGATATGCACTACTACATCCTTGTCTCTTCAAGGTCACATATAAAGACAGAACAACCACGTATGAAGATCCTGCAGCCTTGCAGGCGTTTCTCCAACGGCAAGGCCCAGATGTTTTGGATGTATCCAGACCTGGTTGAAAAGACCTGCTACTTCTTCTTGGAATTCGTTGTGTTATGATTCTGTTGTCTCTCCATTATCGCTGATGTTGTGAATCCCCTACTGTCTCTTCTTCCGATAGCCGTTTCACTCTCATGTGTCTCCTATGTAGTTCAAGTGTAGTTTGTTTCTTTTTCCTGTTTCCCTGTGACACGTCTTTCCCTTCAATTGTATATCTCTCTTGTTTCTACAGATATCTCCTTCCTCCCTCCTACCTTGATGTGTCATGCTACTTTCTATATGCTGCGTTTTTGGATCCTTGGTATTTGAGGTTTGTTGTCTGCTCTGGATGTCGTCGCCGCTGTCTCCCGGCGCCATCACCCCATCCTCGCTCTTGAGTTTTTTGTTTCGCAAGTATGTTTTTCAGTCATTCGTGTCGAACGTGTACTGTCTTCTTGTTGGTTTCTGTTTCTGTCCTTTTTTCTACACTTGATCTCTTCCCTTTTGCTCTTTCCTCTCTTTTTTCACTTTCTTTCGCCTCCCATTTCCCCTTCTTGTTCCTTCCTTTCCTTGGATTCAGTATTATATTCATAGTGGTTCCTTCCTTCTTCTCTTTTCCTTTTCTTCCTCTTTGCTTTTTCTCCTTCTGTCCTCTCTCCTTCATCAATTCGTTACAAGTCTCTCAGTTTTGTCAAGTTATTTTTCTGCAATAATAAGCATGTTGCTGTTAGCTGTTTTTCTTTGCTGTTCCATTCCGTGTTACATCGTTGAACGTTAAGGGCTTAAACAATCCCATTAAAAGGCAAAGGGTTTTATCACATTTAGCGAGACTTAAGTCTGATGTTGCCCTCCTCCAGGAGACTCATCTTTCTGAAACGGAGGCTCTGAAACTCAAGCGTTGTTGGGTGGGTCATGTTTTTTGCTCCCCCACAGATTCCAAGAAAAATGGTGTTGTGATTTTATTACATAAAAAGTTAAATGTTTCCTCAATTTCTCATGAATATGATGTTGATGGTCGATGGGTTATTGTTACCCTGCTTATAGATAATACTCCTATCACTCTTTTTAATGTGTATGCCCCAACTGGGATTGACAGATTATTTTGGCCCTCTATTTCAACTAAACTGTCTTCCCTTTCTGGAGATTACATACTTCTCGGGGGAGATTGTAACCAAGTTGTTGATCCCTTCCTCGATCGTCATTCCAATGTTAAATTTGTCCCCTCTAGGATGCATTCTGAATTTGTTAACACCTTTCAAAATAATGCTTTGGTGGATATCTGGCGATTGTGTAATCCTGATCTTAGGGAATACAGTTTTTACCCCCCTCCACATCAATCACAATCCCGCATTGATCATATCTTCCTTAGTAAATCCCTTTCCCAGCACGCTATACGCTCTGACATTGGTTCCATCCTAATCTCGGACCATGCTCCGATTCATGTGGACCTTGACCTACTTCCTTTTTCCCCTCACTCTGGCAGATGGCGTTTCAACAATGCTTTGCTTTTGGAACCTACTTTTTGTTCTGAATTTACTGCCTTTGCCACTGAATTTTTCCTTCTCAATCATACCCCTGATTCCTCTTTTGTTACTGTTTGGGATTCTTTTAAAGCAACCTCTAGGGGTTTTATTATTAATTTTGTAGCCCGACGAAAGAAACTTCGAGAAGCCAAGTCCGAACGCATTTTAGCTAATATTAAGAATTTAGAGCTTGATTATCATGCTTCTAAATCTGAGATTTCTCTTAAAAAGCTTATTGATGCGAACATTTCCTTCAATAGGTTTACAACTGATGCTGCCTCTAACCTTTTGCTAAAATGTAATTCCAGGTATTATGGGGGTAAGAACAAAATGGGGAAACTTTTGGCCAATTACTTAAGGATAAGAAAGGAGCGTACAAAGATTGAGTCCATTAAGACTTCCACTGGGAACTCTTGCTTTAAAGATAAAGACATTCTTTCTGAGTTTGTTAAATTCTATGACAATCTTTATACCCCCGAGCACATCCCGGAGACTACGGATCTTCTTTCATATTTTCATTTGTTCCCTCCCCCCCGGCTTCTCACGTTGATTTTGCTGCCCTAGAACAGGACATTTTGCTTTCTGAAATTTCCCATGCTGTTTCTAATTTGCGACACGGTAAGTCTCCAGGCCCTGATGGTTTCACTATTGAATTCTACAGCCACTTTGCCTCTCTACTTCTCCCTAAACTGTTACTATTATTCCAATCCTTCCTTGTAGCGGGTTCTTCCAGCGGCTCCTTCCAACAGGCTTTAATCTGTTTAATTCCCAAAGAAGATAAGGACCACTCGTTATGCAAAAATTACAGACCAATTTCCCTGGTCAATACGGATTATAAAATTCTGGCTAAAATTTTGGCATTGCGCATGGATCCCCTTTTACCCGATCTCATTAGCCCTGAACAGTCAGGCTTTGTCAAGGGCCGTCTCTCTTCTGACAATTCCAGTGTTTTTCTTAATATACTTAGCAAGGCTTCCTCTCTGTCGCTTCCCTTCGCGGCTATTTCTTTAGACGCGGAGAAAGCCTTTGACAGGATCGGGTGGGATTTTATGTTTCAGGCCTTATGCTGAAATGGCTTTTCTTCCAAATTCATCTCTATTATTTCTTTACTTTATTCTAATCCCCAGGCTTCCATTTTTGTCAACGGGATGACCTCGGATTATTTCTCGTTGCACAGGGGAGTGCCTCAGGGCTGTCCTCTATCCCCCCTACTTTTTGTTTTAGCCTTGGAACCCTTTCTTACCAAAATTCGTCTGAACAACAGTATTTCTGATTTTAAATTTGGTTCGCGTCAGGTTAAACTCTCGGTCTATGCTGACGATATTCTTTTTTACTGCTCTGATCCAGTTTGCTCTATTCCCTCTTTTCTCCAGCAGGTGTCTTCCTTCTCCGCGGTCTCTGGTTATCGTCTAAATGCTGATAAGTGCGAGATTCTACCTTTAAACCCTATTTGTCAAAAGCATCTTTTTTCCCAAACGGGTTTCTCATGGCAACCGTCTAAGATCAAATATCTGGGTGTTTGATTCGCTCCTCTCCTGTCTGATACGCTCAAATTTAATTTTGATTATGTCTTCAAGAAAATGGACACGGCTATTCAACGTTGGCACCCGCTCTTTCTGTCCTGGTGGGGTCGGCTCAATTCTATAAAAATGATGTTATCCCCTCTTCTTCTCTATACCATTTCCATGCTTCCAGTACACATTCCAGTTTCCTTCTTTAAACGGATTGATTCCTTGTTGCTGAAATTCTTATGGAATGGCAAGCGGTTTCGGATAGCTTTGGCTTCATTGCGCAAGGATAAGGCCCAGTCTGGTGTGCGCTTTCCGGATTTCAGAGAATATCATCAAGCTTTCTCTTTGAAACAATCGACCCGTTGGTTCTCTTCTGATCTTCCGCACTATCCGCCCGTCTGGTTAAGTATGGAATCTTCCTTTCTGTCCACCTTTACCTTTCGCGAGTTCTTATCCTTCACGTCTTCTTTAGTTCGCTTTCGTACGCCTGTTAATTCTCATTCCCGTACTCTCCTTCTCCCTTACCTAATATCATCTTATCCCTCCCTCCTTTCCATTCACGAACAACCGATATGGCACAACTCTCTTTTCAAAATTCGTAATCGCACCATATTTTGGAAGACATGGCATTCTCGAGGATTGTGTTGGATCTCTCAATTAATTTCCCAAGATACTCCTCTCTCATTCCAGGAACTTCAATCCTCTTTCTCACTGCCCTCTTCTACTCGATCGCAATACAATGCCCTTCTCCCAGTCCTGATCTTATATCTTCGCTCCTTGGCGCCATCTACTGATATTCCTTTGGACCGCAAAGCTACTTCTTTATTATTGGAGACGTCTCCCTTAGCCTCTGCTATTTATAACTCTTTCCGATACTCCACTGACAGACTAAAGTCTAAAATCGAGAATGCATGGGAATTGGATCTTTCTCAGGATTGGCCAATACCTTTTTGGGACAAAATATGGGCTAAGCTTCATAAAACCTCTAGAGCTGCTAATACTACCCAAACCTTATATTTTATTTATAACAGAACTTTATGTACTCCACATGCGTTATCCCGTTTTTCACCTGACACATCCCCTATTTGTTGGTCCTGTTCCTGTCCCGTTGCGGATCTCAAACACATGTTGTTTGAATGCCCTCTTCTCTCCAAGTTCTGGCACCTAGTTTGGACGCAAATACAAAAAATATTCCAACTTCAAATTCCCTTTTCCCCTTTACAAGTTTTTCTAGGTTCCCTATCACCGTCACTCCCGCAATCTCCATCCCATTATCTATTACTTGACCTCCTAGTTGCTGTGGCTTTCCATACCATTACTTCTAATTGGAAGCAGGCTGCAAATGTCTCCAACCAATCTTGGTGGAATGCAGTTTGCTTCCACCATCGCCTAGATACTAATTACGTATCTCCCGTTTCCCTAGCAATTAAACGCGACTTGATTTGGCTCCCTTTGGTATCCTATCTCTCCTCCTTTGCTCCAGCGCACGCCTCTCCAGACCCTGACACAGTTGAGGTGCGTCAGCCGCCATGATTTTCTTGTTTCTTTAATGCCTTTTTGCTATGATATTGCGTTCTACTATATTATATGGTATTTTTCATTCCTATACGTAGGTTCTGTTTATGTGAACCTCATGCTTGTTATTTTTGCTTTTAATGAGAGTTTCTATTGAACTGCTTATTCTTTGTATATGCTTATCATGATGATTATACCCTGTTCCCCTCCCTTCTCCTTCCCTTCTTATTTCTTCAATAAACTCAAACTTAAAAAAAAAAGAAGTGGAGGATGCTCCTTCTCCCACATTGCAGCAAAGACCTGGAACAACCTCCCCACGCAACTCCGGACCATCACCTCACTTCTGAAATTCCGAATGGCCCTCAGGACCTGGTTGTTCGAATAAGCCTCCAGGACCTGCAAGCACCCAGATACCCTATCGGGTGAATAGCTGAGCTTTATAAAATACTGATTGACTGATTGAATTGTCCTTGGGACTCATTTGTCCATAACTCTTGTTTGCTTCCGAGGTAAATGATCTAATTCAATAATTCATTCAGTGCTTAAGTATGGGGTAATTGTGCTATTATATACTATGGAGTTAACAAGGCACACTTTAGGGTGACCTATTAATACATAAAAGCTGGTTTTCTTACATGACCAAGGCACTTTTCCTTGCCATGGGCTACTGAAGTGCCTTTAAACCACAGCCCAGCCACAGTTCAGTGGTGCTACTGGCAGCCATATATTTTCATCACACGTATGGGTGCTGTAAATACACACTGCAGTCTGCATATGACATTTAACTCCCATGCCTCTGGTGAATTGTCTGTGACATATACTACTGTTTTACAGTAATTGTATATAAACCAAATAGGGTAATCTAATGTGTATGCTATGTAACTATGAAATAGGGTAATCCAATGTATATGTTTTAGGCGAAAGCACAGGCCTATACTAATGTCTAGGTCTAGCAGTGGTAAAAGCACATGGAATCCTGCAGCCAGCAAAATGAGCCTGGAAAACATGGGATGCCCATGGAAAAAAATGATCAACTTTCTTACAGTTTTACATTGCGCCTATAAAAAACATAAGCAAATAAGACAATGTTAAAATCTGCCAATAACAATTGACACAATTAGTGTGAGAAGTCTATTGTCCTGCCATCAATAACTAGCTATGCCACATGCAGTTTTTAATTTCTCTAGGGTATCTCGCTAATCCCACAGTAGTGTCAGCCTCTATCTACAGGTCAAGATTGTGCAGGCACTTGAGCCAAAGCTATATCATTGTTGTGTAGTATTGTGCGCATGTACAGATTAGCACCATATACAAAACAAGTTGTCAAACAGGAGGAATCACTGTGTGGTTCTCTACCATTGCATTAGTCTTTCTGCTAAACTAGGGTACTCTGGCAATTAGCAGGGCATTTCATCTTGCCTGAGGGAAGTGCTGAATGACAGTGTGGCGTTTTCAGAGAGCGAGTAGACTGGATTGTGTGTGCTAAACAAATGCCTTTCAATGGCTTCCTGGATACCCAAGGGCACAAGTTTCCTACTTACCTACTTCCTCTGGTGTCTTTTATTCATTTATTGAAAGTGTGCTTGACTTCCCAGCAAGGATCAGAGGTGATTGGTAAGTAATGTTCAATTTTACACACAGGCTTCAGGGAATCAGTCCCGATGAACCTTGTAGTTTTGTGTTGCTATGCAGAGAGGGGTCTCCCATATTGTCTTAAATAAATAGGTCCTCCACAGGATATAGTTGCAGGCATAAAAATGTGTTACTGTGAAATGTCTGTTCTCATCTTGTGTCTTTTACTAAAAAACAGTCAGAGAGGGAAGCAGCAGTTTTAGTATCATTGCTTAAGGTACAGGATTGAATAAGGAATCCCTGTTGTAATTAGTTCCTTGGAAGAACTTTCAGTCTGAAAATAAACAAATCTGCTCTTATCAAATAAATATATGTAGACTTCTGCAAAGGATAAATAGATTTTGTGTGGAATGTCTTACTTTTACTTCAGTTTTACTTTAAGGTGCTGAGGTAGGACTTTCTGTTGTTTCAATTGTGGGATAAAAATATTTGTATTTTAGGAATTTCTGTCTGTAACATTTAGCTCCAGGGAATACCTAACCCAAGACATCCATGACAGTTAGATTAAAATTAATATGCAAAATTGTTGAGCCATTTGAATTTTGAATTCTATGTCTCGATGCTACTCGTTTCCAAAGATAATTAGATAGAACAAACTTTTACCATCTACTTGGCTAATGCGCTCCAGTTTTTACTCTCTTGAAATCCTAAAACTTTTAGTAGAATAAGATTATGGATCATCTCAGGTGTCTGAAAAGGAGAAGTTAAATGTACTTTTCCAGGACAGCTAAAAGTAATAACCAGGATGTGGTCTGCCTTATGGCAGAAATAAATCACACATTGGCTAAAATCAAAAGAATGTATACTTTCTAAAAAGTAATTACTGAAGCGTTTGTTTCCTCTTTGGTCCACAATCTACAATCTCTGAGTGCCAGTCAGTCTTTAAATTGCCTAGTTTTATGTGTCAATAGAACTAAACAAACAAAAATGGCAGAAGCGGAAGTCGGGGCATGGATTATGTTGGATGATTCCAACTGTGAATGGCTTATTATGTTTTAGAGAAACAGTTAAGACTCAAGAAAATGTAGACAATCCTGAAATGGCACATTGAAAGTGACTTTTCTTACAGAGAAGGGAACAGATCAACCAGCATCTATCAGTTGGTTGTGGATTTGAGCAGCGGTAAGAAACTAATCCTTCCTGCTACATCAAAAACAATAGAAAACCCCACAGTTAGACTGATATCTCTTTATTGACTCCCATTGTATTTGAAGTATCATCTTTTTTCAACGTATAGATAATGAGGGCGTACCCTGGCCACCCATGGAAAACGCTAATAAGCAGTGATGATACTCTCACGTGTTGGCGTCTGAATGACTGTATAAAATAATTTTTACATTAATTTATAGGCACTTGTTACAGCACATTTATTAAAGTTTCTTGGTGCAATTTAGTTTGAGCCGAGAATGACCCAGGATAATGTCCTTATTTTGATGGAAACACCCATTTTTTTTAAGTTTTCAAACTTTTCTTATGTTAGCCTCCTCTCATGTTTAAAGGGAAGCATATGACAGTGCTTCTATGAAGATTTTCTGAAATTATCTTACACCATCAATTACCTCTGGATACATGCATTATCAGCTGAGAAGCCGATCTTAAAGTTCGTCTGAGTTGATACCCTTTGAATTTTTCTGTCAAACACTGAGGTGATTATGCATAAACTGGTTGGTGTACTAGAAACATTTATTTATCAATGCCTCTTTGTGCCACCGGTAGCCACCAGAGCAATTCTAACGATGGTGACAGTTCAAACTAACCTAGCTCCATCACCGTTGCTGCTGTGATAAGAATAAGTTAGGACTCATTTTCATCCCAACCCCACTCTCCCTGCACCTGTATACACAGTTTTCATATCAAAAGCATAATTATATGAATGCCTTTGTTATTCTAACTGCAGAAATGTAAAAAGCATGTCAGTATAGAAAGAGTCACGGAAACAGCTACTCTGCTATTTCATTGGTGGTTTTGTGTACATTGTCAACACAAGATTCTTTAAGGTTGAGGCAAACTGCGGAGAGATGTTCACTGCCATTGGCCTCAATTAGCCTTTCAACACATGAAAAATAAGGTTGTTAAGAACACCTCCATTTTCCTCATCTTGAGCTCGGAGAAGATGACTGTCATCCACCAGAGTATCATAGAAAAGCTTATTTTTAAAGTAAAACTGTTCAACTTTGTGATTTTGTCCTTTTCATATTGTCCTTTACATATAACCAACACACTCCAGCGTTAAAATTCGAGCCAAAGACATCCTCAACATGCCAGAATTATCCACTTAATCACCCCTCCTCTAACTGTGTCAGCATAATCACTGAACCAAATGTAATGAGAAATTTGTGAAGAGTGTAGCCATACATAGAGCATATGCATCTAGACAATACACTGAAGACGTTCACTTTAAATTGGGCTGCAGCTCATAAGATTGCTGAGGTGGCATGATGGGCAAAAGAACAGTGGGTTGGAATGATACCCTGAATGACTGCCAGTGGTTAGACTTATTGCAAGCATTTTTCCCAATAACTTTTGTCTGTTTGATGTACCGACCCAGACATGGGTCCTGTGCTCACCGTGCCACTGGAACCAAGCTACACCTGACTGATGAGTCCCAGTTAGGGAGAAATCAGTCTTGGGCTGCAACTGTTTCAGTTCAGGGAGGTCCCTACCTGGCAGTTTGGACTGGATAGGTCCCACTGGAGCAAGGTCAAGACTTGTTTACATATGGCTGGGTCCAAACTGAGGTTGCACGAAGGGCAAAAGAACGATGGGTTGGAATGCTACCCAGAGCAATTGTCAGTAGTTAGACTTATTGTAGGCAGTCCCTCTATCCACTTTCGTGTGCTTGATGGCCCAGGAACAAGTGCCACCTCTCATACATTTGAAGGCAGAGTGATGTGGCTTGCATGAAACCCAGCACGAAGTCCCTCCACATCCAGTCCCCATCTCCTAGTTCACTTCTGTTGTTGGAGAATGGGGGATGGTGTGAGAGAGGCTGAGCTAGCTGCTCCTCCACTTACCTTCCCACCTCCCTCCTTACCTACAGAAATACTGAATGGGGCCTGTGAATGAGGCTAGGAAGGGGCTGGAGGTAGAATTCATAGCCCTTAACGCACCTGTAGCCTTGCCCACTGGCATGATCTTGCCAAAGGAATTGGAAGAGGCTCGAAAATCTATCTCAGTCCTTTAGGTTTGCACAAATTATTACACATAATGTTATATGCAAATCAGCGAGACAGCCTTGACCGCTTCCTTTGGATCTTTGTCAGTGCTCAGAAGGGATGGGGAACCAGCAAACTCACTCCCACTATCCCCACCTCTAAAAAGAGCCACAAAATTAAATAAAATGGGTGCCAGGCCATGGTGCAAAAAAATACTGGTGAGAGGCTGTATACATATTCTAAACAACCATTGGCAAAGCCAATTGGTTTCGCCTATGCAAGAGCTATTGGTTTTGCCAATGTGTTGTGCACCAGCGTGACTGCTGTTAAGCATAGCTAAAAGTTAATGGCACAGAGGAGAGTGAAGTGTCGTGCAGCATCATGGAAAGGTATAGAGTCTCATGGAGTGATGTAGAGTAGAGTAGAGTGGAGTGTCATGGAGTGGAGTGGCATAGTGTGTAGAGTCGTAGAGTGGAGTGGATGGGCGTAGACTAGAGGGGAATAGAGTGTTGTGGAGTGGCATAGAGTGTGGTAGAGTGAAGTGGAGTAGAGTGTCGTAGAGTGGAGTGGAGTGTCAGAGTGGCCTAGAGTGGAGTATAGGCGCAGAGTGGAATGGAGTATCATGAAGGGAGTGGAGTTGAATAGAGTGGAAGGGTGAAGAGTGGAGTAGTGCCATGCTGTGGAGTGGAGTAGAGTGCCATAGAGTGGAGTGACAGTGAGTGTTGTGGATTGGAGTGGCATACAGGGGAGTGGAGTGGCCTAGGGTAGACTGGAGTGGTGAAGAGTGATGTAAGTGGCGTGGAGGAGCATAGAGAGCATTCCATACAGTGGAGTAGATTGTTGTAGAGTTGAGTGGCATAGAATGGAGTAGCATAGAGTGTTGTGGAGGTTTGTGGAAGGAGTAGAGTCAGTATAGTGGAAGGGTGTAGAGTGGAGCGACGTAGAGTGCAGTAGCGTGTTGTGGAGTAGCATAGGGTGTTGTACAGTGGCATGGAGTGGCATAGAGCAATTTGGGTAGAGTGGAGTAGAGTGGCATGAAGTGGAGTAAGTTGTCGTAGAGTGCAGTGGCATAGAGTGTCGTGGTATAAAGTGGCATAGTGGAGTAGCATGGAGTATTGTGAAGTAAAGTGGCATAGTTTAGCATATAGGAAGTTGCATAGAGTGTAGTAGAGTGGCAGAGTGACAGAGTGGAGTAGAGTATCAGAGTAGAGTGGCATAGAGTGGTGGAGTGTGGCATACTGATGTAGAGTTGAGTAAAGTGGAATGTAGAGGCTAGAGGGAATTGTGTATAGTGGGGTAGAATGTCGAAGAGTGGAGTACAATTTTGAAAAGTGGCACTGAGTGAAGTAGAGTGGAGTAGAGAGGATTGGCATAGAGTGAAGTAGAGTGGACTGGTGTAGCAGAGAGTGCAGTAAGGTGTCAGAGTGGAGTGTCGTAAAATGGAGTAGAGTGTTGTAGACTAGAGTGGAGGGGACGCAGAGTGGAGGGGACGCAGAGTGGAGGGGCCGCAGAGTGGAGGGGCCGCAGAGTGGAGGGAAGCAGAGTGGAGGGGCAAGTCCTAGAGTGGATGGGAGTGGAGTGGTGCATTGCAGAGTAGAGTGGAGTGTCGTAGATTGGCATATAGTGGAGTGGTGTGGAGAAGGCATAGAGTGGAATGGCGTGTCACAAAGTGGAGTGGCACAGAGTGGCGTGTCAGAATTGAGTGGTGTGTCATAGAGTTGAGTTGTTTCTCGTAGAGTAGCGTGTCAGAGTGGCATCGAGTGGAGTGACATGGAATGGAGTGCCGTAGAGTGTCATAGAATGGCGTGTTGTAGAGTGGAGTGTTGTATAATGGAGTGGCAGATCAGAGTGGCATATAATGGAGGGGTTTTAAGTGGAGTAGAGTGTTGTAGAATGAGTGGTGCAGAGTAGAGTGGCATGGTGTGGAGTACGCATATTGTGGTAGTGCACTGCCATTACAGACAACACATTTTCAATTGAAAGCACCATTACATTTGACCAGACATACTTTTATTACACAGACACAGTTTTACTAATAAAAGTATACAGCGCACAAACAATGTGTGGAAATGTCATCACCTAGTACATGTTAATGAAATGTTTAAATGCACAAATACATGGAGGTGTCTAGGTGGTAGCTCAGAGAAGTAGGTTAGGATTTGTTAGTTTTGATTTGTTTTGATCGTTTTATAATATTTGTTTCCACCACACTTCAGAATTACAACAAACAAAACGTTCCTAATTCTGAAATATCTGCACAGTTCATTTACAGATATTTAACTTTTGTTGTGAACTGGAAAAAAAGCCTTTCCTTTCACAGCATGATTGTCACATAAATGCTTGCACTTTGAAGTCAGAGAAAGAAAAGTAAACACCAAGCTCCCTCAGAAAACAGAGTCTCACTTTTGCCCTTTGTCATTGAAAGCACATCAAATGTGACAAAATAAAAACAAGATTTAAAGGCTTGTTTACAGAAAGTGAGCACTTAAGGGAGAATACAGTAAATAGGCTATGCACCACAGAGGAATGAACTCAAGCAGGACGGCCTAAAAAAAATAAAGCCAGCAAATAGTAAGCAAGCAAATGTGGGTTACAAAACATAAAGCCAATGGTAAGCAATTGATGGAATGCATTCCCGGGCAAGCTTTCAGAATGTGCCCAAGAGGTCATTAGCAAGCAGGCTTCAACCTAAAAAGGAATCACATGTTCACAACACACTGTAAACCTACATGCTTATCCAGAACCACACACCTACATAGGCACGCACATGCATGATGATGTATGCGTGTGCACACCTTGTTTTGTTAAAATTATGACCCAGGATTAATCAGAGCGATACCAAAGGGGATGTTGGACGGAGCGTTTGAGCAAATCAAACACTCACCCCCAGTCAACTGATCTGGGTTTAATCCATCATCAATCTTTAGCTCACTCCACCACCCCAGTTCAGACATGGCCATATGCAAATCAGTCTGACCCTGTGCCTCATGGGAACAGTCCAGCCAGAAAAACGATGGATTTAGGCCCAGATCTCTGTACTGGGGTGAATGTATGACATTGTTCTGCATTCTGTCCATCAACTGTTGTTTTTGCATTTGTCACCCCGCGTGGGAAGAGTATGACCAGACGTGGGTCCCGTGCTCTCCATAACACTGGAATCAAGCTATCCTGGCTGAAGAGAGGTGAAACCCCGAAACCGGTCCTAGGATGCTTGTTTCCAGTCCAGGGAGGACCTGGATTGGCAGTTCGGCTGGACTGTACCCATGAGGCACAGGGTCAAGATGGATTTGCATATGGCTGGGTTCAAACTGGAATGGCATGGTGAGCAAAAAAACGATGGATTTAGGCCCAGATCTCTGTACTGGGGTGAATGTATGACATTGTTCTGCATTCTGTCCATCAACTGTTGTTTTTGCATTTGTAGCCCCGCGTGGGAAGGGCATGCCCAGACGTGGGTCCCGTGCTCTCCATGCCACTGGAATCAAGCTATCCTGGCTGGAGAGGGGTGAAACCCCGAAACCGGTCCTAGGATGCTTGTTTCCAGTCCATGGAGGACCTGGCTTGGCAAATCTGGCTGGTCTGTACCCATGAGGCACAGGGTCAAGACGGATTTGCATATGGCTGGGTTCAAACTGGAATGGCATGGTGAGCAAAAAAACGATGGATTTAGGCCCAGATCTCTGTACTGGGGTGAATGTATGATATAGTTCTGCATTCTGTCCATCAACTGTTGTTTTTGCATTTGTCACCCTGCGTGTGAAGGGTATGCCCAGACGTGGGTCCTGTGCTCTCCATGCCACTGGAATCAAGCTATCCTGGCTGAAGAGGGGTCAAACCCCGAAACCGGTCCTAGGATGCTTGTTTCCAGTCCAGGGAGGACCTGGCTTGGCAGTTCGGGCTGGATGTACCCATGAGGCACAGGGTCAAGACGGATTTGCATTTGGCTGGGTTCAAAGTGGAATGGCATGGTAAGCAAAAAAACGATGGATTTAGGCCCAGATCTCTGTACTGAGGTGAATGTATGACATTGTTCTGCATTCTGTCCATCAACTGTTGTTTTTGCATTTGTCACCCAGCGTGGGAAGGATATGCCCAGACGTAGGTCCCGTGCTCTCCATGCCACTGGAATCAAGCTATCCTGGCTGAAGAGGGGTGAAACCCCGAAACCGGTCGTAGTATGCTTGTTTCCAGTCCAGGGAGGACCTGGCTTGGCAGTTCGGGCTGGACTGTACCCATGAGGCACAGGGTCAAGACGGATTTGCATATGGCGGGGTTCAAACTGGAATGGCGAGCAAAAAAACGATGGATTTAGGCCCAGATCTCTGTACTGGGGTGAATGTATGACATTGTTCTGCATTCTGTCCATCAACTGTTGTTTTTGCATATGTCACCCCGCGTGGGAAGGTTATGCCCAGACGTGGGTCCCGTGGTCACCATGCCATTGGAATCAAGCTTTCCTGGCTGAAGAGGGGTGAAACCCCGAAACCGGTCCTAGGATGCTTGTTTCCAGTCCAGGAAGGAACTGGCTTGGCAGTTCGGGCTGGACTGTACCCTTGAGGCACAGGGTCAAGACGGATTTCCATATGGCTGGGTTCAAACTGGAATGGCATGGTGAGCAAAAAAACGATGGATTTAGGCCCAGATCTCTGTACTGGGATGAATGTATGACATTGTTCTGCATTCTGTGCATCAACTGTTGCTTTTGCATTTGTCACCCCACGTGGGAAGGGCATGCCCAGGCGTGGGTCCCGTGCTCTCCATGCCACTGGAATCAAGCTATCCTGGCTGAAGAGGGGTGTAACCCCGAAACCGGTCCTAGGATGCTTGTTTCCAGTCCAGGGAGGACCTGGCTTGGCAGTTCGGGCTGGACTGTACCCATGAGGCACAGGGTCAAGACGGATTTGCATATGGCTGGGTTCAAACTGGAATGGCATGGTGAGTAAAAAAACAATGGATTTAGGCCCAGATCTCTGTACTGGGGTGAATGTATGACATTGTTCTGCATTCTGTCCATCAACTGTTGTTTTTGCATTTGTCACCCCGCGTGGAAAGGGTAAGCCCAGACGTGGGTCCTGTGCTCTCCATGCCACTGGAATCAAGCTATCCTGGCTGAAGAGGGGTGAAACCCCGAAACCGGTCCTAGGATGCTTGTTTCCAGTCCAGGGAGGATCTGGCTTGGCAGTTCGGGCAGGACTGTACCCATGAGGCACAGGGTCAAGACGGATTTGCATATGGCTGGGTTCAAACAGGAATGGCATGGTGAGCAAAAAAACAATGGATTTAGTTTGGCCCAGATCTCTGTACTGGGGTGAATGTATGACATTGTTCTGCATTCTGTCCATCACCTGTTGTTTTTGCATTTGTCACCCCGCGTGGGAAGGGTATGTCCAGACGGCGGTCCCGTGCTCGCCATGCCACTGGAATCAAGCTATCCTGGCTGAAGAGGGGTGAAACCCCAAAACCAGTCCTAGGATGCTGGTTTGCAGTCCAGGGAGGACCTGGTTTGGCAGGTCGGGCTGGACTGTACCCATGAGGCACAGGGTCAATACGGATTTGCATATGGCTGGGTTCAAACTGGAATGGCATGGTGAGCAAAAAAACGATGGATTTAGGCCCAGATCTCTGTACTGGGATGAATGTATGACATTGTTCTGCATTCTGTCCATCAACTGTTGTTTTTGCATTTGTCACCCCGCGTGGGAAGAGTATGCCCAGATGTGGGTCCCATGCTCTCCATAACACTGGAATCAAGCTATCCTGGCTGAAGAGAGGTGAAACCCCGAAACCGGTCCTAGGATGCTTGTTTCCAGTCCAGGGAGGACCTGGTTTGGCAGTTCGGCTGGACTGTACCCATGAGGCACAGGGTCAAGATGGATTTGCATATGGCTGGGTTCAAACTGGAATGGCATGGTGAGCAAAAAAATGATGGATTTAGGCCCAGATCTCTGTACTGGGGTGAATGTATGACATTGTTCTGCATTCTGTTCATCAACTGTTGTTTTTGCATTTGTCGCCCCGCGTGGGAAGGGCATGCCCAGACGTGGGTCCCGTGCTCTCCATGCCACTGGAATCAAGCTATCCTGGCTGGAGAGGGGTGAAACCCCGAAACCGGTCCTAGGATGCTTGTTTCCAGTCCAGGGAGGACCTGGCTTGGCAAATCTGGCTGGTCTGTACCCATGAGGCACAGGGTCAAGACGGATTTGCATATGGCTGGGTTCAAACTGGAATGGCATGGTGAGCAAAAAAACGATGGATTTAGGCCCAGATCTCTGTATTGGGGTGAATGTATGACATTGTTCTGCATTCTGTCTATCAATTGTTCTTTTTTATAGTTAATCTAAACCATTACAAAAATACAAAACCAATAAGAAACGCTCAATTTTTAGAAGGTAGGCAAGAGGCTAGGGCGTTACGAGTAAAAAAAATGGATAAAACGAGTGCAAATTGTCAAGGTAATCTAAAACCGGTGTCTTCTTGTAATTTTGCCCAAGGAAGTATTTTTAACTTTTCCCAGGAGAGGCAGAGTTAGTTGCTAGTTTCTTGCAGTATGTTAAAAATAAAAAGAGAAAAGCTGGGGTAGGGGAGAAGGGAGCTACATGGAGTGTGTGAGGTAAGACCAGACATCTAATGGGAAAACAGCACATGACGGAGAGAGGAAGTAGATTGAGGGGGAGCAAAACAAAATGTGATGAGAGAAACAGCATATCAGGGAGAGAACGCAAAAAACACACACTCTCGTCAGCGGCATAGGAAGGCGGGTGCGGTGGGTGCGGGCCGCCCCAGGTGTCATCAATTACACTTGCAACTGTAAGTATCTTATTTTCCTTCTTTCTTTATTAATGTCAGTGTGGGGTGGGGTGACAAGAAATTTTTCGCACAGGGGAGGGAGAGTGGGGGTGACAAATTTTCTGCACTGGGTACCACCTGACCTTGCTACGCCGCCGACTCCCGTGACATGATAAAAGCCAAAGAAAAATATCCCTATATAAGAGCAGTGGAAGGATATGTCAGCCCATCAACAGAATGGCAAAGAAGATATGAGCCAGGGAAAGGACAAACACGAGAACAGGAAGGAAAGTCATTGAAGAAGCACGAAAAGAAGAGAGACAACAAACAAAAGCAATTAAAGTAATGGGCAGGCTCTAAGCCCACTGTTACTTTTTGGTATGGTCCCTGAAAGTTGTTTAACAACTAAGCAGTTTACGCTATCTGGCAGTCAGGACCTAAAAACTACAAGTACCAGAATGCAAAGTGTTCACTTAAAAAAAGGTAGGACCGACTGAAGGGGTTCACATGATACACGTCTGCCTTCCATGATTCTTAGAAAGGAGGGAACATAATGATGATGGATATTCCAAATGATTACCTAAGCAAAAATATGGCATTGCCCAAGAAATAATGTTGAAAACTATGACATTTATCAAAAAGCTAAAGATATGTGCACGTATGACGCACTCGGTAACATCTAGAATTAAAGCATTGCGATCGTATTAACAAAACAAAAAAAACATCTGTAACTGCTAAAAGAAATAGTTAAAAGAGGTACACGACTTGGTAAAGTTTAATAACATCGAATCATGATTCGGACGACTTTACAGACTAACTAGCATATTATGACAATGTTGTCTAAGTGGGAACATACAATAAACATTTCACTTTGTCTGGTTTCAGGTGTGACACTGGTACTTTTACATTTACCAGAAGCATTGTTGTTAAGTGACCCCCGACATGTGCAACATAGCTACTTTTTACGTTTTAGCTAGCAGCGCCTAATTTGTAAATTTACCTTGCCTTTACATGCCTTCAAATCCCAGCTGAATCACAGAGCTAGAATTATTGAAGAAGGGTGGTGGGGTGACGGCTGTGGAACGGGTGGGTTCAAACAATTTAACTACCACAAACCCTAACTGTGAATGGGTGTTATCTGTGTAAAATTTAATCAGGGCATTACATCAGAACAACAGTACTACTAGTGTAACAGTACTTGAGTCCGTAAAAATATTTCATTCGTCGAGAGAAAGGAACCCCCATTAAACACATAATGAGAAATATTCGCCATAGTCTCAAACTGCACTGACACAACAACATGCACACAAAAAAACCTCCCGAGCCTGTGAAAAGCAGAGCCAAGGACGGAGACTTTTCATCTCCGCGCTTTTTCCTCCTGTCAGAATGTACGCCAATCTCGCAAGGAGTTGTGGACAATTCGTGCAACTCAGTGGGTACGCCACCTTTGCATTTTAAAGTGAGAACTGGCTGAAACATAAAAACACCTGAAAAGTATTCTGTTCCCCTTCCATTCGCACCTGTTTTTGGATACCAGGATAACAACCACAAGTGAAAATTAAAGCCATACCCGATTCAGCGGAGCCCCAGTTTTCTCTCAGATCCGATTTTGATGTGTTGTAGAGCGGAAGTTTTCCAGGGCGCTTGTAAATTCAATGACGCCACTTCACTTCATTAACATCTGTAGACCGCTTCGAGGAAAGACAGTGTTGCAAGCAGAGGTCGGCAGTCGACCCGCGTCTAGAGGAGTCGAGAATGAAATGCAGGAAACTCGAACTCCCTTCCGCCTCGGACTGCCCTGTGGTTGCAGATGTTACTGGCTGCGCGAGACAGCAGTCCCCAGCTCCCACAACAGATTCCACACGAGGAACTAGGAAAACCATCCGATGCTGTCCGATGTGCATTCTGAAGTCAGGAAAAAAGTTTGTGCCGCCAGGAATGCGCGGCCTGGATTAGGCTGTCTGTGTAATTAAACTGTCACGAGGAAGTGACTCCGCATTGACCTACTGATGATGGTGTAAGATAAGTTGGAGGGTTAAATACAAAGACACCTTCACAAGCAGAGGCTTGTCAATTTATGTGCAGGAAAACCGTCGTCTTTCCCCGATTGTTGTTTTTAAATTGCAGAGATAGGGATCACGCCGAGCCCACAAGCGCACAATAGCGACAGTTTACCTCACGTACATTTTTTTTTTTGCCTTTTCGTGATGAAGTGAACAGGAAAGACCTCAGATCAGCGTTTGACTGACGTCAGATATGCTGCATCAAAGACGTGAGTTTGAGAGCAGGGCACGCGTTTATACAAATACACCCAGTGCACATGTTCGTCTCCATATTCTTTGAAAGTTATCATGTTCCTTTAAACCTTATAACATGGCTGTTTTTCACGTCGGAGAGAATAATTAGGCAATTATCAAGTGTTTCAATTTCGAAACTCTTTAGTAGAAGCCAATCAATGCCAGTACCTAGGCTATGAGTGAGATGTTGTTGCTGGTTGCATGTATGCTTCATTTATCCTTGCAGACACGTTCTTATCTGTTCTGGCATATGCGGGACCCAGTCTAAGCATTGGAATGTACAGCATTCTGGCGTCAGAGGTCCGCTGGCGCACGCGTGGCAGATGTTTCTAGTGATATATCCAACATGCAAGAGAATCCATGTTCTTCTGAAGCAACCCGCTGAAGTAGCATTAAAAATGCACCTCCCTGTTAAAACAGACTCAAGGCGAAGTGCTGAATATCCAATTAATTGAAGAACCCTTCCCAGGGTGCCCTTTCAAAGGGTGGCATTGAATGCCCAGGAGAGACCTTCGATCTGCCACCATCTCCTTGGAAGAGTACAGTTACAAACTGTGCTTCCAAGTCGGAGTCAGGAGAGGAGAAACTAGTCCCCCTTTTTAAAATGCTTCAAAAATAGAAATTTTTATTTTGGTAAAAAAGGATGGACATATCTTACCTCACTCAACCTTTGAATATCTTAGGGCTTTCCTTTTAGCCCAAAATCAATGTTAACATCGTTGGTTTTAGCTTTGACACCAGCACATTGCTGGCACCTCAAATTAAATCTGGGGTTAACCTCTCAAATTAAATCTGTGATTAATAGTTGTTTCTCGCAATTGAAAATGTTAGACCCGTCCCGTTCTTTTTTTGCAACTACCTCATTATTGGTGGAAGTAATGATTATTCCAGTCCAGACTCATGTAATGCCCTATTCGCAGACCTACCAGTAATCTTGATGGACCAGCTACAGTTAGGTCTGAATAGGGCAGTGTTAGCTTTTGAGTGCTGGTTTACAAGGGTTCGAACCCTAGGCAAACAGGAACCACAATCCTAATCAGGGTAAGAGGCAGGCAGCCCTAAATTAACCTTTGCTCAACATCTGGTTGCTTAGCACAGAGCAGTCAGGCTTAACTTTAGAGGCAATGTTTAAAGTATTTGTGCACAACTTAAAACAGTGAAACACCACCCAAAAAGATTCCACACCAGGTTATGAATTGGAGCTTAATTTAATAAATAAAACAAGACCAAAACAGGAAAAATCCAATATGTTGAATTTGAGTTATGAATTTTTAAAGAATGAACTGTAAAACAGCGCTTAGAAGCATTAAACGTGTATCTGCGTTATCTGGTCGTGCCAGACTGGGACAAAGTCGAAAGTTCTGGCTGACCACGATGGAGTCCTTCCGGAAACAGGGACCGAGGGAGGCCCGCTAAATGAAAGTTCCTTAATTTTGGTTGTGTCTACAAAGTTGCAGGGTGCAGCCAAAGTGATGCATTAGTTCCCATCCCGAAGCAGAGGGAGATGCATTGTTTTTCACCACGCAAAGGCAGAGATGCATTGGTTCCCAGGGAGATGCGCTAGTTCCAAAGGCGATGAGTTGGTTCTGCTCCTGTAGCAGAGGATTAGTTGATTCTGAGGATGATGTGCTGGTTCAGAAGGAGCTATGCAGGGTCTGATCCACCTAACAGCAAAGATGCACCGGTTCCAATCCACACAATGGTGACGATGCGCTGGTTCCAATGAGGATGCATGGGTTTGCTGAAGAAGCACCTTAGGCCTCACTTCCAAGCATCCAGGACTGGGTTGTCACCCCTTGGCTGGGTAGACTCACACATGGCAGAGTCCAGGTGCAGATGCAGGTAAGTTGGACGTCGTTTACTTCCATGAGACTTCAGATCAGGAGGCAAGGCAGCAAGCTCTTGGAGTTACTCTGGGTTGAAGTGATGCAGGTCCAGTCCTTCTCACCCAGGCAGGGGATCAGCAGGCAGGAGGGCAGCACAGCAAGTCAGAAGTCCAGCAAAGCAGCTGTTCAATAGAGGGGCAGTTCTTCAGCAGCACAGCAGTTCTTCCTGGTAGAGCCATCACAGGTCCAGAAATGTACAGAAGTGGGGGTGTCTGAGGTCCAGTACTTATACCCGGTTGTGCCTTTGAAGTGGGAGAGACTTCAAAGACAGGTCTTTGAAGTGCACTGAGATCCCCCCTTCCTGCTCTTGCTCCAGACTCACCACAGGGGGTATGCAGCTCTTTGTTTGGGGGCAGTATACTGCCTATTCAGGTGTAAGTGTGAGACTGTGCCCAGATCCTCCCTCCCCTCCTCCCAGGATGGGCCATCAGGTCACACTTAAGCTCCCATTGTGTGTGGCTGTCTAGGGGGAATACATAAAGCCCAGCTGTCACCCTCTGCAGACATGTATCAGAGGCAGGCAGCAGGTACTAAATACCTGAAGTAGGAAAATGTCAACTTTCTAAAAGTGGCATTTTCAGAATGTTAATTTGAAATCCATCGTCACAATAAATTGTAGTTTTAAATTGTTATTCCAGAGACACCAAACTTGAAAAGTCTATATGTTCATAATTGGGAATTGCACTTATAAAATGTAATCCAAATGTTATCCTAGTGGAGAAATGGGCCTTGCAGTATTGAAAAACGAAATTGAAAGTCTTTCATTACCCGGACATGTAAAACTTAAAGGTACATGTTCTGCCTTTTAAATACACTGCACCCTGCACTGTGGGCTGTCTAGGGCCTTCTTTAGGGGTGACTTATATGTATAAAAAGGAAAAATATGGGCCTGGCAAGAGGTTTATCTTACTAGGTTGGCATGACAGTATAAACTGCACATATAGTCTCAGCAATGGCAGCCCTGAGCCATGGTTAGAGAGCTATTTAGGTGGGTGTCACAATAAGTGCAGCAGGCCCACTAGTGGCATTTAATTTACTGGCCTCTGTTCAGATCACCAATCTGGGCTGCTTCTTGGAAGTCAGCTCAGTCAAGGGGGCAACAATGGTGCCATAACCCTTAACTGCACTGTGGAGCGGCAAGCAGCAAGCAGCAAACAGCATGTAGAATCTCCCAGGTGGCCTATGGAAGGACAAGTTACAATGCCACCAAGGAACCTCCCCCGGAGAAAGGGTACTACCCTTTGAGTTGACACCACTCAGGTCCCTTCCGGGGGGAGGGGGCTCTACAACAGTCGCTGTCACTGCAAGATAAATTATCATCACCAGGAGGCCAACTGTCACAAGTGCGGATCAGCAAGTTCTTTAGTAAGGCCGCACCTCAAATTCAGAGCCAGACCCGCCCTGTCTCTTCCACGATGTCACAGCGTGGGCCAGAAGCACAGACCCACGATCAGCCTCCCTCCAACTGCTCTGGCCTCATTGATGGATCATTTTCTGAGGACTCCCGCTCCTGCCTGCCTAAGACCCAGGTCTCTCCTGAGAATCTCCAGCAGTGCAGGCCTCTCCAGGAGGGTTTTACTATGACCCAGGACACTCCCATCGACTCATCAAGAGCCCACTCCATCGGCTCTGGAGACTTTACTGTTTCAGACTCTACAATTTGGATTATTCGTGCATATAAATTACGCCTCATTTGATTATTTGGTTATTTTTAACACTTTTTATGGGTTTTAAAAATGAGATATTTATTTATAATTACCGCTGCTATGTACGTCACACTTGCAGTTTACGTTGAGATTTTGGTCCCCTCCCTTGTTTTTTGTATCCCTCCTTTTATAATTGTTTAACATTTTTATGTTGTCTTTTATGATGAAAATCGAAATAAAGACTTGAAATTGAAATTGAAATTGAAATTGACTCTACAATTCTTACTGCAGTTAACTTACAAGCACAAGCACAAGTCCAGGACTGCAGTTCTTCCACCCCTTTAAACCTTCAAGAAGGCAGTGGTGATCCGGTAGCAGCTCATACATCACCTGAGTCTGCCCCGCGCTGCAGCCCGGGTGCACATCGAATTGAGCTCATTGACTCCTTATCACCAAGAAAGAGGCCAATGTATGAAAGCCCCTTTGTACCTAAAAATCTATCCGATCGGTTCCTGGCCTCCCTAGGAGCCCGAACTGAGGCCTCACTAGCAGAAACACCAGGCTTCAGCTCTCATCTCAATTCTTACAGAGCTGTGCAAGAAGGCAAGGACTCGCTTACGCCCTCGGGGCCTACAAGTCCTTTCTCGATCTCATTGACGTTCGTATACGTAAAACAAGATTCTATTGCAATTGCCTTATTATGGCAATCACAGAAAATGGACCTCCTGATCGATTTAATTCAAACTTTGACCGACTTGGGCTCTAGGCTAAGTTCCCTTGAAAGGTCTATAGGGCCTCCCGACTGCAATAATTCTTCTTCCTGTTCCCCATTAATTAACTTTCATCCCTTCCAGAAATTTTGGGCTCGCTTTTGGACAGCATGAAGCTCCACACTAACAGCAGTGGCAAACCTAAATTTACCCCAAAGGCTCAAATCGGGTCCCCCCCTAAACAGTTTCCATGCTCTGCAACTATAAACACATCACTATCACCGAGAAGAACAATTTCTCTCCCTTCGGAACCAGGTCTCACAAAGCCAATTTCCTCTCCTCTTCAGTCAACGGGGACCGGCATTAGTGATCCTAAAGCTGGTTTGGCGACCCTTAGCGCTCGCAGTCCAACAACCACTCCATTAGCTACCACGCAGCCTGGACACGCTGACCTAGCTCCTTCAAATGTTGCCCACCTGCCCTCCAATATCCCAACAAAACTACCAATGTCTAGAAGGGAGAACAAGAAACTTAAAAAACAAACCAAAAAACAACGTCTTGTAAAATGGAGATCGGGGCTTGATGGGACAGGGGTTACTACTAAGCCAGACTCTGAAGAAAGGGGGCTCTCTCATTTTCCTATTTTCAATCAGGCTTTAAAATTAAAAACGAAAATCCCTGATTCCAGAGTGGTTCTCACTGATAATAACGATTCCATCGATAACCCTCGGATATTCATTCAGGAAGCTCCTAAGGTGACCTCCCCAGCCCCCTGTGCTACTGAATTATATACTACCATCACGAAGCCCGGGTCTTCGTCAACTAAAATCAAGGGGCTACCCCTACAAGGTCAAAGTTTGGGCAGGCAAGACACTAGAGCTCAGCCTTCAAGGGAAGTCCCAAACACATGGAGTGGTCCTAACAAGTGCTCCGGAAATGAAAGCCATAATGGCACAACAGACCGCATACTGATGGGCCCATCTCTGCGACACCCAACAGGTGACCCAACCAAAACCCTTTGGGATTATCCCTGACAAATGCCAATGCCTTCTCAGTCCCAACTTTTACAGGCCTCGTGGGGCAAAGACAATTAGAGGGGAATCATTGTCTATCTGATGTTACACCTCTATACTTTAAGGCCCCTGTGCTTCCTCCTGATACAGTTGGGAGGCAGAATTATCAAGGTCCTGAAAAAGATGTAGAACTTTTTTTTCCCTCACTTTGCTCACAAGGGCCCACATGACATTCTTAACAGAAACAACCTTCTTCGCCTATTCAAGCACGTCCCAGTGCTCACTGGGATTACCTCTTCTGATCTTATAGCAGTCAAGTTTGCCTCAATACCAGGCAAAGGGGCTTTGGAAGCAACTGTTACTACGTGATCACGAGAATCCCTAAGGGATTCAATTCTCGGGGAAGCCAGTTTTGAAGACTGGGGCATAGAACTCTGGGTTCCACCCCAACAGAAATATCCCCATGTACTTCTTCAGGATGAACCAGCGAGGTCTTACACAAGCGTCCTGAAAGGGTCATGGGGTGCAACCCAAGACTGGCTGCCAGATGCATCAAAAGCAGATAATTTCATTAACATTTCATATAACAACAGCCAACGTTTGGTGAGCTGTAAATCAATCTTCTCTGTCCCCCATAATATTCACAGCCGCCATGGGCATTCCCATCGAGAGCCGCTAGCCCTCGGCCCCAGCAGTATTTTTCCTAACGGCTCAGTTAAGCGGTCAGATTCTAAACTGACCATTTCCTCTTGGAACACTGCCGGGTTAAAGTCAACCCTTTCATCCAAATCAGCAGTGGACAATTTGAGCAAAAGTGATATCATCTGCTTTCAAGAGACTTGGTCCTTGTCTCCATCAGCTCTCCACAGCTATTATGAATTCTTTCAACCAGCATCCCGGCCTAATTCTTATGGCAGACCTTCTGGGGGCCTCTCCATTTTCATTAAACATACCTGCAAGATTGCAGCTACCCCACTCTATCAGAACACTTTAGCTGGGCAAATGTTATTAATCACAGGTCTTTCACCTCCCACCAGGGCCTTCCCTTTGCTTTTAATCAACTGCTACCATAACACAGTTAAAACATCAAAGTCACTGGCAACAGCTCTTTTGATCAAGCATCTGGAAGAGCTCCTACTTGAGTTCGCCTCTGCTGAAGTTTTGTTATTAGGCGATTTTAACATCAGAGATCTGGGACTCAACATTTATTTCGTCACCAAAACCAAAGAGCAAGAAGCCATGAACACTTTCTTAACCAATTACAATCTACGTTCTGCGAAGCAAATTACATTGGCCCAGGATCCCAGCATCCACCTATCTGCAACATTTAAGAATCTCTCGACCATTGATTATATTTTTTATCACCATCTCTGGCAAGTAAGTTAGTTAAAATGGAGATCCTCACTCGTACAGAGAGCGATCATAACCCTTTGACTGTAATAATGGACTTGCAAGTTCCTGCTGCTGCCGAAGTAACTGAAGTGGGGCATTCAATGCAGATCGAACTCCACACTCTAGTCAGAAGAATAAAATGGGACTCTTTAGGTGCGGATAAGGTGGGCACTTGGCTCATGAAAATAATTCCAAATTTCACTCAATACTCTCCCACAGGCCATCATCATAGGTGGGACACAGCCATTATTAAATTAAGAGACCTCTTAACAGGCCCTGAAGTTCATCACAGATTTCCCTGGCCCCCGCCGTGGCGGATTTCCAATCCGGTTTTAGTCACCCAAAGAAGAGCCCTAAGGAGGGCCGTGCGCTTGCATAAATCTAAAGGTACAGAGCTTACTGCCAATAATATGGCTTTATTATGTAAAGCCAACAAAAAATCAACATGGGAAGCTAAGAAACAAAAAGAACAGAAGTACTGGCTAACAATATTTGCTCTGTTAAAGGAAAAAAACCTGACTCACTTTTGGAACCATATAAACAAACTTCACTCCTCCAACAAGAGCAGGGGGAACGCGGTTTCTGAAGAAGTCTGGTCTCAGTATGTGATTCAACAATACTGCTGTGATATCCTGGACCTCGCTGAGGTCGAAATCAGAGATCCTGCCGACATTACACTGATGGATACCCATGAGCTGACTACCCCGGCCCAGTTCTGCAAGTTTCTGAAATCTATGAAAAACAATGGTGCTCCAGGGCGTAACTGACTTCCATCTGCTGTATTCAAATGTGCGCCGGAACAATGGGCTAATCTATTACTTCCATTATACAACTATGCATTTAATACCTATCAGATACCAGATTCATGGGAGGCTCGATCTTATGCCCAATTCTTAAATAAGGAGATCCTTTCATTCCAGCTAACTACCGACTCACAGCTCTATTAGATCTTGAGGCCAAGGTTTATGCATGGTGTCTTCTCAAGTCACTAGAAAAATGGGTTGCGGAAAATAATATTTTACCATACTTTCAAACTGGGTTCCGAGCTTCTGCCTCCACAATTGACAACATCACCGCCCTAGCCATTCTGAGTCAACAAGCAGCGCAAAAAAATCAGCTCTCCCTCTATTGCTGCTTTATAGACTACAGTGCCGCCTTCGATAAAGTGTCTCTTAACACTCTGTGGAGGAAATTAGACAAGTGGGGGATCCCACGGAGCCTGCTCGGAGCCCTTATCTCCTTGCATAAGGACAATTGGATGCGAGTCAGAACTGGCCCCAAGACAGTCTCTGCAAAAATTCCAACTTCATATGGCCGAAAGCAAGGATGTGTTCTTGCTCCCCTCTTGTTTGACCTCTACACCGCTGACCTTGGGAGATTCCTGGAGCAAAGTAGCCTCCTTACGCCAAAACGGGTCCACGCAAAAACGAATTTGCACATTCTGCAATATGCTGACAATATTGTCATAATGGACGAGGCCAAGTCTGGCCTCCAACGAGCCTAGTGTAAGTTCAACGAATACAACACAGCTAATGCTCTTAAAATTAACCAGGATAAGACCAAGGTTTTGATTCTCTGCCGTTGCAAGAAAAAGAAAATTCTAACATGGAACATTGGGCCAGCAAAGATTAAAACGACATCAAAATACAACTACCTGGGGGTTTGGTTTAGCACGTCTTCTAGACCATCAGTCCACTTAGCTGCCCTGAAAAACAGAGCTGGAGCATCAACATACAACCTGACTCAACTTAACCAGTCCCTGAGTAGTCCCTCCGCTGAACCCATACTGAAGGTGATCAAAGCTACCCTTCTTCCTGCCCTGAGTTATGGGCACCAGGCCTTTCCTGATGCATGCTTGGCCAGTCTCGACCACACCCAGGTTACAATTTATAAAAAAATCTTTCCTCTCCTGAATTATATTCACAGGGCAAGACTACGACGGGAGCTGGGCCTCCAAAGACAATCTATTTTCTGTGAGGCTGACACCCTGAAGTACTACATAAGGGAACTAAAAGACACAGATTATACGCTTAAAGCCCGTGTAAAGTAACCCTTGCCAGCTCTGGGAACCTATGGTACCATCAAATTGTAAAAGCCATAAGAACGCTACATATTGACAAAACATCACTAACTGCAGACTCTATTCCATACACAGTCTGGAAAAGGGTTATCAATAAGCAGGCAAGACAAATCTCCTACCAGATGGACATTCGGGTTTTAAAAACGTCAACTATCTTGCTCCCCTTGAATGATTCATACCTCCCTGGGGTACCGCAACCATACCTTTCTGATAGTTTGAATACAGTGGCCCGCAAAAATATAATGTTTATGCATCTTCTAGGTCTGCGCTCCACTGCCTTCAACCGATGGGCTCCAACTGGTGAGAAGGGGGCTTGTTGACTGTGCAATTACAGGTCTGAATCATGGCTGCATCTTCTGTGCTGTTGTCCCGCCCTAGACACTCCTAGAAGACTTCTTCTAAAACCATTATATCTAAAAAGGGGCATCAGCACATCTTGGGAGGCATCTGCTCTCTGTTTTACTTGCACAGATATTCAAACGTCGGCAAGGTCCGTAAAATATGTGAGACTCTTGGATAACCTGCTCTCTCCTTCTCCTGCCTCTCCCCAACCGGTTCCTCCTGCCCAAAAACTCATCACAAACTATTTGTGCACTTTGTCCTAGTGTCTCTTCACTAAACTGAGCCACAAGGCTCATTTTATCCTTGATTCTGAAGCTTATAATTACTGTTCTGGTCACAGTACAAGATTGCCTTGTTAGAAACATGTGTTATGAATTTGATGGTTTGCATCGCTTTGTTTGTAATGTGGTAAAGATGCACGGAGACATTTTATTGCAATGGTTTTAATTAACTGTGCTAATTTAATAAAATCTGAAATCTGACCCCTTAACAAACCTTCTGTAGTAGCCTATGAGGCCTAGGAAGGCTCTCACTTCTGTTTGGGTTTTAGGTGGTTGCCAGGTCTTGTTAGTCTCAATCTTGGCCTGAAGTGGCTGCACCTTGCCCCCACCTACCAGGTGTCCCAGGTACACCATGAAACCCTGACCAATCTGGCACTTACTGGTCCTGATAGCCAGGCCTGCCTGTTGCAGGGCCAGAAGCACCTCATGGAGGTGATGCAGGTGTTCCTCCATACTGGACCTGTAGACAGCAATATCATCTAAGCAGGTGGCACAGAAGGCCTCCTTACCAGCCAGGACCCTCTTAACCAACCTTTGGAAGGTAGCAGGGGAAGCTTTTAAACCAAAGGGCATCAGCCGACACTGGAAGTGGCCCTCTTGGGTTAAAAATGCTGACCTCTCTTTGTCCCCCCAGTCAGAGCAATCTGCTTGTACCCTGATTTTAAATCAAAGGTACTGAGAAATTTGGAAGCGCCCAGCCTTTCAATGAGCTCATCAGCTCGGGGAAGGAGGTGTGCATCAGTCCTGGTGACTGAGTTGAGTCCTCGGTAGTCCACACAGAACCGGAGTTCTGGTGTAGGGCCCACTGGGCCAGCCTTTGGTACTCGCACCAAAGGACTGGACTAGGGACTATTAGAGGGCTCAATCACCCTTAATGCCAACATCTTGGAGACATTCTCCTTGATGCTTGCCTTCACCCGGTCTGACAACCTGTAAATTGTGTTCTTTACAGGTGGACTGTTTCAAGTGTCTATATCATGGACACACATATGTGTAAGCCCAGGGGTGAGTGAAAATGGAGTCAAACTGTCCCAGCTACTGGCAACAGTCACCCTGCTGTTCTGGGGGTCAGGGTGGAAGAGCGGTTGGCACTCTTCACTGACCCATCATGTTCCTGTGCAGTGAGGAGGTCAGGAAGGGGTTCACTCTCCTCTTCCACTCCCTCATCTGTCACAAGGAGTATGATCACTTCGGACCTCTCAAAGCGAGGCTTAAATCAGTTGACAGGGTGCACTATTAAGAGGTTCTTAGGGGTCTGAAGATCCACCAAGTAAGTGGCCTCCCTCTTACCTTCCTTGACTTTGTATGGGTCAGACTAGCTGTTTTAGAGAGCGCTGGGCTCTACTGGTTCCATGACCCACACTATCTGGCCAGGCTGAAACTCCACGAGACTGGCCTTCTGGTCATAACAGAGTTTTAATGACTACTTGGCTAACCTTTAGATTGCTTTTGGAATTCTTCCAGAAGCAATACATCTGGTTGCGGACAGCCAGCATGTAGCTGACCACACCCTGGGGGGGAGGGAGGAGGTTCCTGGTAGCTTGCTCCCATCCCTCCTTGAAGTCCCCTAACAAGGTGGCACAACATTATGGTATTTTCAATCGGAACACATGTGAAAACCACTTCATACATATTGAATACAAACAAATTATTTATTGACTCAATTTCACATGCTGTCGACAATGAAAACGTGACAAATGTGATAAGTGCTCAGTGACTGTTGTGAGGTGAATACGATATGTACAAGTGCCAATAAAATATGTACAAATATTCACAGTAGAGATTTACAATTTGATTACAAATGAAGGGGTCAGTACAACTGTAATCAATGTCTCAGGTGATGCCCAAAAAGTGCATTATATTTAGAACCAGGAGACTCGATGTTTACTGAGCCAACAAGTTAACGCCGACGTTTCGACCCTAGAGACAGCTTATTTCATGAGTGTCATGGCGGGTCTTCTTCAAGGCTATAGAATGGATGTGGACAGCCAAAATCTGAGATATGATTTCATCAACTGCACTCTTCTTCTTGAATTAAATCCGATGTGGATCAGAGACCAGAATACTCCTTGCCTGCCTTCGCTGAGGACGTACCATTTGAAATTGAAACAAAGAAAACGGATAATTTAGAACCGAGTCCTTCATCTTGAATCATACAAGGATTATTCTGGTCTCTGATTCCTATCGGATTTAATTCAAGAAGAAACATCGAGTCTCCTGGTTCTAAATATAATGCAATTTTTGGGCATCACCTGAGATATGTATGAAGTGGTTTTCACATGTGTTCCGATTGAAAATACCATAATGTTGTGAAGAAATGTGTTCTTATCCCCTACAGAACCACTGTAGTTTTGTTGTTCATGGGCTCAGGAGGCCCATAATCATGCCGTTCAGGCTCCCGGCCGTCCTCGCACATGGCAGGGGAAATCCTTCTGATGCAGGCACCAGAGGGATTTCCTTTTCCCCTGACAGCCTCGGGAGCTGGGGAAGGGCTTCCTAAGCTCCCGAGGCTGTCTCTGTTGTTTCTGTGCAATGAAGATCAGCACGCATGTCGCGCTGACTTAATTGCATAGAAAACAAAATGAGCAAATAGGCTCATTTCAGTTTCACTTTCTACGTGGTCAGGGGGCTATATCCGGCCCCTGAACATGTAGTAAGATGGGAGAGGTATCATTGGAAAGGGGAGAATCTCTAGTGGATCTCTCCTTGGGGATCGCCCCTGGAGGGCGATCCCTAAGCAGGGATACACCCACTAGACACCAGGGAGGGAGGAGCAGCCCCTTGGGCAAGGGCCTTTGCTCTCCCCAATTACTTTTGGCCACTACAGTCTTTCTGCCCCTCCGTGCAGAAAGACTGAAAGCCCACTAGAAACCAGGGATTTTTTTTATTTTATGTAGGGGTGGGGGCTGCCCAAAATGGGAATGACATTGCCCCCACCCCCAAAGAGAAATTCCAGCCTTTCTGTCCCCACCCCTTCCCCAGGAGGCAGATGGGACAGTAGCTCCCAATCTAACCCCAAGGGAGGGCAGAAAGCACACTAGAAACCAGGGATTTGTTTTTTTTTTAGTAATGTAGGGGTGGGGGCTGCCCAAAATGGGCATGACAATGCGCGCACCCACCCACCCCCAGAGAAATTCCAGTCTTTCTACTCCCCCGGGGGCAGACGGAGGCAGTAGCCCCCAATCCCACTAGAAGCCAGGGATTTTTTTAAAACTTGATTTAGGGGTGGGGACTGCCCAAGATGGGCAAGCCAATGCCCCCCCAAAACAATTACCACAATCTTGCTGCCCTCCTGGGGAGGCATATTGGGGCAATAGCCCCTTATCTGCCCCCCCGGGGGGGCAGAAAGCCCACTAGGCCTCAGGATTTCTTTTTTTTTATTCAGGGGTGCGGTCAGTCCAGAACGGGCATGCCAATGCCCACACCTCCCCCCAAAAATGCCAGAGTCTTTTTGCCCCCCCGGGGGCGGATGGGGCTGTGGCTTCTGATCGGCCCCGTAGGGGGGGCAGGAAGCCCACTGGGCGCCAGCGATAACCCTGGCTTTTTTATGTGTGGGGGCTGCCCAGAATGGGCATACTAATGCCCCCACCCCCCAAAAAAATAGCCAGAGTCTTTCTGCTCCCCTTGGGGGCATATCAGGGCAACCCCCCCCCCCCCCATTTCTTACCCTAGGGCGGCTGAAAGCCCGCTAGGCAGAGACTGGTTTTTAGCAATGTGCCTACCTGTGGATTTTGGGCCCTAGAGCAGCCGGCACATAGTGAAACCTGGCAAACCTGTACATTTTTAAAAACTAGACACCAAGAGAAATCCAGGATGGGGTGACTTGTGTGACTCTCACCAGGTTCTGTTACCCAGAATCCCTTGCAAACCTCAAACATTGTCAAAAAACCCACATTTTCCTCATATTTCTGTCCATACCTCGCTGGACTACCCCGGGAATCTAGTTTTCAGAAATGTATAGGTTTGCTAGTTTTCCCTAGGTGCCGGCAGAACTAGTGTTCAAAATCTACAGCTAGGCAATTTACAAAAAAAGGGTCAGTTTTCACTGTGAAAATGTGGTGTGTCCACATTGTGTTTTGGGACGTTTCCTGTCATGGCCACTAGCCCTAGCCACACAAGTGAAGTACCATTTTTCTCAGAAGACTTTGGGGAATGCGGGGTGGGTGGAATTCTGTGGATCCACGCAGATTCCAGAACATTCCATCACAGAAATGTGTGGAAATGTGTTTTTTTTTTACAAAGTTTGAGGTTTGCAAGGGATTCTGGGTAACAGAACCTGGTGAGAGCCAGTCAAGTCACCCCATCCTGGATTCCCCTAGGTGTCTAGCTTTAAAAAATGTATAGGTTTGCTAGGTTTCCCTAGGTGCCGGCAGAGCTAGGGTTCAAAATCTACAGCTAGGCACTTTGCAAAAAAAGGGTCAGATTTCACTGCGAAAATGTGGTGTGTCCACATTGCATTTTGGGCCATTTCTTTCGCGGCCACTAGGCCTACCCACACAAGTGAGATACCATTTTTCTCGGAGGACTTTGGGAAATGTGGGGTGGGTGGAATTTTGCGCATCAATGTAGATTCCAGAACTTTCCACCACATTAATGTGAGGATTTTGTTTTTTGTTTTGTTTACAAAGTTTGAGGTTTGCAAGGGATTCTGGGTAACAGGAGCTGGTCAGAGCCAGAAAAGTCACCCCATCCTGGATTCCCCTGGGTGTCTAGTTTTCAAAAATGTATAGGTTTGCTAGGTTTTCCTAGGTGCCGGCAGAGCTAGGGTTCAAAATCGACAGCTAGGCACTTTGTAAAAAAAGGGTCAGTTTTCACTGTAAAAACAAAGTGTGTCCACGTTGCGTTTTGGGCCGTTTCCTGTCGCAGGCACTAGGCCTACCCACACAAGTGAGGTACCATTTTTATCGGGAGACGTAGGGTAACACAGAATTGTAGAGCAACTGTTATTACCTATTGACTTTCGATGCATTTCTGCCTTCCAAATGAAAGACAATGTGTAAAAAAGAAGTCACTTTGAAAAATGTCCTATAATTCTCATGCTAGCATCGGTACTCACAATTTCGGAAATGTGCAAATAGCTACTGTTTCTAAACTCTATATTTTGTTCCAATTTTAGAAATACATAGGTGTCTTTCATCCTGATTTTTCACTGTATATATTTCCCGAAATTAATTGCTATATACCCGGTACATAATAAAAAACCATTGCAAGACGCTGCTCAGTTATTGGCTCTGGGTTTGTTGGTTTCTTGGTGCACCTACAAGTCCTATATATCCGCATAACCAGAGAGGTCCAGCAGATGTAACAGTATATTGCTTTCAAATATCTGTCATAATTAGAAGAAGTTACAGGTGAAAACGATGGCACAAATGGCTGTTTTTTTTCAGCTCATTTTCAATTTGTCCTATTTTCAACTGTTAGTTTCTATAAAGAAACCTTGAAGGATCTACACAAATTACCTCTTGCTGAATTCTGAATTGCGTCTACTTTTCTAAAATGTAGAGCTTTCCAGGATCCATTATTGCTTACATACCCATTTCTACAATTACTGGAAGAATGTTGAAAGCCCAAAAAATAGCAAAAATAGGCTATGTCCCAGTAAAATGCCAAAATTGTGTAAAAAATATTGGTTTTCTGACAAAAGTCTGTCAGTCCCTGAAATCTGGGAAAATGGTGATATCAGCCCCATAAAACCATTGTTGATACCATTTGCAGGGAAATAACCAGACGCTTTCATTTGCATCATTTTTTTCCCATTCCCCCCCCCCCCCAAAAACAAAATTTAGCTCTATTTTGGCTATTTTCTGGGTCCCCTCCAGGGGAATCCATAAACCATGGGTACCTTTATAATCCCCATGATGTTGGAAGAAAAGGATGCACATTTGGCATGGATACCTTATGTGTTCAAAACATTACAGAGGCCTAAGAGCGAACTACCCCAAATAGCCAAAAAAAAGGCTTAGCACGGGGGGGAGGAAGGCCTAGCAGCAAAGGGGTTAAGAGGCAATGTGTATTGTATTTGTGCACACTTTAATTACAGTAATTCAATGAAAACACCACAAAAAGACTCCACACCAGCTTAGGAAAATGAAGGATATTTATCTAATTAATTCAAGACCAAAACAACAAAAATCCAATAAGTAGAAGTCAAGATATGAATTTTTAAAGATTAAATGTGAAAACAGTGCTTAGAAGTCCCTAGCGGTCAAAAGGTTCCTTGAGATCACGAGGGACCAGTGCAAGTCCAAAGTTCAGGCTGACCGTGATTGACAGCAGTCCGGCTACAGGACCCAGACAGGTCCCACTAACAAACGTACCTGGGATAGAGCTTTTGTCAACGTCAAAGTTGCAGCGTCATAGTTGATCATTGGATTGAGGCGAACGTAGTAGTCGATCCACACCATAGGTGGAAGCTTCGGTGTTGAACCCTTTTTCGATGCAGGCACTGCGTCAATGTCGAACCATACTGTTGTCATCTAGCAGCTTCGGCGGTTGGATCGCTGTCATCGTCGAGCTGTGTCAGTGCCGGTAACACTGTTGTCAAGCACCTACTACATCGAAGAGTGATGTGTTGGTGCTGGTGGTTAAAACAGCTACAAAACACAGTTCTGAGGCCCAGGACTGGAGGAGGACACATCACGCAAGGGTAGGACTCGCACATGGCATAGTCCGGCAGCAGCAGAAGAGTTGAAATAAGTCTTTTGTGTCCCTAAGACTTCAGAAGAACAGTAGGCTAATCAGCAAGCCCTTGGAAAATCCTGGATTCAAGGATGTAGAGAGCAGGTTCAGTCTCTCTCACTCCCAGGCATGAAGAAGCAGGAAGCATACCAACACAGCAGAGTAAGTTGCAAAGTGGCAGTCTCTCCTGCAGCACAACAATCAGCAGGCAGCAGGTCAACACAGCAGAGCAAGTAGCAAAGTGGCAGTCCCTCCTACAGCCCAGCAGCTCTTCTTCTAGGCAGAATGTTTTTGGTTTCAGTAAAGTTCTCATTTGGTGGTGTCAGGGGTCCATTACCTATACTCAAATGTGCCTTTGAATTGAGGGAGACATAAAAGAGGCCTTTGAAGACCACAAGGTCCCTGCCTTTTTTGCCCCCTCTCCAGACAAACTACAGGGGGTGTGCAGCTCTTTGAGTAGGGACAGGCACAGTCCTACTCAGGTGCAAGTGTTCGCTCATCCTTCCCAATCTACTTCTGGAAGGCCCATCAGCCTGTTGATGGGCCAACAGGCTGCAAATGTCATACCCCAGCTGCCTTTGTGTGACTATCTAGAGATAATGCACAAAGTCCAGCTGTCACTAGAACCCAGATGTGTATTCAGAGACAGGCAAAGGTACAGAATGGTTACAGTAAGAAAATGCCAACTTTCTAAAAGTGCCATTTTAAGACCTTCAATTTAAAAACCAACTTCACTAAAATATGTATTTTTAAATTGTAAGCCCAGAGACACCAAACTCCAATTTTCTCTCTGCCCCCAATGGGAAATTACACTTAACGGATGTTTTAAGGCAATCCCCATTTTAACATGTGGGAGAGATAGGCCTTGCAGTAGTGAAGAACAAATTAAGCATTTTTTCTCTAACAGTACATGTAAAACTCGCAAATGCATGTCCCACCTTTCAAATACACTGCACCCTTGCCCTGGGGCTACCTAGGGCCTACCCTAGGGGTGACTTACATGTAATAAAAAGGAAGGGTTGGGCTTGGCAAGTAGGTTAACTTGCCAGGTCGAAATGGGAGTTTAAAACTGCACACAGACTATGCAATGGCAGGTCAGAGCCATGTTTAAAGGGCTACTGAGTGGGTGGCACAAACAGTGCTGCAGGCCCGCTTGTAGCATTTGAATTACAGGCCCAGGGAACATGTAGTGTACTTTGCTAGGGAAGTAAATTACATATGCCAATTGTGGATGAGCCAATGTTACCATGTTTAAATTACAGACCATATGCACTTTAGCACTGGTTAGCAGTGGTAAAGTGCCCGGAATCCTAAAGCCAGCGAAAATGAAGTTAGAAAAACAGGAGGCAAAAAGTCTGGGGAAATCACGCTAAGGATGTCAGGTATAACACAGACCCACTCAGGCAATCCCATCATCTCCAAGTGAGCCCTGAGCTCTTAGTCCCTACAGGTAGTGTGCTCCAGGTCATTGCTTAGCAAACAATCAACAGGCATGACAGGGCTCACAGCAACTTTTAAAGAACCTAAGACTCCCCCCAACCCCTCACTCAAAGTGAACCAGAGCTTCCAGTAGATGTCTCTCTCGATGATCAGCGACTACGACTTGGTGGAATGTGTTCGGTAGGACCTGTTCTGCAGACACCAGCTGACATTTGAAAGTAGTCATACTGGCTCTTGTGTCGTGCATAGCCTCCACCCATTGCCCATTAATTGCGACCCACTGCCTGTACTTTAAAGGAGTTGCAGGCATGTGGGTTTTAGGCATCTTTTCTCTATCCCCCAGGGAAAATAGGGTCCCCACTGTTTGTCCCCAACGTTAACTGGGACTACCTCCTCCCTTAGAGCTACACTCTCTAATCCAAGTGTCTGCCCTCCAGTGGTGGTTGTGCCCTCTTGGAATGTTTGGGTCACCCTTGGAGTGTCCATATATGTAGTACTCAGTACATTGGGCTACATACCTCCCTGTCTTGTGATCAAAGAACCCATTCTTCTTAGGATCAAACTGGGACTGGCTACCACTACTCCCTTTGGAACTATTTTGGGGGGCTTTTGAGAACTCCTTACTTAAAAAATGTTCTCTGGCCCTCTTTCTTCTTTTGGGAAACCTGACCACATACCTGGATGTTCTGCCAGTCCTTCCTTAGAGACAGTGGAAACAAACCAGAACAAAGACAAAGGGCCTGATCACGAGTGGGCCGGTTTATTCCAACCTTTGCAACTCCTGTTTATGCACGGGTCAGAAAAATGAGTTTGATTGTATTTAACCTCCATTAAATACCTCAGCTGTTGTTACATTTTTGCAGGCCAAACCTGCCATATTTACCATCCCATTAGCATTTTGGTGAGCTAAACAAAGAAAATGTGCATGTTATTTATTGCACTCAATAAATAACGTACCCTGTGGTATCGTTATTTATCAGGGGTGCTAAATAATGCTTTCTGCAGGAAGGTAGAATCCCTCTACTCTGGTCATCCCCACTTTGTGCCTGGTGTCAGTTTATTTTTGACCTAGTCTGCTGGGATCCTACTATTCAGGTCCCCAGCAACTGTGCTCTATCCTCTAAATTGGTTCTGGTAAGTACTTTGGATCCTCCACAGTTGGCTACTGGTGTACCCTTATATGTCCCTTGTATATGGTACTAAGGTGCCCATGGCATAGGCACACCAGGGGTCTCCAATGGGCTGCAGCATATATTGGGCCGCCCATGAGAGTCCACATAAACTGTGACTACAGGCCTGTAATTGCAGCCTGTGTGAGTTGGTGCTTGCAACTCTCACAACAGAGATAAGTTTCCTTATACCTGAGGTCACTGCACTTAAAAGCTATAAGCCACCCCTATGGCAGGCTCTTCAGTCATGAGGGCGGGGTGGTTGGTTACAAGTGTGAAGATGCCCCTGCTTGAGTAGGACACCCCTACAAACCCAGGAGTTGATTCTCCAGGCTTTGTAAGTGCGGTCTGCCATTTTAAGACATATAGTGGATATCAGTCATTACAAGATGTCCAACTACATAATGCCTGCACCAAATCCAGTCATGTTTGGTATCAAACATGTTGGAATCATACCCCAATACCTATTCCACTGCTAGAAGCATGATCCCATGTACTGGGGTCCCCTTAGAGGATCCCCTGTACTCCCGGTAACAGCCTTTCAGGGTCTGCCAGCAAGCTAGTGCTGCTGCTAACCACAGACACGATTCAGCCCTCCTGCTGCTGAGCTACGCTCAAGAAGGGGAAGGTAGAACAATAGGTTTCCTGTCACAGGGAGGTGTGACCCTCTCCCAGACAGAACTTAGTATATTGGGCTGAGGTGACGGCACTTGCCAGCACCACCAGACTGCTTTGATAGGCACAGATTGTGCCCTCCTTGCATACTCTGGTTTAAGCCAGTTCAGGAATGCTTGGTTCCTGGTCTGGCACGAAACTGGACAAAGGAGAGGGAAGTATGCCCCCTTCTGTCGATCCCTTCCTCTGGGAGGGACCGAGTCATCCCAACCCTTTCCTCAAGGGTTTTTAAGGGCTCCCCTGTGGGTTGGTCCTCAGATTCATTGTGGGACCAGACTCAACCCTGAAACTATGTCTCTCTTCAACTGTCTGGACACTTGGACTTTGTTGGACTTCGACTGGAACCAAGACTGCACCTAGGAAGACTCCTGCTGCTCCTAGTCTTGCTGTTCTTTAAGTCTTCTGTGTTGTCTGTGCTTCATTCAGGTTCTCCAAAAGACCTGCGGGCATCAAGGACACCCAAAGTAATCTCCCTTGGAGTGAATGAGTCACCCCTCTGCATCTGTATGCACTGCAATGAAGCTGACCAGTCTGCTGCTCCTGACGTCCCACTGACATCCTGAGGCTCAGCAACAAGGTGGTTCTAGAGGCTTGATCTATATTCTCTGCAATTTGGAGGACAGTATTCCTCGTCGGGGCTGCTGGGACCGAACCCCTGTGCACTGCACCAACTTACCGTTGCCAAGGCATGTTGGCTCTGCACTCCAAACATCTTTGGGCTACAAGAAGCTCCAGCTCCTCACTTCCTGAAGAACAGAGCCCTCCCTGCATTTTCTGCATCTTTGGCCTCCAACTTTGGTGAGCTGCTTGAGGTCCTCTTGCAACATCTGTGCCTCCGGCCTGTGGGTCCACTCAAGGTCTTCCTTTGCTTCAGTGGGCTACCCTGCTTGCTTGGGCCTCCTCTGACTCTCCTGCACTTGGAGAGTCCCTTGGACCTTGCTGTTCCCAATGTTTGCTCCTTTTCGTTCTCCACACCAGTTGCGGCTACTAAGGGGTGTTAGTGCTCCCGCCGGACACTGACCACCTAGACACCGACATCCGATGTGGGACTGCTCATGCACAGTTCCTGGTCCTCCTTAGCATCGCCTGGTCCTTACAGCTGCAGCGACATGGTTACCATCATCTCTTCTGAACCTGTCAACCTCGTGGACACCTCCGAGTACCTGCTTACAGGTTCTACATATCCAGAATCCACCCTTAGATTCCAACAAACACCTTCTTTACTGTCATCTCCAGAGGCATCATTATCGACATCTCCCAATGTCATCTATGGCAGGTTCCAACATCACTTCACCCTTATGCACCTGGATTTCCTGGTGCAGGTAACCAGGTTCCTGAGCCATCCATGGGTGGGGTGGCACTCCAACCTTCTTACTTTCAAAGGGTTTCTTCAAGGTCCTCCAGAAGGGTCCTTCTTCTTTAAAACTCCAAGCACGACTTCTTCATTGGCTTTCATTGTGCATGCGGCTGTGTTTCCACTCTCACACAATCTCCATGGGTTTAATCTTGGGTGGTTTCATGTGTCCCAAGCTCCTCTGAGTCTTCTGGTCCAAGTCATGTTTTCCTTTACAGTTCGCATTCCGCTTTCTTAATATATGGTTTGGTCTCCCCCGGGAGATCAGTGGATATTTGTGCTACTTATCTGATTATTTCAAAGTATTCTTGTGTGTTGTGTTGATATCTCTGGGTAGGAGGTATACCAATGTGTTAGTGATTCTGTTGTGTAATAAATAGACTTATTTTTATATAAACACTGTGTGGTTCTTTTTCATTCAACTTACACTATTGGTTAAAGCCGGTAAAACAAGCTGCTTTACACTCCCTCAAGATTAGCCTGAAGACTGCTCTCCACAGCTACCACTTTGAGAGCTTTCTATGGTTACCAAAGACCACTAAAATCACCATAAGGGTTGCCTGGATTAGTGCAAGATGCATCACTTGAATAAGTGTGCACCATATACTAAGCAAGCCTCCTACACTTCCACTCATAATCAGGCTCTTAATGTTTAGCCATCAAATACAACGGTCAATTTGGCCAATTTTCAGAACCTCCTTTTAAGGTTTCCATTTTCATCCATGGGCTTTCGTGGAAAGAGGTCTGATGCATCTATAGCTCAACTAAGAGCTGCATGAAGCGATAGCCTGTGGTGGGCTGCTCCTCTGCCCTGTCATAAGAGGTCTGATGTTCCTGCTTCAAGATTTCACATAAGTGAGAACATTTAGTTCAATTTTACAGGCTAGAAAAGAAAGCCAATAAAAACACAGCCAAGACCACTGAATCTCTCCTATAGCCTGGGGTAAGTCGTGGGAGAGTGGAAAGCCCCCCACCTGGCAGCAGCCCACCCTGCGGTGGAAACCCTCTCTGACCCCCATTCCGCAGTGATCCTCATTCCCATTTGCCACCCACCCAAAGCTGGTAGTAAATGAAACGGAAAAGGGCCTGTTAACCACAAGGAAGGGTGATTCCCATGCAGGTTTGCACCCAGTAAACCTGGGTCTGTATGTTATGCTTTGTTCCAGGTGCAATAACTCTATTTGATGGTACAGAGGAAGAATCAACATATATAAATGGTAATCTCAACACCATTAATTTTGGGAAAAAGTCTTTACAACAAAGCCTCTGCCATGCAATGCCTTTACCATGCATGCCTTTACCAAATATATATGTGTGTGTGTATATATATATACAATGGCTGGCGTTTGTCTGTGATAACCATCCAGAATAAACAAATGGGTATTTAAACAAGAATCCTGTGGTCCGTGCTCTCTCTGTCGTGGCTGTGAAAATGCACTGGTAAGATTAGTGCTTTTTGAGATATATATATATATATATATATATATATATATATATATTATCTACTGGCGGTCGCCAGTACATAGTTATAGTTACAACCTAGTTTCCATAGGAAATCTCAAAATTCTATTTTGAATAACTTTGGCGCCGGTTGACGAATCCTCGCGAAATTTTCAAAACAAATGGGGCGCTCCGTTCAGCTCCTACCCTGAAAGTCTCGGGGTGATTCGTCAAGCAGGGGCAGAGAAAAAGGGAGGGTCCCAAAACGCGTTTTCCCCATGCATTTTTCCATAGGACCTTTAGTCGCACCTACAGCCCGAACGGCTGAACAGAATTACGTGAAATTTGGCAGAGAGGTAGCCATAAGGTCAAGGAAGTGCCTTTTGCAGGTCTGGTGTAAATCTGTTCAGTATTTCCTGAGAAAATAGCATTTAAAAGCATATCAATATCTATACACGCGCACCGTGCGCGCACGGTGCGCGCACCCTGCCGTGCGCGAGCGCAATTCTGATTGGTTGTTAGATGTCGGTAAACATTCGAATCGGTCGAAACCAGCAAGTGTCGGCCGCCACTCGCAGTCTGAGGGGGCGAAAAATAAAGGTGGAGAACGTGAAAAGGGGGCAGAGTGGACAGTTCCTGACCCCCTAGCCTTGGTCAGGGGGTCACAGAAGGACCCCCAAGGGAGAAAAAAACAAATTTTCTTTTTTTTTTTAAATCGCGAGGTGCACGCACTGCGAACCGTGGGCGCTCGGTACGCGAAGCGCACCGAGCGCCCACTGCGCGCGCACGGTGAAAAACCAGAAAAAAAATAATTAATAAATACATAACTTAGCATTTAAAAAACCGTACAAATTTACTGAAAAAACCATAGGTTTCACACACGTTATAGTTACGAATTAGCATTTAAAAAACCTTGCAAATTCACTTAAAAAACCATAGGTTTCACACATGTTATAGTTAGCTGGACATTTCACTCGTAAAAAACCAATGAAATTCCCCCGTTATAGTTAGTGCAGGCAACTATAACTCACGCGACTGCAATCCTCTGCTGATGACGTCAGATATTACATCACTGATGACATATGCGTCTTTATGAAAAATAAATATTTGTAATATATGTATAGCTAAAGAAACAAACCTATGTTTCCCATTCTTTGTGTGATAGTCAGCCACAAACAAACAATATCTAGGTTACTTTTTCATGACGTTATTGTATATCTTGATTAAATCATAAACTTTATATAGCAGTTACAGATTTTTATGCAGAGATTACAAATTTTGGATGCCACTTATTTTCAGACTGATATTCACATCCATGCCGACATAATAACCGTAGCTCCTAAACAGAATGCAAAAAGTTTTCCCATTTTAGTTCTCACATAACATTATTTAACAATCGGCGGTGAGACATGTTACCAGATGAACATTTTTTACATTCAAGCTGAATTTGCAAGCTTTACAAGACATACATGTATAGAAGCCTTGAATATTGGTGATAGGGGGTTTGTTGGAAATAACTTCATTCCTGCATAATCTATCTTTCAAAGAGTCAGCCTTCCTGAATGTCACATTGGGTGAGTCATTCACTACACCTTCCAGTGTAGGTTCAGTTTTTAATATTCTCCAATGTTTGTTAAGACATCTTCTTACATCCTGGGAATTTGAATTATAGGTTGTTATGTATCTAATGATACTATCTTCATCCTTACTAAGTTTATCCTTGGGAATCAGCAGATCAACCTGATTAAATTTGGCAGCTTTCATGCGTGCATGTTCGATTATACCCCCTATCCAAGAATCTCCCACTCATGTTCTGGCATTCCCTTTCAAAATCTATATCCGAACTACAGTTCCTCCGAGCCCGGAGGAACTCCCCATAGGGAATGCTCTGGATTAAAACCTTGGAATGACCACTCTCAGCGTGCAGCAAGGTGTTACCTGCTGTTTTCTTACGATACAATTTAGATGTCAATTGATCATTAAAACCTCCACCTGTATGTCCAGAAAGACAAGAGTTGCTTATAGTACTCTAAAATTTCAAATTGACCTCATTCTCATTCAGTACCAAAATGAATTCATTGGCAAGTTCTCGACTACCCTCCCATATGATAAAAAGGTCGTCGATATACCGTAACCAAAGTTTCACATGGTCACGGTATTGACTATGTACCCTGGGCACCTGCTGCTCCCACCACCCATAAAGAGGTTGGCATAACTAGGAGCAAAGCAGGTGCCCATGGCAGTCCCCTGTTTTTAACATGAAGAATGAGTTAGTTAAGTGCACTCCGTGTATTACAAAAGTTTCAAAGTTTATCCATATTTAAAAGTTTTGGCGTGCGCCCAGCCGTGGTCTGACCTGGAACCACGTAGGTTATAAACAATAAAGAAGTTGACGCGAACGCACTTCAAGCTCGGGCGCACTGCAATGCCAATTGCGTATCAAAAATACACCAATTTCATCCAAGTTTAGTCCTTTTATTGCAGATGATCCAAAATGTTCTCTCAATTATCCGGAGTGCACTTAACTAACTCATTCTTCATGTTGATTCATAACCCTGACCTGAATCAAGTGGCACCCACGATTACTGAAGATAAAATTATAATATGAGTGTCACATGAAGTAAAGCTAGAATTATCATTCATTCTTGTGTTAAAGCAGTTTGAAAAGCAGTATGTTGGACTTTGGAGTGTAACAATTATGTTTTGTGATTGAAACTAGCATTTTGTGCTATTTATGCATCGGCGCTTTAACTTTGACTTTTTGATTGACATAGTATAAATACAATTCAGGGAGGGAGGGGTATACGAGTGAAACACTTATAACAGGGTTACAAAAAACTAAGAACGTCCAACAGATTTTTGTGAATAATTTGTTTTGAATACCCACGGAATAAATGTAGATTTATACACTACATTATGGGAGTTGTAGTTGAATAAGGAGCAAGTTCTACCAGCCAGTTCATTTCTATTGGCTAACATTGCGGGGAGGACCTTTGATAAGAACCAGTTATAAACGAGGATGTTAGGAGATGGAGTAATGTTGTATTTTTGAATGGGAGAACGCAATGACTGGGATCAAAGGTACGAACGAAGGGTGATATAATTGTAAAAGCAGTTTGTTATATGTAATATTTCTAAATTATGAATATAGACGTACGGGGAATAGTAACGCGTTTCAATTACAATGATGTCAAATGAGCCAGAAAATGTGGGGTGACTGTTGTTTAAGTGAAAGGTCGTAGCGCTTTATGTAGCGCATAGCGGGAAAATGTTAATCGGAGGATCAGAGTTGTGTAATAATGTAGTGTTAAGATATGGTTGGGCCATGACATAATCTAATGGTAATGTTTCTTTAAACTTCTAGTGAACCCCTGAAGAAGGGCTATAATATAAGCCCGAAATGCATTGGGACAAAGAAGAACCACTAAGGATTTGTTTAAAGTATGGGGCATGCAACAGTAAGAGGCTTGAGCACAGCTGCCGTGTAGAAGCTATTCATACTTTTTCGGTCTACTATGTAACAAGGATAATTGAGAGAACATTTTGGATCATCTGCAATAAAAGGACTAAACTTGGATGAAATTGGTGTATTTTTGATACGCAATTGGCATTGCAGTGCGCCCGAGCTTGAAGTGCGTTCGCTTCAACTTCTTTATTGTTTAGTCCCCTGTTTTTGCCTGAAAAAAAAATGTCATTAAAGATTACACCATCTCATTGTGTTGCAAAAATGAGATAGAATGTGACTTAAGTAAATGTCTGCATGCCTCGACACCATCATCATGTTTGATAGCAGTGTAAAGACTGCAGACATCTAATGTAATCAAGAGAAAATTGCTCTGCCAGAACACATCTTTGATCCTATTCAGAAAATATCTGCTATCTTTCAAATAAGAAGGCAGACTTTCTACATACGGTCGCAGAAAGAAATCAATATATTTGGAGGTCTTTTCCAATAGAAAGCCCATTGAGGATACAATTGGCCTCCCTGGGGGTTTAAACGGGTCCTTGTGTAACTTGGGCAATAGATATAAAATAGCCACTTTAGGTGTGCGATTCAACAAAAAAGAGTATTCGTTCCATTCTAAAAGACCTTGTATTTGCCAATCTTTCAACATGTTATGATACAAGGCATTAGACTCATCAATCATGGCTTTGTCTGTTATTTCATAACACTCCTTGATTCCTAGCTGTCGCATCCCTTCCTGGAGATAATCTTGCACATTAAGCACGACAACATTACCCCCTTTATCCGATTGCCGGATAACTATACTCTGATCTAATTGCAGGGATTTAATAGCCAATCTTTGTTCTTTACTCAGATTGTCATTCTGCCATCTTCTCCTTTGTTTAGCTAAAGATTTAAGATCGGCTACAACAAGGGTTTCAAAGATGTCAATACCACATGGAGGAATAGTGGGATTAAAGTTCGACTTCGGTTGAAAATCATTTGGACAACTCAAACCCACTTTATAGCCTAACGATTGTGCTTTAATGGGACCTGAATCAACATTATCACACTCCAATTCCTTTAAGGCAATCAGGGTGTTAACCTCATTAATAGTATCCTCTACAGGAATGTTTCTAGCTAGGGTACTATGCGGATGAATATTTTTATCTTTTAATTTGTGCCATTTGCGTAATCGCAATTTCCTTACAAAATGGTACAAATCTATCCTCTCCTTAGGATAAGAGAAAGAGGTAGTAGGGCAAAAGGATAAACCAAACTGCAATACATCATATTCCACAGTACTCAAAGGGCTATTAGAAAGATTTACCACATTTCTGCAGTCGTTCATTTTCCTCAATTTTTCTGGCCCCTTGTTTCCACTCCCACAGGGGTTGTTGTTACTCTTCCAACATCCGCCCCGTCTGATTTCTTTGCATATGGTATTTGTTCTCTTATAGCTGTTCCTCTTCCTTTGCCTCTTCCTTTGTAACCCCTTCCTCTTCCCCGACTGCTGTCCTTCTGCCAATTCTGTTGATTTTGTTTCTGATTCATCAGTCGAAATTCCTCCCAAAAATTTGTCGGCCTAGGTAGAATTTTTTCAACTAGTGATGTACCATCTTCGGAAACATCACTTTTGCTTACATCACTCTCTCCTCCGCCACTTGCTCCAGTATTCTCCACATTGTCACGTACATCTTTATGCTTAACATGATCAAACCTGCGGCTAAAAGTAAAAACTCTGCCTGATTGATAGTCAATCTTGTCTCGTAAGAGTTTCCTCTCTTTCTTGGTTATAATTTCTTCTTCATGCTTCTCAATCTTTTTACCAATTTTCCCAAATTTATTTGTAAAACTCTCCAAACTTTCTTCTTTCTGAATTTCCTCTTTGAGATCTGCAATTAATTTCAATAAAGTTGTGCGTTCCTTCCAAGCAAACTTTATCAATATCGATAGCATCCGATTTGAACATTCCATTAAATTGCTTGCCCATTCATTTGCTAACTCCGGGTCTGGATCCTCATATGATGGAGCAATAAGGATTCAGAGCCCCCGTGGGACCCTTTCCTCTTCTTGATATTTTTCTAATGTTATGGCTTCCAACCATTTGGAAATTTCTTTCCTCAACAATTTCTCCAGCTTCTGATATTTTTGGTAAAGAGACGTGGGTAAGGCTTCCTTCTCCCGGACTTGCATCTGATCATTTGTTTTGATAAACATTGACTTGGCTCTCAGTCTTCTGTGAGCATCTGTTTCTAGTTCCATAGCGGCAAATCCAAAGTTACCAGATTTTTAACTCTTCAATTCTCGAAATTTTAATTAATTTCTTCAAGCATTATTAACATCCCCTTGGTGAAATCCCGCCGGAAATCACCATAAGTGCACATTCGAAAGTCCCTTCACAAACGTTACAGTGTAAATAGATATAGTTTGAGGGGGAAATGCAGCAACGTGGCATATTCAACCTCCCGTTGAAACCCCCAGGGAGGCCAATTGTATCCTCAATGGGCTCTCTATTGGAAAAGACCTCCAAATATATTGATTTCTTTCTGCGACCGTATGTAGAAAGTCTGCCTTCTTATTTGAAAGATAGCAGAGATTTTCTGAATAAGATCAAAGATGTGGTCTGGCAGAGCAATTTTCTCTTGATTACATTAGATGTCTGCAGTCTTTACACTGGTATCAAACATGATGATGGTGTCCAGGCATGCAGACATTTTCTTAAGTCACGTTCTATCTCATTTTTGAAACACAATGAGATGGTGTTGCAGATGATCAGGTTTTGTCTCGACAATGATTTTTTTATCTTTAATGACATTTTTTTCAGGCAAAAACAGGGGACTGCCATGGGCACCTGCTTTGCTCCTAGTTATGCCTCTTTATGGGGTGGTGGGAGCAGCAGGTGCCCAGGGTACATAGTCAATACCGTGACCATGTGAAACTTAGGTTACGGTATATCGACGACCTTTTTATCATATGGGAGGGTAGTCGAGAACTTGCCAATGAATTCATTTTGGTACTGAATGAGAATGAGATCAATGTGAAATTTGAGAGTACTATAAGAAACTCTTGAATTGAATTTCTGGACATACAGGTGGAGGTTGTTAATGATCAATTGACATCTAAATTGTATCGTAAGAAAACAGCAGGTAACACCTTGCTGCACGCTGAGAGTGGTCATTCCAAGGTTTTAATCCAGAGCATTCCCTATGGGGAGTTCCTCCGGGCTCGAAGGAACTGTAGTTCTTGGATAGGGGGTATCATTTTAATGCTATTGAACATGCATGCATGAAAGCTGCCAAATTTAATCAGGTTGATCTGCTGATCCCCGAGGATAAACTTAGTAAGGATGAAGATAGTATCATTAGATACATAACAACCTATAATTCAAATTCCCAGGATGTAAGAAGATGTCTTAACAAACATTGGAGAATAATAAAAACTGAACCTACACTGGAAGGTGTAGTGAATGACTCACCCAATGTTACATTCAGGAAGGCTGACTCTTTGAAAGATAGATTATGCAGGAATGAAGTTATTTCCAACAAACCCCCTATCACCAATATTCAAGGCTTCTATACATGTATATCTTGTAAAGCTTGCAAATTCAGCTCGAATGTAAAAAATGTTCATTACCCTGTTATAGATCTTGATAGACCAATAGAGAAACATTTGACATGTCTTACAGACTTTTGTGTCTATGTGTTGGTCTGCCCATGTGCCAAGAAATATGTAGGCAGCCCCATGTTTGCTGCCAAAAAACGCATTTTGGAGCACATGCGAGCAATACAAAACCGGGATAAGTTGTCTCCAGTAGCGCGACATTTTGAAGAATTTCTTTGTTATTCAATCAATCAATCAATCAATCAAGAAATTTGTATAGCGCGCTACTCACCCGGATGGTCTCAAGGCGCTGCGGGGAGGGGGGTCCGCTACTGCTCAAACAGCCAGGTCTTGAGTTGCTTCCTGAAGGAGAGGTGGTCTTGGGTCAGACGGAGGTGGATGGGGAGGGAGTTCCAAGTCTTGGCTGCCAGGTAGGAGAAGGATCTTCCTCCCATGGTGGCTCTTCAAATGCGTGGAACTGCGGCGAGGGCGTGGCTGGTCGATCTTAGCTGGCGGGTGGGAGTGTAGAAGGTCAGACGGTTGTTGAGGTACCTGGGGCCCAGGTCGTGGAGGGCCTTGTGTGCGTGGGTGAGGAGTCGGAACGTGATTCTCTTGCTGATGTGTAGCCAGTGCAGGTCTCTCAGGTGTCCGGAGATGTGGCTGTGTCGGGGGATGTCCAGGATGAGTCGTGCGGAGGTGTTCTGGATGCGTTGGAGTCTTTTCTGTAGTTTGGCTGTGGTTCCGGTGTAGAGGGTGTTTCCGTAGTCCAGTCGGCTGGTGACGAGAGCCTGGGTGATCGTCTTCCTGGTTTCGGTGGGGATCCATCGGAAGATATTTCGGAGCATGCGTAGGATGTGAAACATGATGATGAGACGGCGTTGACTTGTCTGGTCATCGAGAGGAAGGAGTCCAGGATGAAGCCCAGGTTGTGTGCGTGGTCTGTAGGTTTGGGTGCGCTGCCCAGGGCAGGGGGCCACCAGGAGTCATCCCAGGCAGAGGGTGATGATCCAAGGATGAGGACTTCCGTCTTGTCTGAGTTCAGTTTCAGGCGGCTGTTCATCGTCCACTCGGCTACGTCTTTCATCCCTTCGTGTAGGTTGGTTCTGGCGTTGGCTGGGTATTTGGTGAGGGAGAGGATCAGCTGGGTGTCGTCGGCGTAGGAGATGATGTTGAGGTTGTGTTGGCGTGCGATGGCTGCGAGGGGGCTCATGTAGACATTGAAGAGGGTGGGGCTGAGTGTTGATCCTTGTGGTACGCAGCAGATGACTTCGGTGGCCTCGGATCTGAATGGGGGGAGGCGGACTCTCTGGGTTCTTCCGGTGAGGAACGAGATGATCCAATCTAGTGCCTTCTTTTGGATTCCGATGTTGCTGAGGCGCTGCACTGGGGTGCGGTGGCAGACAGTATCGAATGCTGCGGAGAGGTCCAGGAGGATGAGGGCCGCTGTTTCCCCGTTGTCGAGCAGGGCTCGGATGTCATCAGTGGCTGCGATGAGGGCGGTCTCGGTGCTGTGGTTGGCTCGGAAGCCGGACTGCGAGTGGACGAGGGATCCGTTCGTCTCAAGGAAGGCGGCAAGCTGTCTGTTGACGGTCTCCTCGATGACTTTGGCAGGAAAAGGGAGGAGCGAGATGGGGCGGTAGTTCTTGAGGTCGGTGGGGTCTGCTGATGGTTTCTTCAGGAGGGCGCTGAGTTCGGCATGCTTCCAGCTCTCCGGGAAGGTGGTGGTGTTGAAGGAGCGGTTGATGATGTCCCGGAGTTGGGGTGCGATGACGGAGTCGGCCTTGTTGAAGACGTGGTGGGGGTATGGGTCGGTTGGTGATCCGGAGTGGATGGTGTTCATCGTGTGGATGGTGTCTTCGGTGCTGACCGGGGTCCAGGCGTGGAGGGTGGTGGTGGGGGGCATCAGTTCGGTGGTTGGGTGCGTGGTCTGTGCGCCAAAGCTGTTGTGTATCTCGGCGATCTTGCGGTGAAAGAACGAGGTGAGTGAGTTGCAGAGGTCTTGTGAGGGAGTGATGTCGTTGTTTCCGGCGTTGGGGTTGGAGAGCTCTTTGATGATGCTGAAGAGTTCTTTGCTGTTGTATACGTTTTTGTCTAGTCGTTCCTTGAATGCTGTCCTCTTGGTGGTGTGGATCAGCTGGTGGTGTTTGTGGGAGGCGTGCTTGAGGGCGGTCATGTTGTCTGTAGTCGGGTTTTTTCGCCAGGCTTTCTCGAAGGTACGGCAGTTCTTCTTGGAGTTCTTGAGGTCGTCGTTGAACCAGGAGGCTTTCTTGCTGCCGGGCCTGCTGGGATGGTTTTTCAGAGGTGCGAGGTCATCAGCGCAGTTGGTGATCCACTGTGTGAGGTTGTTGGCTGCTTGGTTGGGGTCTGTTGAGCTGGCGGGAGGGTTCTGGCTCAGTGAAGTGGTGAGCTGGTCGGTGGTGATCTTGTTCCAGCTCCTGCGGGGAACCTGTTGCGGGTGGTGGTGAGTTGTGGTTCTTCTGAAGCTGAAGTGGACGCAGCTGTGGTCTGTCCAGTGGAGTCCGGTGGAGTGGCTGAAGGAGATGTACTTGCTGGAGGAGAAGACTGGGTCAAGCGTGTGTCCGGTGTAGTGGGTGGGGGTGTTCACCAGTTGCTTGAGTCCGAGGTTGGCGAGTTGGTCGTAATGCGGATGGTGTTCTTGTGGACGATGGCGATGCCTCCTCCTGTCTGGTTGACGCGGTCCCTCCGGGTGATCTTGTATCCGTCCGGGATGGCGATGGCGATGTCGGGTGCTGAGGAGGCGTTCATCCATGTTTCCGTGAGGAAGGCGACGTCTGGAGATGTGGTGTCGAGCAGGTTCCAGAGTTCCATGGCGTGTCTGTGGACGGAGCGGGTGTTGAGCAGGATGCACTTCAGGTGGTTGCTGCTGGTGCTCGGCTTGGCGGGTGCGGTACAGGTCCGGATGCAGGAGAACTTGCAGGATTGGCAGGTGAAGGGTCCGTGGGTGCGTCTTGGGGTGGCTCGGTAGCAGCCGGAGATCCGGCCGGTGTTGAGTGCGATGAGGGTGGCGGCGTCGTAGGTCCGGCGGGTGGGCTGGCATCTGTGGGGGCCAGGGGGTCTAGCGCTGGGCGCGGTCCAGGCGCGGACGGGCGCAGATGGGCTTGCCTTTGGCGCGCCTTCGGCGCACAATCGGCGCTCCCGCTGCGCGCGTCTGCTGCGCGTTCGCCGGGCGGCCTCCATATGAGGGGCTGAGGGAGGGAGGAGCAGCTGGGAGGCGGCAGCGGGGTGGCGAATGGGAACGGCGGGGGGCGTGGCCGCAGGGAGCAGCGGCGGGAAGCGGAGGGCGAGGGGGGGCACAGAAGGCAAAAGGGGGAGCGAGGGGGACACAAACGCGGGTACAGCAGGCAAAACGGGGAGACAATTACAGGGAGAAGGGGACACCAGATACAAACTGAAAAAAGGGAAGAAATGCAAAAATAAATACGATCAACACAGCAAGGTAACCACAGGGGCAAAGTCAGCAACAGCGGTCGAGCGTAGCACAGCGCACTGCACGGGGAGGACCACGCGGTGGCTAGGGGGGCGACCTGCCTGGTGACAGGGTCAAGGGTTATTGAACGAGTTCCCCCCAATACAAGGGGAGGGGACAGAATTTGCAGATTGCGCCAGTTGGAGTCTAATTACATCCTGGAGCTTGATACCAAGATCCCGGGTGGTCTCAACTCTGAAGAGGAGCTGTCCTGGTTTCTTGGTGAATAGTTACATGTAACTGCCTTTACTACCATTGTATATACTAATTCTATAAAAGTACATTTGACTTGGACTCACAGAGTTTCTGCTTTGCATCTGTATGTATTTTAACTTTTTAATACACTTTATTCTTTGTACTAGTTTTGATTTGGAGACTAGGTATCCTGGTTGTGAGCCATGATGGATGTAGTTATTATGTTTTCCTTTTTGTAGGTGGTGAGAAAATATGAAGAAAGACATATTTTGAAGACTCAATATGACTACTGCTATTGTAACAGTGTTATTATTATATTGAACTGTATGTCTTTGTGGGCAATTTTCTTATATCAACTTTAGCCTTTGCCTAATCAACCCACTTGGGTTGAGTATTTGGGAGGGGAAAAGAAAGAGAAAACAAGCTTTTTTGCACCTTTTCCTCCTTAACCCACTTGGGTTCTATTTTCACCACTTTGGAATGAATAGCGTTTTTTTTAGCAGAGTCAGGAGAGACATGCATTTAAGGAAGAGGGAGCTATGGCTAAGCTTTTTGTTATGGTTGGTTTATCCCACTTGGGTAATATTTGTGATATCAAGATTGGCCATTTAAGACATGCTGTTCTAATAAGAGTATATAAAAATGACATACATATATATAAAATAACGTTATATGAAAAAATGACGAGAAAGCTATCGGCATATCTATAACCTTTATGCTGTTGCAGTTTTTTGTTGAGGTCTATGGCGTCACGTATAGTGATTCGTCACATTACATATTCTCTCTTGGTAACATGTCTCACCGCCGATTGTTAAATAATGTTATGTGAGAACTAAAATGGGAAAACTTTTTGCATTCTGTTTAGGAGCTAGGGTTATTATGTCGGCATGGATGTGAATATCAGTCTGAAAATAAGTGGCATCCAAAATTTGTAATCTCTGCATAAAAATCTGTAACTGCTATATAAAGTTTATGATTTAATCAAGATATAGAATAACATCATGAAAAAGTAACCTAGAAATTGTTTGTTTGTGGCTGAGTATCTCACAAAGAATGGGAAACATAGGTTTGTTTGACTCTTACAAGATGGCGGATATGTTACTCTACCAGGATTGAGATTGTGTTGTCCTTTTTTGATGTCATTTTTGTAATACGTTACGTTTTGAGCACTGTGTATATAATCAGTAACCTGAAAGCATTGCATTTACCCGTGATCAAGGCGGTTTCGCCGAAACGCGTTGGGTATTTTGAGGCTTGAATCCATGCAATAAATTCGTTCAAAGCCCCGTGATTGTGCCACTATTTTCAGAAGGAGTGCATGCGTACGTTTTTGTATGGTGGAACTTTATATAGATATATATATACATATATAGATATATATATATTCACTTAAAAAACCATAGGTTTCACACATGTTATAGCTAGCTGGACATTTCACTCGTGAAAAACCAATGAAATTCCCCCGTTATAGTTAGTGCAGGCAACTATAACTCACGCAACCGCAATCCTCTGCTGATGACGTCAGATATTACATCACTGATGACATATGTGTCTTTCTGAAAAAAAAATATTTGTAATATATGTATAGCTAAAAAGTAATGGAAGAAGACATGGGTAAATAAGTGTCTAAATACAGTGATGTAATATCTGACGTCATCAGCAGAGGATTGCGGTCGCGTGAGTTATAGTTGCCTGCACTAACTATAACGGGGGAATTTCAATGGTTTTTCACGAGTGAAATGTCAAGCTAACTATAACATGTGTGAAACCTATGGTTTTTTAAGTGAATTTGCAAGGTTTTTTAAATGCTAATTCCTAACTATAACGTGTGTGAAACCTATGGTTTTTTCAGTGAATTTGCACGGTTTTTTAAATGCTAAGTTATGTATTTATTATTTTATTTTTTTCAGGTTTTTCACCGTGCGCGTACCGTACGCGCACGGTGCGCTTCTTCGCGGAAATTTTCCGTTTCTACCGTACGCGCACGCTACGCGTACTCCATGATTTTTCGCCAAAAAATTAAAGGAAATTTTGGCCCTTGGGGGTCCTTCTGGGACCCCCTGACAAAGGCTAGGGGGTCAGGAACTGTCCACCCTGCCCCCTTTTCACGTTCTCCACCTTTGTTTTTCACCCCCTCAGACTGCGAGAGACAAAATGGCGGCCGACACTTCCTGGTTTCGACCGATTCGAATGTTTACTAAGATCTAACAACCAATCAGAATCGCGCTCGCGCACGGCAGCGTGCGCGTACGGTAAGTTTTACCGTACGCGCACGGTGCGCGCTTACAGATATATATATTGATTTAAATGCTATTTTCTCAGGAAATACTGAACAGATTTACACCGGACCATCCCTGAAAGTCTCGGGGGGATTCGTCAAGCGGGGGCTGAGAAAAAGGGGGGGTCCCAAAACGCGTTTTCCCAATGCATTTTTCCATAGGACCTTTAGTCCAAGCTACAGCCCGAACGGCTGAACAGAATTACTTGAAATTTGGCAGAGAGGTAGTCCTCAGGTCAGGGATGTGCCTTTTGCAGGTCTGGTGTAAATCTGTTCAGTATTTCCTGAGAAAATAGCATTTAAATCAATATATATATCTGTAAGCGCGCACCGTGCGCGTACAGTAAAACTTACCGTACGCGCACGCTGCCGTGCGCGAGCGCGATTCTGATTGGTTGTTAGATCTTAGTAAACATTTGAATCGGTCGAAACCAGGAAGTGTCGGCCGCCATTTTGTCTCTCGCAGTCTAAGGGGGTGAAAAACAAAGGTGGAGAACGTGAAAAGGGGGCAGGGTGGACAGTTCCTGACCCCCTAGCCTTTGTCAGGGGGTCCCAGAAGGACCCGCAAGGGCCAAAATTTCCTTTAATTTTTTGCCGAAAAATCGCGGAGTACGCGTAGCGTGCGCGTACGGTAGAAACGGAAAATTTCCGCGAACTGCGTAACGTCGGCGCACGGTGCGCGAAGCGTGCGCGTACAGTACGCGCACGGTGAAAAACCTTAAAAAATAAATAAAATAAATACATAACTTAGCATTTAAAAAACCGCACAAATTCACTGAAAAAACCATAGGTTTCACACACGTTATAGTTACGAATTAGCATTTAAAAAACCTTGCAAATTCACTTAAAAAACCATAGGTTTCACACATGTTATAGTTAGCTGGACATTTCACTCGTGAAAAACCATTGAAATTCCCCCGTTATAGTTAGTGCAGGCAACTATAACTCACGCAACCGCAATCCTCTGCTGATGACGTCAGATATTACATCACTGATGACATATGTGTCTTTCTGAAAAAAAAATATTTGTAATATATGTATAGCTAAAAATTAATGGAAGAAGACATGGGTAAATAAGTGTCTAAATACAGTGATGTAATATCTGACGTCATCAGCAGAGGATTGCGGTCGCGTGAGTTATAGTTGCCTGCACTAACTATAACGGGGGAATTTCAATGGTTTTTCACGAGTGAAATGTCCAGCTAACTATAACATGTGTGAAACCTATGGTTTTTTAAGTGAATATATATATATATACATATATATATATATATATATATATATATATATATATATATATATATATATATATATATATATATATATATATATATATATATATATATATATATTCACTGAAAATACCATAGGTTTCAGGGGTGTTATAGTTAGCTGGACATTTCCCTCGTACAAAACCCTAGAAATTCACCCGTTATAGTTAGTTCAGCTAACTATAACTCGCGCCCCCGCAATGCACTGCTGATGACGTCACATATTACATCACTCATGACATGGTCAGTGACATCACTGATGACATCTCAAATGACATCACTGATGACATCACTGATGATGTCATCCAGTGACTGTGTGTTTCTGTAAAGTTTAAATATGTTTTATATATTTATAGTGAAAGGCCTATGGAAGAATGAGTGGGTGTATAAGTGTGTGAATGGATGATTTAGTAGATGTGTGACTGACTCTATAAGTGAGTGATTAAATCTATGAAAGTGCAGACTAGTGACTAAACTGTGTGAATGTCTGTATCTGTCTCTCTGTTCGTGTGTAAGCAGCTGCATGGGTTTGTGAACAGCTACATGAGTGTCTATATGGGTTATTGATTGGTTGTCTAAGTATCTGTATGGGTGCCTGAGTGTTTGTGTGGGTGTAGTGTGTGTGACTCTGTGCATAGATGTGTGAGTGGGTGATTCAGTGAGTGCATCTGTAATGGACTGTATGGGTGGGTGAGTGTATGTATGGTTGTGTTAGTGAGTGAATATATATTTCATTAGTACATGTGTAATTTAGTACATATGTGAACAGCAGTATATATGTATGTTGGAGTACAAAAATAACTATAACTGAGTGTGTCATAGTGTGATTGGTGTATGGATGAGTGTATGCTTGTATCATTGATTGTATAAGACCATAAGAATTTGCTAGTATTTGTATGAGTAATTGAGCTTGTGCGTGTATAATTGTATAGGTGAGTAAATGGTAGTGTGATTAATTACTTGCATGACTGAGTATATGTGTGAGTAACTCTATGGATGAGTAGCGGTGTGGGAGTGTCTATATAGGTGTATGAGTGCATATGATAGTCCTGTACTGAGTGACCATAAGTTTCAGTGACTGTACGGGTGAGTGAGTGGATGAGTGTTTAGACGTAAGAGTCAGTGATGGGGTATCTAGTAATTGGTGTTGGGTTGTCTATGGTTTTGAGAGTGGCAGTATGTAATTTAGAGTGGGTGTATCAAAGGTTATATTAGGGTGTGAAAAGAAGCATCAAATGATTACATGAATGACATCATCAGTGATGTCATTTGAGATGTCATCAGTGATGTCATGAGTGATGTAATATGTGACGTCATCAGCAGTGCATTGTGGGGGCTCGAGTTATAGTTAGCTGAACTTTCTAGGGTTTTGTACGAGGGAAATGTCCAGCTAACTATAACTCCCCTGAAACCTATGGTTTTTTCAGTGAATTTCTAAGGTTTTTTAAATGCCAATTCCTAACTATAACGTGCATGAAGCCTATGGTTTTTTCAGTGAATTTCAAAGGTTTTTTAAATGCTAATTCCTATCTATAACTTATCTCTAAAGCTATGATGTTTAATGATTTTCATTGGATTTCAAAAATTTTCTATTTCAGTGTGTCAATTCCTTTAATTATGTTTTTTTAAAAAATATTTTGTATCACTATTTTTATAACTAATTTTTTCAATTAATTCTTTTAAAAATTAAAAAATATTATTTGTTTTTAATGTTTTGTTACGCGATGCTTGCGTGCTTCCATGATACGTCATGGGCATGTATGACGCGGTGGGTGCGCGAGTCCCACAAAATATTTTACATTTAAAAAAACATATATATATGTATTTCATGTGAATATTAATTGAAGACAAACTCTAAACTACTCATAAAAGTAATATATTTTTACTTCTAATCATATATTCCTTTTAAATTCAATTTCGCGGATGCGCGCTGGGTGCGTGCTGCCTATGCACACGGTGCGCGGATCCCATGTGACCTGAAAAAAAGAGATTTCATTGGTTCATTACACTTCCTATTCTAACCATTGAAAGACCCCACCCATTTTAATCATTCTTCTTTGACCTTCTTTGGAGGAGCATCTCTTTGCAGAGAAGAAACTTTTTTGGACTAAGTTTACACTTAGCTCAAACTTTTTTTTTTTCAAACAATGGCTTCAGGGCAGCAGCCATCTCCAGGATCTCCTCATTCATCAGAGGAGGATTTTTTGGAAGAACCACCACGCCCACCAAGATATTCATCTGTGGTGTGGAAATGTTTCACCTTTCCTGAGGGGCAAACAAAAACCAATGCCACCTTAGTAACCTGCAAGATCTGCCAGAGAGTGCTGTCCCGTGGGGATCCGAACAAAACATATTCCTGCTGAACAGCAAGTATGATGAAGCATCTGAGGACCCTCCATCCGGTGAACCTTGTTCGGGAGGAATGCCACAGAATGAGAGTTGTTCCTGCTCCATCAGATCCATCGCACCCAAGCACTTCAAGGGTGGATCCTTCTGTGCAAAGTTTGGACATCCGTCCACAGTTTCAATACCTAAAAGTGCTCTGCATAAAATGCAATGCTGTTTTATGCTATGGAGAGCAGTCAATCGATCTTATCTGCCGAAAGCAAGAGAGTCATCATTGCTAGGTTTTTTTTTGTTTTTTTTTCCCTGAAGTTCATTGTTTTGTTCCTCCAGTTCTGTTTTTTCCTTTTTTTTCCAAGAAAAACCAAAAAAATGTAAAAATTGTTCAAAAAACCAAAAAAATATATAAAAGAAGAAATAAAAAGTTCTTCAAAGAACTAACTTTCCTGGTTTAAAAAAAGAGCTATATTTGTTTGTTAGTGTGTGAAAGTTTAGATGAATGTATGTGTAGTATGTAATTGACTGAATGAATGCATTAGTAGCGAATGGTGAATGTATAAATGCAGAAGTATGAGGAAGTGCTGCAGCATCACACAGTAACCTCTTTAACTGCAGTGTGCTGTAGTACTTCCGAAGCACAGGGATGCAACATATGTACATAAATATGTTGCAAATCTATGCTTCTCTCTGCACGGCTGCTTAAACTGCAGCTATGTGGTGACACAGGCACCCTTGCACCATGGTGCAAGGATATCTGTGTCATGTGCTGTTTGTTTTTGTGCAGGAAGACACACCTTCCTGCACAAAAACAATCAGAAAATGCATTTTTTGTCCTTCAATGTATGCTGAACATTTTAGCATGCATTGAAGATTAAAAAATGAGGAGAAATGAAAACAATTCTCCTTGTTGTGCTTGCCTACACCAATTGGAGAATGGTGCAGCATTCACACACATATTGAGATCTATGATTTCTGCTAAATCTGGAGATGTGTCTTGTTCTATGAGTATTCAGTGCAATCACGCACAACAACACTTATAGAACACACTTTCAACACAAAGTGGTGTGTATGATGAGGTTGTATTTACATGGAGTAGAAAAAGTACAGAGAGTGCCTTTTCCTCTCTTTGTAAATATGAAAGAGTGTCTTGCGCAATAACTATGTTACAAAAAGTGACATGTTTCTGTTTTTAAAATTGCTTACGAATTAGAAGCTAAGCACAGAGTTTTGTCTGCAAAGATGCTCATAGAAGAATGATTGAAATGATTGCGGTCCTTCAATAGGTACAATGGGAAATATTATGAACCACTCAAATCTGTTTTTTTGGAGGTCACATGATATCTGATAACAGAGAGATTTCAAAACTACATAGGTATAAACAGAGTGTTTTTAAAAACGTGTTCAAACTTTGTAGCTTCTTGCAGATCTGCCCATTCTGCATATTAATACTTAGTTAAACTTACCTTCACAGTAATAGAAATTAAAAATGGTACACATTTTTTTCAGATTTTTTTTGTAATGTAAATTGAGGTAAATTGCTTATTTTAGAATTAGGATCTGTGAAAGAAAAGAAAAAATAGTTATAACATGTAATAATACATTTTTTACAACACAGTGTAATTTAAACAAAGTAATTTGTTTGCCTTTTTTGCTGTTCTCAGAATATATTGAATTTCACTAGAAATAGTGATTTCAATCGTACTCATCACTTAACAGCAGGCAAAAAAAAAACAATTAAAAAGATTGTTTAAAAAAAACCAACATGCTATTCTCAGTAAAATACCAGAAAATACAAATCACACATATATGAAATGCTTATGGCTAACAAAATTTTCTAACTTTAACTTATAAAAACTGTAAATGTTGTCACTTTAAAATATTCACCATAATTCAAACATATGCCTTTACTTGAGGCCAAATGGTATTTTTGCACTCCTTTTTATGTAAATTGTCCAATGATAATCCTAGAAATTATAAAAATAAATTCCTCAGAGAGTGAATTATCTTCCTAAAACTTTGACTTTAAAAATATTAGGTAGGAATTTTGTAATTCCCTAGGCAAACGTTGTTTGAAAACCAACTGGGAATCATTACAAAGTGACCAGCGTTTGTCAATCAATCAAGCTTTATTCGACAGTTGAGTCATAAAAGCACATTACAATCATATCATAAAATACAATATAAATTACCTAAAATATTTAAAACTAGGATTAAATTCTAATAACAACCGTCAGAAAAGCTAGAAAATCAATCTAGAACCAATACATTTGTTCTCATGATAAAATAGCGCAGTTTATAAAATTGTTATTTATATTTCCAACCTGGGATTAACTTTAAATAAACATAGTACAATTACAAATGTTTACGGGGAGTTACCATCATGTCTCAAGGCTTTAGACCGTATGCCCCATGCCCACCCTAGGAACTTGGCTACTGCTATGCAAATAAAAGGAGCAGTGTCAGTACTCAAAATACGAAGGGCTATTATATAGCTCCTGATACCCAATATTCTACAAACGGGTTTTATCCAGTTTTTCCGGGGGGCCGCATACATTGGGCAAAAAAATAACAGGTGTCCTACGGATTCACGTTCCTCTGTGCATCTATAGCATTTGTCACATTTATTTTCATGGCCTCCCCATCCAGAAGTAAATTCAGCAACCGGCAGGGTGCCCACCCGTAACTGAAAAACTTACGATCGGAGGACCTCTCGATTATACCCCAGTACCTCTTGAGGAATGGACTAGCTTTTAGATCGAGAAAACGACCTGTTAGATGGGTGGAAAGGCCTTGCGTGGTTTCTACCATATAGACCCATTCCCAATATATAGCTTTCAGCTTATCTTTAGAAGGGAAAGTAGCGTTTAATGGGTCATTCCATAGTTCAATCAATACTATGCTACCCAAAAGAGACTTGATACTACGCAACCAGTGTATGTTGTGTGATAGATCAGTTTTTAATATATCACTAAAGCCACTCTTGTAGTGTGCGAGTTCGTCTGTGCACCAGAGCCGGTGCCAGTAGAGTATTGGACGAAGCTTCACAAGATGTACTAGTGGCTTTTTACCTAAATCAAGGAGTAAGGGACGCAATGGAGTGCTAACTGGGAGGCTTGTAATCTTGCATATGAACGCATTTTCAAGCACCGTCAGATTGTTCAGATTACCAAAGCCCCAAAGCTCAGACCCATATAGACATGTGCTCAATACCATTGTCCCATAAACTTCAAGGGCTGGTGAGATTGGTTTTGTATATGAGCTTTTAAATCTGGCTAAAAGAGCACCTGATTTTTTTTTGTGCAGTAAAGCGGCACGATCCAGTTGGGAGTCCCAACACATATCCCTCTGCAATGTGATGCCCAAGTATGTAAAAGAGGTTACCTCCTCCAGGGGCAAATCATTCATAAGAATTTTCCCCCTGAAGGATTTATGTGCATTAAAGGACATAAACGTAGTTTTCCCGGTATTAACTACCATTCCCCTCATTTTACAAAACTCTTCAAAGCGCCCAAGAGCCTTCTGTAGGCCGCTTGGGGTCTTGGAAATAATCAACGTGTCATCCACAAACATGAGGATGGGGACGCGTGATCCAGCCAGAACGGGTGCATCAGTGGGGGTCTGAGAGAGAAAGTCGGCCACCCTGTTGACAAAGAGCGAGAACAGGCTCGGCGCCAGGACGCACCCCTGTCTCACTCCCCTGCCAACCGGGAAGTCTTCCGTCACCTCTCCCACATCCCCCCAACGGACCCGAGCTACATTATCCTCATGCAAGCGAATGACTACAGAGAGAAGTTCAGGTGCGAGTCCCATATCTCTTATGACTTGCCAGAGTTTTGTTCGTGGAACCAGATCGAAGGCTGCTTTAAGGTCCACAAACACCGCATATAATGCGCCCTTTCCTAAAATCACAGTCTTCCAATATAGGATGACAAAGCGGAAGATTTGGTCAATCGTGCTTATCTGCCGGCGAAAACCTGCCAGCATTTGTCACATTTTAGATAGGCATTGTAATGTCCAGATGTTGTGGAAGGACCATCATGGAAAATTATTGCAATTGCTACAAAAGTCCTTCCTGATATTGATAGATGTGTTGCTACAAGTTGCTTTATTAAAGTATCCAATTTTCTTCAATGAGCTGTACAACGTTGCATCATTAAAATTAGGTATTGTCCATATTTTGTTAAAAATAATGTGGATAACATTTCTGATTTACATTGGCTACACTCTATGTTTTGATTTGCACCTTTAACTAATTTATTGAAAGACACTGATTCACAGTCTGGTAATGTTAAATAAAGAAATCTTTCAGTGTCTACATTAGTGGTACATGTATACATGCAATTTTCACAATGATGTTCCCATTTGTAAGAAAGGCCAAAAATATTTTCTATTTCTACACCTTCATTTTCAAAAAGGGTAAGCATATACATTGAAAATTCCTGAGCATCTTGTTGGATATTTTGTGTAAATTGTGTAGAACCAGAACACACTGAAACAGATTGTATTTTACTTGTATCTGTTGTCAATTTTTCATAAACAGAATGCAACAGAGAACAAAATCTTTTTTGCCGATTCTACATAATTTGTTCTTGCAAACCTTCAAGATAAAAAACAACATTGACCACTACATTAGCATAGCAGTTGACAACTGAACTATTTTCAAACTGATAACCAACAATCTCTTCAATAGTGTCCTTTTTCTTTTTACTTGCAATCACAACATTATCTTGTTCTTTTCCCTTCTCTACACCGTCAGTACAGATATTCTCAAACCTTCTTTTTCGACCAACCACACGCTTTTCAAATACAGGATATTGACCTAAATTGGGAGCATACACCCTTCTTAACCTATTATACTCTTTTACACAGTTTGCATCTGCAGTAACCTTTGTCTCATCAAAATCAATCCAAAACAAACCAGATAATGTTCTGACTCGCGACAAAGCAACATATGCCATGCCCTCTTTAAATACGGTAGATCCAATGTTCACCAATGCACAGTCTACACTTAATCCTTGAGATTTATAAATAGTCACTGCATATGCCAGAGAAAATGGAAATTGTTTCCTACGGACACATAAATCTTTAACAAGCAAAAAACGAACTGAACAACGACCAATTTCTTTAACTTCTTCAATCTGATCAAATGTAATTTTAAAAATCCAATTCCTTCTTTTTTCTGATAATTAACAAAATCCACCACTTTTCCCATTGCTCCATTAACTAAACCTTTTTCTACATCCAAATTACTCCTTAAAATTACCCGACAGTTTATACATGCATATAGTGTCTTTTCTAAACCAGCTGTTTCAGAAGATTTTTTCTTTATAGCCATATTATGTTGTTCATTCAATACTTGTGGTTGATGTGTCTTCAAGTAATTCTTCTGTCTCTGTTCTTTTCTTATTCTTTTTTTTTCTGGCATGATTTCTCTATTTTAACGGTGAAGAACAGTATCTGTAAAAAAGAATCACAAATAAATGTATATTAATAACTTTCAGATTTATTCTATTCTATTACTGTACTAACACATTTTATATAAATACTGACTAAGAGACTATAGCCCTGAAGCACAAGTGTGACGATGGTTACAACACTATATGCATAGTGCATACTAGTTAGAAGCAGTTCATGCCCTAAAGCCTGCCTCACTAAAAGACTACAAGCTAACTGACTGAATGATTACAGTACTATAAGGAGAGACACTGGGTGAGTTACAGGGTGTTTGCTAGAAGTTTATGGATACTGACTGGGATATTGATGGTGTGAAAGACAAGTGTGTGGGTGATTAGAGACCTACATGCATAGTGGATACGTGTTTGAATCCATCCATATGTTAAGACCTGTCTCAGTTCAATAGTACTTGGATACTGACTGAATGTTTTGAGTATTGCAAGGAGAGTTCCAGGATGAATTTATAAGTATATGTATTTTGGTGCAGTAAATACATTAGTACATGGTGCTGAATAAGTCACTGGAGAAGTGTAAAGGGAGTGACAGGGTGTTTGCGGGAACTGTATGAATACTGTCTGGGATATTGAAGGTGTGAAAGAAAAGTGTGTAGGTGGCTAGAGGCCTGCATGCATACTGGATAGACATTTAAACAGTCCATGAGCTAAGACCTCAGACACTGCATGATTACTTGGGTACTGACTGAATCATTACACTACTGCAAGGAGAGTGCCTGGGTTAATCTTTTTAAGTTTTTGTGTTTTGGTGCAGTGAATAGATTACTACATAGTGCCAGATGAGTCAGTAGAGGTGTGCAAGTGGACTGAAAGAGTGTTTACTGGACTTTATAGATACTGACTAGTTAATTGAACAAGTGAAAGACAAGTGTTTAGGTGAATAGAGGCCTGCATGCATACTGGACAGATGTTTGAATCAATCCATGTGCTAAGGCCTGCCTCACTCCATTAGTACTTAGGTACTGACTGAATGATTAGACTATTGCAAGAAGAGTGCCTGGGTGAATTTATAAGTGTTTCAGTTTTGGCGCAGTGAATGCATTACTACATGGTGCTGAATAAGTCACTGGAAGAGTGCAAGAGGAGTGACAGGGTGTTTGCTGGAAGTACATGCATACTGACTGGGGAATTCAAGCTGTTAAAGACAAGTGTATAGTAGGTTAGAAGCCTGCATGCATACTGCATAGACCTTTGAAGCAGTCCATGTGGTAATGCACAGTTCACTGCATGAGTACCTGCCTAATGACTGAATCATTAAACTACTGCTAGGAGACTGCCAGGATGAAACTTTTAAGTTTTCCAGTTTTGGCGCAGTGGATAGATTTTTACATGGTACTGGATCAGTCACTGGAGGAGTACAAGATCAGTGACAGGGTGTTTATTGAAGTAAATAGATACTGACTAGTTAATTAAAGAAGTCAAAGACAAGTGTGTAGGTGACTAGAGGCCTGCATGCAAAGTGGATAGACGTTTAAACAGTCCATGACCTAAGACCTCAGACACTGTATGATTACCTGGGTACTGACTGAATCATTACACTACTGCAAGGAGAGTGCCTGGGTTAATCTTTTTAAGTTGTTGTGTTTTGGTGCAGTAAATAGATTACTACATAGTGCCAGAAGAGTCAGTAGAGGTGTGGAAGTGGACTGAAATAGTGTTTACTGGAGTTTATAGATACTGACTAGTTAATTGAAAAAGTGAAAGACAAATGTGTAGGTTACTAGAGGCCTGCATTCATACTGGACAGACGTTTGAAGCACTCCATGCGCTAAGGCATGGGTCACTGCATGAGTACCTGGGTACTGACTGAATCATTAGAGTACTGCAAGGAGAGTGCCTGGATACATCTTTTAAGTTTTGGGATTTTGGCGCAGTGAATAGATTAGTACATGCTGCTGAATGAGTCACTGGAGGTGTGCAAGTGGAGTGACAGGGTGTTTATTGGAGTATATAGATACTGACTGGGCAAATGAAGGTGTGAAAGACAATTGTGTAGGTGGTTAGAGGCCTGCATGCATAGTGGATAGTCATTTGAAGTAGCCCATGTTCTAAAACCGGGTTTCACTACATAAGTACTTGGGTACTGACTGAATCATTAGAGAAGTACAAGGAGAGTGCCTCAGTGAATTTATAAATGGTTGGGTTTTGGTGCAGTTAATGGATTAGTACATGGTGCTGAATGAGTCACGAGAGGAGTGCAAGGGGAGTGACAGGATGTTTGCTGGAAGTGTATGGGTAATGACTGCTGAATCGCAGGTATGAAAGACAAGTGTGTAGATGGTTAGAGGACTGCATACATAGTGGATAGGGGTTTGAACTAGTCCATGTGCTAAGGCCTGGTCACTGAATGAGCACTTGGGTACTGACTGAATGATTAGAGTACTGCAAGGACACTGCCTGGGTGAATTTATAAGTGTTTGGGTTTTGGCACAGTGAAAGGATTAGTACATGGTGCTGAATCAATCAGTAGAGTAGTACAAAGGCAGTGACAGGGTGTTTCCTGGAAGTGTATGGATATTGACTGGGGGATTGAAGGTGTGAAAGACAAGTGTGTAGGTGGTTAGAGGACTACATGCATAGTGGATAGGCGTTTGAAGCAGTCCATGTGCTAAGGCCTGGCTCACTGCATGAGTACTTGGGTACTGACTAAATGATTAGAGTACTGCAAGGAGAGTGCCTGGGTGCATTTATAAGTGGTTGGGTTTTGGCGCAGTGAATGGATTAGTACATGGTGCTGAATGGGTCACTAGAGGAGTGCAAGGGGAGTGACAGGGTGTTTGCTGGAAGTGTATGGATACTGACTGGGGAATTGAAGGTGTGAAAGAAAACTGTGTAGATGGTTAGAGGACTACATGCATAGTGGATAAGCGTTTGAATCAATGCATGTGCTAAGGCCTGCCTCACTCCTTTACTATTTGGATATTAACTGAATGTTTACAGCATTCCAAGGACAGTTCCTGGGTGAATACATAAACAATGACTGCCTTCTAATTCTACCAATACAGGAAAGGTTTTTAGGCAGTTATGTGTATGCAAAGATATGAAGTACCCAAATGCTTCTCTCACAGTGGTTCCCAAATGCACACAGACTCACAGTGTGATTCTAGACAACCAACACTATCCCTAGAAGTTTACCAAAACTCATTCACTACTCTGGAACGGGTAAGGGGACTGCACACAATCTACATATTTCAGTACTGCACTTTAGTGTCAAAGCCTAACTCATTTTATGAATGCATAAGCAATGACTGGCTTCTAATGCTACTAAAATTTGACAACATGACAGGCTTTAAAACAGTTATCTGTCAGCAAATACATGGTGTTACCAAATGCTTCTCTCACAATGCTTACCCAAATACCCACAGACTCACAGTGTGATTGTACACAGCCATCTATCCCTTCTACAAAATACATTTACTAGTCTACAAGATCTAAGGTGACTGCACACATTACAGAAAATGTTCTACAACACATTAGTACCAAAATGCTTCTCTCAAAATGATTCCCAAATGCACACAGACTCACTGTGTGATTCTAGACAAACAACACTATCCCTTGCACTATACCAAAACACATTTCCTAATCTAGAAGGAGTACTACATTTTAGTGTAGAAACATGACTCATTTTGCAAATTCATAAACAATGACTGGTTTCTAATTCTACCAAAATATAAAAACAGCACAATTATCTGTCTGCAAACACATGAAAAACACAAATGCTTATCACATAATGGTTTCTACATGCACACACACTGTCAATAAGATTGTAGACAAAAAAAGTACTCCCTGCACTTTAGCAGGAGAAATACATTAGTCTGATTAAAATCAAAATAGACCACATACATTCCCTCACAATTAAATAACTCACCTTTTAAGTTGTTTTGTAGATTAAGAAGTATATCAGTCACACACCAGATTTTCTTATACAGAATCTCTGCACTGTGCACCTGTCAGCAAAACCAAAGAACGGCAAAGATTCCCTCTCATTTTCCACATATATACATGTAAACATCAAATCACATTCCTTCCCACATTAATTCAAAAGCTAACACACATTTCTATTGGTTAAACATTTCAACCCTTTCCAAATGACATAAATTTGAACCCTACCCCCAATCTGCCTTTTGCCTGTTACCATAGAAACAGGTCATGAAACACTGAACTGAGCACACAGGTCACAAGTTCAGCACACAATGTTGCTAATCAAAACAGCAAGTGTGCTTGACTTTTCAACATATCAGCTTATCATATATGATGTTCCTTTCAATCAGTTTTTGTTAACCAATAGGAATCATGCGTTTAAAAAACAGAAACATGCACCCTACTTTTCAGTGTAGAAGGTTGTCAAACAACCAATGATTTCTTGTCTTTTTTCAAAACTGCATCTTAGCCACCATTTTAGAAAAATCTTACTTTTCAAACTGCCATTTTATTTACAGAGACCATCTGAGTGCATCCAGACCTCCCTTCAAGATGCTTAGAGTGTGGATTGTGGGACACAGCTATATTTTCTGGCGCCAAAGGAATGCAGAAAACAAAGGCATTCACAAAGACCTAGGTTTGCCAAATGTAGACATTAACCTCTTGCGTGCCCCGCCCTTTCCCCGCCCTGTGCCGGGTTTCTATTAGCAGGCGGGGTTCATGACGAGATGGTCTCGTCATGGGCACAGCGCAACCGCGGCCCATGACGAGACCATCTCGTCATGGGCACTGAAGGGGTTAAATGGATTGGACAGAGAGGGTTAAAGTGGCACCAATTGATGCCATTGGTAAAATCCTTTATGCATCTCCAACACCCTGACCTCATAATAGTGCACTGTGGTGGCAATGACCTAGGCACTTTGACTGGGGTAGGTCTGGAAATGCTCATGAAGGACACCTTTGCAGAATTGATTTCACTTTTTCCCAAAACTGCCTTTGTGTATTCTAACATATGCCAAAGGTAGAAATGGAACTGGTCCAATCATTTTTGTCCACAGATTGAGAAAGCTAGGAAACATGTGAATAAATCTGTTTCTGCTTTTCTCCAAGACTATAGAATGGGGTCCATTTACAATAAAAATCTGCGCTTTCATATGCAAGAGATGTATAGGATAGATGGAGTACACTTTACTGATGAAGGAAACAGAGTCTTCCTCAACAACTTTAGACTCTGTATAGGTACTTACTTATAAGTACCAAAAACCCTCAATGAACACAACGGCTCTTTTTAGAGCCACTCAAGAACGAAACACTTAAACTTGATGTTTATCTCCAACAAATGTCAGTTTTTTTTCCTTGGATCCGCGCACCCAACGTGTTAGGAACCGCGCACCCAACGCGAGAGAAATCGTGCACCCAACGCGTTAGGATGCGCGACTCCTAATTTTACTTTAAAAAAATAAAATAGCCCCTATCACTAATTTTTATTATCACCAGGGACCCCATCCCCCGGGGTTTATTAAAAAACGTTGTGGACCGTGGGGGGAGCCCCAACGCCCCCACGGTCCCAGCCGGCTCCCCACGTCCTTCGGGAGCCGGCATTGCTTTTCCACATGGGGAGCTGCTAACATGCAGCTCCCTGTGTGGAAAAGCAATATTGTTTGGATTTTGAAAGAGAGCAGGTTTACCAAAGTTTGCTATGGGAGGGCGGGAGACTCCTGCCCTCTCATAGCAAACAACAGTGTCCTGGGAGTGGGCACCCCCCCCTCAAACAATAAAGCCCCGGGGGGTGGTGGTCCCCAGGGCTTGGGGGGGCTGTTACAGATTTTGCCCCCGAGATTTGGCCCCCCCAGGGGCTAATTATTAACGAAGCGCGGCCGGATCCGCGCAACCTGCGTGCATTTTGACTTTTTTTTTTAAAGGGTGCCCCAGGGGGTCCTTCTGGGACCCCCTAAGCAACACTAGACACACACTTATTTCCCTTACTTAATCTGACTCGCTTCTACCGAGGCACAAAATGGCTGCCAACAGTTCCTGCTTTTGAATGTTGACAGACACTTGACACCCAATTAGCATTCAGCACGTGATCAGGAAGGTGCACGCTCGGTTCGCAAAGGGTGCGCTTAGGGTGCGCATAGGGTGCGCGGATCCTCCGAGGCCATAGATATATCTATTTTTTTTACTCTAATTTTCTCAGGAACTACTGAACGGATTTACACCATTTATGCAAAAGGCATGAGTCTGAACTGAGGACTACCTCTTTGCCAAATTTGGTGTAATTCCATTCAGCAGTTCGGGCTGTAGCTGCGTCAACAGGTCCTATGGGAAATTGCATGGGGAAAACGCGTTTTGGGACCCCCTCGGCCCCCGCTTGACGAATCACCACGAAACTTTCAGGATAGGAGCAGACCAGAGCTGGCCAAAAGTTCTGAAAATTTCGCAAAGATTCATCAACCGGAGCCAGACTTATTGGGAATAGAATGTTGCAGATTTCCTATGGAAAATAGGTCCTAACTATAACTACCTACTGGCGACCACCAGTAGGTGATATATATATATATATATATATATATATTATCTACTGGCGGTCGCCAGTAGATAGTTATAGTTATGACCGTGTTTCCATAGGAAATCTCAAAATTCTATTTTGAATAACTTTGGCGCCGGTTGACGAATCATCGCGAAATTTTAAAACTAATGGGGCGCTCCGTTCAGCTCCTACCCTGAAAGTCTCGGGGGGATTCGTCAAGCGGGGGCCGAGAAAAAAGGGGATCCCAAAACACGTTTTCCCCATGCATTTTCCCATAGGACCTTTAGTCGAAGGTACAGCCCGAACGGCTGAACAGAATTACTTGAAATTTGGCAAAGAGGTAGTCCTCAGGTCAGCGATGTGCCTTTTGCATATATGGAGTCAATCTGTTCAGTAGTTCCTGAGAAAATTGCAGTTAAAGTACATAGATATCTATACCCGCGCACTGTGCATGCACGGTGCGCGCACCCTAACGTGCGCGAGCGTAATTCTGATTGGTGGTTACATGTCAGTCAACATTCGAATTGGTCGAAATCAGGAAGTGTCGGCCGCCATTTTGTTTGTTTTGAGTGCGAGAGTGAAAAAGGAAGGTGGCGAACGTGAAAAGGGGGCAGGGTAGAGAGTTCCTGACCCCCTAGCCTTTGTCAGGGGGTCCCTGAAGGACCACGAAGGCAGAAAAAAACATTTTAATTTTTTTAAAAAACAATTGCGGGGTGTGCACACCGTGCGCGCACCGTGCGCGCACGGTGATAAAACATTTAAAAAAAAATAAAAATTTAATAAGTAGTTTATTGTAAAATAAATATATAAAAAATATAATAATAAATACATAACTTAGCATTTAAAAAACCGTACAAATTCACTGAAAAAAACCATAGGTTTCACACACGTTATAGTTAGGAATTAGCATTTAAAAAACCTTGCAAATTCACTTAAAAAACCATAGGTTTCACACATGTTATAGTTAGGTGGACATTTCACTCGTAAAAAACCAATGAAATTCCCCCGTTATGGTTAGTTCAGATAACTATAGCTCGCGCGACCGCCACTCTATCAAAAGGATGATGTCATCAGTGATGTCATGAGTGATGCCACTGACCATGTCATGAGTGATGTAATATGTGGCATCATGAGCAGTGGATTGCGGGCGCGCGAGTAATGTTACCTAGGGACACTCACATTTACTCTTAGAGCAAGCATTCCTGCAATTACAATACAACATCTTTTAAATGCAAAAGTAAAGAGAACAATGGTTAAACATAACATGACATTTCATATAGGTAAAATAGAATAAGATACTTCAAGCAAAGCCGAGCAAGACATTTTAAGCAAAGGAAGACAAGAGCTCCCAGTTCTTGGGGAAAACCTGCACAGCCTGTTAACCTACATACAGACGGCGAGGTTGTCCGTCGATATCTGTGGGTGCTCCCTTTTTATATCATTTTGTGGGCTCCTTTGCACGCTACATCTACCTACGTATGCTACCCAAAAGCTTCGTCTGCAGATTTTACCAGACATTTCGTCATTTACCCACTTAATGCTGACAATGGACTGGGTGAAAAGGTCAGTCTCTCAGGCCAATCGCTTATCGTAAGTTCCATAGAGCAAGCAGAAAATAATGGGTATTGTACAGGAATTCAATATATTCATGTATAAAATCTCCTCAGTTCTCCTAACTTGACGCTCTGCGGTTGCCACTTCCTTAAAAGCGGGAAACATGCCCAGGAAGCAAGTACCAGTCCAGGATGCAGCCTACTGTATGTCGACAGCTTCAGGGGGATGTTGAACTTTGATACCGAGCACGGAGCACTCGGGTAGGGTGGGGGCTACTAGTTTGGAGCAGAAGGCCTCGCAGACCTGCCTTCAGACTGCTATACACTAAAATTGCAGAGCTATGGTCAATTTAACAAAGAGGCCTACATATTGAACAGAAGGGCCTACACAGGGGTTTTATGCTGGCTGAGTGGTAAGGATGTCTCAGGATAATTATATAGCAACACAGGACCCGCTGGTCAATTTAATACGGCCTACAAATGCGGCTGGCAGGGCAAGGACAAGGGTCTCATACTTCAGGTGTGGACAGAACGGGCCAGGGGCCCCCTGTGATACAAAATCTACCCTCCTTCAAGGCTGTGGCAATGTAATAGACCATTGTGGGCAGAAGGAAGAGGCAATGGTAGTACAACCATACATGCCAACAGACCCGATTCAGCCAGGAAACGTCCAATGTTTTTAAGCTCAAATGGGCTTTATTTGATCTGTCTCCTGTCTACAATATCCTCTTTTTCAATGTAACTCAAAGGGGAAAATCAATACCCCAGTTTTTTTTCAAAATCTCCCTCTTACCAAGTTCAAAATGTTCGCAAGTATGGTACATTGGATCATGGAAGGAAATGGGATAGGGACATGGACTTGGATAACAGAGGACAGGAGAGACATGGAGAGGTGCACCAAACTGACCCTGCAGGGCAGGCATCAGGGTTTGCAGCAGCACAATACACCACACAGGGCATGCAGGACGGGAGTGCAGCACAACAATCCATAGAAAGCAAGAGGGAGGGGACAGGACCATGCACAGAGAACAGAGGGGAAAGAGGCAATGGTAGCTAGCTGACCATAATGGACAGACAGGAGAGAAAGCTGCAGCATAACAGAACATAAAGGGCAGGAGGGACGGACATATCTGTCTTTCTGAAAAAAAAATATTTGTAATATATGTATAGCTAAAAATTAATGGAAGAAGACATGGGTAAATAAGCGTCTAAATACAGTGATGTAATATCTGACGTCATCAGCAGAGGATTGCGGTCGCGTGAGTTATAGTTGCCTGCACTAACTATAACGGGGGAATTTCAATGGTTTTTCAGGAGTGAAGTGTCCAGCTAACTATAACATGTGTGAAACCGATGGTTTTTTAAGTGAATATATATATATATATATATATATATATATATATATTCCAGCACACCGTCACTCCTCAGCTTACACCATGGACGGAGATGGACCACAATTTCGTGCCATAACGTGCCGTAACCTGCTCGGTCCTGATGCATTTCGGTTTGAAAGAACCTTGATCACATGACACAGGTACGAGACTTCCTTTCATTTTTAAAGTGACAGTGCAACAATAGTATGCGCTCATGTGACTGCAAGTCGGCTAAACATAGTAGATAGACTTCGGCAAATGACATGACAGCTAAAAAATGTGTTTAGGGCATTTGAAACATAAAAGCATATAAAAGCATATAAATGTAGAAATGAGTGTGCATATATATATATATGTTCGCCACTTAATATAGCCTCATTTAATTCATAAACTTCTTAATGTTCAAAGGACGGTCCAAGTTAATGTCCATATTTATCTATAATGGATGGTGTAATTCCCTTCCAATTGACCATCAACGCTATCCCTAATATCAGAATAGTGGCAGATAACCAATGGTTATTCCGTCAAATTAGCCTGTCATATAATTGCTGACTGCATTATTTACAGTTCTCAATGCCTGATGTCCAATTGCGCATACAATTAAGTGAAAATTATCCATACATAGTATAGTGCATATATAAACAATAAAGTGCGACTGCTTTGTAGTGCAAAGGTCAGACTGGTTCAACATAGTCCCATACGTATCACATGTAGATATATCTAATATTAGTACTGGTACGTATCTTCTGGTATCATTAATATAGATATATGTCCACCTGATTATATATACTTAGTGTGCAAAACCGCAATCATATTTGATGTAATAAACAGCAATTTTTACATATATTCATTATAGACAGTAGTTAAATAAATAATGAATTAAAATACAATAAATTAATCCTTTAAGTATGTAAAATTCCAATCTTATAAAATTCTATCAAATCCATACCTATTGAAGATTTTGATGCATAGGCCAATGATTGTAAAAAATACTGAAATTATCTTATCAACTTATGATAATATGTTAGAACCATCATTTTGAAAGAATGTGTGCAACTAATTTTTTTCTTTCTCTCGTGGAGAAAATGGTTGAAATGTATTTCTTCTGGACATTCCCCTAGAAAAACAAGAGAAAGAGTATTACAGGTTTATTCTGTGTTTCCTACTTGAGTTCATTGGGTCATTAATTCCTGATCGACGTAATGTTATAAGTGGGAAATGTTCTCACTAAAAGACAGTTATACATTGGAGAAAAAAGGGGGAACATGTTTGAACTTAATTTTTAGAGGCAGGTATAAAGATTCTCAGTAATGTTCAAACCATTCGGCTGTTTGGTATCAAGTTCAATAATGTATTTAGTTTCCAAACGTCTCAGGGCACTCTCCCTATTACCGCCCCGTCTGCTCGGTGGGATGGTATCAATAATAACATATTTGAGCTCTTTGTTGTTAGAAAAATGGCGGTCTTTAAAGTGGCGTGCAACTGGATATGTATTATCCTGGTGGTTGATTGCCCTGAGGTGTTGCAGAATATGTTTGTGGGCTGGAAGTTTTGTACTGCCCACAAACAACAAATTACAGGGACAAGTTAGTACATTACATGATCAGTTTTACATGTAAGTAATTTATTGATAAAATGTTTTCTGTCACTGAAGGGAGTTTTGTATTCCATCATGTTAATTCCATGTTGACATGCCTTGCATGTTTTACAACGGAAGAAACCTATGTGTCTCGAGAGCCAATTGGTCGAATCAATTGTTTCTGGGTTTGTTGTTACTAATTGGTCTTTCATGGATGGACCCCTACTATATGTCACCGACACCCTGGTTGGTAGATCAGCCCAATAGTGGGATCACTTAAAACCAATGGCCAATTTTTCTGTAAAATAGATTTGAGTTGATTACTGTACTGTAAAATAAGCCTCAAATTATTCTGTTTGATTGCCACATCATCGGCGTCTAGTACAGTGTTAATTGCCAATATGTTTCCCTTCTTGTCTTTTAATAACTCAGCTCTTGTTTTAACCATAGATTTACTGATGGCAACCTCAATAGTCTTATGAGAGTATCCTCTTGCCAAGAATCTTAATTTACATTCATTTTGGGCATGTTTGAGATCGGTATCATTGCTGTGGAGTCGTCTCATTCGCAGCATCTCTCCATAGGGAATACTATTGACGAGATGCTGCGGATGTGCACTACCTGCATGGAGGGTTGAGTTGCCTGCTGTCGGTTTCCTAAAGAGTTTGGTCTCTATTTGGTCATTGTCAATATATATCTGAGTATCTAGGAAAGTAACAGCTTTTTCACTAATGGTAGCAGTGAAATGTAAATTAAGCTTATTGATATTGATGTCTGTTACAAATTGTAAGGCCGAATCTTTTGTGCCATTTCATATGACGTACAAATCATCTATATATCATAACCACGATATCACCCTATTTTCATTTTGCAGTAGCGCCTTGAGGACCAACTCCTCCCATCTGCCCATATGTAGGCAGGCATAACTTGGAGAGAAGCTGGCCCCCATAGCCACTCCTCTGAATTGCTGATACAGGACATTATTGAACATAAAGATGTTATTCGTAAGGCAAAATAAAATCATATCGAGTAGCATTATCTTATGCTTTTCACAATGGTCCTGTTCTTTGTTCAAATAGTGTTCAATCGCTACAATACCATCTTCATGTCTTATACTAGTATAAAGCGATGACACATCTAAAGCCATCATGATGTATGATTGTTCCCATTTGATTTCTTGTAACTTATTAAGAAAATCACTGGTGTCACGTACATACGATGGTAATGATTTTACATGAGGCTGGAGAAAATGATCCACATATTGTGAGGTGTGTTCAAGGAGGCTGTTTTGGGCCGATATGATGGGTCGTCCTGGGGGTTTAATAGGATGCTTGTGCGTTTTAGGAATAAAATAGATGGTTGGAATGACTGGATATTTGTTCCTCAAAAATGTATATTCCTTAGTCGTGATAAGGTCCTGCTTTTGCCATGTATGTAGCATATGTTGGTACTGTGTATAAATAGTTTTTAAATTTGTGCTACTTATTCTTGCATAACAGTCCCTGTCGTTCAGTTGTACATATGCCTCCTTGTTGTATTCAATTTTGCTCCAGATCACTCTATTACCTCCCTTATCGGAGTTTCGTATGACTATGGCTTTGTTCTCCTTCAATTTGACAATGAGCTCATTGCATTTTTGAACTTGCCATCGATATTTATTTTTTTGTCCTTGAATTTTATAGTTAAATTTTTTGATTTGTTCAGTTACCAGCTCATGGAATACGTCAATAGAGTCTCTTAGGGTAATGGGGTTAAAGGTAGATTTAGGTTTAAAATTGGTTCTTTGCTTTGCTGTCCTTTTCAGGGGGGAGATTGGATTACTAGCCCCTATTTCCACCTGTGTGTCTGCCAATTCAGATACATTCTGTGGTTGTAACCAAAGTTCTTCCAGGGTCTCCATGAGTGGAGCATCTCTTTGTGTTAGATTCCCAATTTCGTCTCCTTTAGATGTGGTCTCAAGTAATTATTTGTCTTTCTTGGTAAGTTTATGACATTTTTTTAATTTGAGCTTTCTCACAGTTTTGTAAATATCCATGCGCATTTTTGCATAGTTGAAATTAATTCTGGGACAGAATGATAATCCTATACCTAAAATACGTTTTTCTTCATCACTGAGTTTTACATTGGACAAATTCATTATAGTTTTATCATCTTTGTCTGTAATGATATCTACCAACGTCTCCCTCTTTGTTTCCTGGTTTTTGGTCCGTTTCCTGTTTGCTTGTCTTCTTTGTCGCCTCCTATAATTTTTGCGTTTCCTTCGTTGTTCCTCGGTTTTCTGGGGCGTAGTGTCTGTCTCCGGTCGTGATATAAAAAAGATAACTCTTGGACCAAGGTGTTGGGTTTGGCTTGTGTTGTTCCTGTCGCTTCGTAGATTTCATTATCAGAGCTACTTTCAGCTGGGGAACTGATGTCGGATAGCGTTAAATTTGAACCAGCTGTGCTTCCTTGTATTACTCCTATTTTTGGTGGTATTACTAATTTGTCTTTTGATTAACGCATCGCTTCATATTTTTGGGCAAAAGTAAAAATCTGCCCGCGTTCATAATCTATTTTGTTGCGATTAAATTTAAATTTCTTGCGTTCTTTTATCAAATCTTCCTCTTTTAGAAGTTGTGTTGTCATTTCCTCACGTAGCTTGGTTCGTTCCTCCATTGTACCCATTTCCTCTATTTCATCATTTAGTTTGTTAATTTCTTCCATTAATGTAGCCCTGTCAATGTCAGCATATTTGATTAAAATCAATATCAAGCGTTTGGAAGAGTCCAAATTACATTCTGCCCATTCGCGCATCATTTCGATATTGGGATTTTCATAGCTTGGTGCAAGAAATATTCTTAAGCCACGGGGAACCCTCCCCACATCACTATACCGTTGAAGTGATCGGGACTCCCACCATTTACTTTGTTCTGCTTTACTCTTTTTTTCCAGAATTCTGAATTTCTCCTTTAAAGTATTCATAGGACTAGTCTTTGGTCTGACCGTGTTCTCATGATTATCGGCGGGTGTGTAGTCGTTGAATATATCTACTGCCGCCGCCTCTCTATTCCGCACCGTGTCATCCGACATGGCAGTTTATATGATTGTTGATATAGTAGGGGAAAAGCTTGACTTCTGTTTGTCAATATTGGTTTATATTCCCCCTGATTAGGCACTCCTCTCTACCCCAACAAATGCCGCACTCAGTCCTACCTGGTTAGCTGCTCAGCAACGCGGGTCCTCCGACTCGGGTTGCTTCGTAGATTCCTCAGGCTTTACAGTGATCGCTTGGCTGTGGGGGGTCAGACGCTCGATTCCTTCACAGGAAATGCCGCTTGTATTGGTTCCGGGTTGCCTCGTAGCCAGTCACCTCCTTACTTGCGTCGACCTAATCCAGAGAGGGGGTCCGTCGTAAATCGTTGGAGATTTATCGGCTTCCAAAATATTCCAGCACACTGTCACTCCTCAGCTTACACCATGGACGGAGACAGACCACAATTTCGTGCCATAACGTGTAGTTTATTGCCTGCTCGGTCCTGACGCGTTTCGGTTCGAAAGAACCTTGATCACATGACACAGGTACGAGACTTCCTTTAATTTTTAAAGTGACAGTGCAACAAACGTATGCGCTCTTGTGACTGCAAGTAGGCTAAACATAGTAGATAGACTTCGGCAAATGACATGACAGCTAAAAAATGTGTTTAGGGCATTTGAAACATAAAAGCATATAAAAGCATATAAATGTAGAAATGAGTGTGCATATATATATATATAGATGTTTGTCACTTAATATAGCCTCATTTAATTCATAAACTTCTTTATGTTCAAAGGACGGTCCAAGTTAATGTCCATATTTATCCATACACAGTAACAGTAACGCCAAATTTAGGATTCCGTTGTTTTGTGGTGGGTAGGGGTAGCCTACCTTCCTCTCACGCATTAATCTCACTCATTACTTCAAAACTTGACTCCTAATTGTTTTACCTCAGCTTCTTGCGCCGAATATTTTAGCTTTGTTAGTTCTGCACTTGTAGGGATTGGGGAAACACTAATGTATTTTACTGTACTGTCATGAACTTGAATATGTGTTGATTCCTTTTTCAAAAATATATATTCTGCATTTGACTATTTCTGACCTAGTGTGGGGTGGATCTGCATTTCCTCTGCTGATTGTCGGGAGCAGTCAGAGGTTCTCTGGACGGCCGTCGTGAGTAGCTTGTAGACGGCAGCCATTTTTCCTCCTGGAACAGCTAGAGAGGCAATTTTGAGAGGGCACACTCTAGCTTCCCAACTCATTAGATGCATTTAAACTGGTTTGCTGCATGGACCCAGCTGATGAATGGTTAGCGGTGGGCTTCCTCACATTACGGTAGCCTACCTATCTCTCACTCATTACTTTAAAACTTGACTCCTAATTGTTTTACCTCAGCTTCTTGCACCAAATATTTTAGCTGTGTTAGCTCTGCACTCATAGGGATTGGGGAAACACTAATGTATTTTACTGTACTGTCAAGAAATTGAATATGTGTTGATTACTTTTTTAAAAATATATATATTCTGTATTTGGCTATTTCTGACTTGGTGGGGGTGGAGCCACATTTCCTCTGCTGATTTTGGGGAGTAGTCAGAGGTTTTATGGACGGCCGTCATAAGTAGCTTGTAGAGGTGGGCATTTTTCCTCCCGGGACAGCTAGAGCGGCCATTTCGAGAGGGCACGCTCTAGCTCCCCGACTCATTAGATGCATTTAAACTGGGTCGCTGCGCGGACATGCTGCCAGCGCACCAAAGGCAAGCACGTCTGCACCCATCAGTGCCCTGGAGGCGTCCAGCATCAGCCACTATGTCCAAATCTGTTCAAATGCCTACAGCTCTTCACAACTTCGTATCCTTGCTACCAACCCTAGTTGACTGCCGCTGAACCCGGACACTCTAGGTCCTCCAGGAACCATATGCACCTCCTGCAATTTTAGCCTGGCGTGTAATGAACCTGCCTCCCTAAACTACCCAGAGCAGCTCCCTTCTCTTAAAGCAGCTTTGATTAATGCACCCTCCCTTCCAATGCAAGCTATTGACATACATGACCTATTGTGAGGAACCCTTTGACGCACTGTTCGCAACAGAGACAAGGCTCACTGACAACTCGGGTCCCGACATTTGGACAGCAGTACCGAAGGGATATAAAATTGTACGGAAGGACAGAAGTGGGGGCAGGGGTGGAGGGCTAGCCATTATCTTTAAGGAATCCTACACTTTGACCATGCTGCCCCATGTGAATTTGGAGAAGGCAGAGATACTAGGGTTCACCCTCATCCTCTCTTCTAAACAATCTATATTTCTGGGGCCCTCATATACAGACCTCCTAGCACGTCTGGAGGGTTTGTATCCGCACTTTGCGAAGTGGTATCCCCCTGACCCTTAGATACGGACATTGCATCCTGCTGGGGGATTCCAATCTACATATAGACTGTGACCATGTAAAGGATAGCCAAACACTAATCGAGAGTTGCACTGCCATGGGCCTTATGCCTGCCATTATGGCCCCTGCTCACCTGGCCGGGCATTTGCTAGACCAAATATTCACTATAATTCCTTCGAAGTTGATCCTTCTACTCCTTTGGTCTGGTCCGATCATTATATGCTCAGGTTCAGATGGCCTAAACTCAGTAATGTCCCTTCCAAAGAAGGCAACTTACCCTGTATGGTAAGGGCCTTCTGCAAAATCATCTCGGAATTACTAACCAACAGGCTTGATGTTTCGAAACCCTCTCTGACTGGCATGATCAACAATGATATGGGCCTGGTTGATGGCTGGATTGAGTCAGCCTGCCAATCACTGGCACCGGAAAGTAGTATCAAACATCATCAGTCTAAAGTGCCTAGCCCTTGGTTTACCCCGTCCCTTAAAAAATTAAATTAGCATGCAAACGTAAAGAGAGGCTATGGAGGCTAAACTACTGTCCAGCTGCCAAAGCAAACTATAAAGTAGAACTAGGGAAATACTATAAAGAAATTAAATTAGCAAAAAAAAACTACTTTGAGTCAAAACTTCTAAAAGCCGGTATCATTCTAGAGAACTTTTCAAAACTGTGAAATCCTTCTCTATGCCAGAAGTCGGATCCAATGAGAAACTGCCTTCCGAGTAATGCTGTGAGATGCTCGCCTCATTTTTCTAGGAAAAAATAAATATCATCCAGGCTAGCCTCCGACCACCTACGATGGGATATATGATACATCAGGTAATGCTTCAGGGGTGGTCGATAACCATGAAGTATCGGATCACGACATATCCTCTACTACGGAAGTATGCTCTCTGAACTCTTTTGACCCAATCTCCTTGAATGACTCTCTGTGTGCCCTAAAATTCCTTAAATCAGGTTCCCTGCTGGACCCTGCCCTTGCCTTCATTCTTGTCATGGGGGCAGAGGCTATAAATTCACTCATGAACCAGCTATTGAATACTTCCCTCTCTTCAGCCACTGTTCCCTCCAAATGGAAGCAAGCAAAGGTCATTCCGTTGCTAAAAAAGGCCCAGGCAAACCCCTCTGACCCGGACAATTATAGGCCTATCTCTCTCCTCGCCGCCCTCTCGAAACTCTTAGATAAACACGTGAACTAGCAGTTATCATCCTTTCTTGAAAAGAACTTCCTACTTCACCCTAGCCAGTCGGGTTTTTGCCCTAACCACAGTATGGAAACTGCTCTACTGGAGGTAGTCGACACCATCCGGCTGGCTCTGGTAGCAGGGGAGAGAGCGCTGTTGGTCCTTCTAGACCTACCGGCTGCTTTCAATAAGGTCACACACCAGATTCTCCACTCCCGGCTCCACTCAATTGGCATCAGAGGTCAGACCTGGAAATAGCTTGCATCTTTTCTCAAGGTGAGGGGGCAGGAGGTCTGGTGCCATCCTTACTCAGCCACGTCTTGCATGCTGAAGGATGGTGTCCCACAGGGTTTGGCCCTAAGTCCGACCTTGTTTAAAATCTACCTTGCACCTTTGGTCTCAATGGTAGAATCTTTAGAGGCTAAAATTGTGTCATACGCAGCTACTGTTTACGTGGAAGAACAATAAGCCCTGCCTGGCGAATTAAACAGTACCTGCCTTTCAGCTGTATTTGGGTGGTTGGCTGTGAATCAGTTGAAATGTAATGCAGGAAAGACAGAGCTACTTTTCTTCGGCACGGATGCAGAAACACCGCTGCAATACTTCTGGCCAGCAGACGCTCCCACCCCTCCTAATAAAAATCTGGGGGTGAAAATTTGGAGTTTAAACTTGATAACCAGCTGTTATTCTGCGCCCATGTAAATTCTGTAGTAGGCACCTGTTTTGCTCTTCTGCGCCTTCCTCATAAATTTTTGTTTTTACTTTCTGTATCTGCCAGACAACAGGTGCTACAAGCCTTGATTAAATCCCGTCTTGATGCCCAATTATTTGCTGGACAGGCTCCTGCTTGTCCAAAATGCAGCAGCCCATACCATCTGTGAGCTCCCCCCGGAACGCGCATGTGTCTCACCTCCTGAGGAGTCTCCATTGGCTTCCAGTGAGGAATAGAGTAATCTTTAAGATTCTACTTGTGACTCAGAAAGCCCATTATGGGATGGGACCTGGCTATCTTAAACACAGGATTTCGTTCTATGCCCCACTGAGAAATCTTCGCTCCTCGAATCTTCTGTTAGCCAGTGCCCCTCCATATAAAGAAGGCCAGGACGTGGGTGGGCTCTATCCTGCCTTGGTCCGTCCTTTTGGAATAAACTGCCCCTGCCCCTCAGAAACACTGGGTCTACGCCCCTGTTCCGGAAAAAACTGAAAACTTGGCTCTATTCCTTCCCTTCCCTGGTGGAGAAGTGTGGCTCAATGGTTAGAGCGGCAGACCATGATGCAGAGGTTTGGCCTGGGACCAGGGTTCAATTCCCACCTCGGCGGGTCTTGGGCTCAATTTCCTCGGACCTGATAATTCTCGCCTCGGTGCCTATTCTAATCATGGGTCCCACTCTGCAACTCTGGGCAATAGCTTTCTTAATCTCCTCAACGGCCCCAACAGCACTGGGATGCCTGGCTTCACCTTGGGGGTGCCCAGGAGTGGACATTTCACACGGAAAAGCCAGGAAGGGTTCCACAGCGGTATGAGTACAGCACCAGGAAACCCCAGTCCGGGGTATAAGTGCGCTATAAAAGTACAAATTCATTTCATTTCATTTTCCCTTAATCCCCCATTTCCCCCACTGTTACCCTTCTGCATCTAGTGCCAGGACACTCCTTGGAGTAGCAGTGCACTCTACAAATACCCCCACATAGACATAGACATTGTGGTAAAGGGATGTTAGGGTAATTTTAGGGTTTAGGGGTGGGTAGTGGTAAAAGTGTAAAGGGAGGTGTGGGCAATTTGCGGGATTAGGTGTGTGTAGTGGTAAAGGGAGATATGGGTAAATGTAGTGTTTGGAGTGAGTAGTGATGAAGGAAGGTAAAATTACTTTTAGGGATGGGTAGTGGTAAAGGGTATGGGTAATTTTGGGGTTTTAGGGTGGATAGTGGTAAAAGAAGGTTAGGAGTTAGTGAAATAAAAAGGGAGGGTTGGAGGGATCCCTCCAAAAAAGAAAGTTATTAAATTAAATATTAAATGTAGGGGTGGGTAATGGTAAAGGGAGGTATGGCTAATTTACGGGTTTAGCGGTGGGTTGGGGGTTATGGTAAAAAGGGATTAGGAATACATTTACAACAGGGGAAGAGTTTACCCCGAAAAGAAACAAAATAATGTAATATTACATTCAAATTAAATATATATATATATGTTTTAGTTATCTTAAATGTACTTACCGTGTGAGTTAAAGGCATTCGTTGTAATGTCACACAACCGTAATTTGGCCCCCTGCACAGCACGATTTGTCGCGATACATGTGCACTTAAAGAAACACATAAATGCCTCTATTGGGATGACGGTTTCCGTGGCATTGACATCACAATTTAAAAGGAAAGGAGGTTTACATGCCTTCCCTCTCAGTGGTTGCTGTACCAAAGGGAAGGCTTTGCACAGCTGGGCTGGGAAGCAGCTGAGCCAATACTTGCTTGGAATTCCATCCTTCCTGTACGTTTCAAGTCGGTGCTTGCAGTGGCCTCTTTCCTCCCGCTTATTGACGCTGATCACTCAAACATTAGCATTACATGTATAGTGTGTGATGTGCTGGAGCAGGAATGCAAGAAAAAGGAAATAAACACCCAGGAAGCGCTTTAGGCCTCGGCAGGGTTAGGAAAGTGCTATGTAAACACCTGTACAATCTACCTGACATGACCTCCTTTTAGAAACCTGTTGACTGAGTCGTTTACTGCACATGGCAGCATTACTCAGGGTTCACATTTGAAATCAGTTCTTTGTTGGATGTGATCCGTGGCCTTTATCATAGACACAATCCCACTAGCAGAGTTTACTCCTTGCTCACAAAACGAGGCATAAGGGTCGTCAACATCTGGACAAATACATGCCATGGGCGCAGCCTGTGGAAATCACTGTCACGGATCTGAAATATTTTACGGTAATGTCTAAAGTTTACATGAAGAAAATGCCACTTTTTACGCAAAGATAAATGATCCCACAATCGTTTGAGTAAAAGAGTTTGGCAAAGGGGTAAAACAAGACCAGAAGTGGCAGATAACCTCCTATATTAACTCACAGTAACAGTGACCCTTGCTTCCTAATTCAACCGCATTTATTCGCATATATTTGTAAACATTTAGGGAGGCCGTTCCAACCAATTGTAAACGTGCCAATAAAATGTGTGCATTGTGTTCTATCCCCGTTCAGACTGGTATCTAGGTGTCTATACATCAGTAAGTGGCACCACGATCCAGGGCAAAATGTAGGGGTCTCCCAGGGTCTCAATTGTAACATCTGCCCTCATTATGGTGACCCTCAGCATGCTTGTTAATAATCACTCAGGGCATTCGCAAAGCCTGCAGTCCACAAACTCATGGGAATTATGACTGTAAAATTGTGTTTTTTGGGTCCCAACATGGGTTTAGAAAGGGACAATGCATCGCTATTTGGAAAGGGCTGGCGCTGGACGTCCCTTCCAAACAACGATTCGTTATTATATATGCATCATGTTTTGCAACCGAAATCCAGTTGCAAAACGCTGAAAAATATTGCCGATTCCTGAGTTGTGGTGGTAACACATTCGCAAAAGGGAAGAGTGGCCCTTTGAGACCCCTTCCGCTTTGTGAATGTGAAGAACAAATGTGTTGGGGAGCGTCATTGGTCCATGGGAGCAGGCATTGGTCCATGGGAGCAGGCATTGGTCCATGGGAGCAGGCATTGGTCCATGGGAGAAGGCATGGGTCCATGAGAGCAGGCATGGGTCCATGGGAGCAGGCATTTGTCCATGGGACAGCTGCCAACTCCAAAACAAACTTTTTAAGATGCTGCCCCATTTCCTTCAAGGAAAGCCGGCTGCATCAAATGCATGTGTGTTAGTTGTTGATGTTTCTGTTGCTGTACACTAGACCTTCCTTACTCTGAATGGCTGGATTGGAGATAACAGTGAACATGACTTTTGTCACATTTTTAGTATTTTAGGAATTTGGAAAGCAACTGCAAGTCAAATCCTGATTTAGGGTATTTTTCCATTAATCACAGATAGCACATTTGGATTGTATGGAAACATAAACTACCAAAAAGGGACACTGTTCCAAAGGTAATGTGACGAGGAATGCCCCGTAATCATTACCAGAAAACAAAGGAGAAGCAAAGAAAGGAAAAAACCTAGGTATGGAAAGGGACCCCCCATGAAGGAGAAAGCACAAGTCTTATCTCCTGTTGCCCTCACACACCCCGAAGGATGTCATGCTTCATCATCGGGCATTTGCTCCTCGTCGGGCCCGGCACTGCAATGCCCAACGGGTCCCCCGAAGGGTCACTTTAACGGAGATCTTTTTGGGGAAATGCCGGATGGTGCTTGTGGGTGTGTGGGGTATGAGTCCCTAAAGGAGGGTGAAAAAGTGCGTGCAGGGTAATAAAAATTCAATCCGGGGTTACTAAACCAGAAACCAGGGTGGGGATTATGCCCATATAAAAGGGAATTAGAACCCCTCGGGTACAAGGTTACCCCAACAGGCATAGATATGCCTGCAGTAGACCAACATGTTTCGCGCCCCTATTGCCACTGGGGTCATTGGCGCTTCGTCAGGATCACAAGATAGAATGTGGTGAGGTGCACGTGAGAAGAATAGTTAAAAACAATTACCCTCATGATCAGTCAGGGCCCGCCAACAACCTGTTTCCCCTACAGGGTGGCTGGATAGTAAAAAGCTCCTGCTGAATACCTAGGGAAGAAGAACAAGATAGAAAACATACAGTATGTGCATCAGTAACAACTTGACGCATCAAAACGTGCCACAATCGTGTGCGCGACCTGTAACAATAAAAGAGAGACACACACACGCAAATTGTGGGATATACCAGCCATGGTCCTGGTCCCAAACCAACCCCTCCTGGGTGTAGTCCTTATATATGCGTACCCGCAGATACCAAGTGCATATCGTGGTCATTTCGAAAGACACTCTCCAACTCAAATGAGGGACCGGAGTGTCTGAGTGGTTGACACTCCCCTAGACCACAGAATGTTGGCATGCTGAACTAGTCATGGTCAAGTTATTAGTTCCCAAAATAATAGTAGAAATCACCAAATTACAAAGTTACCAAATTACAGCGCTCCCCTCCACGCATGCACAAAACAAGGCAGTAGTCACAATAAACAGGAGGGATCTTACCCAACATTATTGGGAGGGGCACTCCATTGGCCTAAGACGATGGACACCCGTTCCTTCTCAAAACTGTGGAGGCAGCAATGCATGGAAAAGAAGTTAGAAGCCGGGACCCATGCGGTACAGGGGTTATCCCCAAAGCGAGCACAAAATGCTCGGAATGCCCGTGTCTCCCAAAACGCCCCCATGACACTTACGGGAATATTGGAAGTGGGCTACGGAGTACCTGCCCTATCCATGCGTCCGCCAGGGAGAGACATCACCGGGGACAGACGGAGGTTAAGTAGTCTGAAAAAGAGCTAAGGCGGCACCTACTTCCGGCCGTTCAAACCTCCAGAGCGACCGTGCGCATCCACCAAGTATCCACTGGAGATATAGACGCATGTGCATCAGCGGGGAGAACTAATCACCCGCGCATGCGCATCAGCCTACACTCGGAGGGAAGGATTGTCATAGCCCATCTACGTGAGCGAAGCCGGTCTCTGGTAAGCGAGTGGCGACAAAAGAAGTAGTCCTAAATTACCAGTGTTGTATACTCTCCTACAGTTCCCAACTCACTCTAAATATAGTATTACCATGGCGTGTCCAAAGTTAAGGGCAAGACATATTAAAAACGTACTTCCTGCACCAGAATAGCATGCATATTGTTCAGTTAGTAGGGGGAGCCACAGGTGGATTGGGAAAAAGACTAGACCTACATCCCCCAATGGGGATGTAGGATTATCAACCATAACAAGTGCACCCAGGGAGGATCTTTGACAAACACCTAATTAAAAGGTGATGTGATGTTGTGTGTGAAAACTGACATAATAAAAGAAATTAAGGAAGGGATAGAAAAGATATAGGTCCCTCGGCTGAGCCGCCGTGCTTAAACTGAACAAATAAAAAAGAGAGGGGGACCGAGGAGCGAGTTATGGTCCAGTGTCCATGCTCCTCTAGCATAACTTAAACTACCAAAAAGGGACACTGTTCCAAAGGTAATGTGACGAGGAATGCCCCGTAATCATTACCAGAAAACAAAGGAGAAGCAAAGAAAGGAAAAAACCTAGGTATGGAAAGGGACCCCCCATGAAGGAGAAAGCACAAGTCTTATCTCCTGTTGCCCTCACACACCCCGAAGGATGTCATGCTTCATCATCGGGCATTTGCTCCTCGTCGGGCCCGGCACTGCAATGCCCAACGGGTCCCCCGAAGGGTCACTTTAACGGAGATCTTTTTGGGGAAATGCCGGATGGTGCTTGTGGGTGTGTGGGGTATGAGTCCCTAAAGGAGGGTGGGCATTGCAGTGCCGGGCCCGACGAGGAGCAAATGCCCGATGATGAAGCATGACATCCTTCGGGGTGTGTGAGGGCAACAGGAGATAAGACTTGTGCTTTCTCCTTCATGGGGGGTCCCTTTCCATACCTAGGTTTTTTCCTTTCTTTGCTTCTCCTTTGTTTTCTGGTAATGATTACGGGGCATTCCTCGTCACATTACCTTTGGAACAGTGTCCCTTTTTGGTAGTTTAAGTTATGCTAGAGGAGCATGGACACTGGACCATAACTCGCTCCTCGGTCCCCCTCTCTTTTTTATTTGTTCAGTTTAAGCACGGCGGCTCAGCCGAGGGACCTATATCTTTTCTATCCCTTCCTTAATTTCTTTTATTATGTCAGTTTTCACACACAACATCACATCACCTTTTAATTAGGTGTTTGTCAAAGATCCTCCCTGGGTGCACTTGTTATGGTTGATAATCCTACATCCCCATTGGGGGATGTAGGTCTAGTCTTTTTCCCAATCCACCTGTGGCTCCCCCTACTAACTGAACAATATGCATGCTATTCTGGTGCAGGAAGTACGTTTTTAATATGTCTTGCCCTTAACTTTGGACACGCCATGGTAATACTATATTTAGAGTGAGTTGGGAACTGTAGGAGAGTATACAACACTGGTAATTTAGGACTACTTCTTTTGTCGCCACTCGCTTACCAGAGACCGGCTTCGCTCACGTAGATGGGCTATGACAATCCTTCCCTCCGAGTGTAGGCTGATGCGCATGCGCGGGTGATTAGTTCTCCCCGCTGATGCACATGCGTCTGTATCTCCAGTGGATACTTGGTGGATGCGCACGGTCGCTCTGGAGGTTTGAACGGCCGGAAGTAGGTGCCGCCTTAGCTCTTTTTCAGACTACTTAACCTCCGTCTGTCCCCGGTGATGTCTCTCCCTGGCGGACGCATGGATAGGGCAGGTACTCCGTAGCCCACTTCCAATATTCCCGTAAGTGTCATGGGGGCGTTTTGGGAGACACGGGCATTCCGAGCATTTTGTGCTCGCTTTGGGGATAACCCCTGTACCGCATGGGTCCCGGCTTCTAACTTCTTTTCCATGCATTGCTGCCTCCACAGTTTTGAGAAGGAACGGGTGTCCATCGTCTTAGGCCAATGGAGTGCCCCTCCCAATAATGTTGGGTAAGATCCCTCCTGTTTATTGTGACTACTGCCTTGTTTTGTGCATGCGTGGAGGGGAGCGCTGTAATTTGGTAACTTTGTAATTTGGTGATTTCTACTATTATTTTGGGAACTAAAAACTTGACCATGACTAGTTCAGCATGCCAACATTCTGTGGTCTAGGGGAGTGTCAACCACTCAGACACTCCGGTCCCTCATTTGAGTTGGAGAGTGTCTTTCGAAATGACCACGATATGCACTTGGTATCTGCGGGTACGCATATATAAGGACTACACCCAGGAGGGGTTGGTTTGGGACCAGGACCATGGCTGGTATATCCCACAATTTGCGTGTGTGTGTCTCTCTTTTATTGTTACAGGTCGCGCACACGATTGTGGCACGTTTTGATGCGTCAAGTTGTTACTGATGCACATACTGTATGTTTTCTATCTTGTTCTTCTTCCCTAGGTATTCAGCAGGAGCTTTTTACTATCCAGCCACCCTGTAGGGGAAACAGGTTGTTGGCGGGCCCTGACTGATCATGAGGGTAATTGTTTTTAACTATTCTTCTCACGTGCACCTCACCACATTCTATCTTGTGATCCTGACGAAGCGCCAATGACCCCAGTGGCAATAGGGGCGCGAAACATGTTGGTCTACTGCAGGCATATCTATGCCTGTTGGGGTAACCTTGTACCCGAGGGGTTCTAATTCCCTTTTATATGGGCATAATCCCCACCCTGGTTTCTGGTTTAGTAACCCCGGATTGAATTTTTATTACCCTGCACGCACTTTTTCACCCTCCTTTAGGGACTCATACCCCACACACCCACAAGCACCATCCGGCATTTCCCCAAAAAGATCTCCGTTAAAGTGACCCTTCGGGGGACCCGTTGGGCATTGCAGTGCCGGGCCCGACGAGGAGCAAATGCCCGATGATGAAGCATGACATCCTTCGGGGTGTGTGAGGGCAACAGGAGATAAGACTTGTGCTTTCTCCTTCATGGGGGGTCCCTTTCCATACCTAGGTTTTTTCCTTTCTTTGCTTCTCCTTTGTTTTCTGGTAATGATTACGGGGCATTCCTCGTCACATTACCTTTGGAACAGTGTCCCTTTTTGGTAGTTTAAGTTATGCTAGAGGAGCATGGACACTGGACCATAACTCGCTCCTCGGTCCCCCTCTCTTTTTTACTTGTTTTGTATGGAAACATACCACAACCATATATTTTTTATAATCTACGCATCCTAAGTTTTGAATAACTGGGTGCAGACCTCCCTCACCAGACTAGTTGGCTGGAAGATCACACGAAACATGACATTTGTCAGATTTTCAGCACTGTTTTCCAAAACATTTTAATTTCCTCTGTCTCCCTAGCAAAGGACATATCCCTGCCAAGTCAAGACTTAACATCCAACGTTGTTCCTTTAGGCCTTCTAATCATGGGGGTACCAGACATGTATTTTTCAAATTCGGGTTAGGGTGCCCAAAAGCGATGAACTGGGTGCAGTACATTTTAGAGCTTTGGAAATCAGTGGCAAGCGAAATGCTATTTTAGGGGGTCTGGCTTTTGGTCACAGATATCACCCCAAGACGGTATGGAAACATACTACAACCATATGTTCTTAATATCTACACATCATAACGTTTTTGTTGGTGGTAGGTAGACTGCAATTACCCTGATTGGTTGAATAGGAAAAAATGGAATTTAATAATTTTTCTGCAAAACATGGTATTTTCTTTTAGTCTTCCTCACACAGGAGCACAACATTCGCAAGGCTTGACCCAAACTAATGTTCCCTAGATCTTCTATGTGCTCGTTTATTAGAAATTCATGAGATTATGCCATTATGGTAATTTTGCATACTCACGCTTCATTTGGGGTAAAAAGTTACCAAAAAATGTGCCATTTGCACAATGGGTTTAACACAGACACGCAAACAAGAGTGTGCCAGAGACTGTTAAATCACAGTGCTTTTGTTAAATGCATCCTCATACCTAAAATGCAAGAAATCCCTTCGAGCTAAAATATAACATGAAATGACAGACTTGCATATTGTGTAACTATCTGTAATTTCTCATTATTTTGGTAAATATTTGGCATAATTACGTACATTTAGCACACCTCTGGAACCTACTAACTGCAGACATTTTTGAAAACCAGAGACACATAGGAGTTCCCAGTGATGTGGTGCGCAAGCATCTCAACTTATTTTATTATTCAGAATTCCATGAAAATGTCAAAGTAGAGGTAAAAAGAATCACTATTCTTTAGTTTTCTGCAACAGAAAACTCCAGAATTTCAGGCAAAAGGCAAAAGACGTACCAGCCAATGTTCTCACATTTCTCTTGCTAAAAGCAGGATCTCACATGTAGGGTTGACCTTTTGCATGTGACAGAAAAATACCAACATTTTTGACCAAGTGAAGATAACATTAACACTATATTGACTTCACACAATCACATATTTGGTCTGTTCTTATCGGTTATGATAGCCCCGCCCATACCTGTGAAGTACTGATTGTATAGCTGAAACTGTGGGGAGAATGGGTAGTTGGAGGTTTCCTGTTCTTCAAAACATTCTACACCTCAGCCAGTAGTGACCTGCACTTCAGCAAGGATATAAATGATATTTGGATTTGTGTTGAGGCTAAGAAAAAGTCCAAAGAGCATCTGGGCTCCTCACTGGGCGACAATCTTTTGTCTGTACCTGCATCACAGAGAGCAGCTAGGCTCTGTTTGGATTTTCTCTGAGGCTAAGGAAAAAATCTAAACAGAGTCCAGACTCTATGCTTGGTTGTTGACATGCATGTTTCTGCACCACAGTGAGGAGCACTTGCTGTTTATATTTTTTCTAAGGGTAAGAAAAGTTGAAGAGCAACCCAGCTCCTCGCTAGGGCGTGGATGCGTGTGTCCCTGTGCCCCTATTGTGGATCCAGATTCTGTTTGGATCTTTTTCTAAGGATAAGAAATAGCATCCGGCTCCTTGCTGGAGTGCAGACACTTGTGTCTGTGCCCCAGCAAGGAGTCAGACACTGTGGATTTTTCTTAGGGCAAAAGAATCCTAGCAGCTTTTGGCTCCTTGCTGCAGGGCAGAACTGTGAGTCTGCACACCAGAAAGGAGTCAGAAATCCTTTTGAAATTCTTAGGTTAAATACAATTCAAATAGCATCTGGCTTCTTAATGTGGCACACACACACTGCTACTTCCTCTCCCAATACTTCACTTATACAGAGAAGCATTGGGAAAAGAAGGCAGCAGCAGCCGGTGCAGGTAGGCACGGTGCGGCTGGGTGGGTGGTATGTCGACAGATGATGGAATAGGATTTATTTATTTATTTTCCCCTATTCCGTCGTCTGTCAACCCCCCCCCACCCCACAGCGATTACTTGCACTGGCCGCTGCTGGAAGAAGCACCTGTCTGAAACTGAATCAGCAAGTGGGTTAGGTAGAGATGGGACTGAGAACAATACTAGCCCTTCCCGTTCCAATCCTCACCTCCTAGTTTATTTCTTCTGTTTGTGGGGTGGGAGGGATTGTGAAAAGGCAGAAGAGTAGAATTGGACTGCTCCTCCCACCATATCTGCCATCTTTCTCCCTCCAACCAACAAAGAGCTGATGGCCACGGCTAGGGAGGAGCTGATGGCAGTAAAAGCTACTCTTTGTTTCTCCTGTAACTCCGTCAACCAGCTTATTTTTTGGACGGACACGGGAGAGGCCCAATATATATACCATGTCACTAGTGACGTCATATCCATATTACTGAGGCATCCCACAAGTGAGCACAACACCTGACCCCCTATGCTGAACTTTGCTTGTTCCCAGAAAAGATCAGGCCAGGCAGTCTCCTTACTTACACCATCTGGTCAAGCAGGAATTAATTTCCATCATGGAGGACAATTTAAAAAAAAAAAAGAAAATCTGCTGCCAGGAATGGACTCTTGGACTGTTGATGTATATATAAGTCAAATAGGCATTCGATTGACAGTATATATCATAGATCAGTGAAGGAATTAATATCCAAAGGCAAACTGCAGAAAACAAGTGAGAAGGAACGGAAGGTACCCTCTGTGGACCGGCTAATAAGAAGAAAGTGTGTTTGCAAAATATGAGAAAAATTACTCTATAATTGTATTGAAGAACAAATATATAATATTCAAAAAAGCAATAGACTTTATTGGAAGCCACTGAATAAATAATTTGCACTCGCATACAAGTTTAGTAAATGGTGTTGATTAATCAGAAAATTTAGTGTGACATTTTTCCAAATCTACAGCAAAATTGATCTGTTGTGTTTCTAAAGTTTTATCTCATTTTTAGTTTGGCTCTATGAATGTTATGAAGCTGCATTCCTCATGCCAAAGTCCAAGGATAATAAGTCATAAGTGAAATTTATCAAGAAGTGGCGTTGAGGTATTGGAACTTGGCGATATGCCAACCTGCTCCCACTGAGTTACTTTCAGGGGAGGAAAGTTTGGTAGTCCCTGCAGAGTGTCATCACTGTCTTGAGTGAGGCTTCATGTAGTGGAGAACGTACTATGTGACAGTGTTCGGCAATGAACTACATTTCTCAGGCGGCCATAAACTCTCATGTACTTCTTAGATATCGCGGTATAATCTCCCTCATTGTTCACAGAGTATTTGCTAGTCAATCGTTATTTAGTATTGCTGCAGCCTGGAGCATGCTATGCCGACTTTGGATTTCCTTTGCCAAGAGCTACTTGTTTTCCATTGGGTTTGTATTGAAAGATATTGAGAATACACTGGAGTATACCTTGAAGCCGTTTTGTTGGTGGAAATTAATTTTGAAGTATTTTTGTACATTTATAAGTCTGTGGGTTTGTTAATATTTATTAGGAGTTATCCTGAGATAGGGAGATCTCTTTAGCTTGGACTGTGTTTCTCATGCTCATATGTGAATGTCAGGGCATAAGTGCTTCAATAGTCATGAAGAAACTATAACACACCTCGAAAGAGAGAGAGAGAGAGATAGATAGAGAGAGAGAGACAGAGAGAGAGAGAGAGAGAGAGAGCATAGTGACAAAACTTGATTTTTCAGGACTTACAAGTTCCACATCAAAGTACAGAGAGTTGGTTTCACAGAGATAGTGCTGGGTTTCTATTGCTTCCTGCAGACAACATTGACCAGAAGAGTTGACCAGTCCAGTACGTCTGTTTTCTCTCTTATCCCATTTCCCATTCCATGTTTCTACCACCAATACTCATGTCCTATTTTTACGTGGACATTAGTGGAGGTAACGGGAGAGGGAATACCTCACCTGAATTCCAAGAGCAAGGTTAGTGCATCCTGACTAAATTACTGGCTTAGCAGGTGTTTGGGCTGTCAGATTTAAGATTCAGAAATTAACTGTTGCTTGCTAATGTTGTTCTTTCTATGAAGTTTCATACTTTCTTTTCTTTGGGGGCAAGAAGAAAAGAAATCTTCACACAATTATTGCCTTATTTGAACACTGCTGTAAAATTCTGGTGGCCACTAAATCAAGGACTTGCTTAAGCAGTCACTCAAGACACAAGATGCATCAATGCATTCCCTGTATTGTATATCCCCAAAGCGTGCCAATTCTACATCATTTACTGTACCCTCCTTCTCATTACCCTGTGTCTCCATGAATCATAAAAACCTTTTCGCTTGAACTGCTGTTTTCGTATAAACAACACAGTGCTCAATCATGCACAACCCCCAGTGCTCTTCTGAAGCACAACACCCAGCTCTCTCCTGAAGCATATTACCCAATGCTCCTGGTGGCACATTAGTCAGTACTCCCCAAGACACACCACTGTCAAGGGCTGCTCACAATGAAGGCTCGGAGCACTTGGTTTTGGATTACTTGAAGAATGGATAAGGCTTTTCAATTCTTAGACGTATATGCAAGGACTGGTGCCTGCTGTAAAGGTATACTATCACCAAGGGGAGATAAGAGGGGCATTATGGGGCTTACACCAGCCCGTACTAACTCAAACAAACACAAACATTGGTGTGATACCCTCAGAGAAATGCTGTTTGCTTAATCAGCAAGTCAGCAGCTTAGTACCAGAGACCCAATGAGTTCTCTGTATGCTGCTAGTTGTTTGTTACCTAAAGTTAGATCTGGGGGTCTCTAGTTGGCAGAGGTAGGTACCTTAGACCAAATAGGGACCCTTGCTTCTAGTCAGGGTACAGGGACACACACGGTAGATAACCCCTGCTCACCCTCTAGGTAGCTTGGCTCGAGCAGACAGGCTTATACCCAAGGCAATGTGTAAAGTATTTGCAAGTAACAACCACAATGACCCCCCCGGTACACCACAAATGTAGACCACACAGGTGAGTATAGTAAAAATATAACTTTATCTAGTTTAAGCAATCAAAATCAACTACCATCGTATTGCCCATTAGTTTTCCGGTTCTCTTCAGCTTTCTCTGGTTGTTAAGGTAAATAAAAAGATAGTCTCTAGTCTCTTGAATGAATTCCAAAAAGAATATGTTCGTAGGCTCTCAGTTCTTAAGACACGTTTTTCAGTTGTGCCCCTGCGCTTGCAACTGCAGCGCTCCTCTTCGGCTGTTCCTTCGTTGGTAACCAGGCAATTATACCTTGCGCGGCAGTCCCCGAGCCCCCCACACGCTATGCGGGATGTTCGGGACTTGAGAAGGATGCTACTACAGTTAACAGGGTTCCCTCTCCCTGCACAGACTCACCAGGATGCGGGCCGGGGCGCGAGGACTCGGCGCGTCAGAAGGTTTCTTCGGTGCCGGGCTCCTGCAACTCGCGAGCGCTGGGCCAATCCGGTCGCGGCTCCCTCGACGAGCCCCCAGTGACGCTGATAGATGTCACCGGGCGTCAACCAATCGCAGCGCGGCTCCTCCGACCAAGCCTCCACCAACCACCAATCAGGTCGCGGCCTTCTCGCTTCTTTCTCTGCGGCTTTGCGGAGCGGGGAGAACAGCCTCTGATCGATCTCGGGCCCCCGGGCCGTGGCGGTGAATTGCGGGCAGGATGTTTTCGGGGTGCCCTGTGTCAGCGGGTCGATCGAGACGCCGTCGGGCTTCACAGCGGCTCAGAGGACACCCACGATCTTTAGGCTTGCAGCAATGCACGTGCCGATGAGCACGTCGATCTCTTCTTCACGGCAGCCGGTTTCAGGCAGGAATCGGTGTGGCGCTCTCAAGCAAAGCGGAGAGCACTCAGCGCACTTCACGGGGCAGAACAGAGTCTTGTAGTCTCGGCAACCTTTATGTCCCTGGATTCCCAAACAGGAGGCCAGTTCTTCTCAGGCCCTTGGAGATTCAGAGTTGAAGACACAGCACACAGCAAAGTCTTGTTTAGGTCAAGCAGGCAGGGTCACAGCACACAGCAAAGTCCCTTCTCCTCCTCAGCTTCGGTTGTACAGCAGGGCAGGTCAGCCCTTAGAGCACACAGCAAGGCAATCTTCCTTCATTCCTTCAGCGGTCCGTCTTTCAGCAGAGGTTCCTCTTGATTGTAGAATCTAAAAATCTGATGTCAGGGGTCTTGTACTTATACACCTAAAAGTCTTTGAAGTCTTTGTGCAAGTAGGTCCTGAGCCCGGTCTGATCCAGTTCTGGGTGTTGCTGGAGCACTTTGTTTTCCTGTCTTCTTCTTTCTTTTCAGAGTGAGGGGCAGAGTCGTCAGCCGCCCAGCAGGAGGTGGAGCCAGCAGTGGGGTAGGCAGGCACAGCCCTATTCACTCCCAGGTGTTATCTCCTCCCTCCACTTTACTTGCAAATGCAGTCATTCAGCAAAGGGCTGACTCATCCAACCTCCTGGGGGTTCCCCAGCCCCTGTCACTCTCAAACCAGACAGTCAATCCACAAGCGTGCCCAGGCACACAGAAGGGTCAGACAAGAGAACAGCTACTCTCTAAAAAGTACTGTTCTACAACTCAAGATTTAAAAACAACCTCTCCTAAAAGATGTGTTATTAAATGCTGAGCTCAGGGATATCAAACACTCATGTCTTATCTTGTTCCTATGAGAAGATAGGCCGATGGCCATTGGCACCAGCCTCCTCCATGTTAGCCTATGGAGCAAGATAACCTTGCAGCAGTGAACACGCAAAATGGCCGCTGTTCTCTACCAGAGCATGATACCTGCACTAGTACATGCTCTACCTTTTACATACACTGCACCCTGCCCAGGGGGGTACCGTGGGCCTTCCAGAGGGATGACTGATGTGTACAAAAAGGGAAGGGTTAGGCCTGGCCAGTGTGGACACTGGCCAGGGGGACATGGCAGTCCAGGGACTGCAGGGAGGCCTGCGGTGGCAGGCCAGAGACACCATTTTAGGGCTACTCGTGTGGGTGGCGCAATCAGCGCTGCAGGCCCACTAGTAGCATCTGTCATCACCAGCCCAGGCACACACAGTGCACTTTACTAGGGACTTCAGGGTGATACAAATATGCCAATTAGGTATAACCAATCAATATGATATTTTACACAGGGAGCACTTACACTCTGGCACTGATTAGCAGTGGCAGAGTGTCCAAAGCATCTAAACCGGCAAAAACGAAATCCAGCACAGCATCAAAAATCCGGGTAGCAGAGGCAAAAGATAGGGGAAAAACCCATGCCAAGGAGGTCAGGTCTAACACGTGTCCCCTCCAGCTGAAAGTGGGGAGAACTACCCACCCTCTTGGGAGTTCTCATCACTAAGGCGGAAAAACCTGGACAGACCATCAGCATTGGCGTGTTCCGTACCGGGACGGTGCTCCACCGTGAAGTCCATTCCCTGTAGGGAGATGGACCACCTCAACAGTTTTGGATTCTCACCCCTCATCTGCATTAACCATCTGAGGGGCCTGTGGTCGGTCTGAACACGGAAGTGAGTCCCAAACAGGTAGGGCCTCAGCTTCTTCAGGGCCCAGACCACAGCAAATGCTTCCCTTTCAATAGCACTCCACCTCTGTTCCCTAGGGAGTAGCCTCCTACTAATGAAAGCTACCGGTTGGTCCCCGCCCTCGTCGTCCATCTGTAAGAGTACTGCTCCCACACCTTGCTCTGAAGCGTCTGTTTGCACTAAAAACTCACTGGAAAAGTCAGGTGCCTTAAGCACTGGTGCTGTGCACATTGCAGTTTTCAGGGCATCAAAAGCAGTTTGACAGGCCTCGGTCCAATACACTTTCCTGGGCTGATTTCTAGAGGTTAGTTCTGTCAAGGGGGCAACAATGGTGCCATATCCCTTGATGAACCATCTGTAATACCCGGTGAGTCCCAAAAAGGCTCTCACCTCTGTCTGGGTCTTGGGGGGTTCCCAAGCCAGAGTGGTATCAATCTTCGCCTGTAGGGGCGCCACCTGGCCGCTCCCCACCTGGTGTCCCAAGTACACCACTGATCCCTGCCCTATCTGGCACTTGCTGGCCTTGATAGTGAGGCCTGCCTTCTGCAGGGCCTTCAACGCTTCACAGAGGTGTTGCAAGTGTTCCTCCCAAGTGGAGCTGAACACAGCAATGTCATCCAAGTATGCGGCGCTGAATTGCTCCAGCCCGGTCAGTACCCGGTTGACCAGTCTCTGGAAGGTGGCAGGGGCATTTTTCAATCCAAAGGGCATGACGCGAAACTGGAAGTGCCCCTCCGGTGTTGAAAATGCCGACCTCTCCTTGGCCCCCTCAGTTAAGGCAATCTGCCAGTACCCTGAAGTCAAATCAAAGGTGCTGAGATACCTGGCAGCTCCTAACCGATCCACAAGCTCATCAGCTCTGGGGATGGGGTGCGCGTCAGTTTTGGTGACCGCATTCAGCCCACGGTAGTCCACGCAAAACCGAAGTTCTGGCGGGCCACCGGGTGTAGCAGCTTTCTTGGGAACTAGGACCACTGGGCTAGCCCAGGGACTGCTGGAGGGCTCAATTACCCCTAGCGCCAACATCTTGGAAACTTCTTCCTTGATGCTGGCCCTGACCTTGTCAGCTACTCTGTAAAACTTCTGTTTCACTGGTAGACTATCTCCAGTGTCCCCATCATGGACCCACCAGTTGGTGACACCTGGGGTCAGGGAGAACAGGGATGCAAACTGACCCAACACCTGGCGACAGTCTCTCTGTTGCTCTGGGGTCAGGGTGGGTTAGAGAACCACACCCTCCACTGACCCATCTTGCTCCTTGGCTGCCAGGAGGTCAGGGAGAGGATCACTATCCTCTTCCCCTCCATCATCTGTAGCCATGAGCATTGTCACTTCAGACCTCTCAAAGTGGGGCTTGAGGCGGTTCACATGCAGGACTCTCAGGGGCTGCCTAGGAGTCTTCATGTTGATCAGGTAGGTCACCTCACTCTTGCGCTCTACCACCTCATATGGCCCGGTCCACTTGTCATGGAGCGCACAAGGCTCCACCGGCGCCATCACCCACACTTTCTGCCCAGGATGAAATTCAACCAGAGTGGTATTCTGGTCGTACCATCTTTTCATCTCTTCCTGGCTGGCTTCTAGGTTCTCTTGAGCGAGCTTCCTGAAGCGCTGCGTCTGGTTGCGGATGGCCAGCACATAGCTGAACACATCCTGGGGGGTTTTCCCACGGGATTTCTCCCACCCCTCCTTCACCAGTGTGAGAGGTCCTCTAACAGGGTGGCCATACAGCAGTTCAAAGGGGCTGAACCCTAAGGACTTCTGGGGCACCTCCCTGTAGGCAAACAACAGGCATGGTAACAAGACGTCCCACTTCCGTCTCATAGGCTCCGCTAGGCCCATAATCATACCTTTCAGGGTGCGGTTGAACCTTTCAACCAACCCATTTCCTTGAGGGTGGTAAGGAGTGGTGAACTTATAAGTTACCCCACACTCCTCCCACAGAGACTTCATGTACCTAGAGATGAAGTTGGTACCCCGGTCAGAGACCACCTCTCTGGGGAACCCCACGCGGGAAAAGATCCCCATCAATGCACGGCCCACCACGGGTGCTGTGATTGTCCTGAGAGGGACTGCTTCCGGGTACCGGGTGGCGTGGTCCACCAAGACCAGGATGAACCTGTTACATAAGGCTGTCTTGGGGTCCAGGGGCCCTACGATATCAATGCCCACCCGCTCAAAAGGGGTGCTCACCACGGGAAAAGGTTGGAGGGGTGCCACGCACTTTCCTCCGCTCTTACCACTGGCCTGACATGTTTGGCAAGACTTACAAAAGGTACTGACGTGCTTCTTCATCTGGGGCCAGTAAAAGTGGGTGACAAGCCTGTGATAGGTCTTGTCTTGCCCCAGATGTCCTGCGAGAGGCACGTCATGAGCCAGACCCAGTAAGAAGTTCCTGAAGCGCTCGGGTACCACCAGCACACGGGCTGTACCGGGCTCAGCAAACTTAGGCTCACTATAAAGTAAGTCATACTTCCAGTAGATCAAATGTTCCTTGGACCCTAGGCCCGCTGCCTGGTCTGCAGCCTGCTGCCGCACACCAATGAGAGAAGGGCACTCCTTCTGAGCCTGGCAGAATTCCTCCCTGGAGGGGCCACCCTCTTGCTGCCAATGGGTCAGCTCAGGCAATTCCCCCAGTTCGGCCACCTGTTCCCCTGTAGGTTCCAGGGCATCCCCCTCAGGTTCTGCTTCCTCCTGGACCGAAGAAACAGTGGGGGCCGGTTTCCCGTGCCCTCTGCCCCTTCCTCTCCTGGCAGGTTCCTGGGCCATTGTTCCAGGCTCCAGTTCTACCGATCCACCCTTACTGGCTGTCATGGCACGTGTGGATACACAGATCCACGCTGGCAGACCTAACATTTCCAAGTGAGTTCTGTGCTCTACGTCCTTGCATGGAGAACTCTCCAGGTCGTTACCCAACAGACAATCTACCGGCAAGGCATCACTGACACAGACTTCCAAGGTACCAGAGACTCCCCCCCATGTAAAGGGAACACGCGCCATCTTGCATAGGCGCACTGAGGTGTCAGCTGCAACTACTGGGCGGAGTACATTGGGAATGACTTGCTCTTCAGACACCCACTGACACCTGACAGATGTCACACTAGCCCCGGTGTCTCTCAGAGCCTCAATCTCCCTCCCATTGATGGTCACCTTTTGCCCGTATTTTTGAGTGTTAGCGGGTATCAAGGTATCCTGGACCATCTCTTGGTCTCCTAAAGAGACAAGGGTCATCATAGCTAATCCCTCCTCCCCACTGGAAATCAAATCCCCTCCCAAAGCTACACTAGCTAACCCTGGGACTGGAGCAGCAGCTGGTGCTGGGGGTTTCTTGGGACATTTAGGGGCGATGTGCCCCACTTCCCTACAAGCATAGCAAGTAGGCGGTGGTCTGTTGTCCTGTCTGCCCTTATGGGGCCAAGACTTCTTAGGCTTGGGGGCTTGGGACTCCTTTTCCTGGGAACTGTTTTGGGGCCCTTTAGAGAACTCCTTACTGTTACCCTTGTCCTCCCCACCTTTCTGCTGGGGACCCTGTCCACCCTTGGCTGGGATACTTACCATCCCTTTGTTGACCCTGGTGCTAGTCCAGCGGTCTGCCTCTTTAGCAAGCTCACTGGGATCAGTTAACTTGCTGTCTAAAAGATGCTGGCGCAGCTCTGGAACACTTAGACTACTCAAGTGCTCCCAACTAATCAAGTGACACAACCCCACATAATCAGTAACTTTGCTGCCCTTTATCCAACCTTCCAGTGCACGCGTGTACATACTCACACACTCCACCCAAGTACTTGAATCAAGTTTCTTGAAGTTCCTAAACTTCTGGCGGTACTGTTCTGGTGTAAGCCCATACCTGAGGCATAAGGCCTCCTTCATAGTGGGGTAGGTTAAGGTACCTGCTGCTTCTAAGGGTGCTAAGACATCCCTCCCAGAGGCCTCAAAATGCTTCCACAAACCTGCCCCCCAACTCTTTTCAGGCACTTCATTCATCTTCAAGGCAAGCTCATAAGATCTAAACCATGCATAGATATCCTCACCCCTCTGATAATTCTGCACCAAATCTTTCGGTATGTATACTTTACCCGCCTGTACTGGTTGTGCGCTGCCACCATTAGGACTGGACTCCACCTGTTTGGCTTTAATGTCCAGCTCTCTCATGCTCAACTCATGAGCCAACTGGAGTTTTCTCTCTTCCAAAGCAAGAGCATTCCTCCTCTCTTCCGCCTTCTTCTCACTGTCAAGGCGCAATTTTCTTTCCTCTCCTTGAGCTTTGAGCTTAAAAAGTTCAATCTCATGGGCCCTAATCCTCTGATTCTCCTCCAGCTCCTCTGGAGAGAGGCCCCTACTGGAAGGGGTGCTGCCAGCCCTAGATGCTGGCCTATTCACTGGCAAATCACTGGATCCAAATCCATGCTCCTGTGCACCTTCCTCTCCAGTCAAATCCTCTGGCGCAACATGTTTGGCCTCCCACCAGGCCCTTAGAGCTTTCTGTAACTCTTCTTTGTTAGTGCTGCCCTTCACTGGGCATCCTAGCTGCTTGCAGAATTGCTTCAGCTGCTCCTTTTTGTATGTGAGCAACTCCTTTACTTCAAATTGCAATTCCATCTCCTCGCCTACTCAACTCAGAGACATGATGCTTCCTAAGTCTTCCAAAAATAGGTTTCAAACTTTGTGCAATCTGTAGCTGCTAACTAGACCAGTGATGTACAAAGAATCACTGCAGGTCAAGTGCAAATACTGGTTCTAATCCCACCGCTGACCACCAATGTTAGATCTGGGGGTCTCTAGTTGGCAGAGGTAGGTACCTTAGAACAAATAGGGACCCTTGCTTCTAGTCAGGGTACAGGGACACACACGGTAGATAACCCCTGCTCACCCTCTAGGTAGCTTGGCTCGAGCAGACAGGCTTATCCCCAAGGCAATGTGTAAAGTATTTGCAAGTAACAACCACAATGACCCCCCGGTACACCACAAATGTAGACCACACAGGTGAGTATAGTAAAAATATAACTTTATCTAGTTTCAGCAATCAAAATCAACTACCATCGTATTGCCCATTAGTTTTCCGGTTCTCTTCAGCTTTCTCTGGTTGTTAAGGTAAATAAAAAGATAGTCTCTAGTCTCTTGAATGAATTCCAAAAAGAATATGTTCGTAGGCTCTCAGTTCTTAAGACACGTTTTTCAGTTGTGCCCCTGCGCTTGCAACTGCAGCGCTCCTCTTCGGCTGTTCCTTCGTTGGTAACCAGGCAATTATACCTTGCGCGGCAGTCCCCGAGCCCCCCACACGCTATGCGGGACGTTCGGGACTTGAGAAGGATGCTACTACAGTTAACAGGGTTCCCTCTCCCTGCACAGACTCACCAGGATGCGGGCCGGGGCGCGAGGACTCGACGCGTCGGAAGGTTTCTTCGGTGCAGGGCTCCTGCAACCCGCGAGCGCTGGGCCAATCCGGCCGCGGCTCCCTCGACGAGCCCCCAGTGACGCTGATAGATGTCACCGGGCATCAACCAATTGCAGCGCGGCTCCTCCGGCCAAGCCTCCACCAACCACCAATCAGGTCGCGGCCTTCTCGCTTCTTTCTCCGCGGCTTTGCGGAGCGGGGAGAACAGCCTCTGATCGATCTCGGGCCCCCGGGCCGTGGCGGTGAATTGCGGGCAGGATGTTTTCGGGGTGCCCTGAGTCAGCGGGTCGATCGAGACGACGCCGGGCTTCACAGCGGCTCAGAGGACGCCCACGATCTTTAGGCTTGCAGCAATGCACGTGCCGATGAGCACGTCGATCTCTTCTTCACGGCAGCCGGTTTCAGGCAGGAATCGGTGCGGCGCTCTCAAGCAAAGCGGAGAGCAGTCAGCGCACTTCACGGGGCAGAACAGAGTCTTGTAGTATCGGCAACCTTTATGTCCCTGGGTTGCCAAACAGGAGGCCAGTTCTTCTCAGGCCCTTGGAGATTCAGAGTTGAAGACACAGCACACAGCAGAGTCTTGTTTAGGTCAAGCAGGCAGGGTCACAGCACACAGTAAAGTCCCTTCTCCTCCTCAGCTTCGGTTGTACAGCAGGACAGGTCAGCCCTTAGAGCACACAGCAAGGCAATCTTCCTTCAGTCCTTCAGCGGTCCGTCTTTCAGCAGAGGTTCCTCTTGATTGTAGAATCTAAAAATCTGATGTCAGGGGTCTTGTACTTATACCCCTAAAAGTCTTTGAAGTCTTTGTGCAAGTGGGTCCTGAGCCCGGTCTGATCCAGTTCTGGGTGTTGCTGGAGCACTTTGTTTTCCTGTCTTCTTCTTTCTTTTCAGAGTGAGGGGCAGAGTCGTCAGCCGCCCAGCAGGAGGTGGAGCCAGCAGTGGGGTAGGCAGGAACAGCCCTATTCACTCCCAGGTGTTATCTCCTCCCTCCACTTTACTTGCAAATGCAGTCATTCAGCAAAGGGCTGACTCATCCAACCTCCTGGGGGTTCCCCAGCCCCTGTCACTCTCAAACCAGACAGTCAATCCACAAGCGTGCCCAGGCACACAGAAGGGTCAGACAAGAGAACAGCTACTCTCTAAAAAGTACTGTTCTCCAACTCAAGATTTAAAAACAACCTCTCCTAAAAGATGTGTTATTAAATGCTGAGCTCAGGGATATCAAACACTCGTGTCTTATCTTGTTCCTATGAGAAGATAGGCCGATGGCCATTGGCACCAGCCTCCCCCATGTTAGCCTATGGAGCAAGATAACCTTGCAGCAGTGAACACGCAAAATGGCCGCTGTTCACTACCAGAGCATGATACCTGCACTAGTACATGCTCTACCTTTTACATACACTGCACCCTGCCCAGGGGGGTACCGTGGGCCTTCCAGAGGGATGACTGATGTGTACAAAAAGGGAAGGGTTAGGCCTGCCCAGTGTGGACACTGGCCAGGGGGACATGGCAGTCCAGGGACTGCAGGCAGGCCTGCAGTGGCAGGCCTGAGACACCATTTTAGGGCTACTCGTGTGGGTGGCGCAATCAGCGCTGCAGGCCCACTAGTAGCATCTGTCATCACCAGCCCTGGCACACACAGTGCACTTTACTAGGGACTTCAGGGTGATACAAATATGCCAATTAGGTATAACCAATCAATATGATATTTTACACAGGGAGCACTTACACTCTGGCACTGATTAGCAGTGGCAGAGTGCCCAAAGCATCTAAACCGGCAAAAACGAAATCCAGCACAGCATCAAAAATCCGGGTAGCAGAGGCAAAAGATAGGGGAAAAACCCACGCCAAGGATGTCAGGTCTAACACCTAAATTCAAGGCAATTCCAAGAATTGAATGAGGATGGCTCACTCTCGTAATGTGACATGCTTAAGTATTTGTCACCTCTTCCCACCCTGGTAAGATGTTACTACCAAGGCAGACTCAATCTCAGAATGGGGCTTTTCTGAGGGAGTTCTTAGATATTTCCTCTCTCAGGCCAATGATTAAGGTCCTATGTATGACTTTAAAAAATCATGGGATAATCCACTAAAGTATCCTTTTTGGTGCTATCCCTGGTGGATTAAAAGATTACCAAGGGATTAAATACAGGAAGCATATGTAGGTGTAATGACCTGTATGTGTCACTGTACAAATAATTATGCCAACATGTTTCTGCCTCTAATCAGCCGTGGGTCTAAGGAATTCATTTGGGCCGTGTCTATGCCCCCTGCACTGCAATTAGTAAGTGCTGGGTGGGCTTAGATATAAACAGAGGACCTACCTCTCAACTGGTATCATAATTTGTGATAACCTACAACTATTTAGCTAGGTGCTTCATGGTCTGTTCAGGGTGGGTCTCTCCTGTAGGTAAACTTTCAAGGTTGAAAACCCCCTTGTCACATAACGTGCCCCATCGAACAGCCGTCTGGTGCCTAACACATAGAGGTCATTAGACCTAAGTATGCCTCCTGTATTTACCCCTTGGTAATCTTTTAATCAACCAGGGGTATCCCCAAATTAAAGGATACTTTAATGGTTTTTTAAAGTCATAAACTGGAACTAAATCATTGTCCTGAGAGAAGAAATATCTAAGAAATCCCTCAAAAAAGCCCCATTCTGAGGTTGAGTCCACCTTGGTAGTAATATCTTACCAGCGTGGGACAAGGTGGCAAATGATGAAGCATGTCACATTACGTGAGTGAGCCAACCTCGTCCAGTTCTTGGAATTGCCTTGAATTTAGGTAACAAACAACTAGCAGGTTACGCCCGCTTCCGTTTATTCGGTGGTGCTTTCATCTTAGCATTTCTTTGGGACTTATCAACCTGTGCTCTAGTATTAATGGAAGACACAACTGGGGCAGTCATATTAGGTACTTCCAGATTTGGCGGAGAGGGATTCGGGGAAACAGAACAAATCATAATAGACGATGACTTTTGTGGAGTTAGATGTGGTGCACTGTCTGAGTTGGGGCCACCTAGTGATAAGCGGGTCTGTAGCGATGCGGGATCAAAAGAAAGGCTTTGCTCAGTCATTTCAATTTCGTGGGTCAACAAAGATTCCGCCCTCACGATAAATGCATCTAAGGTCCCGGCTACTCCTCTACGTTTATTCATGTTGTAATAAAGGGGTCAAGTGGCCCAGATGCAAAAGTATGATACAACACAAATGGCAGACCAGGAATAGCAATAAGCTTCACGTTACCTGGGGGCATGAAGAGGAGTTCAAATGCCAGAGAGTGGATAACAGGGGGGTGGCACAGCCCAGCCTCCTCGGGGCTCTGACGGCCGTGGACGGGCTCACCCTTGGCCCGTGCGCGTCCGGTGCTGCGGGAGCCTGACGGCCGTTTTAACGCGCCTATGGGCGCGGGAATGCCGTCACGTTGACCCCACTGTCACCTGGGGGTTGTGGTTTTGCTGCAATACAAGCCGTTGCCCTCACGGCTGAAGTGATGAGAGTCCCGCGCTGTGCGAGCCTGCCGGCAGTTTTAGCGCGCCTCCGGGTGCGGGATGCCGTCACGTTGACCCCACTGTCACCTGGGGGTTGTTGTTTTGCTGCAATACAAGCCATTGCCCTCACGGCTGAAGCGATGAGAGTCGCAATCAGATATCCCACCTTTGGCCATTCAGTGGCAAACTGATTGGGTCTAAAGGCAAAATGTATTGCCAAAGAGTATAAAAATTCATTTAATTTCAAAGGATTAATAGAAAATCGCACAGATCCTGGAACCACCATTAGAATGGCATTGTCCTTGAAGTCAGTGTCTGTTGTGTTGGGTAATAAATCTCCACCCTCCTCAGAGTGACGCAAAGTAAACACAGACACCAGCAGCCACAAAACAGAGGAAATGTATTTGCACCTTTCTCTTTTATTGGCATGCCAAGGCAGAAGGCAGACGTACATCCCAGTGTCACGTCTTGGAACACGCTTCTTCTGCCCCCCCATAGATCTGTCAGGGAAGTTTATATAGGGCAAAAATTGCTCCAGTCAGTAAAATCCTTAGATCTGGACAAGGCCATTTACGGGTATACAAATAGAATTGCCATGCAAGCCCAAGACATAGAGCAAAATACACCTATTGCCTAAGAAGGACACAAGGGAACAGAAAATAAGTTTAAGCTAAACTTGCAAGAATTAGAGGCCCTTGACAGCTGTTACCCAAGGACGTGTCAGAAAGAACAATACAGGCCCTTGGGTCAGGCTGGAAGAGATTTGTAAAGGAGGGGGGATTCTAGGAGCACAGAGCAAACAGTTTGATCAGAGACAGACATAGCTAGCTCAGTGGGTCTGAGATAGTGCGGGGGAGAATTGGGATTGATTCCTATAGATATATATTTTGCCTCAAATGTTGAAGGGGTGCATTTTCAGCATGCAACTGAATTAACTCTTGATTTTGGTGTTTTAAAACCGCAAAACAGCAACCATATCAACACTTGGATCCATAGTATCACTAGAATGCTAGAGACATTGGCACCCTATACTGTCAAGGATTGAACACAAAGAAGGCTCAAAGTGCTTGGTTTTAGATTGGATTTAACTTTTGCTAACTTACGCCTCCACTGATATATACCAGCATCTTTTTTATTAATGCATTATAGCAATCGGAACCCAGAAGTCAACTTGTCTGAGGACCCTGACTTTGAGTGGGGAGATTGTCGGTGTGATGTGAATCGAATTAAGGGTGATCTTCGGCATAACAATAGGTAAAATTTATGATAAATGTTTCAGCATGTTTGTTTCGTAAGTTTTTATATATTTTAAAACAGGACTAAAATGATAAAAAGCCAACATATGGTTACTTAAAAACATGCACTTTGCAAAAATACTTTACAAATGCAGTTCCTTGAAGTCGGTAGATCTGTCCGGTGCTACAGAAGTACTGAATACAAAGGAATCCAACAGTTCTATCTGACTGCGTTGGTCGGGGGTGGCGGGCATGTGGGCAGACTCGTAGACAGTACCTTTTGTGTTGCTGCTGACATGTTGGTGCTGGACAGTCATAGCAACTGACGCGGTTGCGGTTTGAAGTGGAGCAGTATGACGTTCGGTGCCCTTAAGTCGCGGTGCAGGCAGCGGCTCAGTGACGGTCGCCTAGTGGAATCGGTGAGACCAGGGCTGCGGTGCGGAGTGAAGACAGTGCTGGATGCAGTGCTGACAGATCACGGTGCAGACGACAGAGATGGTTGCGGGGAACTGGCGTCGGTCGGTCCGGACTGCGGTGTGGGGCGGTGTGTTGTGAGGCTTACATAGTGCCCTCAAGTCAGGATATGGTCACGGAAGTCAAGGTCAGCGTGCAGCAACGGTTTCTGTGAGACCAGGGTGGCGAAGTGAAGGGAGGTGGTGCGGAGTGCGGTGCCCACAGGTCATGGTGCACGTAGGAGCCTGGTGGCGGCGGTCATCGTCAACGGTGAGACCAGGGTTGCGGTGCAAGGTGCGGATGGTGCCTTCAGGACACAGAGCCAGTCACAGGCTTGGTGACGGACTCAGTGACAGAGTCGGAGGCTTTCTCCCCTCTGTGGCAACTGAAACCATGGTCCCAGTGGTGTTACCCAGAAGTTGTTGAAGTCTTTGTAGTCCCTGAGACTTCAGAACCGGAGGCAAGCTCTATTTCAAGCCCTTGGAGATACTCAGCACAAGTTCAGAAATTTCAGTCCAGTCCTTTTCCCTGCCTAAGACAGAAGCAGCAAGCAGCAGGCCAACACAACAGAGCACGCAGCAAAGTGGCAGTTTCTCCTGACAGCTTTTCCAGCCCTTCTTCCTGACAGGTTCCTTAGTTCAGCAGTAATCTAAAGTTCTGGGGTCTGGGGCCCAATATTTATACTCAGTTTCTCTTTGTTCTTGTGCTCAGCCCAAACCAGTTCTGTCCTCTCTGGTCCAGCTTCCCGGCAGTAGGTGGAGACAGTATTGTCCAAGGCAGACAGAGCCTATTCAGGTGCAAGGGAAATCTCCTCCCACCACTCTAAATACAGACCAGACCTTTTCAGGTGGTATTGAAAACTCCTCCCACTACTCTGAATGCAGCCCAGGTCTATTCAGCCCAGCCCTGACTCATTCAGGAAAGGTAGGACACACATCACCCGCTAGTGGCTCTCTGAGAGAATCCACATCCCCAGCCCCTGTCACTCCAAAGCCAGACAGTCAATCTACAAACCAGAAGAGGCACACAGGATGGCATATCAAAAAAATACCCACTTTCTAAAAGTGGTATTTTCAAACACACAATATAACAAGCATTTGCAATGCAATAGGTGTCGCATTTACGTGAGTTTGAGCTATTGGCATTGTAAATGACAATGCCTTTTATGTTTTGGTTTTTAAAACATAAATAAAAGGCATTGTCATTTACAATGCTAATAGCGCAAACTCACGGAAAAGCGAGTCCTATTGCATTGGCAATACAAAAAAGTACTGTTGTGGTTGTATTTTAGACAATATTGGTTGCTTAGCTTCATTTTCGTATTTACCGTATTTTGCAGTATCCAAAGTAGGTTACCTAGCCCCAAAGCCCCGAGTTGTTAAATGACCCATAGAAGGGAGTGTTTTACAGTTGAGCAAATGTGTCCAAATGTTATTTTGGCAGTGCCATGGAATGATCAGCCAATGAGGTACTCGATGAGCAGGTATTTAACTACATATTAAAAATGTACGATTTGTGGCAGTTGGTTGTTTGTACACAACCACCTCTCTGCATGTGTTTAGTTAACACAGAGTGCAATCTGCCAGGCAGTGCTTACTACGGAGGGACTAAAGCACAGAACAAAATGTATTAATTTATCCTGAGTGTGAAGGCACTCGGAGGGCTTAGGTGCCCGCCCAAACAGGCTAGTGATCCAAGCGCATCTACAGACTCTGCCTTGCCCCTCTGCACCAGCAGGCCACAGCAGCTCGGAATCTGCCGCTTCTGCTAAGGATAGGTTGGGGGAGGAGGTTGGGGCATGCGGGTGTTTCATGCAGATTTGTAGGTTATTGGAAGTGATGTCTCAGACACAAAGCAATGGAGACGGACTTTGTCTGTTTGTCTACACTAGTCTATTTTTCTACCATCCACCAGGCTCACGGTCACGTATTCATTCATCTCTCCTTATTAGAGGTGGGCAAGCCAATATATTAGCTGGGAGAGCCAGTCGGAGCCGATCCAAGGGTATAGAAGCCAGTGCACGAGCTGAGCTGTGAAAATGTTCAGCATGCTTGTCATACAGTAAACATGATGTAAATGTGCGATAATGTCTCTTCGGAACTTTAGCCCGTCACTTCAGTACACAACATGATAACACTGAATTGGGAAGAGGCTATTAAAAGTTCTTGTTTAAAGCGTGAATTAACACACTGCTGCTCCTCCAGCCCAACAACAATGCCATTTGCGAATTAAGAGGCCTCAGTTGCCATGCATACCCCAAATGTGGCCTAGATTCTTATTAATATTCAGCGTAACATTAAAATCTTGTTCATTAGACACAAGAAGAATTGTACAGCATGTATCTCAAACTCGCATATATCAAAGTGGCAGCATTACCGTTGCTTCTTTCTGCTTCGGCAGCCTCCTCCGCTCTCTGCAGCAGCCGTGCAGCACAAATAAGTAATCACAGCCGCAGCGGCCTGGAAGAGCTGCCTCCTTCAGCCAGGGTCACAAAGCTCTCTGGACGCTTCCCGCTGAAAGATGAATATGGTGCTTGTACCTGTGGAGCAAGGTCCGGCGTTAACCTTGCTAAAGAAAGATGAAAGCGGGCACCGTGCAACTAAAATGTATAGCGTGGCGCCCGTGCCTAATAAAGTTATGCGCATGGCAGCCAATGAAGGGCGCCATGCTGATAAAGAAAAGAACATTAAGCAAGGAAATAAAAAACACAAGAAGACTAAAGCTGTCGCCGTGCTACAACATATAGCGCGGAGCACGTGGTTCTTAAAGTTATGCTCATGGCAGGTCAGGAAAGGGCACCATGCCGATAAAACAAGGAAGTAGTCCCTAAATAAAAAGATAACAGCCCAGCAGCAGAACTAAACTGTAGTTGGTCGGTGCTGCTTCCTGCAAAACAGAAGCAAAACGGAAGTGATGTATCAGACCACCAGCCAATCAATGAGCGAGATAAGAAGAGCAATGCCAGATGTAACCAATGGCAAGCGACAAAACAAAGAGAAACGCAATGGGTGGAGTTTCGAAACTAATACTGATTACTTGATGCCTCGGAGAGGCCGCGCATGCGCTCCCTATGCAAGACTTAAAACCATCTTTACTAAAAGATGCATTTTTATATTCTGAGTTCAGGCATACCAAACTCCATCTTTCTGTCTTGTCCCAATGGGAAGGTATATTTGTAGGTGCTATCTTATGGGACAGATAGCCTTTCAATAGTGAAAAAGGAAGTACTGTATTTCACTATAAGGACATGTCACAACTCTCAGTACATGTCCTACCTTTCACATACACTGCACCCTGCCCATGGAGCAACCTTGGGCCTACATTAGGGACATTTGACATGTAAGAAAAGGGAATGTTAGGGCTTGGCAAGTGGGTGCACTTGCCATTTTGACATGGCAGTCACAACTGCGCGCAGACACTGTAGTGGCAGGTCTGAGACACCTTTAAAAGGCTGCTCGTGTGGGTGGCACAATCAGTTCTGCAGGCCCACTAGCAGCATTTGATATACAGGCCCTGGGTACACACAGTGCACCGTACTAGGGACTTAGTAGTAAATCAAATAAGCCAATTATGGAAACACCAATCCATAATAACAATTTACACAGAGAGCATACGCAATTTAGTACTGAATAGCAGTGATATAGTGCCCAGAGTCCAAAAATCAACAAAAATAGGGTCAAAAACAGGAGGCCAAAAAGCAAAATGTCTGGGGGTAAACCCACTGAAAAAGCCAAGTCCAACAAGGTGTCTCCAGAGGCAAGGGTAGTACGACCAGATGGCAGAGTCCAGCAGCACTAGAAGGATTGCAGGAAGTATTTTGTGCCCCTGACACTTCAGGAAACAGAAGGCAAGCCAGCAAGCCCTTGGAGTCACTCTGGGTTCAAGTGAGATGGGTTCAGTCATTGTCCTCAGCAGGGCAGAGATCAGCAGGCAGCAGGGTAGCTCAGCAAAGCAGAGAGCAGTTCCTCAGAGCAGTCAGTCAAGGCAGAGTGGCAACCCTTACAGCACAGCAGTCTTTACTTCAGCAGAGTTCTTCCCAGGTCCAGTAGTGTACTGATTTGGTAGGGCGAGAGCACTAATACTTATACTCAAAAGTGCCTTTGATGTAGGGGGTGTCTTGAAATGAACTCTCTGAAGTGCACAAGGATCCCTATCAACCCAGTCCTGTCTGCTGGGGTATCTGTGGGGGTAATCAATCCTTTGTGTGTGGACAGGACACAGCCTATTCATGTGTAAGTGTAACCTCCCTTTTCCCCCTTCCTGCACCCTAAGTATGACAGGTCTTAAGGTGAGCAAATGTGTTTTGCAGTGTAAATTCAAGTTTTTTGGATATAAAATGCAAGTTTATTCTCGTAAATTGAAGTACTTGCACACTAACCTCAATTTATGTGTGCCAGTAGGCTAAGTACCTTCGGAAACAGGCATATATATTTTTACTAGGAATGTATTGTATTTTCACGATTGTTTCAGAGTGTTTAACAGAAGTGGGGACACTGCCATATAGGTTTGCTAAGATACCTTTTCCAATGATTTACCAGCAGGTGGGCATTGATGGAACGCTAGTCTACTCGAGTGACAAACCTGAACATCATGCACCATTGAGCTATGAATATGTAGAGGCATATTTATTAAATATTCATGCAATGCAGCAAGCCATCATGCTGCGCTACATGAAAGGGAAAGTGCAGGAATGCACTGCATTTAACTATATATGGGCATTCCTGCTTTCTGCCTACACTGGCACACAAACTGCTGCCTAGTGCCAACGCAGGCACCTTTGCACTATGGTGCAAGGGTGCCAGCATTGTAGGCAGGATTGTTTTTTTCTAGGAAGGGACACCTTCCTGCACAAAAACAGTCCACTGAGGCGTTTTCCTCTTTCTACGTCCTGCACATGTAGAAAGAGGAAAAAAGTGAAGAAATAAGCTAATTTCTCCTTGATATGTTTGCCCTGGAGACGCGTAGTATTATGACAAATTCCCAGGTCTGCTACTAATGTTAAATCTGGGAATGCACAAAAATACATGGGTGGATGCAGGGGAACACCGACACTCTAGCCATAGAACGCCTCCCTGGGGCAAAGTAACGTAAAGCAGCAACGTGCACTGCATTGCGTTACTCCACATTTACCAAGCCACACAGTACCTCCATGCAAGGTGACCTTGTGTGTCTTGGTAAATGTCATTCTAGATTTTGCATCACCCTTGCGCCCCCTTGTGTGGCAAAAGGGTGGGGCATAACCATGATAAATATTCCTGCAATGTGTTGAGCATACGCTACTTCGGGAGTATTAGAAGTCTGTGATGATCAAAGTGTGCTACCAAGAAAAGTTTACACATTTCCACGTCAGGATCTTTATGTACCATGAGGAATCGTTATTAACCCTGGGCAAAATTGTGGGTTTTTTCCCGACGCGGAAAATGGGTACATTTTACAAACATTACATACATAACTCAAAATGAACTTGGGCAGAAATCCTTCTGACCATTGAGCACAATGTTGTGGTCTTGCACACAAAGTAGAGTAAGAGACCTTAACAATGTATTTTCTTTTACATTTTCTAAAGTAAGACGGGAAGGCTGCTCGCGCAGTGCATGCATCAATGGCAACGGTAAGTTTTGCAGTCCCTATAAGACAATTTCTTCTCAAACCAGCAATCAAAAATGATTTGAAAAGCACAAGTGGGTAGTAACAAAAAGTACACAGCATACATAAAATCTAATAATTTGGCATTTATGCGATATTACTTCTGTGTAATAACATTTTCTCTGGGCCCTGATATACAAAATACATTGTTCATTTATAATGCACTCCCTAGTCTGGCTGCTAGCTCATCAGTGGTTATGGCGGAGAGCATAGACAGCACTGAGACAAAAGGATCAGTGAACAGAAGAAGATCAAGGAATGCATATTTAGTTTGATTCTACTTCATTTACATGCATTCTTTTGAGCTCTTTTTTAATTGAAGAGCCACAGAGGCATGCCTCTGGAGACCACCGTCTGCTGTATTTCTTTCCCTTGTTCTTGAAGCATGCAGAGTTTATGAGTATGGACTGTAGGGTTAGTCACCAATTAGTCATTTCCTCAAGGGGGCGTGGAAGGCAGCTGCAGTTTGACTAGCGGGTGGCGTGTGGCGAAGGCTCTCTGGATTTACCTCAGCGAACTCCCCTGCAACCCTTGAATTGTGGTTGACATGTTTCAACTGTGCTGTCATCTCGTTTGCGGTGGCAAAGGTTTAAACAGATGTTAGACATGACTGATGGCTGCATTCCAAATTCTGAAGATTGCCAAGTCATAATTTCATGTTACAGTGCATATCATCTCCATTTGTTTCAGACTCAGGCTCAGAAGGAATGAGCTGTGAAAACGTAGGATATGGTGATTTTAAAAGAAGGGACATTCCTTGCATGTTCTACTGCAGCAAAATGGAAAGATTTCCACTTAAAAAATGTTGGACAACTAGATATTCTAATCACGTTATTTAGATTTTCTTCTGCACGCATCACGACTTGTGTAAACATAGTAGGCATCTAGGACTAGCTGTCTACATCTGTCTAATATCGGACACTTATGATTCTCACTATAGTTATCTCACAGCCCTCTCTGACGTCCTTCAGGGTAGCCCCCCTCTCATATCTCTTCCCTGTCGTGTTTGTGTGTTTAGTTGAGTCGAGTCCTTCTTTCTGACATCACAAGTGCATATTCCCTTGCTTAATACTCCGGACAACCCCAGTTGAATTTTCATGTCATCCATTGTATTAATTAACTTGCGTGTACTGTATCGATACCTTTTCTCTGGCATTGTAAAGCGCCTAATGGTATGTTTGTGCTATATATAAATATGCAAAAATAATTAGTTTAATGCATAAATAAGGAGATAAATAAAACATGCCATTCACTATAAAGTGTGATCTTGAGTGGAATAAACGCTCATATTGTGAAGAGAAGATTTCAAGGAATTTCACTTTGGAATATGAAACTATGGTCTGAAATGGTAAGGCTACTGTGGAGTTTAATCACAACCCCTCATGGGGCTGTGCTTTCTGAAAGTCGGAAGAGAACCGTATAGCTGTAGGTGCTACTGTCTTTTATCTGCTTACCTTTCCCATTCAGTATTAGGATGTACCGGGTGTGTTTGAGCGCATGCCAATGCCTTTCCATGGTTTGCATTTTTCCTTCCCTTCCTCTTAGTCATAGTTTCACCTTCTTTAGTTTTTAGATCACCACCTTCTGGTTTAAAGCCTCACCTCGAGGTTCGTGATTGGTGGAGAAATGGTGTTGCCCGCTTATCTTTTATTTGGAATGAAATTGCCCAACTGGAGTAAACACCAGTTGCTAGCCTTCCAGGTTTCTGTCAAGCCCACACAATAATTTCTGTAAAGCTAAATTTGTGAAAACTACTGCATAGATTTACGCCAAACTAAGCAAAGGCCCTTCCTTGAGTAACCTTCTAGTTTCATGCCAGGCTCGGTGCCAGCTTTTTCTGTGCAGCGGAGAGCAAATATACATATGGGAGTTAAAATGGGAAACGTTGCTTCTTTACCACTCCTTAAATGTTCGCCCCTGCTCCCCTGGCTAATCTGCACTGAACTCAGCAGGCCAATGACAAGCTGAATGCACTTTGAAAGGGGGTTTTGAATGCTATTACATGCTACCATAGGCCGGATCACAAGTGGGCCTTAGACATCCAATCCCTTCACTAATTGAACATATAGGCTCTTCTTCATGTCCTATGCTGATGTGTGAGGAAAGCATACACTGCGGCTGACTGCACTACACACATTCTGTATGTGCAGGGAATCCTCAACTACTGCTTCCCGTACTATACATATAAGAGGGAAGCTTGTACACAAATTGCACATTTTACAACTGGTTTCTGTGTCTATGAGGAAGCTTGTACAACTGCTGCTGCAGTAAAATGATGACTTATGGATCTACATTTTGAATACAAATCATTACCATACATTGTTTGGGGATTCTGGGCAATGAATATGGTTTAAGAATTGTTGATTCTCTGTCGATCACAGGATCAATGGGTGTTCCACCTTAAAAAGCATTGGCAATAGGAATAGGTCTGACTTTAAAGGAATGTTTTATGGTAATGTGAAGCATTACAAGTAGATAACATGGGAATGGATATATATGAGTGAAAGAAAATGAATGCACACAACTTCTTCCCAATCAAAACATGTAATTGTGGCTCCCAACATGTGGGTGGAGCCAAAGCCCCTCTCCTGGTGATTCTCACTTAATTGACGGGTGGGAGCTGCAATATCGAGCCAGACCATTAGAACTGCTACTTTGATCCATGTCACCTGTATTCTTATTTCTTGATTACATAAGGTGATTTTGTTATATATGTCTCACACCAACAACTAAAAACAGACTTAATTGTTTATAACATAGAAAGGAATAAAGGTTACATTCCCACACTGCATTTTATCAAACATTTTGGGACAGTTACAAGATTTAGGTAAAAGCTTAAAGAAGCTAACAGCTGACCACCAGTCTGCATAAACGAATATGTGTATCCATGATATTAATCGCAATGAATGATATCTTTAATATATTTTTAGAGTAGTGACATACTTTAACAATAAAAATGTAAAATTTCAAAATGATGGCACAGTTAAACCAGAAAAAGTAAACTGTACTATCAAATCTAGAACACTGCCATTGATGAGGAAAGGAACTGTTTTTTTAAAAACATTTATATTTAAAAATTGTTGCTATACTAAAAGTAATAGAGCAAAACACCCAAATGATGACATAATAAAAATAGCAATAATAAATTGCAGTTTCAAAATGGCATTCCAGCACAGATGGTTCTACAACAGAATATCAAAGTGTAGATAGTATTGTTACACAACACCTGGCTTTCAACCATCATAAAATAAAAGTCTATGGCCATTATTTCGAGTGGCCTTTTAATTCCAGCGGGGTAACAGAAGTATAATGGCAGTGTGCTCAACTTGATTGTATTGATTCCAAAGTCCTAAAAGTCAACAAAAACGGGTTCAGAAAATAGACGGGTGGAGACCAAAAGTTTGGGGATGACCTTGCAGAGAGGGGGGCCAAGTCCAACAGTTACCATATTACAAAACCAAAAGTTTACATCCATCAGAGGTTTTCATGAATTATCAGCCGCTAAACAGTGCAAAGATACTGCAGAATGACTGCTAATAGAAGATAAAAGTGATTGACCTGAAATAGCATTGTTCTCAGAATCAGTTGAATTGCATAATGAGATTAGAATAGGTACCACTGAAACAGATGGTAAACTTTCTTATTCACTTAGAATATTTAAGAGGGGTTTGACCTGTAGGCACACTACACTTGGGGTTCAGTATGAGGTACTAGTAAGGGCAGTGGCCAAGGCTCTGTGGTTTAACAATTTCAAGTGTCACATTTTAGGCCATAAATTCGCTTATGTTGAGGGAGTGTATATATTCTGGATCTACTTCAAGAAAAAGGTGATAAAATTAAGTATTTATGATCCAATGGATGTGTTTTATGCTGCATGATCACTGCATACAATTTAAACATGTCATACTAGTAAATACTTTTTATAATATTCTAAATTAAAGTTTTTAATGCTCTTGTTGTTCTGAACAATAGGATTCATTTGGTGTGTGAAACAATAATGCAAATAACAAAGATATACTTGCTTAAAATGTATATGTTTATATTGAAAGTTACTAGGCAAATGATTATGAACAGAACTTTTTGGAGTTGGATAAGCATGAATCCAGTGAAGACCCATTGGTGATGGCTGGATAAGATACAGTGTACCAGGAAATTGACAGGGAATTGACAGCGTCTTCGTATATATTCGTAAACACTACATCACATTTGAGCACAGCGTTGTCTGCGCAGGATCCACCTTTGACTGAAGGTGGTCTGTGTTATGTCTATGATTTAATATATACTTGTGACGGAAATAATAGGATTGTTGGATTCATTTCCGTTTGGTCTCTAGTGTCATAAACATTAGATGTATATAAAATGTGTTGTTTAGTGACTAAGTCATTTTGAGGTGTTCCACCATGAAAGAGTCCCACTGGACAATTGTTTGTTTATGATTAGTGGGCCTGCAGCACTGACGGTGCTCCCCACTTAAGTAGACCTTTAAACCTGTCTCTGGCCTGCCATTGCAGCCTGTGTGTGCAGTTTTTAACTGCCATTTCAACCTGGCAAAATACATCTTTTGCCAGGCCTTAACCTTCCTTTTTCATACATATGAGTCACCCCTAGGGTAGACCCCATACAGCCTATAGGGCAATGTGCAATGTATTTAAAAGATGGATACGTACGTTTAAGTGTTGCACCTAAATTTGCCTTTTCTCTATTGAAAGACCTACCTCTTGCATAGGATGACATTGAGTTACCTTATTACATTTAATAATTGATAACTTTTAATTGGGAGAAAGTATGAAAGCTGAGTTTGGTCTTTAAAGAATTGTAATTTAAAACCTCTATGGGAAATTTGCATTTTATGTCACAATTCAAAATATTCCACTTTTAAAAAGTTGCCATTTTCTTCTCCCAACAATTTAGTGGTTGCAGCCTGTATCCTGGGTCACATGACTAGGTGCAGAAGGCAGTTAGTCTTTTCTATATTACTTCCAGACAGTGAGATAAAGAGAGGATCGATATTGGCAAGATGGTCCATCTCTGACTTGATAGGGGAGGAGCTGTCATGTACCACACTTACACATCACAAAGGCTTTGCCTCACTACATCCACAAAGGGTTTCACACTAGTCTTTTGGACCCCAGCCACGCTGTGGCCAGGACAAGGAGGCAGGAAATGCCAGACATCTTTGTAGGGGGAGGACTATAGAAGCTTTTCCCACTTTAAAGCTGACACCAAGGATAAATATTGGACCCTCAGATCCAACTGTTCAGTACACCTCTGGACCTGTGGAAGATTCAGAAGAACTGCAATGCTGCTCTGCTGCAAGAAGGACTGCTACTCTACTGCCCTACTGCTCTGTTGCCCTGTTACCTGAGTGAAAAGGACTGGACCAGCACCTTGAACCCAGGACAGTCAGAGAGACACCAAGGGTAGTTGACTGGCCCCCTGATCAGAGCCTCGGGGACATAAAAGGCTCCAACCACCTTGAAACCAGGACCTGAACTCTGCCTGCTGTGAATCCTGCCCCCAAATAGTGCCACCCCCAGTCCTGGGCACTTTAAACTGGGCCAGAAGGTACTCTGGCAGCTGACCTCTGGTCTTTAAGCAGAACTGATGCAGTGCAATGCTTCTTATCCCAGCTCTGTATCGGAACCCCTGCTGGGCAATGTATCCCCAATGCAGTATCCACAGTTTTTCAAACTTCTGCTGCTTGATGCCTCCTTGACGCAGGGCCTTGCATCATAGCAACTCCTCAGACCCATTGCTGACCGGCACATCCACGATGCAGGACTTCTTCTCGCTTCCTCTCAGTTCCCCGGTAATCACCACTGTCCGATGCATCCTCGACGCAGAACATTATATCATAGCCCAGCTTATTGAACCTTCCACTTCGCGATGCAGCCTCAACGCTGGATCTCGCAATGCTCTGCAACCAGGATTTAAGGTACTTTGTTCAGTGGGCCTTACTTGTCGCTGTATTTAGTCCACGCTCCATTGTGATTGGCCTGAACTTGTGACTTTGTCCCAGTCTGGTGGAACCAGATAACCACAGTTGGCACTTTGTGCTTTGAGCCACCCTTTTTATTGAAACCTTTAAAATTGCATATCTCCGGTTCTACTAATTAAAGTTTTGTCATTTTGCTGTCAAATGATTTATTTAAATGTACGCTGTTTTTCTAGATTGGTGTGGGATTTTTCTTGTCTTGTATTGTTACTTCATTACTTTTTGAAGTGCTGCACACATACTTTACACATTGCCTCTGAGTTAAGCCTGACTGTTTTTGTGCAAAGCGACATGGGGGTTAAGCACAGATAAATCAGGGGTTTGCTTGTGTTTCACCTTGATAAGAATTGTGGTTGTTTCTTCAGTAGGGTTTCACCCCCCCCCCCCCCTCAACCAGTGACCCAATTTCCTACAGTAATCATACAACTGGACAAAACCCATGTCTGATATGTCAGAACCTGAGCCTACAATGTATTTCTGATTCTCATCCTCTATTTGCTTTTTTTGTGGATTTTGAATGGATTTCATCTTTTCATATGTTTGTACTTTTTCAGCTTTCTCTTTACTCCATGTGTTGGCTGAATCAGGTTTCTGGTTAGCCTGTGAAGATGTTGCAAGTTAGGTAATTTCACATCTTCTTCTATGAGAAGTACGTGAATTTATGTAGTATTAGTCTTTCTCTGGCTATCTTCCTGACATACTTTGTAGACCAGGCTCTCAGACATGTTATTTCCCATCATGTATGGCTATTATCCATTTATCATCTATTTTGTTTTTACCTTGACGGCCCAAACAATGAATAAGCACCCACTTTCCGCTTTGCATCTCTTTTTGCTTCAATTTCTAATAATCTGACCATGTTCATATTTGCAATCTTGTTGGCTGCAAATGTAGAAAGTGTGGCTTAATACAATTGCTTTTTCAGTTGCTGAACCCTCATCAAGTATGTCTATTTGCAATCTCCATTTACAGAGGTCCACAAACATAAGCCAACCATTAAATAAGCATATTTTCCAACCATAACAAATATAAAGGATTTCCTCTTTAATCTTTCTTTGTGCAATTGTATGCATGTCCAAGACATTACTCCATTTCTGTTTCTGTTATGTTTGTAAAGCTTTAGGCATAGTTAGCAATGAGTACCTTTGAGCATCTTCTTGAGGATGATATTGAGTTGTATTATTGTGCTCTTTATGCCTGTTAGTTTCATTGTATGCTTAATCAGTTTGGATTCAAAATCAGACCCTTTATCAGGGTGAATTCTGGGATGCCACCAATGCTGATTAAAATACTTTACAAAGAACTCTTCCATTTGTTTATGCTTTCCGGGTCTTTCAGAGAATCCTTGATGGCACACATTTTCTAGATCCCCTTCCTAATCATTTGCAAGGATAGGACATCAAGATGCTCATGATTCATGGGGCCTATGCTTTCAAGATACTGTATCGCATCAGCCTGTGTGGGTACGGCCTTGAGAGAAATACAACTTTAGAGTATTGCCAATGCCTAGCTGCATCATGAAGTGCTTACAGCATTTGTTTTCTGTATTTCCAGGTACCAATAGCCTTACACTTGTGTAGTGGGGATTATTGATTGATTTGGTACAAGATTCCTCCTTGCAAAACTAGTTTCTTCTAAACTCATAACAGCTCATATGCTTATGGATTTTCACAACTCACTGTGCCTTCAACAGCTTCCAATCCTCTTTGCAATGAGCACTTCAGTTATCCTGCATCAGATATCTGTGCATGTTTAAAAATTGTACTTTGTTAATGTTAGACTTGGCATCTTTGGAATGGTTTCCCCAGACTTTTTGCCTCTACCTCCTGTGTTTTTGATGCTGTGCTCGATTTTGTTTTCGCTGGCATAGATGCTTTGGGCGCTATGCCACTGCTCATTAGTGTCAAAGTGCAAGAGCTCCCTATGTAAATTGGTATTACAATTGGTTCTCCCTAATTGGCATATTTGATATACTGGTAAGCCCCTAGGAAAGTGCACTGAAGTGTACCAGAGCCTGTAAATCAAATACTACTAGTGGGCCTGCCTCACTGATTGTGCCACCCACATGTGTAGCCCTGAAAAGGTATCTCTGACCTGTTTGTTAACTGCCATGTCGACTTGGCAAGTGCACCCACTTTCCAGGCACTAACCTTCCTTTTCTTACATGCAAGGCACCCCTATGGTAGGCCCAAGGTAGCCCCTGGGCAGGGTGCAGTGTATGTGAAAGGTAGGACATGTACTGGTGTGTGTGACATGTCCTGATAGTGAAATACTGCCAATTTCGATTTTCACTATTGCCCCATAGGATAGAATGGGAAATACTTTGTAACATCTTACAAGTATAACTTTCCATTGTGACAAGATAGAGAAATAAAGATTAGGCCCTCTGAACTCAGAATTTAATTAGGCCTGGGCTAAAATTTCGTTCCGTTCGTGTAAATAGCGAAAATTTGACATTTTCGCGTTCCGCGGAAAGCGCGAAAATGTCAAAATTTCCGCATTCCGCAGCTTAGCGATAATTTGGTTCTTGCTCGCGCTGTAAAATAATACATTCTCGCGCGCGCGCGATTGCCTTACCTGAATCCCGGCGTTCGCCAACAAGTTTTCTTGATCCGGTCGTGTTCTCCATGAGATGTTGTATTGTTTTTAGCCATTTGCGCTGTCTCGCGACAGTTCGCTCCCGCAGTGACGTCATGCGTCGCGCGATCATGTCTTTCTTCTCGCGATCATGCACCGCGAGACAACTGAAAACAAGATGGCCGCGCCCGCGAGCAACAACATGGGTAAGTTGGCGAGCCGCAACCATGCAGAAAATCTCGCGAACATGCGGGAAAAAAACTTCCGCATCTTCGCGATATTTCCACGTGTTTGCGATAATTTTTAACATTTTCGCGATAATTTGCGAAAGTGGATTTCGCAAATTCCGCCCACCCCTAAATTTAATAACACATATTTTAGTAAAGATGGTTTGTAAATTGTGTGTTTGAAAATGCCACTGTTTGAAAGTAGCCATTTTCTTGTTTATCCATTCTGTCTGCCTCTGCCTGTCTGGTTTTGGAGTGACAGGGGTTGGGGATGTGCATTCACTGTAGACAGCCACAGGGGGCGCTGAGGTGTGCCTGGCCCGTCCTGGATGACTCAGAGCTTAGCTGAATAGGGCTAGGCTGCATTTAGAGTAGTGGGAGGTAATTTCCTTGCACCTGAATAGGGCTTATCTGCCTTGCACAGTGTTATCTCCTCCCCCTGTGGTCATATTGCACCAGTGAGGTCAGAAATGGTTTGGACTGGGCTCAGAGACCCTTGCAGAAAGAGAACAAAGACATTTTAGGGGTATGTATTAGACCTAAAACTCCAGGCCGTTAAATCACTTTTGGACTCAAGAGGAACCTTTGCCATGGAGAAGATCTGAAGAGCTGTGAGGAGGAGTACTGCCCCTTTGCTGTGTGCTGTGTGGGATTGGCCTGCAGTTGCTGTTTCTGCCAAGGAAAGGACAAAGACTGGAACTTTGCTTTGAACCTGCTTGAAGAAGATCTCCAACGGACTGTGTGTGCTGGCCTCCTGTTCTGAAGTCTCAGGGCCACAAAGACTTCACCCCCAGCTCCCCTGAACTCTGTTGCTGTGAGTTCTGACCTGCCAGGAGGTGCCTGTTCCAGTTCTGGGCCTCTAGCAGTTGTTCCTGCTGTTCGGAGCGGGAGGAAACCTGAAGAACAAAGAAAATCAACACATCGTTGTTCTTGCGGCTGTTTTTCTGACGCAGCACTGCCGTGTGACAAGAATCTCCACGCATCGCTGCTGCCAAAACCGATGCAGCTCCAATTGCCGCTGCAAGAACCAATGCATCGAGGGATCGCGGCTGAAGAAACCGACGCAGCACCACTCGGCGCCGCCACATAGATTGCCGACGCATCCTGGATTTCCATGCATCGTACATGTGCGGCAAGTTTTTCCGAAGCATCACGTGTGGAACAGAACCGTGTCGAAATCGACATATCACTTCCTCCTACAGAGCGGATTCGACGCATCACTTCTCCTGCGTGCAGCAGAACAGTTGCATCACCTCCTCATGGTCTCAGGAACTGACGCATCTCTTTGTTTTTCGACACTTCCAATCTGTGCGGCTGTTTGGCCTTGTGAATTGTGATGCATCTACAGGTATTTTGTGAGAAATCACGCATCCATAGTTTTCTATGGACCAAGTTGTTTGAAACCTTTTTTAAATAATATTTTTATTACAAGTATGTTGGATTTTTGTCGTTTTGGTCTTGTTGAGCTTAGATAAAGATACTTAATTTTTCTAAACTGGTGTGGTGTCCATTTTTGATGTTATCACTGTATTACTGTGTGCTTTGAGTACAAATACTTTACACATTGCCTTTAGCAATGTATAAAGTTTGTCTGCTCACGCCAAGCTACCCAGGGGGTGAGCGGGGGTTATCTAAAGTGTGTATCCCCCTTACCCTGACTAGAAGCAAGGGTCCCTATGTGGACAAAGGTACCTACCTCTTCCAACTAGAGACCACCATTCCTAACAGTTAACTGTTAGATAGTTTAGTCACTTCCAAGTTTATCAACTAACAATATATGGAGTGTACCTCCTGGGATTTTTCACCCACATAGAGTAGGCTTCTTAGATGATTATGCATTTCTTTGTTTCGTTGATGGATTTAGGTGTTACAGACAGCTTTCGCTTCTCACTCAATCAAAAGCTCTGTAGATGATGATGGATTTGTTCTAATAGAAATTACATGAACTACACATAAAACCTCTTTCTGGGAATAAATGAATGAATCCTTTTCAAGAGTATCAGGATTAGTCTGCTTATAGGTACCAAAAAGTAGGAGCTTTTTGCTTACATGCTTCCTTCATATATTGTATTGCTTTCTTGCATCACTCAATAAGACATAAATAACCAATAATTAATTCAAAAGTAATTATTTTATTTTAGTTATATACTGTATCAAACAACACTTAAAATCAACTATACATTTTGTTTATAGGCCCAATTTTATTTATACCTTCAATCTCGTTATGTATTTCGCTCAACAAGCACACCTGCACTGCAGTGTGGAAATTGTTGGAATAAAGTCTGCAAGCTTTTTGTGCTGATGTCTCTTTAATTTGCTAGACTTTTCAATTTACCTTCATAATATTGGCTATGTGTTTCATCTTTAATAGAATTACAGAGGGCTTTATTACAAGTTGAGGCATTAATTATCGCCCCTAGTAAATTTTGATACCATTGGGTACTTTATTTATCGGCTGTGATAAATAGCACCTATTATGAGTTTATGGGGAATAACATGCAGATTTTGGTGTTTAACACACCAAAATCCACATGCTACAGTACCATATGTTTTCCCGTTAAATTTTGGCAGGTTTGTCCTGTTGAAATGTAGCGAATGTTGGGTTATTTAATGTATCTGATACTTATCGGGTGCTGTAACTAAAACCAAACTCGTAGTTCCGTCCCGTGAGTATAAAGGTGTTTACACACAGGACAGAATTAAGCGCCCAACTTGTAATCAGGTCCATAATGTAATAGCTTCACGGTCCCTACAGTATCTTCTTGCCGAGATTATTTTATTCACACAGTCTTCACATAGGTGATATTACTTCATATTACTGTGTACACGATTTACAGAGTTTAACTCAAGTCCTCTGCTTAGGACACTCATAGAGATTTTAGTAGTTTGCATCTTGACACGGATCGTGTACAACCTGCTCCAGAACAACAGAAGTTCAAGCACTCCTTCCTTTGCAACCTTCTGTGAATTCATGTCCTCCATTTTCATCATCCTGTATCTCATCGTCTACAGTCCACTTTCCTGCAGAAGAACAACACACGGTCAAAGACTCCTTCCTTTGCAACTTTCACCAGTGAACTAGAACAAAGAGTGCTTATGTAGAGTTTTGCTAGACATGCATTGGTTTGATTGGCCAGTATTTGTTTGGGACAGTTGATGTACCGATTTCTTTTCGGTTTGGTTCATTCATATGGTAGCCCTTCACCAATTGCATCTCCTTTGTGCCCTTGGCTCCTCCACCTTTTTTCCCCTGTGTCTTTCTGGCCCATCCCCAGTTCTGCTAGAGATCTATGCAACACACCACTCTTAGAGCTACAGAACTAACTACAAATGGAGAGCAGGCATAAAATCACTTTCTTTTACATCTTGAATCACTACAATCCCAAGTAACAGTTCCATTTCCATTCAAACATTTCTCAGTGTTCTACTTTGAGATAAACCCTGATCCATTTACAACATTAGTGAACTCTATGAGTACCATTCCATGCCATTATGAGCACCCATGAGCATTTCCCATTATGATGGAGATTAATTCACTGCATCAGGAGTTTTCATTTATTGAAGGAGGTGAGTTCATATTGACTGAAATGTATTTATTGTTTGATATATTCACATACATAATGTGTTATCACTAATTTTGTGTTCACTTAAATTTTCTTTTAGATAAACAAGGTGACTTCTATTGGCACCTCAGCACTCCAGTGCACTTCGAACGCCATCTTCTGAAGTGTTCTTCTGCCCCAAGTCCTGCACGGTTCTGAATGGATGATAGTCCCTTCCTAAAACAGATAAGACTTAGACAAGCATTTTAGCATTTTTGTAACACTGGAGTATATAGTTCACATGCATAGTGTCACTTATAAATTGCTTCAGTTTGGCCTGTCAATTAATATTGCCCAGTAAGGTAACTTATTTATCTCCATTAAACCTACATAGAATTTTATAGTCACTGTCTGAGATTATAAGAACACTGTAGAAATGGTATAGGAAAATACAACACAGGCACCAAACCATATCTATAATCCCTCCTACTGATTTGACTGTGGTGTAGTGGGTTCAGGAATAGCTGTTTAATGTTCCCCACAGTAACTCACAATTGATTGATTGTTCTTTCACTGTTGCTCAGTTACATTGATATTAGTGGGGCAGCATTCTTTCAATGTTATTATAATGAAATTATAGATCTGAAAGTGATATATCTAAGTTTGGAATCTTTTTGTATACCACTACGTGAACTTTTATGATTTTGGATTACAAGTCCCTTGCAAAGTCCTGATTAGGCCTTGCAATTCTAATAAGTGTGAAATGTGTCAACAATATTATGGAGGAAACATTACAAGTCAAGCAAATTAATAAAATATCAACACAGAAAGGAAAGTTGAGGCACTATATTTTACAAACCTCTGTTAAATATCCTCTTAGTATAATTAGTCCACACTGAAGTACAAGTGTGTTTGTCCGGGGAAAGACATCATAGGGTCTTAAATATTGAAATGAAAGTGAACACCTAAAAGAAAATTAATATATCCTTGGTTTTAACAGGTGTTTAATACAATACACAAATTAAATTAAATAATTGGTAAATATCTGGTTGTTTCTGTGGAAAGGAGAGATGCAAGAAAGTGTCATACCAAATGACAGTAGCATGTATGAGAAAGTTTGTTCTTTTTGGTTCCCAGAAGTAGACCAATACTGCTACTCTTGAAAAGTATTAATTCTTTCATCTCCAGAAGGATGTGTTATACACACTTCTTCTTGTTTCTCACCTATCTCCTTGAATTGGATAATTATACACACCTCAGTTGCATCTGACTTGGCACATTTTATATAGAAAGTGAAACCTACGCTTATGAAAGTGACTGGTTTTTAGTCCTTTTTTGTCCTAATGTAGTAATAAAATGCCTGTTCTAACTAGACTAATATCAACATGCAGAATATATGGTAACCATGGAACAGGATAACCAGTACTGAGGCTGTATTCATTTTAATAATAATCATATTGAATTGGTTATTGTACAATTTATCTGAAATAAGAAATGTTTACTCAATTTGTATGTAGATATTTCAGGTGGTCAACCCACCCACTTTTTGCTCCTAGATGCTGCGGTCATTTATTTGAAAGTGTGCTGGATCCTGCTAACCAAGCCCGGCACCAGTGTCTTTCCCTTAAACTGTAAATGTGAATTGGTACACCCAATTAGCAAGTACTTTTACACCCATATAAGGTCACTTTTAGATTGTACCCGTGGTACTGACGGCGGGATGTAAAAGGGGTGCCAGGGCTGATGCACTTATTGTGCCACCCTGAGTGACCCGAGTAAAACGAAGTCTGTAGGTCAGCCATGTCAGCCCTGAATGAGCTACTTGCCTGCTCGAGTTAGACCCTGCAAACACCATGTGTGACAGGGTCTCCTCACTTCATTCAATATATGTCAGTCACCCCTAAGGTAGGCCTCTTATAACTTAGGAGGCATGGTGCATTATATTGTATGTGTGGAAATATATGTGCAAGCATATATTGCCCTGCTGTAGCATTCTAAAGGCAGTTCTATCGTAAGTGACCGGGGGTCTATTGGATAACATGGGCAGGCATATGCGCATTACCTATATATCCATCTCCATAATGGCCCAGCCAATTTCTTTCATGTTTGGTGCAAACACCATGCTTTTTAACCCCAGACATAATTGTGGTGTCGAGGTTTAACCAGTAGGTAACTAGGTGACACTTTAGACCGTGTCCATCAAGTCAACCCAGTGTTCTCATGGCTTGGCTGGCTTTTTCAAAGGTTTGCCACTAAGACAGAAGTCTGACCTCATGTTGGGAAGTGTGTGCCACTCTCATCGGACCAAAGACAAAGACATGTGTGAGCAGGACGTGACCCCTCCGCCCACACAAGATAGCTAGTGATTAGACCGGTGCGTTGGTGAGCCTCAAAAATTTCACTGGTGCCACTGGACAAAGGAACTTGTCCCCCCACTCGCGGACAAAGACTCCCCCTGCCCCAGGCAGTGTTTTTTATGTACAGACAGATAATTAGCTATGTACCACCAAGGGTGACCACACCACTAGGGTGTTGCAGTTGAGGTGTACAGTCAGGAATGGTTCTGGCCATCTTCAATTTAAACTAGTTTTAGTGACATACACCCACAGGATGTCACCACTACTGAGGCAGATTAGCTGCAGAACTAGATGCCCATTGGCTAGTAGTCCTCACACCCACTAATATCCCCTAAATCCAGGATTTAAGGAACACCCCAGACATGAGAACCTTAGATTTGACTGGATAACAAGAAGAGACCCGTTTCCACAACAAGTTAGGACTCCACAAAGAGAGGTCTGCACCTGTGGCAGCCACCCCGCACCCGCTGGATTTCAGCTCAACCAAGGTAAGAGGCTGGTTCCAAAAGGAAGGCAACCCCCTCTGCAAACTCCACACTTCACTAGAACTCCCTCTGGATAGAGGACCTAGTCCCCTGCAATCGGCAGGCACAAACTGCTCAGTCAGTCCACGACATTGCATTCCTGTTTCCCAAGACATCTTGCATGGCCGCTCAAAGTCCTTGGGCAGGTAGCTTCTGTGAACTGGAGTCCCAACCCTCAGTGAGGCTGAGCTTTTTACAACATTTCCCTGGTCCCCTAGATAAAGATTTCCTCAACCAGAGTGCTTGCAGATACCAAGGCTTGTTGGGGGTCAGTCCAACTGCAACCTACTTTACTCGACGCTTCAAGATAAGAGAATCACCTGCACAAACAACCTATCACCCCTGTGGCTCCACCGTAAAGATCTTGCATCTGTTTTCACCCTCTTTTGGCACGCATGCCAGCTCCTCAGGCCGTGATCCAGTTCAGCACAATGGATACCCAAGAGCGCCGCTGCACCCAAGTCCCCTGAGCCAGGTAGATCCTATCTGCCTGCATATTCCTAATCCAGGGCCAGCTCCTTGCTTGAGTTCAAAAGGGTTTTGATCAACTTGCCCTGCAAGTACCTTTTTGCTAAGGTAACCATTTCAACACCGCACGCCTGATTGACAGCTCCGTTTGACAGCTAAAGTGAACCTCTGCACCCCGCTCCCAGGAGTATACTTGTGCTAGCTGTTGTGAACTAATGTAAGAACTCACAAAACCTTGATACCAAAAAGGTTCTGTTGAATTCACTCCTTAAGTAACAGTTTGCATATATGTGTTTTACCCATTGACCGCAAAGTTAAAGTTTTCATATTGGAAATTACTGATTTATTTAATGCTTTAAAATTGAAAACTCTGGTTATACTGTATGTATTGATTTTGTGTTGGTGTCTAAACATATATAAAAATCATAGCTATTTTTATATATTGGTGTGAGAGTTCTCTTGATTCGTGTCAATTACATATCGTCCGTGTTGGTGATGTGAAATGCTTAACACGTGTTCCTCTAAGTAGCCTGTCTGCTACTCTTTGCCACACCACCAAGACCGATAGAAAGTGTACTGAGAGGGTACCTGGGGTACATCTTTGTGTATTGTGCTACTGTGCAGCGCAAAAACCCTAGCAACAGGAAACAACCCGTACCGGTATCCTCCCTGCGTCACAGACCCAAAGTCAGACTAAACTCATTCACACATGCAGTCATTATTGGGGCCCATAACACCAACACTCATACGTCACTTCCACCCCGGTCTGCACACACAGGAGGGATGAGTGGTAGGGGTGGGCGGAATTTGCGAAATTAACTTTCGCAAATTATCGCGAAAATGTTTAAAATTATCGCAAACAAGCGGAAATATCGCGAAGATGCAGAAGTTTTTTTCCCGCATGTTCGCGAGATTTTCTGCATGGTTGCGGGTCGCCAACTTACCCATGTGGTTGCTTGCGGGCGCGGCCATCTTGTTTTGAGTTGTCTCGCGGTGCATGATCGCGAGAAGAAAGACGTGATCGCGCGACGCATGACGTCACTGCGGGCGCGAACTGTCGCGAGACAGCGCAAATGGCTAAAAACAATACAACATCTCATGGAGAACGCGACCGGATCAAGAAAACTTGTCGGCGAACGCAGGGATTCAGGTAAGGCGATCGCGCGCGCGCGAGAATGTATTATTTTACAGCGCGAGCAAGAAACAAATTATCGCCAAGCTGCGGAAACCGGAATTTTTGACATTTTCGCGCTCTCCGCGGAACGCGAAAATGTCAAATTATCGCAATTTCCGCGAACGGAACGAAATTTTCGCCCAGGCCTAATGAGTGGTTCAAGCGCCGGACATGTGAGGGGAACACCTTATAACCTATAGGGAAGGAAAAATTATTTACAAAATATACATTAACGCCCTTTCTCCTACAGATTCTTAATCCTAAAACATCAAGGCACTCCTCCCACTTCGGTCGATCGGACCAAATTGGTTGGATTGGTTGATGGTGATTTAGAACCAGCTAAAACACATTTCAAGACTTCAGAATCTATCTCTTAAATGAAACTCACAACTCATATTTTTTCGTTAATCAATAATTGGTTTATCTAAATTTTCATAATATTTTGAAATTGCATTTTTCTCGTCAAAATTTTTGAAAGTTTATCAAATTTTTAGTAAATCGCAGAACGTTATATTGACCTAATCTGGCTATTTGGAGTCCTCTAATTCATTGGCTCTGCATAATTTTGTCGTAAATTGTCCGAAAGCAAGCCAACGCTCAAAGTTCTATGCTCAGCACGTTACAGTCCCACTGATCGGCAAAGGACCAAAGACGTGCAAGCATCTATCATTGCCCGTAGATTTAGGAAAGTTCGCAGTCATCAGATAATCGGGCAGTATCTGGATCTTCAAGATTCAGGAAACGCAGCGCACCTCCCGAGCAGCATCGATCGTTGATGAGCTAAGAACAAGCGTAAGCGTCCCTCTCTATTCTACTACGTATTTTTATAATAAAAATGAAGCAAAGATGATACAAATTAAACATTTTGGGACAGTCGGATTGGCTGGTTGAGATCGTCTGACGTCGGATATTAGGGTTTCAGTTCAGTTCGAGGGGTGAGGTCATGGGTTCGTGTAAAAGTCAGTCTGTTCCGGTTTTCTGTAAAGTCAATTGTTTTCTGTCTTGGCCGTCTTCCCACTGTGTCCTTGCTTGAGTACATGGGTACAAAGGTTGTGTCGAGTTTTAGAAAACTTCACACGCCTGTGCAGTTCACTCCGTGCCTCGTGGGACAGTGGCCACATCGTCGTGTAGCGTCGGCGGCCATCTTTGATTTAGGCCCAAATGCTAACTTAAGCAAAACAAACACAAAAGTGTAATTAATACATAGAAATAATACATCTAATGTTAACCCCTTACTTATCCCTCTATGTGCTTGTATTTATCTAGTGTATAGCAACATTTAAAGCAATTATATTCACCCTTTTGTTCCTCTGCTCGGGCAACATTACAAGACATCATAAAAGCAACATATATCATGCAGTATTCTAATTACTACATATACTACTTGTGAGTATGCGTTCGATTTTTAGTCATAATGGTTATTTAGCCATGCAAAATGCAAATCCCATGTGTAATTCAAATATTAATAATGTTGATTAATAAACATGCAAAATCATTTAATAATATTATAGTTAATGGATTATGTAATTAATCATTTTCATGCAAAATGGGGGAGGTATACAAAATTTTGTACTACCTGCTCCATCACTAGTATTACATGGTAAAGCAACCCTGCCATACCACATAATACTTTCACCTTGCAGTATCTACATATTGCTGAAAATCTAAACATAAATCTCCTAAAGTAACCAATAAATTAGGAAATGTAACATTCCCTCAAGGTAGTTGGTCTCCACAATGCCAGACGTAACAACTATGCCTCTGCTGACACAATATGATCAGTATACTTTACACTACTTTAAAATTAACATTTAGCCAAGGCTAGTTGTAGTCATTCTGCCCTCAGGCTGTGTAGCACATTCTAACCTGTTTGTTACATGCCTTTGGCAGTCTCTTAAATCAAACACCTGAATTGTTGTTGGAACACTTGGTATGTGTTGGTGCATATAAATGAATTCTGGAAATCCAGGTGAGCTAGTGAATGTAGTCTTCTCCTTGTCTTGTGGACTCATGGGACTTTATATAGTAACCACTCTGAACATTTAGAACAAAACAATCTTGAATTCCTGTTAAGACGTCATTAACTCTTTGAGTTTTGCACTGAACAGATACAGGTCTTTTGTTCAGTGTGTAGAAATCAATACAAACTCGAATGTCATTATTTTTCCTACAAACAATAATCAAGGAGGTTTGAGGACTATTGGGATAATTCCAGTTTACAATAATCGTTCCAAATATTTTTACACATCTACCTCACCTGCATGGGCTATGCAATGTTGCCATTGTCTGACTGGCATATCGCCAACCTGATGTGATTGTCCATATTGTTGAATTCCCCATAATCATTGGCTTTATCCTGGTAGACCACTTAAACCCCAGGAGAAAACTGTGACCTTTTCAGATATAATTGTGATATCTGGTTTGGTAGACCGCAGTGAAAGTACTTTACTTATGGCTGGTGCACATAGAGCTGCCATTATTCTCTTTCATTTCCCTGCTTCAGAGTCTCTCCCATATGATACTCTTTGAATTGTCAATTATACAATTTTAAAGATTTTCTTGGGCACACAAATGTTCCGTGAGAGAGGTCTCTAGAGAAAGTACTGTCCACTTTCAGTAGACTTTCACATGGTTTGCAGAAGACTTCTGAAAGATGTTCCTTTCCATCTTTGTTTAAGTGTCTGTGTTAAAGTATCTGCCTTGTTTGACGTATCTGGTTTAGTGGAAACTCCTGCTATTTCGGGTTCAGGTGGAATAACCTTGTAGTTGTATCAAGCAATTAACTCAATTGACTCAAAGATCAACCTGAATGGCTATATGATCTTGTCTACTGGGTGCCAAACAAAAAGGAACAAGCATTGGCATAGCCAATAGGTCTCGCCTTTGGGACCTTATAAGTGTTTAGCCATGCAACAGTTGCATAACGAAATACTTATAAGGTCCCAAAAGCGAGACCTATTGGCTATGCCAAGCGGCCATGCGGCCGCGAAAGTGATCACGATCAAACATCAAAGCGGCCGTGCGCCCGCGAAAGTGAAAGTAATCGCCTTTCAAGCGCGCGGCCGCGCACATGCACTGTAGCTCTAGGCTGGCCTGGTAGCACTTTTTGGAGCCCTCTCAAAAAGTCTCGCCAAACCAGCGCATGCGCTGGGTCAGGCGAGACCTAAAAAGGGTTATTCTGTCAATGCATTCCCAAATCTCTGCCACTTTTTGATGTTGCTTGGATCTAAATAGTGCTAACTACAGGCTTATTTCACCTTTAAACTCTGATGTGAAATACTGCCTAAATTGCTGGCATCAAGAATGAATAATGTGATACCCATAATTGTGCATATTTGTGCATAGGAATCAGGTGCACTTCATTCTAGGGCAGGCCTCTGGACATCCCATGAGGGCCATTCAACAACACCTCATGTGGCATGTATGAAATTAACAAAATAAAAAGGTAGCACTCTCCCTACATGCAGCAAAAGCATTTCCTCAGATAGAGTGGTGCCACCTTTTCAGGGCTCTGAAAAGGGTTAGATAGGGGCCATATTTTATTCTGATAATTCAGTGACTGTATCAGTCAACCACAGCATTCACGCACTGTAATGGAATATTGTTGTGGTCCTTTCAGAGCAGCAGATACACCCACCAAGAATCACTACTCTTCCTGCTGGCCTTGTAACTAAATGCAGTCCCCGTCAGAGAAGTGGAAGGCGTGAAAAAGATTAGTTCTTCAGTTGAAGAATCAAAACGTCAGCTCTATCTGGACAATATACTGCCTACAGTTATCGGAACATTTGACCCTAGTACTACTGTTACTAGGAATAGGGCCTGATTTAGAGTTTGACGAATGGGTTGCTCAGTCACAAACATGGTGGATATCCCCAATTGCCAAAGGATATAATGCGCAGGACCATCCACCTCTACAAGGGGTGAGGTCCCCTTCAGTTGATTTACAAGTGATCTTTGGTGCTCTTTTTGACTAGCACACAGGCATGTGTATGGGCCCTAAGGATCCAATGAGTAGGATGAGGTAGGTCTCTGCCATTGGACCATTGCCCATAAGGTAGCCCTACTATGTAGCCCCAATTGCATCAGGTGGATGTCGTAATTGGGAGCATCTTTGGTAGCCGTTTTCAATTTTTTCTTAAAGGTTAGGGCCAATATTGTCAAATGTAGCATCACTACATTAAGGACATTTCCCGAAACATATGTTGATATAAGCAAGAAAAAACTGAAACTGAAGGCAGTGAAAAATCACCTGGGTACATGAATGCCTCACCATTTTCTTTGGTTAACCAAGCAACTACACTGCTGAAGAAACACAGTCAACAAGTACCATGCCTTGAGAAGATAACATCAGCATGCGGTTGGATCAAAATAGTTGAGAAAATAAAAATGCTGGGATTAGCATTTACTGTTATGAATAAATGAAAACATCTAATGCAAAACAAAAACATGGGATTGCATGCTGGAGGGGACAACTCTGAATGTCATCATCCTGAGGTTGACTAAATGAAAACCAATAAGTTGACCTCATGTATGGATCAGAGTGTTGCTCAGTTTGCGACTAAATAATCACATTAGTTTTATGATGATGGTTCTACTACTACTGGTACTACTACTACTATTACTAGTAGTGCTACTACTACTACTACTAATAATAAAAATAATAATACAATTGTTACTTTTGAGGGGGTCTCAACAAGATCGGATAAAGTCATTTGCCTGGAGGTGTCAGTGTTAAGGGATTTAAGATGCTCACTACCCTTTACTCCAAAACGTTGTGACAGGCATATCAGTGCCACAGTGACGCCTACACTGTATGCCAGTGAGCATAGTCACTGGCTGGTCACCTCGGCAGATGAACTGTGGATGGTGGAAGAGAGGTGGCATCCAAGCTGAACTCCTCAAGTTGATCCCAGTTGCATCTTGGACCTGGATTCTCATGTAGCTAATTGTTTTATTGGTGTCTAGTAGCGTCTATGGACTCAGCTGCTGTTTTTATTTAGCTAGTAGAATTTTCATTGCTTGTTCCAATAGACATAGAAAACTAATACTCAACTTTGGGACGCATCAACCAGCCTTATTGCACAAATATGCGATATGCATCTGTCGACTTTTAGCAGCTCTCCATGCTGAAACATGTAAACATTGCCATTTGTATCATAGTGGAAATACAAGTATTTTTAGCTCTTTTAGTTTGCTTTGGCATTACCAGGCTCTGCATAATTCCTTTCTGTGGACAGGAGGGGATTTATGTTTTGTGAAAGATATGGAAATGTCATCATACACTGAAATTCGGTTTGCAGTGCACAGCATTGGCACATGTCGGCCTTCATTAATACTACAAGGTGACATATTCTGAGCCAATTGCAATGTTTTACAATCCATTGTTATAATACAAGTCAGGCCAAAATCACACCAAAAGTTCATTTCTGCAACTACGTAAGCGCAATAATCCTGGGTACACTGGAGTCAGTGCGCTGTAAACCGGGTAGATTGCACTATTTTGGATTCCACCAGGTGGCAGGTGCCAGATCTCGCTCACTGCAGGTGGCCTCCGAATTATGCATCGCAGCATGTTGTGCTTGGTCCCCACAGCTGGGCTGCCAATCAGTTAAGCATGGCTGCAAGTAAATGCTAATTAGGTTCCAGTGATCTGCATATTTCAGCTGTGTCCCAGGATTCCTGTTTTCATAAGCAAGATTGCCATTTGGATATGCGATTGAATTAAGGGCCTGTGAAGATTTTATTAGTGAGGGGTGGTCTAAATCCCCACAGAGGCTAACAGTGCTGTGATTTATCGTTGGCAGTATGGCGTGTTATCCAAGACTCTTGGCAAACTGCACAGCCTTCTTTTCCTGCAACTTTCCTTGGATATGAAGAAGCTGTTAGTTGGCTTCTGAGTCAGCACAGACTTTAACAACCCGGCTCTTTGAACTGCCAGTCTGTCCCATTGTGTTGCATCCAACCTGGAGGTTTGGTTCTGAGGAGCCATTGTTCTCCAGGCCCTGCACTTTCCAGGGCCCCATTCTCCTTCAGCAACATTTATTTATGGTATTATTTGCAGGCAGTGTTGTTGCCTTCATGAATAATGATGCAGCTGGTTTGGCCAGAACACTAGATGGCACATGTTTTATCTTTCCCTGAAGTACATTTTCTTTGATACTGAGAAAGAGGTACTGATTTTCGCACCTGGCAAAAACAGAAGAAGCATTGGAAGGGCCCCCATTAGACTTTGACCCCAGGCCTCGCACTTACATATGGCAAGCATGTACCCAAAAGAGGATTGCACGTGCTACACTTCAAAGAGCCAATGAGAAGTTAAAGTACTAAACCATGTTATGAGCCACTGGAACAACATCCATCAGGGGGTAATGCAAAGTAACCAGGGCCCTACAAAACATTAAATTCCGATTGAAAACAAGTAACAAAGTGTACAAAAAAAGCAGACATTTTTATCTGTATAGATACTTTTACATTAGGAATACCTTTCAGACTTTTTGGGAATTCTCAAAGAATTGTAGCAGGTATGAATGAAACATGTGCCTGCTGTAGATTTCCTTGAGCGCTCTAATGTGTGAATATTTTGGATTGCAGGATTGCACCAGGTCTAAAATTCTGCATGTATCAATTGAAAACATATATTTATTTCAACTTTAACTTTTTGTTTTTTGTTTCATAGGTGAAACCACTTGGAAAAACCACCCGATCCCCTATCAATAATGGCGCCCCCAATCCTTATACTCACCCTAAGCACACTTACTCCCGGACTCGACAGTAGTACTTCTGAATGCTTTTATGCTGTGGAAAACTACTTGCAAATATTTGGTAAACACTAGAAATGTGCAAATTTGCATAGACAAAGTCCCTTTGTGATAGTAAAGGTAAGCCATTCCTGAACAAAAACATTTGCAGATCAGCCCAATAAACCGACCACGTCAGGAGTCTACTTTACCGTGTGCTAAGTGGGGTCCAATGTATATTAGGTCTGCCCCTACACAACAAGGCCTGCAGAACAACCTTGACTTCTAAACTCTGTTGACCAGGTTTCCTAAGGTTTGCGTCAGAGCTTGAGCGATGCAAAGCAATGGAAAGCAGCATAAAGCAGTTTTTGCTATTTACTATCCTGCGCAAAAGGTGTTTTGTGCTGGAAAGGTACACTTTTCATGTTGCAAATAACATTTTGCGGCCCTTTACAGAAAGGAGGTGTTACTATGGCAGGCTGGCGCAAACATGCATACATTGCGATGTAAGCACTGATCTGATAAGATAGCCGGACTGGACTTGCAGCAAAAATCAACACATACTTGAAGCAGACACTAACACAGATAATTTATGAAAACCATCAATCAGTCAGTATTTGTAGAGCTCTACTAATCACCCTTGAGGGTATCCAGGCACTGGATTGTGGGGCTCAGTCGAAAAGTCAGGTCTTGAGTCTCTTCCTGAAATCTGCCAGCAAGGGTGATGTACTGAGGTGGAGAGGAAGACCATTCTAGGTCTTGGCGCCAAAGTAAGAGAAGGAATGCCCTCCGCTGTAGGTTCAGTGGATGCACTGTTTCAGGGCGAGGGCAGCATTTCGAAGGTTTCTGGATGGCTGGTGGAAGTTCAGTCGGAGGTTGATGTATGCAGGTCCTATGTCATGGAGGGCTTTGAAGGCCTATGTCAATATCTTGAATTGACATCTTTTCAGGATGGCGAGCCAGTGGAAGTTCCTGAAGTGTGCGGTGATATTGGTTTGTGTGGGCAGGTTGAGGATCAGTCTTGCCACTGGCTTCTGTATCATCTGTAGTCTCTTCATAAGTTCGGTGGTGGTTCATGTGTACAGGGTGTTGTCAGAGTCCAGCCAGCTGGTGACTAGGGCTTGGGTGGCGGTTTTCCTCGTGCCGATGGGGAGCCAATTGAAAATTCTTCAGAGAATGCAGAGAGTGTGGAACCAGGTGGAGGGGACTGTGTTGATCTGTCTCTTCATGGTGGGCTAGCTGTCTAGAATGATACTGAGGTTGCAGGCGTGGTCTGTCGATGTGGGAGCGGGTTCGAGTTTGGCGGGTCACCATGTGTTGTTCCAAGGAGAGTGGTTGTTGCCAAAGATCAGCGCTTCAGTCTTGTCAGTGTAAAGCTTCAGACAGTTGGTCTTCATCCAGTCTGCGATGTTCATCATGCAATTGTGGAAGTTGGTCTTCATGGTGTTGGGCTCTACGGAGAGAGAGAGAGGATAAGTAGTGTGTCATCTGCATTGGAAATAATGTTGAGATCCTGGGATCTGGTGATGTTGGCTGGCGGTATCATGAATGTGTTAAAGAGGATGGGCCTGAGGGATAAACCATGAGGGACACAGCAGATGGTATTCGTGGGTTCTGAGGCAAAAAGGGCTAGGCAAATTCTCTGAGTCCATCCAGCAAAGAATGAAGCGATCCATCTGCGGGCAGCTTCCTGGATCCCAATGTGGTGCAGTCTCTTGATAAGTGTGTGGTGGAATACGGTGTTGAATGCCATGGCGAGGTCAAGAAGGATCAGGGCCATCTATTCACCTCTATCGAGGAAGGTGCCAATATTGTCCTTGGTGGCAATCAGGGTGATCTCTTGCTGCAGTTTGCGCAGAAACCGGATTGAGAGGGGTTGAGCAGGTGGTTTCTTTCCAGGTGTTCATGAGCTGCTGGTTGCTGGTCTCCTTGAGGACTTTGGTAGGGAAAGGGAACAGTGAGATGGGGCGGTAGTTCTGGAGTTCGCTGGGGTCAGCTGAGGGTTTCTTGAGGATAGGCTTGACTTCTGTGTGTTTCCAAGCACCGGGGAAGGTGACTGTGGTGAAGGATGCGTTGAGGATGTTTGTGAGTTGGCAGTTGATGTTTTTACCTCTGAGATTGAAGAGGTGGTGGGGGCAGGGGGCAGTAGGTGCTCCTAAGTGGATGGTGTTCATGATGGTTGTGGTGTTCTTAGCAGTGAGCTGTTCGCCTGCAGTAAGTAGGTTTGTGGGAGGTTCCCATTGGGATGAGGAGGAAGTGGAGGTCTACGGGTTGGGGCTCAAAGTTCTTGCAGTTGGTGGTTATCTTGTTGTGAAAGTGGTGAGCTAGGGCGTCACAGAGTTCCTATGATGAGGGGATCGTGTTCTCGGTGGCAGTAGGGCAGGAGAAATCTTTGACGATGCTGAAGAGTTCCTTGGTATGGTTGGTGCTTGCTTTGATGCTGTTTGCTAGGGCTTCTTTTTCCGCGTCTGAGTCGTTGATGGTATATGTTGAGGGCTGACTTGAAGGAGGCTCAGTCTTAAGTGTCTCTGCTGGTGCGCCATCTTCTCTCAAGTCATTTTCTGTCACGTTTCATTGCTCTGAGTTCTGGTGTGTACCAGCTGGCTTGTTTGGTGGATCTGCAGGTCTTGGCATGTTTGATGGGGGCAACTTGGTCGGCGGCGTTGGCTATCCAGCTGGTGACGTTCTGGATGGCTTGTTCCAGGTCAGTTGCGGGATGGGCTGAATGGTGTTTAGTGTGTTCATCCATTGGGTTTTAGTCACTTTGTTCCAGCAGCGGAAGGGGGCATTGAGGGTTGTGCCTGGTGATCCTTCGATGGTGAAGTGGATGATAGAGTGGTCAGTCTCGGTGAAATATGTATAGCATGGCTGTATTTGACTGTCTCTGGCCATGAAAATCAGGTCCAGTGTGTGTTCTGCTCTGTGTGTGAGGTCGGTGACCAGCTGGTAGAGGCCAATGTTGACCAGTCATTCCAGGAGGTTGGCAGATTTGGTGTCTGTGGTGTCGTCCAGGTGGAAGTTGAGGTCTCCTTGTTTGGACTTGATGGCGATAAAATCAGAGATCATGTTGCAGAAGCCAATGTGGGGCCTGGGGGTCTGTTGGCCAGGGCGCCTCTGATGGTCTTTTTGTTGCTGGTGAGGAGCTGGAAATTGAGGTGTTCCATGGTTGGTGTGGTGTAGTCTTCGGTGATGGTGCAGCGGATTGTTTCTTTCTGAATGATGGCAATGCTCCCCCGTGAGTTTGTTGGTGCGGTCTCTGTGTGTCTTCTTGTAGCCATTGGGTGTTGCAGTGGCGATGTTAGGAATGGCAGAGGGATTGTGCCATGTGTCAGTAATGAAGATCATGTCGGGGGCCAGGGTGGAGATGGTGTCTCAGACTTTGGTGGCGTGTTTGCAGAGAGATTGAGCATTGGGCAGAAGGCACTGGAGGGCTTCCAGGGTGAAAACAGTCAGTGAACAAGGGGAGGGATGGGTATCTGCAGGGGCTGGAGTTCTGGGGTTGCAGGTGAAGCGGAAGCGGTGGCAGGTAAACAGTCCTGCCTTTGAGCGAGGTAAAACGAGGCAGCAGTTGTTGAGGAGTCCAGGGCTCAGAGTTCAGCGGAAGACTAGCTGTGGATGCATGGAGAACAAGGGTTCCTGTCGCTGGTTGCGGTCCAGGCACAGACGGGCTCACACGAGCTTGCTATTGGCAAGCCATCAGCAAAAATCCCAATGTATTGCATGTGGGCTGCAGTGCACAGCCCACATCCAGAGCATGGGAACATTCTGAGTTTGTCTATGCATACCAATTTGTACTCGACGGGTATGCCTCCAGTATAAATCTTATTGTAGGCAGTGCACACTTACCTCTGCACCATAGAGTGCGGCTGTGCCTTGTGCAAAGTAGTTTGTATGAGTGCCAGCACAGGGAATAGCAGTAGGTCAATCTTATTAGGTACAACTCTGCTCTGTATTTTTGCTACATTAATGCACAGCATATTTGGATGTTGTGCTGCATTTGTATGAAAAATATCAAAAACAATCTGGGCCAGCGCTTGTTGGTGGAATTTCAGCGTTTGCTTGATGAAAATGTAAAGCATGCATGTGGTCTGAAATACCATTTATCATCAGCCACCCAAGGATTAATGATTCAACAAGAAGAGTGAAATAACTTTGAACCTCTACTGCTATGTACACTCTTTACAAATTTTGCACGTGTCCTTCACTGGACTAAAGGAAATATGATTTAACTAGGTAAACATTAAAATAACTGTGTTCTGCAGATTTATTTGGCTTTGGAACTCACAAGTTCTGGATCACTTACTTGTTTAGACAACATTTTGTGTAAACCATTTTAGCCCTATGACAACAAAGTAGATTTCTCCTAGGTTTCTTTATTATGGGACATTGCCATATGTTGCAAACACAATTCTAATAAAAGACTGCCCACTGTGGACCCATTCTAAAGAATCAGTTTTAAAAGATTAAGGGCCACATGCATCAACGAGAAAACTGGGCGCAAACGGGCAGATTAGCAGAATCTGCCCCTTTGCGACCGGAATTTTTGCATTTGGGATGCATCATCCCAAATGCAAAAATCGCAATTTAAGGAATCTCTAAATAGCGATTCCTTAAATTGCGATTGCATTTAAGGAATCCCAAATTGAGATTCCTTAAATGCAATGCATTAAAGTTAAAAAATTAGCGATTTCGCTAAAAGGGGGAGCAAATTACCATGAAGTTGAACTTCATGGTAATTTGCAAAAACTTTGACAAATGCACTTTTGTGCATTTTTCAAAGTTTCATGTTGTGCACACACATGCCCTTAGAGCATGTGTGTGTGCAACATATGTGCACAGATCAATTTCAGGGGTGCAATAGGGTGTCATTTTGACACCCTTGCACCCTTGAAATTGCATGAGCAATTTGCGAGTACCTACTGGTACTCGCAATTTGCTCATGTAATCTCCAATTCATTCCTATGGGCCTGGAGGCCCATAGGAATGAATAGGACGGCATTCCTTAATTGCGACTCGCAATTTGCGAGTCGCAATTAAGGAATTTGTAGGAATCACTATTTTTATAGCGATTCCTACATGCATAGGCTTTTGCAATTCCTTAATTGCGATTCCTTAAAAATCGCAATTAAGGAATCTTAGTTGATGCATGTGCCAGTATACTACTAGACATGTAATTTATTGTTGTGCATGCACTTAGTTCATGACTTAATTAGTTTTCACCTAAAGTCCCCTGCAAATTACATGCAAAATATGTGTGTTGTAATATATCTGGGATAAAGTACCCCCAGTTGTATGTCATAAGGATATTGCAAGGCACAGAAGAGTTCTGTGACCATATAGAGGAACAACCAGATACAGGAGTGTAGCCGAAGGCCGAGTTCCTTTATAAGGTCATGTAATTCCAAAATAACTTACAAAATCCTTATAATGTATGGCACATTCAGGAGGATGTATATCAGGGGGTGTGAGAAGGGGTGTGATAGTTCTTGGGAGCCTGTTAGTGATATTTTCCATTTGAACTTTAGTGAAGAAGAGACGTGTAAGGCCATTCTTGCCATGGCTGGGAGGAAAGTGCCAGTCCGTCCGCGGTCCCCCCAGAATTTTATAAGGCTGATCCCCAAATGTTGACAAAGATTTTGGCGCATGTATTTAATGCGGCTTGTAAGAAAGATCTTCCCTTATCTTGGTTTAAATCAATTACTCTACTCATATTCAAAAACAGATCGAAAGATGACCTGCAATGCAACCATCCCATCTCCCTCACAGATTCTGCTGCAAAAATGATTTGGAGGGTAGTGTTGGGTAGACTAATACCCTGGCTTGAAAAAAACAATGAAAGTTTGAATCTCCAATATGGTTTTAGGCAGGGGAGAGGAACATTGGACAGGCGTATTAATTTGCAGATGACTGTTGGTAAATACACCTTAGCCAAAGGGAGTGTCATCATGTGGCAATCATGGACCTCACTCACCTCGGACTTTCACGGAGTTAACAGATCTATGCTCTGTCCCCTGCTCATTGAAATGGGCGTAGAAGCCGAGCTAGTGGCCTTTTTACACAGCCTTCATTCCAACCTTTCACCTTTGGTGAGGTACAAGGAGGATGGTAGTTTGTGCACCCCTTTGGGTAGTTCAAACGGGGTAATACAGGGTTTGCATCCTTGCACCTTGGTTATTTACCCATCATATAATAAATCAATTGGGTCATGCACTATCAGTCACCTGCTGGGATATTCCTAGGAGTGGATCTAAGTTAATTCCCACATTATTTTATGCCAATGATGCAGTTTTGATTGCAATGACTCCATTCGGTCTTCAACGTCTCTTGGATACCTTTATTGATTTCATGGACTCACTGGAACTTTCAACAAAGTATGCCAAATCACATACAATGATGATTGGTTGTCGAAAGATAGCCTGCAAATTCTTTTGGCGTAAAGGGGTAGAACTAACCAAAGTAGCTGCCTTGCCATATCTGGGTGTACTTTTTGATGACTGGGGGACCTGGACCACGCAAAAGACCCTAAAGAAGAATATTTTATTGAGAGCGATGGCTGCGACAATGGACTTTGCTAAGAGACTAAGAGCCAGATGTACGACCATTTTTTGCGGCCGCAAACAGAAGATCCTCCTGTTTGCGACTGCAAAAAAGGGTAATCGCATGTACAAATGCTATTTTGCGAGTCACTGACTCCAAAATAGCATTTGCGACTCCCGCTATTAGGAAGGGGCGTCCCTTCCTAATAGCTAGTCACAATGCCATGTACAATTGCTTTGCGACCGCATTTGCAGCTGCAAAATGTTCCCAGCTTACCACCTACTCCAAGTAGACCACTCGCAAACGGGAAGGGGTCCCCAAGGGACCCCTTCCCCTTTGTGAGTGAGTGATAAAATATTTTTAAGAGAAGGCAGTGGTCCGAGGGACCACTGCCTGCCCTTAAAAAAATGAAACTGAAAAGTTTCATTTTTCCTTTTTAAATACATCACATTTTCCTTTAAGGAAAATGGTCTGCATTTAAAAAAAGACTGCTTTATTTAAAAGCAGTCCCAGACATGGTGGTCTGCTGACCCCAGCAGGCCACCAGCCCTGGGAGTGCTAGCCATTCCTAATGGGGTCGCAAATTGCGACAGCCTCATTAATATTCATGAGGCATGCAATTTGCTACCCCAGAAGGAATCGCTGACAGTGTCTGAGACACTGTTATACATCCCAATTTGCTGGTCGCAAATGCGACGCAATATGCGAGTCCCAAATTAGTGGGTCGTACATCTGGCCCTAGGTGCCAAACCGGTGCAGGCCCTGGTTAAGGTCTACCTAGAGAAATGTATCCAGTGGCAAGTTATGGGTGTGATGGGTGTGGGATATAAAGATGTCAGTGAGCTCCAGGTAATAGAAAATAACAATTTGCGTAGGCTCTTGGCGGTTCCCACAAGTACCCCTTCTTTTGTGGTGCATAAGGAATTAGGTTTAGGATACCTCTCAGAACTCATTGCACTGGCTCCTGTTATGCACTGGCTCAGAATCTGGTCCAATCCCACACTTTCACTCAATCAGCTAGTGATTGATGATTGTAGATCACTTGAAGGAGCACTCCTCATCCCCTGGTTCAGATATATTAAAAATATGCTGGAGAGAGTGGGAGGTATTTGTTAACTCTAAAACCATGAGCAAAAGGGATTGGCGGGAGCTAAAAAATATGTTGGTCTCACGCAGGAGGTTGGATCGAGAGGAGAAGGAGCTTTCTAAGCCTTTGGTGAAACAATTTATTTTATTGATATCATGCTCACCAGGAGAACCATATTTGGCGATTGTTAATCACCCCATCACCATTTTTTATTGACGAGGTTCAGAAGTAATGTACTACACTGGCTTTTAGCTGTCTCAAAATGGTTTAAAAAAATTTGGAAGTTGAATCCCTGCCCCTGTGATAATTTCTCACAACAAGATACTATGCACTTCACATTTTTTGTGATTTTTATCCCACATTAAGGCACAGTTTTATTGTCCCCCTTGGTAAGAGAAAAACAATTTTTACAAGTAAAATCAGCATTGTTGTATTTACAAATGCTTTTGTCTCCCACAGTCTGCTTTGGGATCAAGAGCTTTCTTTCTGGTGCCCTTAGACTCAGGAAAAAGTTATTTCGTTAGTACGGGGTCCCCACATAATGAGTTGTTAATCCCCTCTTTTTCAGATGCAAATGCGGACAAATTTGCTTTTTATCTCTGCTTTTTAGTCATTGTACTGTGTTATTTAAAAAAAATGTATGCATGTATTTTATCTTTTTATGTACATGTTTTTAATAGCTTTGTCAACTTTATGTAGATTTGAATTACCAAATAAAACATTTATAACTGACTGTATAACCGGGGGTACTTTATTCCTTGTAATATGTAGCTACACCATCACCCTTCCTACAAACAGCTTACATCCTTGGTGTGTTGCTCTTTCATATGAAAAAGATTGGGTGTTTGCAAACATAAGGTATAAAAGTAGAATCTCTACTGTAAAATGAAACACACAAAAAAGCAGGTAGAAAAGTATTGCAAACATATTTTAGAATCAGTTTAATACCAGTAGGGAAAAAAACTAACATTGTAGCTCAGAATGTGTAGAAACATGCAGAAAGATTCTATCTTTCTGCAAAACAAAAAAAAACATATTGCTATAAAGATCTACTTTCTGCTCATCACTTTCCATTCAAAAGCATGAATTGAAAAAACGAGGCTATGTTTTTTTTTTTTAAACTGCAGCTTTAATTATGTTCTCTGTCTTGCCTGTTTCCCTGCCTTTTGGAACAGGCTGCAGGCTTTATGACCTCAGCACTCAAATGTAATAAGTTATTATAGTTGTGCGTCAAGTAATTTCAAGTCACCTGTTTTAAGAAAATTACAGACAGGCTTTTATACAGGTAATGCAAGATCCCATGTATCATATGCGCATATCTGTACAGTAGTCACATAAATCATTGACACTTATACTCCTCATGTTATTTTTTCCCAGTACTTATAATGTCTCTGATTTAGCACCCATTACTACCCTCATACACCCAGAAAGGTTTCTGGGAGCTGGCCACAGACAATTATAATGTTAGACAGAAGCGACAATGTCTACCAATGACTTCTGAAAAGCCAAAGTGAATGCTTTGATGGTTGCAGGTACAGAGTTCAGAGAATTAGAGTACCATGATCAGTTATTTTGGCCTTGGAAAAATGATGTTCAGCAGCATTCTAGTCCACGAAACTGGAAGGTGCCAAACAACAAGAATTACAGCTGTCCAGCTGCAACCTTACTAGAGCTGTAAGAACAACAATGCATACTGACGTCCTGAGATGGAAAATGACCTTCCTTAAAAAGCAGCAATGACAGAGACAGGAGGAGCAAGTAAAAGGGAACTCTCTTAGAAGCTAATATGATTTACCACATATCATTTGTTCCCACTCAAATCTTTTAGAGCCAAAACATATCTTGAAGGATCTCACATCCACCTAAATCGTGGGCCCCAACAAACAACTACAAGCACATTGATGAACAACTCAATGAATTACAAAAATTACAGTTCAAACAAGCTTTACTCGACAATTGTCATAAAAGCACAATATATACATTAATCATAAAAATTCATACCCTTGCTTTAAAAGAAAAAGCTTTAAAAGAGATTTCACACAGTAAAAAAACTTCATAATCTTAAAATGCAGATGAAATATTTTCATAATATATAGAATACAGTATAAAATATTTGGGAGGATCAACCACTAATCATTTTTCTCCTTAGTGCCCAAGACCACCCAAGAAACTTTGCCACTGATATATAAACAAGAGGAATGGTACAAGTGCAAATAATTATAGTTGCTAACACACCACTCCTAGTGCCAAGTAGCTTACACATGGGTTTCAGCCAAACCCTGCGCGGAGCAGAGTATGCCGGGCACTCGAATAGAATGTGAGCAACTGATTCCATAGATGCTAAGCAACCAGGACAGGTAGCCATACCGCCTTGGGACCATCTTGATGTAAATGCTCTAATTGGCAAACTTCCAATTCTAAGTTGGAAATAGAGCTTTCTGTCAAGTGGCTTAGTTATATCATCCCAGTATGTTTCAAGGCCAATTTCATCTTTGAAATCTAGGAACGTCCCTGTAAGCGAGAGTTGGGCACTTGTCCTAAAAATCTTAGATACTACCATCTCCCAGTATTTATCCTTAATGGCTTTCTTAGATGGAAAGCTAGCGTTAAGAGGATCCTCCCATAATGTTTCCATTCCCAGTTCTCCAAGAATACCCCTGATGCCAACTAGCCATTTGATTTTGGGGAAGGTATCATGATTTATGATATCCATAATACCTGTGGCATATGTTCTTAATTCAGGGGTTGACCACAGGCGCCTCCAATATAACACCGGACGCAGTTTTGCGATATAATTAATTAGCTTCATTCCTAGATCGCAAAAAAGAGGGCACATAGGAGTACTCCTGAGGTAAATTAATAAGATTACGTAGGAACTTATTCTCAGATACAGACATTTTTGTTAAGTTCTCAAAACCCCAGATCTCGGCACCATAGAGGGCAGAACTAACCACCTTCGCGTTATAGACTCGAAGGACTGGAGCAATTGGCTTAGTAAATGATTTAACAAACTCAGAACATAGGGCTCCAGTCAGTTGGCGATGTTTAAGCTCTGCCAAATCAAATCAAATCAAATCTGCCAACTCTGTCTGTTGGTTCCAATGTAAATCATGTTGGACATTTATACCCAGATAACTAAATGCCCTCACTTGGTCAAGCGGTGAGTTGTTCATAAAAAGTTTGCCCTTGAAGGTATTGTGTGGATTAAAAGACATACATTTTGATTTTAGCACATTTACCTCGAGGCCTCGTGTGGCACAGAATTCTTCAAAAATAACTAGTGCTCTCTGTAACCCACTTGGGGTCTTGGAAACAAGTAGGGTATCATCTGCAAACATTAAAAGGGGTACTTTGACACCAGCTAAAATTGGGGCATCTACATTGGCTTCGATCATTAGCTTAGCTACGTCATTGATATACAATGAAAACAGGGTGGGTGCCAGGACACATCCCTGGCGTACCCCTCTCTCTACTGGAAACTGGCTGGTAACATTTCCAGGAGAACCCCACCTGATTTGTGCGTAGTTATGCTCATGAAGTCTCATGACCAAAGTTAAAAGGGCACAAGGCATGCCCAAGTCGTAAAAAACCAACCACAAAGTAGAGCGAGGAACAAGGTCGAAAGCTGCCCTTAAGTCAATAAAGGCAGCATAAAGACTACCTTTTTCCAGTTGCACTGTCTTCCAGTGCAACATAGAGAAATGTAATACTTGGTCAATGGTGCTGGTGCAAGCCCTAAATCCTGCTTGGAGGTGTGACAAAATTTTCTGCTCTCACTCCCAGATCTGGATTTTATTTAAAATCATTCTACCTAAAATCTTTTGCATGGAATCTATCAAACTAATCGGGCTTTAGTTACCGGGGAGCGTCTTGTCCCCCTTTTTGTAAACTGGAGTAATTTCCGCACCATTCCACGAGGCCGGAATGGGCGCTCCTTTTGCCACTGCATTCACTAGTAAAATTACAATTTTATTAAAAGTATTCTCCCAGAAACATATATAAACACAATAATATGATGAAAAAATTGTAGTTAAATATTACACAATTCAATGCACAAGAGACAGTAAAGAACGTGAAAAACATTCAAATCATCATCTAGTGGTTATTTCATAAGAATCAATCAGTTTAAAAAAAATCCAACAATAGATATTAGAATTGGATAAAAAAGTTCAGTGAATATAACCAGAATTAACAGACAAGGGCGTCAATGCATTTCGGTGGCTATAAATTATTTAGAAACCACCTTCATCAGGACTAGAATGATATACTGTCTCTTTCAATGTTTACTTTCTGGTGCAAGCTCGCGTAACCAAATTAAAACCCAAACATAAATATAAGATCAGAATCATGTATTTATACATAAATTTAAAAAACTTAAAACAATTTTTTTTTTTAAATCAATTCAGGGGTCAGTTCATTACACACAACATAATGCATCTCTTAAATGAGATCAATACATGCACAATGTGGTTGCACAATTGTTGATGAGATTCCATGGTTTAATCTGCACAACCATCCACGTACACACTATTGCAACTATTCCTTCACTCATACCTACAATCAAACTGAAACACATTCTCACAGTGGCTACAATAGAGGAGTATAATGAGTCTCCTGTCATACATACACAGGGAAACTCCTCCTCAATTTGTCCTTATGGGCTTAGCACGAATATCTCCAAAGGTGTATCAGTCACAAGGCTCTATATTCTAAGCTATCGTTTAAGATGCAATAGCAATCACCATAACACCCACCTGTGTGGTAAATATAAAATGGGCTGTTGTTCTCCAATTCAATAAGGAAGAACAATGATGATATTAAAAGGTATATGTATATATAACAAGGACCTTAGGTTCCAGGGAATCCTAGAGAGAGAATTTGGTACATATTATAATGTGTTGCACATTCGGTACTCAGATTAAGTTTCAATAGCGTCTCGTCATATTAAATCACCTACCATTTGTGGTATCTTACAGTAAGAAAAGGAGAGGAGCAATGTTATTCTTATTACTCAGACACATTTAATTGGTCATACACCTTGAATCCGGGTTATTACTGGGTCCCCTGTGATATCAGTGGGATACTAAAAGAGGGAAAATAAATAGGGATATTTGTAATTTGAACATGCCATCTATATACTTATCCCTAAAGATGCCATCATCAGAAGGTGCACCTACCTTTAGTCTACACCAGTCTTTGTGATAAATATTTTGTGTTTTCAGATTATTGGGGACGGAAATTTTTATAGTAGCGGTGAGCACTGAATTCTCTCTGTTACAATTAGGCAGCCTAAAAACAAATTTACTTTGTCATTCATTTGGAGTTCATGTCTCACTAGATGACTTTTATAATCATTCTGACGTTTTAAAAACTAAATTGAAGAATAGGGGCTACCCTAAAAATCTTGTATCACAATCCTTTAAACGTGCCACGTTTTATGACCCCGATAGCATGTTATCCAATACTAACACTAGAAAGCCAAGGAAAAACAACGAGAATAAAATAGTGTTTGTTAGCCAATTTTCGTGCTTAAGCATTAAAAAAAGAAAATATTATTAATTCTAATTGGAGTATTTTAAATTACAATGAATCCATGACTTTAGACAAACCACTGTTTGCGTTTAGACGGAACAATAATCTACGGAAAGAACTATTATATACATACCGTGAAACGCCTAAAATAGGTCAATGTACACTAACAGGTACGAAGGTGATAGGCAACTACAATTGCAATAACTGCATAATTTTTGACCAATGTATAGTAGCCAAGAATATGACCTATAACGAACACACCTTGGTGTCCAGGGACTTGAACAATTGTTGCATCAAAAATCTAGTCTACCTACTCCAATGCCCGTGTAATTTAGGTTATGTAGGCGAAACAGCAAGAGAATTACGTATTTTTCTACTAGAACATAAGTCGACTATAAAAAGTAAAAGGAGAATGCCCCTCTGGTAGCCCATTTTAGGAAAGCTGGCCACACATGCACTGATTTTAGGTGGTTTATCATTGAGAAAATTAAGCGTAATAAAAGAGGTGGCGATCTCACGATTAAACGAAAGAATTGCGAACAGTGGTGCATCTCAATCCTTGATACTATCAGAACAGGTTTATACACGAAAGAAGATTGGATGAGACTCATAGATTAAGAATATATATCAGGGGAGGCAGTATAAGTTAGCATTGAGGTAGTGAGGCACGGATCGATTCTTTAGATTGACCGGGGCGCACTCAGACTAGGGGTAGGGCCAGTACCGCCTGGTCCGGCTTCAAGCTCAGTGGGTCTCCATACATCCGGAAACGACTTGCGCCATACATATATAATTTTTATTTTTATCCAGTAGGATGTTTATAAATATATTAAGTAGGTCAATTTTTGTTAAACATCACAATGTGTGTAATAAAATGTGATGAGATATATGTTTATTATATATAGAAAATTCCCTTAAATCATAGGGTAACTATAGTAGACCTTATTCAAAATATATGTCTGTCCTGCTTGAGGATCAATTTAGTGTGAAATATAAAGGGGCAGTATTCACATAGGTGTCCCCCTTGTGGCATGTCCTGCAGGCCTCCGAACATTAGCGGTTCGGTGATCAGGTTGGGGCCCACATGGAGAACCAATAGTGTGCTGCCGCTTTAAGTAGGAACTACCCTTGCCGCTTTAAGGAGCAAACCGTCCTTTGGCGTTCAAAAAACGCACGCATTCTGATGCTAGCACAGAGATTCAGGTGTGCCGGCTTAATTTAGTTTCCTTTACAAAGCCGGTGAAACAAGGGGCCGTATTTTCGGATCCGGCTATGAGGGAACCGGTATAGAGGAGGACGCGCTGCCTGAGAATCCCCACTGAGGTGAGGTTCCGATCATCAAATTACCGTATTATCGGCAAGTTTTATACACAAGATTTAATGTGATATGAGTTAAATTGCTGAACCATTGGGTAGGGATGTGTAACTTGTCTTTGTATAGACTTTGGAATATTAAGGTGGCACAAGTTTAAAATCATGTTCCCTTCAAAGAGGGTCGCGCTATTTGCGCTTTTTAAAAATGTCCGAAACCTTTGGTTAAGGGGCATAGGGAAATTCCTGAACCTTTGGGTAGGGATGTGGAACTTGTCTTTGTATAGACTTTGGTATATCAATTACCTAGATTAAGACGGCACAAGCTTAAAATCATGTTCCCTGTAGAGAGGGTTGCGCTATTTGCGTCTTTAAAGCCCGGAACTTTGGGCTAAGGGGTATAGGTATATCACTCGGGTGCTTTTTATACGGGGAGAAATGACCTCCAAATGAATGACAAAGTATATTTCTTTTTAGAGTGCCTAATTGTAACAGAGGGAATTCAGTGCTCACCACTACTATAAAGATTTTCCGTCCTCAATATTTCTGAAAACATGGAATAATTATCACAACGACTAGTGTAGACTAAAGGTAGGTGCACCTTCTGATGATGGCATCTGTAAGGATAAGTATATAGATTGCACGATCAAATTACAAATATCCCTATTTATTTTCCCTCTTTTAGTATCCCACTGATAGCACAGGGGACCCAGTAATAACCCAGATTCAAAGTGTATGATCAATTAAATGTCGTCTGAGTAAGAAGGATAAGGTTGCTCCTCTCCTTTTCTTACATAAGATACCACAAATGGTAGGTGATTTAATATGACGAGCCGCTATTGAAACTTAATCAGAGTCCCGAATGTGCAACACATTATAATATTTACCAAATTCTCTCTCTAGGATTCCCAGGAACCTATGGTCCTTGTTATATATACATATACCTTTTAATATCATCATTGTTCTTCCTTATTGAATTGGAGAACAACAGCCCATTTTATATTTACCACACAGGTGGGTGTTATGGTGATTATTATTGCATCTTAAACGATAGCTTAGAATATGGAGCCTTGTGACTGAGATACCTTTGGAGATATTTGTTCTAAGCCCATAAGGACAAATGGAGGAGGAGTTTCCCTGTGTATGTATGACAGGAGACTCATTATACTCCTCTATTGTAGCCACTGTGAGAATGCGTTTCAGTTTGACTGTAGGTATGAGTAAAGGAATAGTTGCAATAGTGTGTATGTGGATGGTTGTACAGATTAAACCATGGAACCTCATCAACAATTATGCAACCACATTGTGCATGTATTGATCTCATTTAAGAGATGCATTATGTTGTGTGTAATGAACTTACCACTGAATTGATAAAAAAAAAGCTTTTTTCATTTTTGTATAAATACATGATTGTGATTGTATATTTAAGTTTGTGTTTTAATTAGGTTATGCAAACTTGCACCAGAAAGTAAACATTAAAAGAGACAGTATATCATTCTAGTCCTGATGAAGGTGGCTTCTGAATAATTTATAGCCACCGAAACGCGTCGACGCCCTTGTTTGTTAATTCTGGGTATATTCACTGAACTTTCTATATCCAATCCTAATATCTATTGTTGGATTTTTTTAAACTGATACATTTTTATGAAATAACCACTATATGATGATTTGAATGTTTTTCACGTACTTTACTGTCTCTTGTGCATTGAATGTGTAATTTTTAACTACAATTTTTTCATCACATTATTGTGTTTTTATATGTTTCTGGAAGAATACTGTTAATAAAATTTTAATTTTTGTAATTCATTGAGTTGTTCATCAATGTGCTTATAGTTGTTTGTTGGGGCCCACGGTTTAGGTGGATGTGAGATCCTTCAAGATACATTTTTTCTCTAAAAGATTTGCGTGGGAACAAATGATATGTGGTAAATCATATTAGCTTCCAAGAGAGTTCCCTTTTACTTGTACTTTCTGTACCCTGTCTCTTGGTCAGTGGGGTCACTCCCTTTGTTTTACACATCAGAGAAAGGAGGAAGCCAAATTAGTGACTTGTAGTGGCATGTTCAGGTCATTGTCCAACTTCAACCTCAAGATTCCACGCCAGGTTTACACGAATTGGATACATTTCCAAATCCTAACACAAAAACTCATATAAATTGGGTAAAATAGCATGTCAAAAGAAGAGTAAAACAGTGGCCCTACTGTCACAAAGTGGAGTACAAATCTTACATTGAAGATGAAGGGTTTAGCAAACTAAATTATATTGGTAAAAGCTGTGGAAAATCATTAAATAATCATAACCTTCCAAATAAAATTTAAGCAAATACACCTGGGGCATTAGCAGCAGTTGGACCACTTGCTAGCTGTGTTGTAGGCGCTGCACAGACAGGTCACTACCAGACTTAAGTGGCAGGCATCATGCGAGAGAAGGGGGGGGAGAACTGTGAGGGAGGTGGGGCCAAGTGATCCAGATCTCAGCACTGGGACTAACAGCAAGAAATCCTGCACTGAGAGCGGGCAGGGCAAAAGTAGAAGTCACAAGCAACTGGCTAATAAAAGAGACTGGCTAAAATGACAGGTTAAAATACGAGTTAACAGTTTGTACAATTGTCAAATAAGAGAAGGAAGAATCATGAATTCAAAATAGTGGTCATCACAGACCTCACGTTTGAAACAAGGAAAATAAATATATAAGTATAAAGATACTAAATATTGAAATGCTTTCAACTTAAAGAAGTAAAGTAATTAAATACACCCACTGGAAGTGATTCAACAGCTTACTGGCAGTGTGGAAGTACATATTACGCCTTGCTACTTTGGTGTAAATCAATAGACTAGATAAAAACGTACTACTTTGTGGGCAAATTTATTATTTTCAAAATGTTTTGTTTTTGTGCCATCTGCTTATACACGCCCTTGGATGTGCCTTGTTTGTGAACAGAATTCAAATTTACGTATGAAGAGTGTACGCATATATTCTTCACAAACATGTAATAAATCTGCAAAAAAAAGAGCATTAGTAAGCACACCCTTACAAAGTCAAAATATCCTCAAGTAATGGAAAAGTATGATTTGTTCTGAAACATAAGAACAATACAGGATTCACTTAGTTGATGTTTCGTTTATAACCATATTCTATTTGAAATCCTGGCCATAAAGTATACAAAGTCCACGCAATTAAGATTCTTCAATATGATGTTTCTTTAATCTTGTAGATGTTACATCCAGCATGTAAGACTGTGACTAAGCAAACACGTGTTTCGTATTCCCTTAAACTTTATCAAGGCAATTGCAACAGTGATCCTGGTACATCCAGCGTAAAACCGTGGATGCAAGTTGTCTATTACTCCCGATTAAATATGTGTTACGGGCTTTTAAAGACGTGACTGATTTTGATCAAAACAGTCTAAGAAACTGTCCAAAACTTCAAAGTGCACCGTGCATTTGTTTTATAATATCCTTCAACAAAAAGCCTTATTGTTAAAGGACGCGACTGGTTAATATACAGCCATCCACGATACTTTCCAAGGCGAGTATACTAGTTAGTGGTTGCAATGTAAAGTTAATAATGCTTATATGGAACAGCTTGTAATTAAAATAAATCCATATCCATGCGAAGAGTTTTTGTTTTCACACAAGGCTTCTGCTGGTACAAGAAATCTCCTGAGGCTCCTTGCTGAAAATGACAAAAAAATCTTTGGACCAAAGGAAAGTCTGTCAAGGCCTCTCCTTGAACAAAGCACAACCTTACTTAATGAGAAGCCAAAAGTTTTGCATTTGCTTAGTTTCTGTAGCATCCACCCCAGCTTTGGAGTACAAAATTGACTACACCACACACAGAGCTCTATAATATATGTTTTTATTCTTCGGCATGCAACCATTAACTGAACATACAGCATCATGGATGTTATTGACCAAACCCAGGCACATCCAAATACCTCCCAACTTATTATCTAACTTTGTCAGGAATCCGCCTAGGACCACAAAGGTTCTACTGCACGTGATCACACAACTTTACATCTCCCCGTTTGTTTAAATAAAAAATATGGACAACATATACACATTAGAGCTCCTCAATGAGTCATTGAGGTGCTCGTGCCAATCTTCCAGAACCACCTGTATGAGGTAAAGGAGTTGCACTGTCACCTGGCATTGGAGGTGTGGATTCAGGTGCTTGACTTGGGCACTCAGGTATACTTGTTTCACTCGTGAGGTCTGGAGCCAATGAACATCGAGGCAGATGTTTGAATGAGACAAGTGTCTTATAATGGACTTTCCGGGACGTTGAGCTGTCACCATATGTCCTTTACTTGTCACAACTCTCAAAGGATCAGCATCAAATGGAGCAGTAGGCTTGTGTTTCCATTTTCACTTGACTACTATTTGGTCTCCTTCCAAAACTGTGTCCCTAACACATCTGCGCTTATCTGCATAGCCTTCATCTTTCTTTTGAGAAAAGAGTCCATAAAATGAATCTCACCAGTGTCTAGTACTCGGGCTAATGTACATTGTGGCTGCTTTGTTCCAATGGCTCTTCCAAACAGCAAGGTGGTAGGGACCTTGCTGTGTGGGAGAGCCTTCTACCAGTTTTAGAATAGGGAGTTAACCAATAGGCTGGAAGTGCCGGACAAAAAGCTTACTTGGGATCGATTCTTTCAAGTGCAGCACACTGAACCACATTGTTCAGGGTGCCCATAAATAGTTCAACAATGTAATTTGCCTGTGGCCAGAGCGGCATGCTTTTATGGTGCTTGACATTCAAATGACTTAGAAAGTCATTAAACTATCTGCTTGCAAATGGTGGACCATTGTCAGATTTGAGGATGGTGGATGGTGTACACCCCATGCTGCAAAAATATCATCCAGCCTCTCGATGATTTTGTCATGAGTGGTCGATGGTAAATCTTCCACTAAGGGAAAACGTGAGTACTCATCAATAAGTACCATGAGATGTTGGCCGTTGTTAAAAGGTCCAAAGAAATCAACTGCAATTTTCTCCCACGCTTGTTTAGGAAAGTCAGACATATTTAGTGGATGCTGAATTATCTTTGGAGACAAGCAATTAAACAGCTGACATGCTTTTAGTTCCTACTCAACTTGTTCATCAAGGCAAGGAAACCGTACTCAGTCTCTGAGGGGTCTCTTGGTGGCTATTGGCAGCTGCAATACCACAAATAACTTCGTGTGGCAATTCAATAAGTTGTGTCAAGCTTTCAGGTATGACAATTCTCGAACCTCATAGTATAATATCTTCTTGAGTGACAGAAAGTTCTTCCTGCACATTTTAGAATTTTTTATATTTAACGTAATATGTGAGAGGTCGAGTATGTTTTATCCATGATGGCAGCAAGGATCTGCTCAATGGATAGAGCTGCAGGGGTTCTAGAAGTTACTATGAAATGAATGTATGCTTCAGCCACTTTAGACATTGCACTGTGATGCTGTAAAGGCACGCATGAGAAGGAATCTGTTTTGATCTTTCCTCTGCTTAAGCACAATAATGTAATCATACTCCTCTCAACCCCCACCTCTCGATGTGAGGCGGCATCTTTGCTTTTGGATTTCTGAAAATGGTGAGCAATGCCTGGTGGTCAGTGATAAGGGGGAAATGCTTCCCATACAAAAACAGTTGAAACTTTTCACAAGTCCACACTACAGCTAGGCTCTCTTTTTCTGGCTGCAAATAGGTTGTCTAGTCTGAGATACACTTCAGCTGGCATAGAGCACAATATGTCTATGAGCATTTGGTTGTCCATCCTGCTGAGCAAGGATTGTACCCAACCAGACCGGGCTTGCGTGTACAACAATCTCAGTATGCAACTTTAGATCAAAATAAGCCATTTCAGTTGCATTTTCAATTGCATGTTTGATTTTCTTCAAACTTCGATCACATTCAGAGGACCAACAGATGGGAGCATTCTTCTTCGTCAACTCTTTTAATGGGGCACTCACCATGGCGAAATCACGTATATATCTGGTGGAATAGCTGGCCATGCCTAGGAAGAATCGCACCCTGGTTACATTTTGGGGGGACGGGTGGATGACAATGCTTGTACTTATTCAGGGTCAGGAGTCATTCCCCCTTCAGAGAAAATATGCCCAAAGAACTTGAGTTTGGTTTTGTGAAACTCACACTCTTTTTCATTCAACATGACACCTTCATCGGTGAGCAAACAACATACTTACTTAAGAGATTTGTCATGTTCCTTTTGTGTGGCCCCAAATACTAATATATCATCACTGAAGTTAAAATCATGTGTGACAGGTTTAATTACTCTGCGAATGACATCCTGAAAGATTTCTGCAGCCAACGACACACCAAAACTCAGTCTTTCAAATCTGAACAAACCAACAACATGTTGAGCAAGGATTGTGCCCAACCACACCGGGCTTGCGTGTACAACAATCTCAGTATGCAACTTTGGATCAAAGTAAGCCATTTCAGTTACATAATCAATAGCATGATTGATTTTCTTGAAACTTCGATCACATTCAGAGGACCAATAGATGGAAGCATTCTTCTTCGTAAACTCTCTTAATGGGGCACTCACCATGGCAAAATCACGAATATATCTAGTAGAATAGCTGGCCATGCCTAAGAAGAATCGCAGCCTGGTTAAATATTGGGAGGACGGGTGGCTGACAATGCTTGTACTTATTCAGGGTCAGGAGTCATTCACCCTTCAGATAAAATATGCCCAAAGAATTCATCGGTGAGCAAGCAACATACTCACTTAAGAGATTTGTCATGTTCCTTTTGCATGGCCCCAAATACTAATATATCATCACTGAAGTTAAAATCATGTGTGACAGTTTTAACTACTCTACAAATGACATCCTGAAAGATTTCTGCAGCCAACGACACACCAAAACGGAGTCTTTCATATCTGAAAAAACCAACAACATGAGTTGAAAAAGTAGAAATGGAACTACAGTTCTCTTCAGCTCAAGTTGATGGTATCCTTTGTTTAAATCAAGACGGGAGAAAACGTTGGCGCCATTCAGTTGTGTAATCATGTCAGCTATATGTGGACCTGGATGTCTTTCTCTCTTAGTTGCCTTGTTGACCTAACTCAGATCAACACAAATGTGCACTGCACATCCACTGTTCTTTTTTGGCATCACCACTATGGGCGAAACCCTTGACAGTGGACCAGTAGAGCACTCGATCATGTGATTTTATGCTTTAATAATGCTTCCACTTCTTTCTCAATGGCTTCCTGTAAATGAAAAGCAATCTGACGGTGTTGCTGAGCAACAGGATAAATGTCCTCATTAATGTGAAGGTACAACTTCATTGTCTTGAGTTTCCCTAGTCCATGAAATAGTGACAGGAATTGACTTACTATTTCAGAATGTGCATGGAGGTTATAGTTGATGGGTATCAGTCCCATGTCAGCAGCAGTGCTGAAATATGCACTTGACAAAGTATCTTGGAGAACATGAATTGGTGCCTATACCGTCATTTTCTTATGCCTCATGGTCACTGTAATGACGCAGAAGCAGCCAACGTGTACACCATTGGTTTGATGGTATTAGATGTGGTATCGGAGACACTTCATTGTATTTTTCTGCTGGCATGATATTGATCGATGCACCAGTGTCTATAATGAAAGTTGTACGGCAGCCATTCACCTTTAGCATAAACTTGGGGCATCGGCCAAATGAGTTGGGCCACTGTTGTGACGATATAAATTTGACTTGTGTTCTTCTTTGCAAGCAGCCAATCCTATATGTGTATGTTTTTCTGCGGTCGTCATCACTATTGCAAACCCATCATCTTCACTGTCGCTCAACAATGACCCTGAAAAACATTTGAAAGATGACTTTGATGACTTTGATTAGTCTCTACTTGCCACAATTGATGTTGCTGTTTGACCTTGTGGGTGTAGCTAGAACGCTTCTAGAACGTTCTGGCACCCATTTTCTCGCCTCATAGTGAGGCACTCTTTTCTCTTTTGCTTTGCAGACTCTTAAGAAATGGTTTTCTTTCCCACCGCCTTTGCATATTTGTCCAATGGTGGGACATTTAACTTTGTGCGGAAATAAGAGTCCACAACGGAAACACAATTTCTTTTTCTTTGGAGACATAATCTTCTGGGCATCCACTTTGTGTTTCTGCTTATTCGTCATGATCAATGCTGATTTGTTCTGGGTTGTTCCAGTTTCCATAAGAGCAGACTGTCGATCTGCATGTTCCTCAGCTCTTGCAGCCGTGAGTACCTTTTCTATACTGAGCGTCTCTCTCAGCATGTGTCATCTGAATGAATCAGAGAGGCACCCATCGATGACTCTAGTATGCATGGCTTTTTCGTCATTGAATTCACTGAATTTGCAATGCTAAGGAGGGTATCAAGTCTTTCAATGAACTTGTCCATCATTCCACCAGCTTGCTGTATTGCTGGGTTGAAAATGTATCTTTCATAGTCGACATTAGGCATTGGATTGAACTTGGCTTCCAACATTTCTTTGATTTTACAGTATGGTATTTCATCAGCTTGTGATATTTTTTTTATCACATCGTTCATACCACCACCTGCAAGGTTCTTTAAGTATTTGATGATCATTTTGTCATCTACTTCATCTAGATCATCTAAGAAGTCATCGAACATTTTGATCCATGCAGTCCATGAGTGCCCCCAGGTTGTTTCTGCAGGGACCAACATCTTTGTAAGCACAACCACTAAGTTTGTTCTCGAGTTGCCTCGCTGGATTTTGCGGTTGTACAGCACTTTGTCTGTTTCCTGCTAATGAGTGGACTTTCACTTCTTGTACCTAATTGCAGCTGCATTTAGCGTTTCTTTGTTGCCGGTCTTCTTTGCCTACAACGCTTTCTTGCAACTGACTGTCGCTGCCTTCAGTGCTTCTTTGTACCTGGTCTTCACTGTCGTTAGCATTTATTTTTGTATTGATGAAAGCTTTATGTTACTCTGTGGCTCAGTATCTTTTCTTTTGGCCTTACCACCAGTCTCTGGGGGGCTTTCTGACTGTGCCCCTCTGTAGGGCCTTTACCTCTTCGAAGTCTTTGTACGAGCTGCAGCAGCGCTTTGGCTCCACATACATCAACCGTAGCATGCTTCGTGGGGCACATATGGCATGTACAATCTGTTTGCTGGACCTCAGCAAACTCTCAGGGAGAGCAGTCTCGTTTCTTTGGGGCATGTATCCCTTGCTCGTCTCCAGTTGTAGCATCTACCCCAGCTCTGGAGCATGCAAATGAGTATGCCACACATGGAGCTCAGTAATACACACCTTTATTCTTCGGCATGCAAACATTAACTGAAAGTGCTGCATCATAGACTTTATTGACCACATCCAGACACACCCAAATACTTCCCAACTTATTACATAACTTTGCAAGGAGTCCCCCTAGGACCACAAGGGTCCTACTGCACATAATCACACTACACTGCAGTTTTGATAATAAGTCAATTTGAAATTTGGAAGTAAAATGGCTTCCCTAACAACAATTTTCACTCTCCACGCTAGCAGTGAAGTGATTTGCAACAAATCCCGTAAATAAAATACTTTTGACAAAATAAAGCAGTGTTTTGTTATTTTGTTTATTAAAAGTATCTTACCTCATGCAATACTGTGTAATCCACATAATCCCAAAGTTAAAAAAACAACAATCTTTGGCAAAGCCAAAAGTTCTGTTGTTTGCTGCCAGCCTCTTGCCTTTGTCAAAGCTTGCGTTCTTGATGTTTAATATAAAACGTTATTTTTGAGGAGCTGCTGGGTCCCTGCAGGTATGAAAAATAAACATTGACTAAAGTCAAACATATTTTTTTCTTTTACAAAGAACAGTTTGTCAAAGTAGTCTTTTGCATTTTGCACTAAAGTTAACTACATTGTGTAAATGTGCTCTTTGTGAAAGAGCAGATTTGGATCACTCACAGTGGGATGGCTGAAGTGGGTGGATCCATTGCCCATGCTGTATTGGGAGGAAGAAAAATGTGAATTAAATAATAACAGATGAATGAAGAGGTCCGCCTGACAGCCCTAGTAAGTAAGTATATTTTATACATATAATTTTAGTAAAATCAAAAAGCTGTGCTAATGCCAGACTTAAAAAAAGGTATGGTCCTCATTGTAAGGCCTTCTTTTCCAGTTGTTTTTGGGATTTCTTAGCAGTCCAACCGTTTTAGAATCATCCACAGACCTTGCCCTATATATTGCCCTTCTGCAGTTATGTGAGTCTTGGTCTAATCAGCTAAGCACTACGGTCCCAAATTGGAGGTATACCATATACTATATTTTAATTGAGGACTGTAACCTACCCCTAAACCCAAAAAGAGCTAATACATCTTAATGATTGGGGTTCCCTTTAAGGTACACGCACATAATCCTATTTCAGAACATTGTCTTTTTTCTCATGACCTTACGTTGAGCTTCATCCAAACACCTATTGTTGGACCTGTCAGCCTTAGGATGGTCTTCCACCAAACCTTTTACCTATTTGCCTCCTAATTTTGCTGACATTAGTTTTTTGTTTGTGTTAGAAATGGAGTTGTAGGTTGACTGGGGTATGAGCCCTAGTCAAGCTGCAACCACAAAACTAGTAAGTGTAAGAGGCAGGTAAACCCTAAATTAACCTGTGCTTACACTCTGGTAACTTGGCACAGATCAGTCGGGCTTAACTTTAGAGGCAATGTGTACACTATTTGTGCAACACTTCAAACAGTAAAATAATCAAAACACCAAACAAAAAGATTCCACATCAGGTTAGAAAAATAGAGCTTAATTTAATAAATAAAACAAGACCAAAATGACAAAAATCCAATAAGTCGAACTTAAAGTATGAATTTTTTAAAGAGTAAACTGTAAAATAGCTCTTAGAAGCTGCTGGTCCGGGACAAAGCCAAAAGTTCATGCTCTACCGCGATGTAGCACCGGTCTAAAACAGGGACCTAGTTAGGCCAGCTGTACAAAAGTACCTTGATCCTGGCTGCGTCGAAGAAGATGCTGGGTGCAGCCAAAGCGATGTGTCGGCATTGATATTCACAATTGCGGCGATGCGCTGGTCATGGTCCGCGCAACAGAGGCAATGTGTGGGTTCCAATGAGCGCAGGAGCTGCAATGCGGAGTTCTCAGCATCGGTGTCGAAGCTGTCATCAACGGAGATGCTAAGACCTCGAGCCGCGCTGAGCATCGCAAATACTGGTTCCGAAGGCAATGTGTTGATGTCAGTCCTTGCAGCAGAGGTGATGTGCAGATTCTGGTCATGCAATAGAGTGATGCACCAGTTCCGATCTATGTATCAGTGCCAATGCACCGGTTCAGAAATCAACTGCAATTTTCTCCCACGCTTGTTTAGGAAAGTCAGACATATTTAGTGGATGCTGAATTATCTTTGGAGACAAGCAATTAAACAGCTGACATGCTTTTAGTTCCTTCTCGACTTGTTCATCAAGGCAAGGAAACCGTACTCAGTCTCTGAGGGGTCTCTTGGTGGCTATTGGCAGCTGCAATACCACAAATAACTTTGTGTGGCAATTCAATAAGTTGTTTCAAGCTTTCAGGTATGACAATTCTCGAACCTCATAGTATAATATCTTCTTGAGTGACAGAAAGTTCTTCCTGCACATTTTTGAATTTTTTACATTTAACGTAATATGTGAGAGGTCGAGTATGTTTTATCCATGATGGCAGCAAGGATCTGCTCAATGGATAGAGCTGCAGGGGTTCTAGAAGTTACTATGAAATGAATGTATGCTTCAGCCGCTTTAGACATTGCACTGTGATGCTGTAAAGGCACTCATGAGAAGGAATCTGTTTTGATCTTTCCTCTGCTTAAGCACAATAATGTAATCATACTCCTCTCAACCCCCACCTCTCGATGTGAACGGGCATCTTTGCTTTTGGATTTCTGAAAATGGTGAGCAATGCCTGGTGGTCAGTGATAAGGGTGAAATGCTTCCCATACAGAAACAGATGAAACTTTTCACAAGTCCACACTACAGCTAGGCTCTCTTTTTCTGGCTGCAAATAGGTTGTCTAGTCTGAGATACACTTCAGCTGGCATAGAGCACAATATGTCTATGAGCATTTGGTTGTCCATCCTGTTGAGCAAGTATTGTACCCAACCAGACCGGGCTTGCGTGTACAACAATCTCAGTATGCAACTTTAGATCAAAATAAGCCATTTCAGTTGCATTTTCAATTGCATGTTTGATTTTCTTCAAACTTCGATCACATTCAGAGGACCAACAGATGGGAGCATTCTTCTTCGTCAACTCTTTTAATGGGGCACTCACCATGGCGAAATCACGTATATATCTGGTGGAATAGCTGGCCATGCCTAGGAAGAATCGCACCCTTGTTACATTTTGGGGGGACGGGTGGATGACAATGCTTGTACTTATTCAGGGTCAGGAGTCATTCCCCCTTCAGAGAAAATATGCCCAAAGAACTTGAGTTTGGTTTTGTGAAACTCACACTCTTTTTCATTCAACATGACACCTTCATCCGTGAGCAAACAACATACTTACTTAAGAGATTTGTCATGTTCCTTTTGTGTGGCCCCAAATACTAATATATCATCACTGAAGTTAAAATCATGTGTGACAGGTTTAATTACTCTGCAAATGACATCCTGAAAGATTTCTGCAGCCATCGACACACCAAAACTCAGTCTTTCAAATCTGAACAAACCAACAACATGTTGAGCAAGGATTGTGCCCAACCACACCGGGCTTGCGTGTACAACAATCTCAGTATGCAACTTTGGATCAAAGTAAGCCATTTCAGTTACATGTTCAATAGCATGATTGATTTTCTTGAAACTTCGATCACATTCAGAGGACCAATAGATGGAAGCATTCTTCTTTGTAAACTCTCTTAATGGGGCACTCACCATGGCAAAATCACGAATATATCTGGTAGAATAGCTGGCCATGCCTAAGAAGAATCGCAGCCTGGTTAAATATTGGGAGGACGGGTGGCTGACAATGCTTGTAATTATTCAGGGTCAGGAGTCATTCCCCCTTCAGAGAAAATATGCCCAAAGAATTCATCGGTGAGCAAGCAACATACTCACTTAAGAGATTTGTCATGTTCCTTTTGCATGGCCCCAAATACTAATATATCATCACTGAAGTTAAAATCATGTGTGACAGGTTTAACTACTCTACAAATGACATCCTGAAAGATTTTTGCAGCCAACGACACACCAAAACGGAGTCTTTCATATCTGAACAAACCAACAACATGAGTTGAAAAAGTAGAAATGGAACTACAGTTCACTTCAGCTCAAGTTGATGGTATCCTTTGTTTAAATCAAGACGGGAGAAAACGTTGGCGCCATTCAGGTGTGTAATCATGTCAGCTATATGTGGACCTGGATGTCTTTCTCTTTTAGTTGCCTTGTTGACCTAACTCAGATCAACACAAATGTGCACTGCACATCCACTGTTCTTTTTTGGCATTACCACTATGGGCGAAACCCTTGACGGTGGACCAGTAGAGCACTCGATCATGTGATTTCATGCTTTAATAATGCTTCCAGTTCTTTCTCAATGGCTTCCTGTAAATGAAAAGCAATCTGACAGTGTTGCTGAGCAACAGGATAAATGTCCTCATTAATGTGAAGGTACAACTTCATTGTCTTGAGTTTCCCTAGTCCATGAAATAGTGACAGGAATTGACTTACTATTTCAGAATGTGCATGGAGGTTATAGTTGATGGGTATCAGTCCCATGTCAGCAGCAGTGCTGAAACTGAGTAAACATGCACTTGACAAAGTATCTTGGAGAACATGAATTGGTGCCTATACCTTCATTTTCTTATGCCTCATGGTCACTGTAATGACACAGAAGCAGCCAACGTGTACACCATTGGTTTGATGGTATTAGATGTGGTATCGGAGACACTTCATTGTATTTTTCTGCTGGCATGATATTGATCGATGCACCAGTGTCTATAATGAAAGTTGTACGGCAGCCATTCACCTTTAGCATAAACTTGGGGCATCGGCCAAATGAGTTGGGCCGCTGTCGTGACGATCTAAATTTGACTTGTGTTCTTCTTTGCAAGCAGCCAATCATATATGTGTATGTTTTTCTGCGGTCGTCATCACTATTGCAAACCCATCATCTTCACTGTCGCTCAACAATGACCCTGAAAAACATTTGAAAGATTACTTTGATGACTTTGATTAGTCTCTACTTGCCACAATTGATGTTGCTGTTTGACCTTGTGGGTGTAGCTAGAACGCTTCAAGAACGTTCTGGCACCCATTTTCTCTCCTCATAGTGAGGCAAACTTTTCTCTTTTGCTTTGCAGACTGTTAAGAAATGGTTTTCTTTCCCACAGCCTTTGCATATTTGTCCAATGGTGGGACATTTAACTTTGTGCGGAAATAAGAGTCCACAACGGAAACACAATTTCTTTTTCTTTGGAGACATTATCTTCTGGGCATCCACTTTGTGTTTCTGCTTATTCGTCATAATCAATGCTGATTTGTTCTGGGTTGTTCCAGTTTCCATAAGAGCAGACTGTCGATCTGCATGTTCCTCAGCTCTTGCAGCCGTGAGTACCTTTTCTATACTGAGCGTCTCTCTCAGCATGTGTCATCTGAATGAATCAGAGAGGCACCCATCGATGACTCTAGGATGCATGGCTTTTTCGTCATTGAATTCACTGAATTTGCAATGCTAAGGAGGGTATCAAGTCTTTCAATGAACTTGCCCATCATTCCACCAGCTTGCTGTATTGCCGGGTTGAAAATGTATCTTTCATAGTCGACATTAGGCATTGGATTGAACTTGGCTTCCAACATTTCTTTGATTTTACAGTATGGTATTTCATCAGCTTGTGATATTTTCTTTATCACGTCTTTCACACCACCACCTGCAAGGTTCTTTAAGTATTTGATGATCATTTTGTCATCTACTTCATCTAGATCATCTAAGAAGTCATCGAACATTTTGATCCATGCAGTCCATGAGTGCCCCCAGGTTGTTTCTGCAGGGACCAACATCTTTGTAAGCACAACCACTAAGTTTGTTCTCGAGTTGCCTCGCTGGATTTTGCGGTTGTACAGCACTTTGTCTGTTTCCTGCTAATGAGTGGACTTTCACTTCTTGTACCTAATTGCAGCTGCATTTAGCGTTTCTTTGTTGCCGGTCTTCTTTGCCTACAACGCTTTCTTGCAACTGACTGTCGCTGCCTTCAGTGCTTCTTTGTACCTGGTCTTCACTGCCGTTAGCATTTATTTTTGTATTGATGAAAGCTTTATGTTACTCTGTGGCTCAGTATCTTTTATTTTGGCCTTACCACCAGTCTCTGGGGGGCTTTCTGACTGTGCCCCTCTGTAGGGCCTTTACCTCTTCGAAGTCTTTGTACGAGCTGCAGCAGCGCTTTGGCTCCTCATACATCAACCGTAGCATGCTTCGTGGGGCACATATGGCATGTACCATCTGTTTGCTGGACCTCAGCAAACTCTCAGGGAGAGCAGTCTCGTTTCTTTGGGGCATGTATCCCTTGCTCGTCTCCAGTTGTAGCATCTACCCCAGCTCTGGAGCATGCAAATGAGTATGCCACACATGGAGCTCAGTAATACACACCTTTATTCTTCGGCATGCAAACATTAACTGAAAGTGCTGCATCATAGACTTTATTGACCACACCCAGACACACCCAAATACTTCCCAACTTATTACATAACTTTGCAAGGAGTCCGCCTAGGACCACAAGGGTCCTACTGCACATAATCACACTGCACTGCAGTTTTGATAATAAGTCAATTTGAAATTTGGAAGTAAAATGGCTTCCCTAAAAACAATTTTCACTCTCCACACTAGCAGTGAAGTGATTTGCAACAAATCCCGTAAATAAAATATATTTGACAAAATAAAGCAGTGTTTTGTTATTTTGTTTATTAAAAGTATTTTACCTCATGCAATACTGTGTAATCCACATAGTCCCAAAGTTAAAAAAACAACAATCTTTGGCAAAGCCAAAAGTTCTGTTGTTTGCTGCCAGACTCTTGCCTTTGTCAAAGCTTGCGTTCTTGATGTTTAATATAAAACATTGTTTTTGAGGAGCTGCTGGGTCCCTGCTGGTATGAAAAATAAACATTGACTAAAGTCAAACATATTTTTTTCTTTTACAAAGAACACTTTGTCAAAGTAGTCTTTTGCATTTTGCACTAAAGTTAACTACGTTGTGTGAATGTGCTCTTTGTGAAAGAGCAGATTTGGATCACTCACAGTGGGATGGCTGAAGTGGGTGGATCTATTGCCCATGCTGTATTGGAAGGAAGAAAAATGTGAATTAAATAATAACAGATGAATGAAGAGGTCCGCCTGACAGCCCTAGTAAGTAAGTATATTTTATACATATAATTTTAGTAAATTCAAAAAGCTGTGCTAATGCCAGACTTAAAAAAAGGTATGGTCCTCATTGTAAGGCCTTCTTTTCCAGTTGTTTTTGGGATTTCTTAGCAGTCCAACCGTTTTAGAATCATCCACAGACCTTGCCCTATATATTGCCCTTCTGCAGTTATGTGAGTCTTGGTCTAATCAGCTAAGCACTAAGGTCCCAAATTGGAGGTATACCATATACTTTATTTTAATTGAGGACTGTAACCTACACCTAAACCCAAAAAGAGCTAATACATCTTAATGATTGGGGTTCCCTTTAAGGTACACGCACATAATCCTATTTCAGAACATTGTCTTTTTTCTCATGACCTTACATTGAGCTTCAGCCAAACACCTATTGTTGGACCTGTCAGCCTTAGGATGGTCTTCCGCCAAACCTTTTACCTATTTGCCTCCTAATTTTGCTGACATTAGTTTTTTGTTTGTGTTAGAAATTGAGTTGTAGGTTGACCGGGGTATGAGCCCTAGTCAAGCTGCAACCACAAAACTAGTCAGTGTAAGAGGCAGGTAAACCCTAAATTAACCTGTGCTTACACTCTGGTAACTTGGCAAAGATCAGTCGGGCTTAACTTTAGAGGCAATGTGAACACTATTTGTGCAACACTTCAAACAGTAAAATAGTCAAAACACTAAACAAAAAGATTCCACATCAGGTTAGAAAAATAGAGCTTAATTTAATAAATAAAACAAGACCAAAATGACAAAAATCCAATAAGTCGAACTTAAAGTATGAATTTTTTAAAGAGTAAACTGTTAAATAGCTCTTAGAAGCAGCTGGTCCGGGACAAAGCCAAAAGTTCATGCTCTACCGCGATGTAGCACCGGTCTAAAACAGGGACCTAGTTAGGCCAGCTGTACAAAAGTACCTTGATCCTGGCTGCATCGAAGATGATGCTGGGTGCAGCCAAAGCGATGTGTCAGCATCGATATTCACAATGGCGGCGATGCGCTGGTCATGGTCCGCGCAACAGAGGCAATGTGTGGGTTCCAATGAGCGCAGGAGCTGCAATGCGGAGTTCTCAGCATCGGTGTCGAGGCTGTCATCAACGGAGATGCTAAGACCTCGAGCCGCGGTGAGCATCGCAAATACTGGTTCCGAAGGCAATGTGTCGATGTCAGTCCTTGCAGCAGAGGTGATGTGCAGATTCTGGTCATGCAATAGAGTGATGCACCAGTTCCGATCTATGTATCAGTGCCAATGCACCGGTTCAGAAGAGGATGATTGGATTTTGTTGAAGCAGCACTTTAGACCCCATTTTCAAGGGTCTAGGAATAGGGTGCCCCACCTGGCAGTGCAGACTCACTGATGGTAGAGTACAGGTGCAGCAGCAGAAGAGTTGGAAGTATTTTATGTCCCTGAGACATCAAATCAGGAGGCAAGTCAGCAAGCCCTTGGAGTCACCCTGGGTTGAAGTGATGCAGGTCGAGTTCTCCTTCTCATCCATGCAGGGGAATAGCAGGCAGCACAGCTAGGCAGGAGTCTGGAAAACAGAAGTCCAACAGAGTGGCAGTTCTTCAGCATCACAGCAGTTACACTACCTGGGAGTCTTCACAGGTCCAGAAGACTACTGGAGACAAAGTGTCAGGGGTCCAGTACTTATACCCAGTTGTGCCTTTGAAGTGGTGGGGACATCAAAGACAGGTCTTTCAAGTGCCAAGAGGTCCTCCCTTCCTGCCCTGGTGCCAGACTCACTATGGGTTGGGGGTATGCTGCTGTATGGTGACGGGGCACAGCCTGTTCTGGTGTAAGTGAGGCTGGGTCCAACTCCTTCCTCCCATTCTCTAAGGATGGCCCATTAATCACACCCAAGCTCCCTTTGTGTGTGGCTGTCTAGGGAGAACACAAAAAGCCCAGCTGTCACTCACCCCAGACTGATCAGAGGCAGGCAGCAGGCACCAAATAGTTAAAGTAAGAAAATGCCAACTTTCAAAAAAGGACATTTCCTGAATTGTAATTTAAAATCCGACTTCATTATAAGTTAGGATTTAAATTAGGATTCCAGAGGCACCAGCCTTGGGTGTCTTATCTCTTCCCAATTGGAAATTACACTTATCAGATGTAATAAGGTAATCCCAGTGTTATCCTGTGGGAGAGATAGGCCTTGCAGTAGTGAACAATGACATTGGGAGTTCTTCACTACCAGCACATGTAAAACTTAAAAATATATGCCCTGCCTTTTAAATAAATTTCACCCTGCCCTTTGGGTTCTCCAGGGAATACCTTTGGGATGATTTATAAGTAAAAAAAGGAAAGGTTTGGCCCTGGCAAAAGGTGTATTTTGTCAGGGCGACATGGCAGTGTAAAACTGCACTCACAGGTTGTGCAGTGGCAGGTCTGAGACATGGTTAAAGGGCTACTTCAGTGGGTAGCACATTCAGTTCTGCAGGCCCACTAGTAGCATTTAATTTACAGGTCCTGGGTACAGGGCATGCCACGTTACTAGGGTAAATAAAACATGCCAATTGAGGATGAACCAATGTTACCATGTTTAGGGGAGAGAGCACAAGCACTTTAGCTCTGGTTATCATTGGTAAAGTGGACAATGTACTTTAGCCAGCAAAAAGAAGGTCTGAAAAGAGGAGGAGGTAGGCAATAAGTTGCAGGAAGACCACCCTACGGCTATAAGTTAGGACGTAGGGCTCTGTGCACTTTACCACTGCTAACCAATGCTAAAGTGATTCTGCTCACTCACCTAAGCATGGTTTGATTGGCATATACCTAATTGGCATATTTAATTTACTTGTAAGTCCCTTGCAGAGTTGTATACCATATACCCAGGGTCTGTACAATACATGCTAACAGTGGGCCTGCAGCACATATTGTGCCATCCACTTAAGTAGCACCCTAAAACATGTCCCAGCTTTGCCATTGCAGCATGCTACACTGTTGCACTGCCATGTCGGCTTGACATTTAAACTCCCTTGCCAAGCCTTATCCTCCCCTTTTATTGCATATAAGTCACCCCTAATGTGGGCCGTTGATAGCCCATAGGGCAGAGTTCTGTGTAAAGAAAAGGTTGGACATGTACTTTTAAGTTTTACATGTCCTGGGAGTGAAAAACTAAAAAATTCGTTTTCACTACTGTGAAGCCTACAACCCCCCAACAAGGATAACATCGGGGATTCCTTATAACAATACAACCCAATTTCTCACACCTATCATATAATTTTTGGTCTCTTTATCTTTAAATGTTTTTGATTAATATTCAGTATTTTAAAATAGAAGGTGGACATTGGAAATGTCTATTCTGCACATGGAAGACGCTGTTACTCAATTGCCTCACCAAATAAAATATACTTTTTCTTCATTTTAAAGTTTTTTTTATATAGATTGTATTATTCTTTTTTTCTAATCCCTAGACACAACACATACAAGGTTCAAATAGATACACACCAAAAATTACAAAAAGTGAATAGACAACTTAACAAAAATCACTGCTTTGATAAAGCAAAGAAATATTTTTAAAACATTTCTCACTTTAAATTCAACCAGTGAACTCTGCACTTGTCAAAAAACTTTACTTTCCCACTCTTCAGTGTTGTTCAGCCTTGATACCCCTAAGGATGAAATACATACTTGTCCAATACCACTTTAAGAGTTTCATCAAGCAAGCTGGTACACAAAAGTGTAAACAAGATATGATACAAGGTAATTCATTGTTTTTGCTACCCACAGAGAAAATGCAAAGAATGAGTTAAGACTGGGAAGCATAGCCCATAAAGCAGCTTATAACAGAAATAATAAGTCTACTCCAGAATTTGAAAATCTCTTCAGTTTTAAATCTAATCAGTTGGCACTGCTCCAATGTATAAAAAATTGAGAAACGGCAAATAGAATGTTTCATCATTTGTGATCGCACCTGTAATACGGTAGAATTTCTCACAGATCACAAAAGACACGAGTATTTTTATACTGAAGATATTTTGATCTTCAGTGTGAACCAAGACAGAAGTAGAAATATTAAAAATATAAGGGAATTTTGAGAAATGGTGTATTCCTATAGTCTCTATGTGATTTTTGTTTTAAAATAAAATGAAGATTTAGGTGTGATTACATTCTGGTAAATGACACCGAAAATGGCCCGAATGCATAACAAACTGGGATGGAAAAAATGTAGGAAGATCATTGCCAAACACATGATCATATTACTTGAGGACATGAAAGAATAACAACTTTGTATTGACCCATACCTTTGATGAATACAGTTTCAAAGATGCTTTCTAAGATTGGCTGAGTGGTCCATTCAATCCATAGTTCTCTGTAACCAACGGGGATTTGTTATGGGCAAGAGATTTTCTAAAAAACACCATTGCCATTGAAATCTTAGTTGCCATCGATGATGCTTCTAGTAATTAATTTTGAACTCGGGGTAATTACGGTGGATGCAGAAACGTTTTTAACTCCAGTTTGAACTGCCTTTGAAAAATGATCCGGTCAACTTAAGTCCATTATGAGAATCTTGAAGCACATGTTTGTACAAATCTGCAACTGCAATTAAATAATTTCAAGATTACTTAATGGGCTGACGACCTGCCTATCTTTACACTGAAAACAAATCATACAATGCAGATGTCTACTTCCACTTGTGGATAATTTGGTCATGTTCTGGGATAAAAAGCTTGATTTCATGAGACATAAGACATAATAACAATGCAAGCCGATCATCTCTTTAAAATGTGTTAAAATCACTACAATCAGCAATACAGTCCCTCCACCACCTAGGACAATTTGAGTTGTCGCTTTCTGCTTCTTCCTGCCCCGGTTAAAAAGCTGGCTACATTAAAACTAACTTGGATACTAGGTAACGTCTGCGACTAAAAAAACAGCTGTCCCTGCTTGTGCAAATTGGTTCCCTGTTAGCAACGTAAAAATGAATCAGTGTCTTAACTCACTATATGGTCAAATAACATGACAAAGTGTATAGTATCTTGCTCTGAAAAGCAGTCGCAACTGCAAGGACCCATATTACTAACTTTATTGCCCCCCTGGGTGTCTGCCAGTAACCAGTGCACTAGGTTTAGCCTAAATCCCATTAGCAGAAAGCGATGGTAGGGCTTCATGACCACAGTTAGTTAGATAAGGCTCTGTTGAAGGGCACATCTTTAATATGATATGGGTGCATATTGAGGGTTTGCTGAGCTCACATACTTCTCTCTCGACTTGAGCAACAGAGAGAAAGTGTTTTTTGACCCATCCCAAATCTTCCTTTCTAATACATTCTGGTATTCTAAATAGCACTGACCGTCCCAAGTATCCACTTTGGATTTAATGTAATTTAGCCACGGGACAGAGTTAGTCTTTTCCAGGGACAGGCAATCTATAATGAATATCTAATTTAATTCTATTTTAGGGTTTTTTCAGATCCCAATCCACCTCAACAGAGAGCGCAGAGCTAAGAAGTCCAAAATATACTCCACACCCAGTTCTTCGTGTATAATATATGACGTGGCCGATTGTGGGACAAAGTGGAGACATTTAAGAAATTGTTTCTCTACCTTCTGAAAGTCCCTGGCCTCTTTATAGCCCCAACTTTTGCTCTCATAGCTCACCAGAGATATACGTTTAGATAGATAGACCTTGATCAGGGATTTAACAGGTTTAGCACAGATTCCTTTTTGCCTTTCTGAGACTTTCCCATCTACCTTTATAATCAAAGAGAACCCCTAAATAGGGAAAGGTTTCCATCAAAAAATATTTCCTATAATCTATTCTTTTAGGTCCTTTCACCATAGTATGGGACTTGGCATAATTAGTGGATGGCCCGATCCAGGGTGTTCAGGAAACCCACAATGGAGTTAAGAAGTAGCTGAAGTCCCACCACAGTTCTTGCTAGCAACACAATATTGCCTGAGCATAAAAGTGCTGGTATTGCCTTTGACCCTGCTTGTGGGATTTCTTTGCAAGCTTCCGTCAGTGTTGGGCCTAGATTATTAATTTAGAGTGTGAATAAAAGTGGGAATAAGATGCAGCCTTGTCTGACCCCCTGCTCACACTGAAAGGCAAAGTAAGATTCCCTGCCTTATCATATCTTACCACCGTAGCCAGATCCATGTGTGGATCATGCGAAAAGTTCACAATGTTGCGATCTATACCCATATTGATGAAGATTAACCATAACTTTGCCCTATTGACCCCGTCAAAGGCATAATCCATAACGGCTAGTTTTAAACTACCCTTCTTAGCTAGAGTATATTCCAATAACTAGCTGCAGGTTCAGGCATTGATCTAGCGTGCTCTTCCAATGCCTGAACCCATACTGAAACCATACTGAAGGGTTGAGATCATGTTGTTTTGATTCAGCCGAGAGAATAACCTTAAAAGAATCACTCTCCCCATTACCTTCACCACTGAGTCAATAAGGGAGATTGGTCTAAAGCTTTGCAGTTCATCTTTGGAGCCTTTCTTGAACAATGGGATGATGATAGATCTAGAACAGGATGTGGGTATACCAGTGGTACAGGCAGCATTTAAGATGATACTCAAAATTTTAGACTAGTACTAGGGGTCTGTCTTATATAAATCTGCTGGTACTCCATCAGGACCCGGCGCCTTATCATTAGACAATGTGGAGATAGCCTCTGTATCTTTCTCCTCAGAGAACCTCAGCTTGTGATCCCCTCGTTAATCTTCACTCAGGCTCAGAGCATCCAGTCTTAAACTTTACCATACCATGTACTAAACAGGTCATAAAAAACACACTTACCGACAAAATCGTGAACAATAATATCTAGTGACAAAAATAGTGTGTCAAAAATATTGTTGTCAAAAATATCATGGTCCTATACTTTTAATGAAAACCTCTCAAATATAGTTGCACACAATACCGACCTGAAACAGGTAAAAATAATAATTTCTTAATAAATATCTACTTTAAAGTATTTTAAATAGTTTATTATTTAAAAATAATATAATGCTTAAGTTTTAGTTGTTTAAATATATATGTGTATATATGTATGCATATATAATTTAAAAAAATATTTTTAACAGTAGAATAAATGAAATATGACCAAATAAGTATAAAACCACAACCATATTTAACTCAATTAAAATAATAAAATATATACATTAAAATTAGTTTAATGTTATACTGTGCTCTAAATTTACAAATAAAAAAATATAGTTGATTTTAAAATATATTAATACTATTTTAATAATTTCACACATATTCAAAAACAATATTAACAGAAACAAAACAAATCAAGTAAAAAACTATACATGTTTTTTTCTGGCTTTAGGAAACTGGGCACTTCAAAACTGCTAACAGGTGCTAAAGCTCATGTGCTCTTTACTTAAATCATAGTAACATTGGTTTATCTAGAATTGGCATATTTGATTTACGTATAAGTCCATAGTAAAGTGTACTACATGTGCCTAGGGCCTGTGCTTAAAATGCTACTAGAAGTCCTGCAGCACTGATTGTGCCACCCATTTAAGTAGCCCTTCAAACAGGTACCAGACCTGCCATTGTAGAGGATGTATGTGCAGTTTTAAACTGCCGTTTCGATCTGGAAAGTTAACCTACTTGCTAGACCCAAACCTTCCTTTTTATTACATATGGGTCACCCCTAAGGTAGACCCTGGACAGCTCATGGGCAGGGTGCAGTGTGTTTAAAATGTACAGCATGTACATTTAAGTTTTACATGTCCTGGTAGTGAAATACTCACTGCTGCAAGGCATATCTAACCCATAGGATAACATTGGGATTACCTTATTACATTTTATAAGTGCAATTTCAAGTTGGGAAGAGATAGGACCCCAAATATGGTGACTCTGGACCCAAAATTTAAAGACACAACTTATGGCTAAGTTGGTTTTTAAATTGGAATTCTGAAAATGCCACTTTAACAAAGTTGGCATTCTCTTACTTAAACCATTTGGTGCCTTCTCCTGTCACCAGAATACATGTCTGTGGTAGGTGACAGCTGGCTTCCTGCATTCCTGATTGACAACCACACACACACACAAAGGAAGGGTGGTGTGACTGAGTAGCCATCTGCATGTTAATGGGTCGTCCTGAGCAGGATGGGAGGGGGGAGCCGGCACTTTGCACCTGATAGGGCTGTGTCCTGTCCCCACACAAAGTATTGCATGCCCTCCTGGAGTGAGTCTGGATCCAGGGCAGGAAAGGTAGGGTCTTGTGAATTTCAAAGCATCTCTTTGAAGTCTCCCTACTTTCGAAGGCCCAACTGGGTATAGGTACTGGATCTATGACACCGCCAACTCAGAACACTGCTGGAACTGAGGACATTCTGCCAGGAAGAAGGACTGCTGTGCTGTAGGAGGGACTGGCATTTGCTGAACTGCTTTGTTGTGTTGGCCTGCTGCCTGCTGCTTTTTGCCTGGGAGTGAGAAAGTATTCTCTTTTTGGCTAAACTGGTGTGGAGTCTTGTGTGGTGTTTTCACTGGGTAATTGTGTTTTGTGTGCAAAAATACGTTACATGCTGCCTCTTAAATTAAGCCTGACTGCTCTGTGCCAAACTACCTGAGGTGAGCACAGGTTAATTTAAACAGTGTTGCTGACTTACCCTGACTAGGATTGTGGTTCCTGCTTGGACAGGGTGCATACCTCTGCCAAACAGAAACCCAATTTCTAACAAACTTCAGTAATTAAACTAATATAATAAATATAAAAAAAGAAAACATTTCTTTTTTTATTGCATTTTATTAAATGACAACAACAGTACAGTGTTAATTGTGGTGGCAAGTGGCTGTACGGCATCAGTGATAGACAGTGACGCTGAGAGAGAGTGAAGTTACAAGCATTGGGAGTAGTGCAGTACACATACAACAGCACATAATGTAGACATGCAGACAGTGAGACACATCTGTTCCACTAGCATCATGTGATATAATTTCTCACGCTTGCGTTGGGAGATCTTGTGCCGTCAGGTAAGATTGAAATGGGCCCCAGAACTCTTTGGGTCTTATCTTGGTGTGAAGCCTCTCTGCATAGATATTCATTTGGTATTTGCAATAAATAATGTCCTGAATCCAGTGTCTGATTTTTTAGATCAATCCACTCATCCAGAACATCGACGCTCCTCTCTTGGTGAGCAGTGAAACCATGCTGAGTAAATGCTTGGAAACCAAAGGGTTCTCAACAGTGGCACCGAGTAACACCAGTTTTGGTGAAAGAGAGATATTAGTCATAGTTTGCAGCAATGAAAAGACTTGCATCCAGTAGACCGATAGTTTAGGGCAAGACCTTGCAATGTGGAGAAAGCCATTGGCAATCTGACCACATTTTTTGCATGTGACATGCCTGTGGGGTGAACCTAGCCATTGACTCTGGGGTAAAGTAATACTGATGCAGAAGCTTGAAGTGTAGTAGTTTATGTCTATAAGTAAACGGTTTCTGTTGGAAAGCGTGAAGCAGTAGGACCACCCCTTATCTAAGAGTATAGACCCAAGTCCCCTTTCCCACTCATGTTCAAGAGGCCTGTACATTATAAACTCTGAGTACAGAAAGGAGATGCACTTTCCAGCCGTTGCCGTCTGTATGAATTTAGTGATAAGTGTAAGTTCTTTTGGGGGTCTGGTAAAGCATGAGAATGCTGCCCTTGTTGCCGACTGCAGTTGATGGTAAAACCACATAGAGAGTGGGATGTCTCTATTTCTCCCTCTGTATTCCTGGAGTGAGACAAATGTACCCTCAGGAAACAGATCGCCTAGCACCCTAATGCCTGCAATAGTTAGAAAGGATTTGGCTCAGGGCTCCATCGTTAGGGGATTAGTGGGTTCCCGATAGCAAGTGGTAGTGGAGAATAACAGTGAAAGCAGCGTGCTATATCACACCAAGCACCGCATGTCACATCCACCCCTCCAATGTCACCTCTAGCTGGTGGAGCTCTGCAACAGACAATAGAGAGTAGTGAGGCAGGGCAAACCAAAGCGCTTTCTATGTGCGAATGCATGAATGATGGTTGCGGATGCAACCAATATTTTACAAATTGAGCGTGAGCTGCAAGGTAGTAGACATAGGGATCAGGGACTGATAGTCCTCCATGATTCATTGAGCGATTGAGTACAGACCATATGATATAGTGTTGCCTTAACCCCCAGATCAAACGTGTGAGCAACTGTTGGGCTGGAATATTTACAAAAATACATAGAAATTTTGGTATGATTACCATATTATTCAGGGAGATAGATTGATATAGGGAGTTGCAGCCACCTTCCAATGTGTACGGTAAAGTGTTCTAGTGTCACTCCATAACTGCTGCATATCATTTTGGGGACAACTCTAGTTAGATTAATACCTATGTATTTGACAATGCTCGCTTTCCATTTCAAGTGGTAGCCTAAGGCTGGGGTCGTGGTAGCATCTGTCAATAGAATCATTTCAAACTATTCCCAGTTAAACTGGACCCTGGAGAGCCCAGCAAATCACACACCTTCCCTGGTGACTGATAGGAGGTTCACATCAGGCCTCTGAATATATAGGATAATGTCATCTGATTATAGAGAGTATTGATTGACAACTCATGGACCTTAATGTGAATGGATTTCCTGTAGGAAGCAGGCCAGAAGTGGCATACCTGCCTGTTGCTTCTCCCAACAGAGATTGGTCCCGAATGTTGTCTATTGATTCTGACCCTGGTCATAGGGGAGGTATACAACCAGGCAATCATCATCAAGAACTGGGCTCCTAGCCCCATCTGACAGAGGACCTCATGTATAAATGGCCACTCCAGGGTAATAAACGCCTTCTCAGCATCTAGCAATATGGCCTTTGCAGGCAGAGCTGGGTCTAACCACTGGAGGACAGTCATTAGGGTGTGAAGGTTAAAGACTATGATCTCTGTGGAATGAAGCCAGCGTGGTCAAGTAACCCCAAGAATTGCATGAGAGGCTGCAGGCATGCAAGAATGTTCTCAAAACTGTTAATATCTGTGTCTAAAAGAGACAGTGTCCTGTAAGTGGCAAATAATATTGGATCCCTGCCAGTTTTGGGTAGAACAGTTGTTACTGCTTCTAATAGCAAGAGGGAAAGGAAGCCATTGGAGAGAGCAGCATTCTATATATCAATTAACCGGGGTCAAATTGTCTGCAAATTCCTTATACAATTCTACGGAAAGGCATACTTCCCTGGGGGCTTTACAGCTGGGAAGAGCCTTGATGGCTACCCTTACACCCTCCACCATTATCAGGGAGTTGAGAAGTTTCCATGTCTAGCCTTCTACCTAAGAGCGACAGTGTCCATATAGGCAACAATATCCAATGCACTGTTAGAGGTCTTAGGGGTAGAAAGGTCAGTGTGGTGTTGGCAAAGGCAAAAACCAAAGGAAATGATGGACGGAGTGTTGAACATTGCAAGCACTCACCCCCAGTAAACTGATCTGGGTTTAATCCATCAACGTTCTTTAGCCCACTCTGCCACCCCACTGCAGACATGGCCATATGCAAATCAGTCTGACCCTGTGCCTCATGGGAACAGTCCAGCCAGAAAAACGATGGATTTAGGCCCAGATCTCTGTACTGGGGTGAATGTATGACATTGTTCTGCATTCTGTCCATCAACTGTTGTTTTTGCATTTGTCACCCCGCATGGGAAGAGTATGCCCAGACGTGGGTCCCGTTTTTGCATTTGTCACCCCGCGTGGGAAGAGTATGCCCAGACGTGGGTCCCGTGCTCTCCCGTTTTTGCATTTGTCACCCCGCGTGGGAAGAGTATGCCCAGACGTGGGTCCCGTGCTCTCCATAACACTGGAATCAAGCTATCCTGGCTGAAGAGGGGTGAAACCCCGAAACCGGTCCTAAGATGCTTGTTTCCAGTCCAGGGAGGACCTGGCTTGGCAGTTCGGGCTGGACTGAACCCATGGCAAAGGCAGTCAGGACATCCATCGGGGAAGATGAAATAGTTCCATTGTCCATACGTCCAGAGGTTATTTAGGGGTTATCAGTTGTGGACCTGAGTACCCATGCTAATATCTTTCCAGGTCTGTCTTCATCACCGAAGCGACTGGCTTGGGATTGCCTTTCAATGTACAGTACTTCCCAATCTGCCTCCTCTAAGAACTCCACTAGTAATTCCTGGATCTTAGCTAGTACCTAGACCTAGCCTGACAGTTTGGGCTGGACTGTTCCATGGGGAACAGGATCAAGACTGATTTGCATAAGGCTGGGTCTAAACTGGAATGTCATGGGGAGCAAAATAAATATGGATTTAGGCCCAGATCCCTGTACTGGGGTGAATGCATGACATTGTTCTGCATTCTGTCCATCAATTGTTCTCTTTGCATTTTTCACCCTGAGTGGGACGAGTATGCCTAGATGTGGGTCCCCCGCTCTCCATGCCACTGGAGTCAAGCTAGCCTGGCTGATGAGGGGTGAAGCTCCGAAACCGGTCCTAAGATGCTTGTTTCCAGTCCAGGGAGGACCTGACCTGGCAGTTCGGGCTGGACTGTTCCCATGGGGAACAGGGTCCAGACTGATTTGCATTGGCTGAGTCTTAACTGGAATAGCATGGGGAGCAAGAAAATGATGGATTTAGGCCCAGATCTCTGTACTGGGGTGAATGTATGACATGGTTCAGTGTTCTGTCCATCAATTGTTCTTATTGATCTTAGCTAGTACCGCACTAGATTTGGTTTGAGCATATTCGATTACCAGCCTCTTTAGCTCCCGCTCAAGGTGGTCCAATAAATTCAATGCCTGACTCATTCGAGAGACAGACCCTTTGGATATCGGCTTTAAATGCTTCTCACAGTGTCACAACGGTGGGTACCAAGTACTTGTTCCAGCAAAGATATTCAGACTTAGCAGCTTTATTCTTAGAGCAGAACATAGGGTTCCACAGCTTGGCCCTTTCCAGCCACCTACTGATGCAACAAAGAGCAAGTAGCACCTGGTTTTGCAAGGGGGGTCACCTGGGTTTTTGGCCCGGTGCTCGGCGGCCATCTAGGGAAACCTACCAAACCCATACATTTCTGAAAACCAGACACCCGGGGGCTTCCAGGGAGGTATGGCTTGCGTGGATCCCCCAACGTACCCTGCAAACCTCAAGTTTAGCTGAAAAAATCCCTTTTTTCACACATTTTTGTGTGGGAAAGTTGTGGCATCACCGGGCTCACTCAAATTTCGGCCCAAGTACCCGCGACAGGCAAGGGCCCCAAACGTAGTGATGCGACATCAACATTGCCTATCCCAAATGTCTCATCACTACGTTTTGGGCCCTTGCCTGTCGCGGGTGTTAATGCACCGGGCCAAAAACCCAAGTGACCCCCTTGCAAAACCAGGTGGTTTTGAGATGGGCAATTTTGATGTCGCCTCACTACGTTTTGGGCCCTTGCCTGTCGCAGGTACTTGGGCCTCCCACACAAGTGAGGCACCATTTTTACCGGGAGACCCGGGGTAACGCTGGGTGGTGGGAAATTTGAGTGAGCCCGGTGATGCCACAACTGTCCCACACAGAAATGAGTGAAAAATGTGATTTTTTTCAGCTAAAATTGAGGTTTGCAGGGGATTCTGGGTAAGGAAACGTTGGGGGGTCCATGCAAGCCATACCTCCCTGGAAGCCCCCGGGTATCTAGTTTTCAGAAATGTATGGGTTTGGTAGGTTTCCCTAGATGGCCGCCGAGCACGGGCCAAAAAGACAGTTAACCCCCTTGCAAAACCAGATCGTTTTGACATCGTTTGTTTCTACAGCGTGAGAATTTCGGCACAATATTGCAAGGAAAATGTGACAGACATTTTGAGGTTTGCAGGACATTGTGGATAAAATAACTTTTTGGAATTTACAAGAGAGACATCACCATGAACTCCTGTGGGTTTACGACAATATCTACAGTTGGTGGGTTATTCTTACATGGAACATACACCTTGGCAGAGAAACTAAAAAGACAAAGATTCCTGCACAGCCATCTATTCCTCAAACGCACACACATACTGGTTGGATTTGGCACGAGGGCGAGTGAAGGTTCAGTATATTAAATTTTATTAACAAGAGATTTCACAAAAATGAAATGCACTGTCAATAATTAAATGGAGAAAAAACTGAACCAATGACTCGCAGCTAGTGAGCTGTAAAGCCACGGCAAGGCACCAACCGCATTACAGGCCATTCACACACCTTTCATACGTGATACACACAAGACCATTCGCACCACCAGGCACAAAAACAACACATTACAAAATTCACAAAAGGGACAAGGTACACCCTGCTTCAGAAAGGCAAATATTACTGCACAGCCATCTAATCGTCAAGCACACACACATACTGGTTGGATTTGGCACGAGGCTGAGTGATGGTTCAGTATATAAAATTGTATTAGCAAGTGATTTCACAAAAATGAAATGCACTGTTAATAATTGAAAGGGCGAGAAACTGAACCATTGACTCACAGCTCGTGAGCTGTAAAGCCACGACAAGGCACCAACCTCTTTACAGGCCATTCATACACCTTTCATACGTGTGAGACATACAAAACCATTCACACCGCCAGCCGCGGGCCCATCACATAACAAAACTCACACCAGCACACAGCGCCATTCAAGGGCCCATCACTTTCACACGCCCACATTCCTGACATAGCAACCACACAAGCTGATGGATTGCGTGGAGTGGCACTCAGCTAGCAGTGTGTGTAGTGACCAGCAGCAAGTCACTACTCACACACAGCCAGCCGAGTGCCAGTCCACGCACACCGCTAGCCGAGCGCCAGCCCACGCACACCGCTAGCTAAACACCAGTCCACGCACACCACTAGCCATGCGCCAGTCCAGGCACACCGCCAGCCAATCGCCAGTCCAGGCACACCGGCAGCCAAGTACCAGTCCACGCACACCGCCAGCCAAGCACCATTCCACGCACACCGCCAACCAAGTGCCAGTCCACACACACCGCCAACACATTTAGGAATTTTTTTAGACAAAAATAAAAACACAAACAAATCGCAAATAGATACAAATCTACAAACACAAAATCAGAAACTAAACACATTGCACTAACGCCAACCTTCAAACAGAATCAAATTGTTCAAAGAATACAGACCAGGCAGTTCACTTTACCACTCATGAATGCTCCCAAAAACTATTTTGCGTGTGGTACGCTCCAAAACAAGCAGGGACACACAGCCCAGGTTTAGAAGGACAGTCGGGGCAGTACATACGAATCTCCTTCCGTGTACCTCTTCGCCAACAGACTCTGCATCTCCTAGTGGGAAAATCTTTTGCCGGTGTGGGAGGGATTAAATCAGGAAAGTGGCGATCTTTCAATCGAACCACATCCTCCACCACTCCAAATCTAGGAACACTTGCCTGTTCCACAACAACAAGGCTAGCTATCACAGAGTGCTGAAACTGAAGAAATGTCAACTTTGACGCAGGAGAACACTCCTTGAACACAATAAAAGCATTGAAACTTGCTAATTCGAAGAAATGGATGGCCAACTTCTTATAAAGTTCCAACCTCTGATATACTCTGTCAACACCACCCATGTGCTTATTGTAGTCTAGAATGCACGCAGGTTTGCGCACTTCAGCAGCCTGACCCCAAACAGCCACAGGTGAAGTACTCTCATCATGGATGGTAGTCAGCATATACACATCCCTCCTGTCCACAAATTTTACAGCTAGTAGTTCATCACTACGCAAGGAACTGCACTGCCCCCTCTGAAATTTTTTGCAAACAAGCTCTTTCGGATAACCTTTACGATTACAGCGGATTTTGCCACATGCAAAAGTGTCCACTTTATACAATTCCTTAAATAATTGCACAGCAGTATAGAAGTTATCAAGGTACAAATGGTGGCCTCTGTTAAACAGTCTTCTAGCAAGATCCCACACAATTTTCTCTGAAACTCCAAAAGTGGACGGACAACCCGGGGGGTCAATAGTAGAATCTCTACCAGTGTAGACATGAAAATTAAAAACATATCCTGTCCTACTCTCAGACAACATATACAGCTTAATTCCATAGCGTGCCCACTTGCTAGGGATGTACTCCCTAAAAACCAAACGGCCCTTGAACAAGACCAAAGACTCATCAATAGATATTTCTTTCCCTGGAGTATAGATCTCAGAAAATTGATCTACAAAGTTATCAAGAATGGGCCGAATCTTAAAAAGACGGTCACAGTCAGGGTGATCTCGTGGCAACGCCATAGAATTATCAACAAAATGCAGCATACGTAGCAAAAGTAAATACCGATTACGAGTCATAACTGCAGGAACTATTTTTGTGGTCATGATATTTTTGACACAATGTTTATGTCACACAATATTCTTTTTTCAATGCTTTCCAAACACAGGAACTACATAGGAATTATCATCTAACAACATCTGCCGACAAACTTCCCAGATAACATTCCCAGACCTGGAATGAAATTCTGAAATTATTGGAAGCTGATCAGTTTTTACTAATAACTACAAGAAGGTGTATTCACTCTAGAGGTAAATGGTCATTCTCCTGAAACTGTTCTTTAATGCATTTATGCATAGCTATTTCAAATTCTTCTGATTAAATGCATTTTGACTGAACCCCCTGGACCTTGGTTAATTAAACTCCATCTGATCCATACAGAAAACTATGCAGAGCCTTGAAAAACCAGCAGATTATAGAAATGAAATCTTTCACTGCATCAGATGCACTTCCTTATTTCTCCATACGAAATGGCTACTGCACAGCAGTGTTATGTGGTAGTTATGTGGAGCAAAAACGAAATGTTAACAATGACATTCTTCAAGCAGTCCTCAAATATTTTTAATATTATTATACTTAAATTAATGAACATTTTCCAATTATGTAATCCTCTTACTTTTCTGAATCCAATCGTCAAGTGATATTTCCTTTCTGTTTGTGCCCTAAATTACAGGTTGTGACCTTCTGCTTTATCAATTCCTTTTTGAAGGCTCTGCTCAAAAGAAAATTCCTACTTCTTGACTCTGGCCTCGTTATTGCAGTCTGCAATAGCTGTTTTGGGTGATCCTTATAACAGAAACCTTCTTTTATTAAATATGTTTCCTTCATTTAAAAAGCTTCTATTCTAAAGTTACATGTGGGTTCTCCCCACAGAGTATGTTTCACATCAGCCATGTTGGGTGGTATCTGCTGGCATGAAGGAGTCTATTTTCTGCTGTTTTCTTGCCATGCAAGTAGGGCTTTGAGATGCCAGAGCTTGCCTTACGGTGCTGTCAGTCAAATATTGTGAGGATTTCACTAGAATTCGAGCCAGGGACCCTGATACTAACCCCCCTCCTTCCTCTTTCACTCAAATGAAATATGTAGGGAACTCCTGAAACTGAAGTGACTGTGCAGGGAGGGTGAGGGGGCAGAAAAGAGAAGGGAGACAGAGAGAAAAGAAACACTCCATAAGCGTGTCAGCACAGGCCTGGCGGAAGACGTGCAGCCTGGACCCGCGGTCTGCAGTGGATCGACTGGTGAACCCTGTAGTCTTATATGATGAGGTTCAAATAATCGAAGTATTCTTTTGAACAGCAGGATACAGTGTCTTGTGCGTATTAATAGAATGGCTTACCAATGTATGGAAGCAGAGAGGCTGTGACTTGCCCAAAGACAACCAGTATATAGTCTGGAAACTAAATACAACGGCTCCCCTCCAACAGAAGAGACGCTGGGAGTAGGGATGACTTGGAGTGTTCGAAGTGGGAGCAGGAATTCCAGAATTGCAACACGCGAAGTTCAGTTTCTGTGTAAAAAAGAGAAGACAGTTTAACCCGAGGTGCCATAAGGAGCTGAAGCCACCGAAGGAGAGTAAAACAAAAAAGGTGAAGGGAACTAATACAGTGCTAACTATGCAACCGGAATAATGAGAGACATTCAACTGCTGTTTACAGGCAAAGTGTAATGCAGTGACTCGTCATTAAATAATCTTAGCTCTTACTGACCCAGATCCTCTGGAACCTTCTGGCTTCTTCCAAAATGTTCCAGATTTGACAGAATATTCTGGCTCTCTCCAACTTGCCATGGAAGTGCTGCTAGGCCATCTGACACAGTCTCCAAGGCAGGCCTAAAGCTGAGTTCGAGAAATGTGACTGCATCCGAGACACTGGACACGATCCCTGGAGAGCACGAACTCAAGGATGACTGACAAATATTATGCAGATTTGTCAGACTCCGTCACAGTTATTTGTGAATGAAAACAGTTTTGACCCCACTTTATAGCTTTTCTGTAGAGCAGACTTTGGGGGCCATTATGATGGCGGTAAGACAGCCACCGCTGAGCCGGCGGTAAGACAGCCATCGCCGGGCCAGCGGTGGCGATCCTTCCGCCATCACTGAGCATTTTACCCTCTGCAAAATTAGGATGGCGATGGGTACCGTGGCGGACGCAAAGTCCGTCCGCCGCATCACTGAGGAGGGTGCAGGGCGCCTAGAACGGTGGCGGTGCCTAGCAGGCACCGTTCACCAAATTAGGATGTAGGTTGTGGAAGGCCTTTCCATGGCGGTGATGCCGCCATGGAAAGGCTGGCAGGGATTAGGTTTGGGGGCCCGTTGCGGGCCACCCTTGTTGGGGGGGGGGTGTTGCTGCACTGGGGGGTACCCGTGGTACCTGCCTGCAATTCCATGCACCAACATGATGCCTGCCACGTAGTGCAGGGAAATGTTTGGCATGGCATTTTAGCGTTGCGGACGGTGATGCAGCCAGCAGCACCGTCCGCAATGCTAAAAGCCCAGGATGTGCCCGCCATACTGGCGGGCGCATCCTAATTGCAGTGGTGGGACCCCCGCATGACTGACGGGCGGTGTTCAACACCTCTACGATGGCGGGCGGACTGATGTTCGCCCGCCATCGTATTGAGCCCCTTAGTACCCAGAAACCAATACACATTACTGAAGGACATGCACAGAGGTTTTGGGAGAGGAGATCTAGATTTAGGACTGGCATACATTTTGGGTATAGGTGAGTCCCTATGCAATAGGCCATTCTGAATGGCCAAACGGCATTCAAAACTGGTTTAGATGGGAAGAGGTCCAGACAAAGGCCCTATCCGTTGGCCACCGCACATTTCAAAAGGATATGCACAGCCGGTTTGGTTATGACTGGGCCTAGGAGGAGGACATTGGCTGTGGTTAAGCGGTACTTAGAGGTTACTCCACATGGCCAAAGGCTGAGCGCAGCTGGTTTGAGTGAGGCAGGTGGTGGGTGCACAGTAGGAAAGGCCACGCACCCAGTGCCCAGGCACAGGCCTTGGCAGGAGGCTATGCATGCTCATTCTTCTATGTGTCCTCAGTATCTATTTGAGCACTGAGGGTTACTTATTTATACACTTTTTAAATCCCCCAATCTCAAATCGTATCCACCAATTAATGATTGTGAACTGGAGCTCCAGGGTCACACAAACCGTTTCTGCATCCAGGATTCCTGCAATTGTCAGAGGTTGAAGTTCCAGACTGGTGTACAGGATGTCTTCTTCAAGATCCCAATTAGAGATTGCTCTGAATCCTAAAACTAGACTCACTGCAGTCCAGAAAGAGTACTATGGCACTATGGAAATCTCCATACTGAGAGAAAAAAATCTGGAAACAGGTAAAACAAACCTCTGAAAGAGGGCAGACAGAACAACATATGGATGCTGCAGCCTACTGGTGACATTTAACGTACCGGCCCTAGGTACACTCTTGTACCATATACTAGGGACTTATAGATAAGTTAAATATGCCAATAAGGCGTATGCCAATGTTATCATGTAGAAAGGTATAGCACAGGCTTTATGTGGGAAGAAAAGCGGAAAAAAGGTTGGCTAAATTATTGTTCAATTTAATTAAATATATTTTGGATGTTCTGTTTTCAAGTGGTGGAAAACAAGGGTGTTGCTATGTACTCTCTAAATGCTCACTAAACACTAATTGTGGAACCTTAAATCTGATGAGTGTAATGCATTTCCTATTATATGAAGTATGCTATGTTTCACCCAAGGAGACAGGTCAAAATATAAATAACATAACACATGTATTTGTATTGCGCATGTTCACCACTACGAGTATCTTGGCGCTGAATAACAGATGTTTGTTGTTACCCAACTCAATGGTACTCATTTTATTGACCTCAGATGGATAAAAGGCTGAGTGGACCCACTGGGATTTGAACCTGTGACCATGAGGTCAAACACAGGACCCTGCAGTAGACACATTAGTCCACTGAGCCACCAGACCAGCTCTTCCACAGGTCTAGGAGTGTTCTGATAAGTGACTCTGGAGGTCCAATATTTCACCTGGTGCCAGCCTTTGTGTGGGGGGGGGGGCTCCCTGTCCTAGACCACATCTGACCCTGGAAAGTTCTTCCCCTTCCTCTGGCAAGGCTCCAAACTGTCAGAGTGTGACACAAGGTAGAACAGTAATTTCAACAAAAAGGTTATGCTGTTCCTCTGAAGTGAGAGACAAAACACAGGGAATTATAAACCAACCTGACCACTGAGGTTCAATGTTGGGAATCCATTGTATTGGATTATAATGCCCTCACACACCCTGTCGGGTGTCATGCTTCATTATCGCTCTGCTCCTCATCGGGTCAGCGGTGCAATACCCGACGGGCTCCCTATAGTGGGGGCACTTCAACGGAGATCTTTTTTCCAACAGCCGTTAGGTGAAGTGCGGGTGGGGGGCCTCGTGTGTGTAGATGTGTGTTAGTGTTGGAGGTGAATGTAAAATAGGGTTGGGAGTACCTAAGAAAACAACTTTAATCAAGGGGACTCCTACCCTAAGTAAAAACGAAACTATAAGGCGCAAGGCTGAGGTAATGTCTCAGATTGTGGCACTCTTATATGTAGTGGGGCAACATGTTTCTCGCCAAAATGAGTAATCTGCAGGCGATTTGTCAGGACCAAAAGGGGGGAACTATCTACAACTAAAACTCAGATGGTGTTGTGGCTGCACACTCACATCAACCATAGGACTAAATTGTTGGATACCTGGTAGTGCTGGAACTACCGAGGGTTATAAACTAACCAGGCATATCAGTACCCGGTAGGTAATACACACAAGGGGTTCCTCATGTAGTTTGTGCCGATCGCACAGAGACTGCAGACCTACCCACTCCTACCGGGCACAGGTAGAACAGGCCTGGTGTCAGATTCCTTTGTCTTGTGCAGGACGTAAAGCTCTTTGAAGTGTAAGTGGAGCTGGGTACAGCCCCTCCCTAGTCTGGGCTGGGGATAACCCTTCCCCAGTCATCCTGCCCAGATGGTCCATCATGTCCACATCTAAGCCCCCTTTGTGTTACTGCCTTGAAGCAGTACACAAACCCCAACAGCAGAACCATTCACAGTCATGTGACCCAGAAACTGACAGAAGACAAAAATGGTTCAGACAAAAAAAATGCCAACTTTCTAAAAGTAACCTTTTTTCAGGATTGTGACTTACCATTAAAGAGGTGTTTAAATTACATTTCATGTGAGTGTAAATAGCATATCTCGATAGGCGTCTAATTCAAAGTTAGCCCTTAATAAATGTAATAAGGTAACCCAGTGTTAGTCAACTTTAGGTGTTTTTACTGCCAGAACTGTTATATGGTAACTGGGCCTCCCCAGAGCCTCATTTTAAAACTGTGCTGATATATATATATTTTTTTAAATCATTTGTGACCTTTTTCTTATTGTAGTGTATCTAAAATACTTGTTGATGGAAATGGAGTGAAAATGAAGACATTGGGGAATCTTGTTAAGTGCAGTCACTGTGTAGAACTGCTGAATATTGCCAAAGGGAAAGGGGGGACATTTTGGAGATTCGGCACCAATTTTAGTGTGCCTCTCGAATTGAGCGCTTAGTGTGCTAGCACTAATTTACATTGGCCATCTGCTCTTGGCCTGCCTTTTTAAGCATGGCCGTGGCGCGGACGCATCACTGGTGTGCCAAAGGCATGCCTAAAGCAAGCCCGTCTGCGCCCGTCAGTGCTTGTCCATGCCCGATTGGGTCCAAGGGCAGGAACACTGGCCCTCAGTATCCAGGTAAGATTTCCTACTTGGCTTCCTCTCAGTATGCCCTTTGTTCCCACCCCAATAGAAGCATGTGGCCCCCCTCTCAACCTAGCATTAGGAATGAGTAAATGCTCACATTGCCTCTTCCAAAAAGTTGACCTAAATACCAAGTCTTCTAATGGGCTTGCTACTTGCCAAGCAGATAACTTTAGGCTCTCGTACTGTCATAGTTGCACTAATAAGGAACCTAATCCCTTTTGTTTTTGTTTTTTTAATTTAAATTGACAATTGTTGGTCAAACACCAGCTGGAGATTTTTAACTTTTTGACTGACCATAACCCTTATGCCTTATTTCTAACGGTGACCTGGTTGAATGATTCTTCGGTTCCGGATCTAGTCACAGCCATAACCTCTGAGTACCGAATATTAACTATAGATTGCCCAGAAAGGAAGGGCAGTGGTATGGCAATTATTTTAAAAATAAATTTGCTTTCAAAATTGACAAATTGTCTATCCCATATTGTGAGGTTCTTTTCATATCAATATCAGCGTCGATTAAGTTCACTCTGTCTGGAGCATTAATCTATCGTCCACTAGGTTCTCCTAGTAACTGGTGTGCTAGTATCATTGAATGACTTGCTCCAGCAATTCTTAAATACGCCGACTTTACCATTTTGGGTGACATTAATATTCATTTGTATGACAAAATCTGTAGCATTGCTACCTCATTGATTGAAGACTTAATGGCCTTGGATATCGAACTGATGAATAACTCTCCCACTCACAAAGCGGGACATTTGTTGAACCCATTATTCACCAACTTCAGGAATCTGCAATTAGATTTTTCTCTACGTTTGACATGGTCTGAGCATTCTGCAGTCCCTTTTTCACTCCTAATAGACACAAATCTGCAGAATCACCAGGTTTCCTCTAGTATGAACTGGTCAAAACTGGATGGCCCTTCTTTAAATGCTATTTTAGAAGCTAACCTCCCTTCCCAGTGTAACTCAGTGGTGCTTGATACACCCATAATAGATTCCCGGCTAAGGTCCTCATTGGATATGTTAACTCCCATTACCAAGTAAAAGCACCATGGAATTCTCCCTTCGGCTCCATGGTACAAGGATTCTCCATATGAAAAGAAAACATCAAGTAAATATCTTGAGAGGGTATGGTGTAAAAATTATAATGCAAAAACAACAGTTGATGGACAGAATGCAGAACAATGTCATACATTCACCCCAGTACAGAGATGTGGGCCTAAATACATAATTTCTTTTCTCACCATGCCATTCCAGTTTGAACCCAGTCATATGCAAATCAGTCTTGACCCTGTGCCTCATGGGAACAGTTCAGCCCGAACTGCCAAGCCAGGTCCTCCCTGGACTGGAAACAAGCATCCTAGGACCGGTTTCGGGGTTTCACCCCTCTTCAGCCAGGATAGCTTGATTTCAGTGGCATGGAGAGCACGGGATCCACGTCTGGGCATACCCGTCCCAATCAGGGTGAGGCACAGGGTCAGACTGATTTGCTATGGCAATGTCTGAACTGGGGTGGCAGAGTGAGCTAAAGAATGATGTTGGATTAAACCCAGATCAGTTGACTGGGGGTGAGTGCTTGCAATGTTCCACACTCCGTCCATCATCCCCTTTGGTTTTGCTTTGCTCACCCTAAGTTGACAGGGTATGCTCAGACGTGGGTCCCTTGCTCACTTTGCCACTGGATTCAAGATAGCCTGGCTGATGAGGGTTATGAACCCGAAACGGTCCCAGGATTCTTGTTTCCGTTCCAGGGAAGACATGGCTTGGCAGTTCGGGCTGGACTGTTCCCATGAGGCACGGGGTCAGACTGATTTGCTATGGCCATGTCTGAACTGGGGTGGCAGAGTGAGCTAAAGAATGATGTTGGATTAAACCCAGATCAGTTGACTGGGGGTGAGTGCTTGCAATGTTCCACACTCCGTCCATCATTCCCTTTGGTTTTGCTTTGCTCACCCTAAGTTGACAGGGTATGCTCAGACGTGGGTCCCTTGCTCACTTTGCCACTGGATTCAAGATAGCCTGGCTGATGTGGGTTATGAACCCGAAAAGGTCCCAGGATTCTTGTTTCCGTTCCAGGGAAGAAATGGCTTGGCAGTTCGGGCAGGACTGTTCCCATGAGGCACAGGGTCAGACTGATTTGCATATGGCCCTGTCTGAACTGGGGTGGCAGATTGAGCTAAAGAATGATGATGGATTAAACCCAGATCAGTTGACTGGGGCTGAGTGCTTCCAATGTTCAACACTCTGTCCATCATCCCCTTGGTTTTGCGTAAAAATTATAATGACAAAGACAGGGAAAATTATAAGACTGCCTTAAAATCTTAACAAAAAAAACTTGTCTTGAAGCCAAAGCCTTGTTTTATTTCAATAAAATTGCCACTACACAAAACTGCCCTGAAACACTCTTTCTGGTAGTCAAAACCCTCTCCAATTCTGCTAGTATTGCACCAGTTACCTCCCTCTCACAACTTCAGCATGAGTTAAGTGCAGATTTTTTAAAAAGAAAGTGACAGACATTCAGACAGCTCTCCCTGTTGTTGGTGTGGGTAGTAGTCAAAGATGTGCCTTCTTTTAGGGCTATTCTTGCATCAATTAAATCTGGAGCTCCTTTGAATACTTGCCCCCAGCAGTACTTGGCAAGCTCTCCTATCCAGCCCTGGAGCAGCTTACCCAACTAATAAATCAATCATTGTTGGATGGCACGGTTCCTACAACTAGGAAGACATCTCTGGTTAGTGTTACCCCCTCATTGAAAAAACCCAGTTTGAATCTTCTCATTTTGTCAAATTACAGACTAGTTTCACTGCTGACATTTTTTTCCAAAGTGTTGAGGAAACACATAAATCAACAACTCACAGTGCATATCGAACTTAATGGCCTACTCCACCCTTCACAATATGGATTTTGAGCAGAACATAGCACTGAATCGGCACTGCTCGTGACTTCTTGAGGTACCACTTGGACAATGGTGAGCTGCTGCACTGATTTTGTTAGGTCTCAGTGCAGCACTTGACACTGTAAATCACAGCACTCTCCTTCAAAGATTAGAGGGGATGGCAATACAGAATATTACTCTTTCATGGCTAAAATCCTCCCTGCATGACCCCACTTTTCAGGTCCACACTAACCAACATAGGTCAAAAGCTCATCCTTTAGCTTCTGGTGTGCCCCGGGGATCTACTCTGAGTCCAGTTCTCTTTAAATTATTTGTTAGGCCATTGGCAGAGATAGTGGGAAATTGTGGCCTCACACTCTTTTTGTATGCAGATGACAGAAATTAAAGCATCTCTGCCAGCCAAGGCCAATCAGAATATATTCTTGCCTCATTCAAGTTTCATCATGGATGGGTGCTAACTCCCTGAAATTAAATAGTGATAAGACAGATGTTCTGTTGGTAGGCAATCCCCCAGCTCTTTGGGGATCCTACCTGTGGCCTGCAACTATGGACAGTCCCTCTTGCCCAGTTTCAGTAGTAAAGAATCTGGGAGTTTTGCTGCATGGCAAATTGACTATGAGCTATCAGATTAGCAAGATGCCGGATGCTTGAGCGTTGGCATTCTGAAGTGGCTTAGGAAGATTCTCCATTGTCTCCCTTCCTCTGCCCAGGGAACTGTGGTCCAGGCCCTGGTCATTTCTAGTCTGGACTACGACAATGTTTTATATCTGGGGGTAGCAAAAACACTACCTAAACGCATGTGGATTGTTCAAAATGCTGCTGCATGTCTTTTGCTCCATCCTCCTAAATTACCTCTACAGCCAGTATGTTGCGGACCCTACACTGATTACCTATTGAGTGCTGTGCGCAGTTTAAGGCACCGTGCTATATGCACAAATGCCTATCAAACAGCCGACCTGCCTATTATCTTTGGTGTCCCAGTATTCCTCTGCATGCTCTTTGCTCTCTGGCTATTTTAGGCTGGCTGTAAATCCTAGAATTGGAAAAACCCCATCAAGAATGATGGGCATTCTTTCTTCTCTGTCCTAGACACTGAAATGATTTCCCTCCAACTCCGAGAGAGTGTTACTCACTCTCTATGTTTCATGAATCTTTAAAAACATAGCTGTTTCAACTTTCGATATCTTCCTCATTCGATACCCCTTACATGGCACTATGGTCTGACCCTTTTTTTAGTTTATTTGAGCCTAGAGCTGCAAAACCTTTTCTAGTTAGCCATGCGCTGTACAAAACACATATTATACATGTCCTACTTTTTAAATACAGTTCAAACAGCCCTACAGTCCTTCAGGGCCTGCCTTATGAGTATTGAAAAGGAAGGTTTAGACCTGGCAAAAGATATATTTTGTCAGGTCGAAATGGCAGTTTACAACTGCACTACAAGCTGCACTGGCAGGCCTGAGACATGTTTTAAAAGACTACTTTGGCTAGCGGCACAATGAGTGCTGCAGGCCCACAAGTACCATTTAACTTACAGACCATGGGTAAGTGTAGTAACATCCACTAGGGGCTTACAAGTATATTAAATGTGCTAGTAAGGTATATGTCAATTTTACCATGTTTGAGGGCGAGAGCACAAGCACTTTAGCACTAGTATATTGCACAGTCCTGAAGCCAGCAGAAACAAATTCAGCAAAACAGTGAGGGCAAAAGGTTTGGGGGGAACTCACACCAAGGATGTCAGGTTTAACAATCATCTTCTACATAAGCTGCAGATTTTAACAACTAAATTGTTTCTAACTCAAACGGATCAAATGTTACTACAAATGCGACCACAAGTGTTTCTGTGGCGTGACAGACCATTTGCCATGCGATAGCAGGTCACTGTTCAGCTGCTAATTACTATATTATATTACTATATGAGAGTGCTGGAGCAGAGTTTTCATTAAGAAAATTCAGGGGCTTTTGAAGCTCTAGTATGTCTATGCGTTTTATTAATTACTAATGAATAACAAATTAATTATTTGTCTTGTGCAAGTGTGTTTTCATTAATCAATTCGTTTGTTTTAACATAAGAGAAAGTTACACAAGGGTTAGCATGTGTGTGCTGTTTTTGTTTTCTAAAAAATAATGTGCAAGTTTTCATGTTTAAACGTTGCTGTGTGCTGTTTATTTTGAGCACAAAACGCTGTCTGAATTAATGCTTTCTTATGTCGCAAAAGCTAGATAAATGCATACACATAAGGGTATTAGTGGGGTTAACACTGTTTAATCATTATGCTGTAGTAACGTTGTTTTTTATTTCCTTTAATTGAGATGGTCTATTGTGGCCTATGGAGGCCTAATCCATGATGGCTAATTTTGAAGCCTGGCCTCGAGTGAATATGTGAAAGACGTGACGAGGGAGACCCCTGCTGGAAATGGTCTTGAGGGTGACTGACCATGGTCCTTCTATGAAATTTTCCATGAGGACGGCAGCAGCTTTGGGTGTTCTCCAAGAAAAGTGAAAGTGTCCTTGGCAATCTCGAGAGACAAAGGAGCCGTAGAGGAAAACTCTGAACTGTGGCTCGATGGCCGAGGAGAAGCCGGATTAAATGTGTTACATGTTTTATTTTCTTGGTTCCTGTTCCGTAGTCTTCGCTATGTGTATTTTTCCTGAGCGGAGGTTCATAAATGTTGCAATGTTGCATCCTTTCCTTCTCGCTCTGCTCAGTGATTCAGTGTTTTTTTTCAAACTTGATGAGTCTTTCCATTGTATTTTTCATTATAAAAACTGTTAGCTTAGGGAGGGATCTTGCCACCCTTTTGCCACTTGCCGTTTTACCTTTGCTGCGTGAAGCTGCGTTGCTGAGGACTGTGCTGAGGACTTCGTCTTGAGAGACTTTACCGAGAGACTTGTCCTGACCCGTTCTGACACTTAGTTAGAATAGGTAACTATGAGAAATGATTTATTCTGATTGATTTAACTTTGACTAATTTTAGATAAAGCAATATAATTTTAAAACATGGTGTTGAATTTTCTTTCTTGTCAATTATTGGGTTTATATTTGATCATTATTGTATATGTTGTGTAGATTATGTTATTGATTAGGACAGTCAATAAACCAGATCCGATCGACCTGATATTGATGCAGGGTGTTTAGGTGTTTTCTTTCCACAGGTTTATTGTTGGTAGAGTATTTGAGCGTATGTTAGTGAAATGGGCCCTAGCGTATGATGAATGTATGTGCGTGTAACTGTGTGATTACTCTATCCGTGGTAGTGGGCATATTTTAGATACCCTGATCTCTAGCAATTTCCTGGTAGCAGAGGATGGTTTAGATGGTTGTCTTGATCTGATAAGATTCCTTGTACATTGGCTTATTGATTATTGATTTTATTTTGTTGATATTGGTATATGTACTAATACTATATGTTGAAGTCGTCATGTTGAGTTATATGTAGTGCTTCTGGAACTTGGAAGCTGTTGTAGCAGTTCCGTAGTAGGGCAGAGGGAAGTATATGCTGCTCTCGGGAAAGACGGGATTGTAAGGAATAACGTGTGACAATTGAAGTTGCGCGTTCACATTGTCTGGGTTCGGAATCAGTGACATCGTCGTATGTTACTATTAGATATTTCTGGTATGTAAGGAGTGTGTATCGTAGTGAAGGTTATCTGTGAAACTCTGGTCTTAAGTCCCAGGGATCCGTAAGGATTGCCGTTAAAGCTTATTGCGGGAGGAGTAATAGGTATTTTCTGAGCTTGTTTGAGGAACTGGGCAGAGGTAAGCTGCTTAATTGATGTATGTTATAATTCTGTAATAGGACAGATTGTGCGCTGTTCTCGGGAAGCAGGATTCTGTGTGCATGTACTATATTTTTCTTGTATGAATGTGCGTGAATGTATATACATTAATTGATTGTAAGACTCTTTGGATAAGTCCTAGAGGAAACAGTTATGAGATGTATGTAAGTTTGTTGATTCTTGAGAAATAGACTCTCTTTACTATTCTGTGGTTAGCGAAGCAGACAATGGAGATGTTTTTATGTTGTAACTAATAGATTTTGTAGAAATTTTGACACGAAGTCTACTGAGAGGTTTTGTAAAGGAGGGGTAGACGAGAGACAGAAGACAGAGACAAACTGCAGCGACTGTTGACGTCAGAAAGTCCGCGCTCTGATTGGATAGTGGACCAGAATCGGGTTCGTGCTAAGATTGGTGCGTTAGTGTGAGTCGTGCAGGGATTGGAAGAGCTGTTTAGTGACGTAGACGCTCCAGGATTGGTGCGTTAGTGTGAGTCGCGCTGCTATTGGTTGAAAAACTCGTATTGTATATTTATAATACGGAGAGAGTAGAAAATTTTAGTAAGCGCTAAAATGTATTATCAAGAGGAGAAAAAGAAAAAAACATTCTTTGGGAAAGTTAAAAAGTGGTTTACCAAGGATAAAGAGGTTAAAACGAGAGAGGGTGAGTTGCTACCTCCAGCGAAAACACCTGCATCCTTCATGGTTGCGAAATATGGATTACATACCTGTATATGGTTGCAGAATTGGGTTAGGTATACTAAAGAAGATGGTGTTCTAGCATTTCCAGAACATGGTTCATTTAATTTGGCCGTGTTGAGAAATTTACGGGAAAAGATGGTACGGCTGGACCCGAAGCCGAGACCTACACAGTTCGAGGCTTTAGTGGAATGGGAAGAGGAAGTTCATGAGCGAGAAAAGCAAAGGTCTGGAGGGTATTACAGGAATATGTTTGGGAGGAGACATGATCGTGAAACACATCATGATCGGATGAAAAGATGGCGAGATGTTAATATGTCAGAGGGATTATATCCTATGAGAACAATTGAAGAAGGAGCAGTTGGAGTTAATGAGTATGATGATGAGGTCTTAAATGACATGATTTACAAGAGACCACCTCCATATAGACCAGAACCAGATGAGAGTACACCAGTTGTTTCTCCGATAAGAGATACAGTCTGTATTATTGAGAAAGAAAAGGTGACACCTGAATCAAGAAGTAGTAGTTCTTTCAGGGAGAGAGAAAAACGAAGTAGTGAGGAAAATGCCAGAAAATTAGCAAAAACGACAACAGAACTGACTGAGAAAATTAGGGAGTTAACGAAGAATCTGGAAGCTGTTACGGTGCCTGTAACAATAGGTCCGGTTATGCCTGTGTTTGACAAACAGAGAGCAGGTGAGAATGGACTGGTGATTCCATATGTTGGGAATAATCTGACAAATTCAGTTGGTCCTTCAGGAGATTCAGATAAAGGAACAGGGAAAAGTGACCTGAGACAAACAAGACATGACACATGTAGTGAACTATTGGATACTAGTGAACCTGGTTGTTCAGGGATGCCAATTTTAGAACCGCAGAAAAGAGTGGTTCCAGTGAGAAAAACTGCTGAAATAACAGTTGATGATTTAAATGATTGGATGAAGGTTCTTCAGAAAAAGGATAAGGATTTACAAGTTATTGATGTGGCTAGGTTACGTATAGAATTAGAAGAGCTTGTGACAGGAACAGTTCCAGTAGAAATACTGAAGAGTCATCATGATGGTGAGCTGTTGTTCATGTGCAAAAGTATTACCTGGAGAGCAAGGAATACACATGACAGGCTAAGAGCAATAGCAAATGAGCAAGGAGTTGATATTGATAAAGTGAAAGCTTTACAGAGAACTTACAGGATGGATTTTACAGAGAAAGATATCGAAAATTTGAATGTTTCTGGTAGAACAGGACAGATTAAAGAAATGGTGGCATTATTGCGAAGATGGGGTGATGTTGAAAAGTGGAAGGATAGGTGGTATAAGAAAAGAGAGGAATCTGTAGATAGAACAACTTATTCAGCATTTCCAGTGAGAGAAAAAGAGAAACCAGTGGATAATTATCCTATGAGAGAAATACCTGGAGGAGGATATGTACATGTTCCATGGACCAGACAGGATATTTTATCATTTACGAATGATTTCCCTCGATTGAGAGAAAAGCCCGTCGAGTGGTATAGGCAGGTAGATAGGTTTGTGAAATTGTCAAAAGTGCTATGGGTTGACCTGAATAGTCTGTTTGATATAATTGTTCCAGCAGACTTGTGGACTGAGTGTAAAATAGTTAAGAGTTGGCCTACTGAGGAATATCCAAGAGATTCAAGAACAGGGGCACCAGATCCAGAAGTAATGAGGAAGTATGATCAGGTGATGGTATACCTGAAGAGTAAAGTTCCTCCAAAAGAGACAGACTGGGTTAAGATAGATCGAACACAACAGGAAGCAAAAGAATCAGTTCATGCTTTTTACGAGAGGCTAATACTGGCATTTAAACAATTCAGTGGAGATGAACACCTGGGTGACAAAGATTTGAGTCACTTTGTATACAGATTTGTATATGGCCTGAGACCTGAAATTGGTGAGAGAATTCGTGAACACACAGTGGATTGGCAGAGTAAAAAAGTAGATGAGATTCTGAGACATGCAAAAAACTTCAGTGATGAAATTGAAGCAAAACAAAGAAAGCTGAAAGAGAAAGCAATGTGGGCACAAGTGAAAGTTGCAGAAAGACAGGAAGCACAGTTAGTGGAACAAGTGAATAATCCAGGAAATAATGCAGGAAATAGACCCAGATATGCAGGAAAAGGGAAAGGAAGTCTTGAGGAAGCAAAGAAAAAGTTCCCTTGTCACAACTGTGGCCAGCTGGGACATTGGAGATCTGAATGTCCTAATCCACCATTAGTGAATAATGAGGGTAAATCCTTAAATCAACAGGTGCAGAATGAAGGGAATAATCAACAGCAACAACAGAAAGTTGTGAGACAGCAGAGTCAAGAGCCAAAACCGCCCTTGCCGCAGAATAGAGGGGTACAAAAAAATAATCAGGACTCAGGATTCTACAATGATGAGCAGGTAAACAAACCAAGACGTTCTAACAAAGTACAGCAGTACTTGTTAAAGAGTGAAGGGAGTGAGTCTGAAGGTGATTATTGACGGTGCCGAAGAGAGGAGGAAGAGTGCATACTTGGTGCAACTCTAGAAATAGACCAGGCAGGACCATTTGTGGATGGGAAAATAAATGAGGAGAGTGTTACTTTTTTGGTAGACACAGGTGCGACAAGATCAACTGTCAGGTCAACAGATGTTAGAAATCTTCCTCTCTCGGATGAAGCAATCCAAGTAGTTGGTGTAGCAAATACACAAATCAGAACACGTCTTACTGAACCAGTAAGAGTACAGATAGGGAAATTTTCAGATATGCACAGATTTATTGTCTGTGACACGCGTCCAGTGAACCTGTTAGGTAGGGATTTATTGTGTAAAATGAATTGCACAATTTTTTGTACACCAGATGGAATAGCTTTTGAGACACCAGATGATGATGTTTTTTACCGAATGACTCTAGAAAATAGAGAAAGTGAGTTAATTGGTGCATTTGCTGTGTTTAATCCGGAGGATTTGCCTCAAGAGCTGAGAGACACAGTGAAAAGAGCAGTTTGGGATTTTACAGGAGAGGATGTGGGATTGATGAATAATGTAGATCCAGTGAAAATTGCAGTGAAAGAGGGAATTACATATCCTAACATTCCTCAGTACAAAATGACACCAGAAATAATTGAAGGGATAACTCCTATAATTGAGAAAATGATTCAGCAGGGAGTTCTGAGAGAACTACTGAGTAGTCCGTGTAATTCACCGATAATGGGACTGAAAAAGCCCAATGGCAAATTTAGGATCGTACAGGATCTGAGAAAAGTTAATCAAATTGTGGTGGCATGTTGTCCTATTGTGCCAAATCCATCAGTGATTCTGTATCAAATTCCACACGATGCTGAGTGGTATACAGTGATTGATTTGTGTCATGCGTTCTTTTCAATTCCATTGCATCATGACAGCCAGCCGATTTTTGCATTTAGGTTTGGCCAGCGTATCTTAGCATGGTGTCGAATCCCACAGGGGTATACAGAGAGTCCTTCGATATTCAATCAGTTATTGAAGAAATCGTTGGAGAGTTTGATTATGCCTGAAAACTCAGTGTTAGTGCAGTACATTGATGACCTACTGGTGGCATCAAAGACACGTGAAGCTTGTGAAGTGGATACCATAGCTTTACTGAATCATCTGGCAGATGGAGGGTTAAAGGTATCTCCAGCCAAATTGCAATTTTGCAAGAAAGAGGTTCATTATCTTGGACACAATATTGAAAAAGGTCTGAGAAAAGTGACTACTGACAGGATCAGAATAATCAAAGAAATGAAAGCTCCGAAAACCCAGAGAGAAGTGAGAATGTTCCTGGGTATGGTGGGTTATTGTCGTCAGTGGATAATTAATTTTTCTCTGATAGCAAAGCCACTGATTAAGCTGACGAAAAGTGAAATGACAGATCCATTAGATCTGGATGCAGAACAATTGGCAGCATTTGAAGAGCTCAAAAGTAAAATGTGTGAGGCTCCAGCTTTGGGTATGCCTGACTATGAAAAAGAATTCGAGCTGTACTGCAGTGAGAGAAATGGATGTGCACTTTCAGTGTTAATCCAGAAACATGGACAATTGAGAAGGCCTATTGCGTACTTCTCATCAACACTTGACCCTGTAGCTGTGGGTTTACCAGGTTGTCTGAAATCTGTGGCTGCAACATGCAGGAGTCTGGAACAGAGTGAGGGAATTATAATGGGATATCCTGTAAGGGTATTCGTACCTCACAATGTGGCAATTCTTTTGACAAGGAGCAGAACTCAGTACATGTCACATAGTCGGTTGACTAAGTACGAAAAAGTGATACTGGGTGCATCAAATGTGACTCTTGAGAGATGTGTGAATGTGAATCCAGCGACACTCTTGCCGGATATTGAAAATGTGGGTATAAAGATGGAAGATGATCATGATTGTTTGGATGTGCTTGAGTACTGTACAAAACCGAGACCAGACATAAGGGATATTCCCTTACCTGAGAATGACCATGTGTTGTTTGTGGATGGATCATGCCTGAGGAATGATAATGGTGTGCTATGTGCAGCATATGCGGTGTGCAAAGTTTCAGAGGTCATGGAAGCATCACCATTGAAAGGAGTGAAATCTGCGCAAGTTGCTGAATTAATAGCATTGACAAAAGCTTGTGAGATTGGGAAAGATTTGAGGACGACTGTGTTGACTGATAGTCAGTATGGATTTGGAGTGGTGCATGATTTTGGCCAACTTTGGCTACAAAGAGGTTTCTTGACATCGAGTGGAACTCCAATAAAGAATGCTGAAATGATTGGAAAATTGCTTGAGGCGATACAGCTGCCTAAGGAGTTAGCAGTTGTAAAATGTGCTGCCCATGGTCCAGGGGAGGATTTTATAACGGTTGGAAACCGTTATGCGAACGATGTTGCGCAGTATTGTGCCAAGACCAATCAGTCTATTAACAGGGAAAGAGAGGGGGAAATGTCTTTTCTTTCTGTGATGTTTACTATTGTCCTAGAGACCTGGGATGAAGTGAAACAGTTACAAGATGAGGCAGGAGATGAAGAGAAACAAGATTGGATTAAGGCAGGATGTGCTCCAAGAGAAACAGACCATGTTTGGGTCTACAGAGATGGCAGACCAGTGATGCCTAACTCTATCTTGTCGTCAATGGCAAGGATGTATCATGGCCAGGGACATTTGGGGAGAGACGCGATGATTAGGCCGTTTAAACAGACCTGGTACAATGCAAAGTTCAGGACAATTGCAGAGAGCATCTGTCAGAGGTGTTTAGTTTGTCAGCAATTTAACACTGGGAAAAAGACAGTGGTGAGTCTGGGAACAATAGGCAGAGAAGGAGGTCCTTTTACAAGAATGCAGATTGATTTCATTGAGATGCCCCAAGTGAACAGACTGAGGTATGTTCTAGTGGTAGTCTGTTTGTTTTCAAGGTGGGTGGAAGCTTACCCGACTAGAAGAAATGATGGATTAACAGTGGCAAAGTTACTGTTGAGGGAGTTGATTCCTAGATACGGGTTTCCAGTAACAGTTGAGTCTGACAGAGGTAGACACTTTCAGAATGAGCTCATGGGTTTGATTTGTGAAGCATTGAAAATACAGCAGAAGCTACATTGTGCATACCGACCAGAGGCTTCTGGTGTGGTTGAGCAGATTAATGGCACAATCAAGAATAGGATTGGAAAGATGTGCTTAGCCACTGGCATGAAATGGCCAGATGTTTTGCCTCTAGTTCTGATGACAATGAGATCTACTCCAGATAGAACTACTGGTTTGAGCCCGCATGAAATAATCATGGGACGTGCTATGCGCCATGCATTCGTGCCTGTCAATAAGTTGGTGACAATAACTGATGACATGATTTTGGATTACTGTAAAGGCCTGGCTGACGCAGTTCATTCTGTGTTTCACCAGGTTGGAGAAGAAGCTACCACACTTGAGAAGAAGCAAGCCCATGATCTGAGTCCAGGAGATTGGGTGAGGATAAAAGTTCACAGGAGAAGAAATTGCTTGATTCCAAGGTGGGGAAGGCCGAGACAAGTTATTCTGACTACGACGACTGCAGTAAAGTGTGCTGGAGTGAAGCACTGGGTACATGCAAGTCATACTCTGAGAGTTCCAAACCCGAAAGAAGGGACTGGTAAAGAGTATTTTGAAGAGTCAGATTCCAGTGATGATGAAAATACTGATGATACGGAATCAGTGAGAAAAGAAGCAGAGAGAGCTTCAAGAGAATCACTGCGAGTATCAGAGAAAAGATCAGATTCTGTAAGAGAGCTTGAAGTTTCAAACAGCAGTGAAGGAAAAAGAAAAGAAAAAAGAAATCACACAGAGACTACTCCTGAATCAGAAGAGGAGGAGATTGAAGAACCACTTGAGATTATACTTGAAGAAGTAGGGTCAGAAGAAGATAGAGAGGGACAGATTGCGGAAGACCCCCGAGGAGGTGTAGGGAACATTCATGAGGAGCTAGGTGAAGGGACAAGTAGACAGCAAGAAGATTGCGTGTCGGAGACCCGAGGAGGGACAGGAGTAGGGAAGTCTCAAACAGTGGTGAAAAAATCTGTGGAGAAGAGGAAAACTGCTGGAAAACGGAAACAAGAGGCACTTGAAACAGATGATGAAGATGAACAAACAGAGGGTCGAGTTCTGAGAAAGAGAACTTGGATTGGAGAAAGAAATAATAAAGAAACAAAGCCGAAAAAGGTGTTAAGAGGAGATCGATGGCCTAACAACAGAGTTAAGAGGCTGAGATACAAAGTAATAAGAGCAAATTCATCGAAAGCTGAACAAGTAAATGAAATATCAAGTCAAACTTCAAAGGCTGAAGGAGAAGAATCAAAGAGATCAAAAGAACCAGTAGAAATAAAAAGAGTTAAAAGACCCAACCAAAAGTACAGATCACCGGAATGGTCTTATGTGACACTGTCTGAAGGAGGAGAAGAAGAAACAGTGACTCGAGATAATCCGGAAGTGGTCTTGAGAGAAGTGGTTGAGGAAGATACTGGTGAAATTCTGAAAGTACTCTTGACTGACATTGGAGAAGAGTCGAGTACTGAGGATCTTGATGTTGGAGATCTGATACAATTTGATGTTGAAGAAATTGAAGTGAAGAATGACAAGTATCCAAACTGAGTGAAAGAGGGATTCACTTGGATAAAGTGAACGAAGAGATCATTTGGATAAACTGAGAGCTGAAGAATTGCTGAAGAATTGAAGAAGATCAAACAGTAGTGGAGTAGTAGAGGCTAAACTAAAATGGCTAACATAGAGAATAATAGTAATAGATGTGCCTTCTTTAAGAGGTGGTGTAGAATGTGCTGCTGTTGTACTGGATTATTAATGCTTCTATGGGGTGTTTTAGTTTTATTAGTTACTTTTAGAGTAGAGTTTGGAATGAATATAGAGAATGGGACAAATGTAGAGAAGAATTCACAAAAAGTAGTTCCCATTAGAAGTAGTAGTTACATACACAAAGATAGGTCAATTAATAATTTTTCTAGTAATGTTTTTTCTAAACTGTTATATGAATATGTGAAGACAATGGAAGTAAGGGATTGCTACGTCTGTATGCAATTACCTGCATCTGTTTCAGAGGGTGTTACTTATCACCATTTACCAGCTACATATGGTATTTCCTGTAGTATTTTAAGTAGTGTTTTTTATTTGTTAGGGAAAGTAGATTATAAGATGTCTAACAGAGATAGTATTTTTGGGCACTTGCCAATGAACAAAGAGCTGAATCCAGCTAAAGAAGCTAACACTTTTGGTGAGATTTTTATTGAAGAAAAAGGATTAACATTAGATTATATTTTTAAGAATAATTTAACTTGCAGTTTGAAAGAAGAAGAGAGAGCTTTCCTGGATATGGTAGAAGAAAGGAGAGTGAACATGCATGAGAAAGGGGGAAAATATGAAGAGAGTGAAACAATTTGGGACATTGAGATGGGAAAAGAGTTGAAGAATGGGGCTAGTCCAACTTTAGCTCTAAATGCGCCGCAGAAGGGTAAACTTTGCATTACCAGAAGGAAATCCCTATATGATACATATTTTGTGGGAACTAGTGAGTGCCATGATACATACTTCATTGCGACAGGTTGGGGTTTCAGAGGTGGAGAAGATACGATTTTTCCAGGAGTGTACTATGTTTGTGGGAACAAGGCTTATTACAACTTGCCGGACCATTGGAATGGCACGTGTTATATGGGCCTGGTTTTTCCTAAGATTTTTCATACAGATAAAATAAGAGATGTAGAAGATATTAACTTATTAACACGTTTTAAGAGAGAAACTTGGTCTGAAATTGTGGGTGATATTTTTGGGGTTTTGATTCCAGCAGTGGGAATTTCTTTAAATGCTTATGGAATTCGGAAACTGTCCACAGTGGTTGATCGCTTATCGACAAATACCGCAGGAGGGTTTCTTTTGGTGAATACGGAATTAAGTGCCGTACGTGCCATGTCTATGCAAAATCGACTTGCCCTTGATATTCTATTGGCCAAGGAGGGTGGAGTTTGTGGAATATTGAAAGTTCAACATTGTTGCACTTACATTCCTGACGAAAGTAAAGACCTGAAGGTCTATATCAAAAATATTACTGATTTACATGAAGAATTAGTACCACTTGAAGCTGGGAGTTTGTGGACTAAAATAGCTAATAAAATGATAGCTGTTAAGGATTTTATTGCAAAAATAGGTAGTACTATTATAGGTAGAATATTGTTTCCCTTGTCTTGTATAATTGTGGCTTTATTAATAATAAGATTGGTGTGTGTGTGTTGTAAAAACAGGGGAGGGAAAAGGAAATTGAATAAGGGAAAGAAAAATAAGAAGTTGAAAAGAGAACCTCAAGAAATTGAACTAGAAGAATTGAGGGAGAGTGTTTATTTAGAGACAAAGAGAGATGATGAAAGAGTGACTAGTGTTTAATGTTGTGTAAGGGGAAAAGACATTTCTGATTTCTCCTAAAATGGGACTAAATTTTCACTAATTTTTTTTTTGGGTTTATTTGGTGATTAAATCACCAAAGGGGGGATTGCTGGAGCAGAGTTTTCATTAAGAAAATTCAGGGGCTTTTGAAGCTCTAGTATGTCTATGCGTTTTATTAATTACTAATGAATAACAAATTAATTATTTGTCTTGTGCAAGTGTGTTTTCATTAATCAATTCGTTTGTTTTAACATAAGAGAAAGTTACACAAGGGTTAGCATGTGTGTGCTGTTTTTGTTTTCTAAAAAATAATGTGCAAGTTTTCATGTTTAAACGTTGCTGTGTGCTGTTTATTTTGAGCACAAAACGCTGTCTGAATTAATGCTTTCTTATGTCGCAAAAGCTAGATAAATGCATACACATAAGGGTATTAGTGGGGTTAACACTGTTTAATCATTATGCTGTAGTAACGTTGTTTTTTATTTCCTTTAATTGAGATGGTCTATTGTGGCCTATGGAGGCCTAATCCATGATGGCTAATTTTGAAGCCTGGCCTCGAGTGAATATGTGAAAGACGTGACGAGGGAGACCCCTGCCGGAAATGGTCTTGAGGGTGACTGACCATGGTCCTTCTATGAAATTTTCCATGAGGACGGCAGCAGCTTTGGGTGTTCTCCAAGAAAAGTGAAAGTGTCCTTGGCAATCTCGAGAGACAAAGGAGCCGTAGAGGAAAACTCTGAACTGTGGCTCGATGGCCGAGGAGAAGCCGGATTAAATGTGTTACAAGTTTTATTTTCTTGGTTCCTGTTCCGTAGTCTTCGCTATGTGTATTTTTCCTGAGCGGAGGTTCATAAATGTTGCAATGTTGCATCCTTTCCTTCTCGCTCTGCTCAGTGATTCAGTGTTTTTTTTTCAAACTTGATGAGTCTTTCCATTGTATTTTTCATTATAAAAACTGTTAGCTTAGGGAGGGATCTTGCCACCCTTTTGCCACTTGCCGTTTTACCTTTGCTGCGTGAAGCTGCGTTGCTGAGGACTGTGCTGAGGACTTCGTCTTGAGAGACTTTACCGAGAGACTTGTCCTGACCCGTTCTGACACTTAGTTAGAATAGGTAACTATGAGAAATGATTTATTCTGATTGATTTAACTTTGACTAATTTTAGATAAAGCAATATAATTTTAAAACATGGTGTTGAATTTTCTTTCTTGTCAATTATTGGGTTTATATTTGATCATTATTGTATATGTTGTGTAGATTATGTTATTGATTAGGACAGTCACTAAACCAGATCCGATCGACCTGATATTGATGCAGGGTGTTTAGGTGTTTTCTTTCCACAGGTTTATTGTTGGTAGAGTATTTGAGCGTATGTTAGTGAAATGGGCCCTAGCGTATGATGAATGTATGTGCATGTAACTGTGTGATTACTCTATCCGTGGTAGTGGGCATATTTTAGATACCCTGATCTCTATCAAGAGCGACCCTTGACCTTCTGGTAGGTCGCTCCCCCCCTGCTGCAGCTCCGCCTGCACCCCCGCTGTCGCTGTCGCTGCTGCCGCCGGAGTGATCGAGGCCCTCCGCCACCCGCAGGCTTCCACTGCGCCTCATCCCTGGTGGCCAGTGGTGGCCTTAGGTTCGTTCGTTCTCGCTTGCTGCCTGTTGCTTTGTGACTGTAACTGTTATGTGCCCCCCGCACCCAGCTCGCCGCTCTGCTCTGTGCCCCTCTTATTTTCTGTACCCCTCGCCGTCCTCTTTACACTTGTGCTGACTTTGCGCCTCTGTGACCCTTGATTTTTGTGACTGTAACTGTTCTGTGCCCCCTGCCAACCGCTCGCCGCTTTGCTCTGTGCCCCTTTTATTTTCTGTACCCCTCGCCGTCCTTCGTACCCTCGCGCTGCCTTTTGTGCCTCTGTGACCCTGATTTGTAGCCTTTTTTCCTCCTCTGTGCCCCGTGCTGGTCTCCGGTCCCCCGTCCCCGTCGTGCCTCCCCTGCGGCCACGCCCCCTCCGTGCCCATTTGTCACATTCGTCCCTCGCCTCCCGCCTCCCAGCTGCTCCTCCCTCCCCACCTTCCCATATATGGCGGCCGCTGCGCGGTGAGGAGAGTGACCCTTGACCTTCTGGTAGGTTGCCCCCCTGCTGCAGCTCCGCCTGCACCCCTGCTGTCGCTGCTGCCGCCGGAGTGTTCGAGGCCCTCCACCACCCGCAGGCTTCCACCTGCGCCTCATCCCTGGTGGCCAGTGGTGGCCTTAGGTTTGTTCATTCTCGCTTGCTGCCTGTTGCTTTGTGACTGTAACTGTTCTGTGCCCCCTGCCCCCCGCTCGCCGCTCTGCTCTGTGCCCCTCTTATTTTCTGTACCCCAAGACCCTCATCACTCTCAACCCAGGAAGAACGCACACCCGCTGCATGGCCGCCCCGAGGCGCACCCATGGTCCCTTCACCTGCCGGAACTGCAGCTTCTCCTGCCGCGAAAGCGCCAAGACGCCCACCACAACGGAAGCCAACCAGCTTAGATGCATCCTGATCAACACCCGCTCCACACACAAACACGCCGTCGAACTCTGGGACCTACTCGACACCACATCACCAGACGCCGCCTTCCTGACCGAGACCTGGATGAACGAAGCCTCCTCGCCAGACATCGCCATAGCCATCCCAGACGGGTTCAAGATCACCCGCAGACACCGCTCAAACAGGGCCGGAGGAGGAATCGCCATCGTCCACAGAAACGCCATCAGGGTCTCAACACCAACAACACCCTCAGCACAGCCAAACACATGCACTTCCAGATCCACATGGACCCAAAGACCACCCTAAGAGGCACCCTCGTCTACAGACCGCCAGGACCCCGGCCTCAATTCTGCAACTCCATCGCCGACCTCATCAGCACACATGCGCTGACCTCCACCGACTACATCCTCCTCGGAGACCTGAACTATCACCTGGAGAACAACAATGACAACAACTCTTCCACCCTTATCGACAATCTCGCCAACCTCGGACACACGCTTGATGCCATCTTCTCCTCAATCCCCCACGTCACCTTCAGCCACGCCTCCGAACTCACCTGGACAAACCACCACTGCATCCACTTCTCCTTCCGAAAACCACCCACACACCACCACACCCTACAGACCCCCCGCCGCCGCTGGGGCAAAATCACTGAAGAACAACTACAGACAAGCCTCGCACTCAACCCTCCGACAAACCCCACCAACCCGGATGAAGGTGCACTCGCCCTCGAACGCTGGATGAACGACTGCGCCAACACCGTCGCCCCGCTGAAAAACCCCACCAACAGAGGAGACACCAGCAGAAGAGTCAGCTGGTTCACCCCGGAACTCCTCGACTCAAAACGCACCTGATGGAAACTGGAAAACATATGGCACAGCGACAAGACGCCAGACAGCCGCATTGCCCACAAAGACGCCATCCGCAACCACCACCATCTCATCAGGACCGCCAAAAGAACCTCCTTCACAGACCGCCTTGACAACAATGCACACAACAGCAAGGAGCTCTTCACCATCGTGAAGGAACTATCCAACGACATCTCACCGGCGCAAGCCCTGTGCAACTCCCTCGCCACATTATTTCACCGGAAAATCACCGACATCCATTTCAGCTTCGGACCCCGGACAACCCCGGCCGACCACACCGCACCGAACCCACCGCACCCCACCGCCCACGACACCCTGACAACCTGGGCCGACGTAAGCATCGAGGAGACCATGGGAACAATCCACTCCGGTTCCCCATCCGACCCTCTCCCGCACAACATCTTCAACAAAGCCAGCAAGTCCATCGCACCCCACCTGCACAAAATCATCAACCTCTCCTTCGAAACCGCCACCTTCCCTGAGAACTGGAAGCAAGCAGAGATCAACGCCCTACTGAAGAAACCCAAGGCGGACCAGAGCGACCTCAAGAACTTCCGGCCCATCTCCTTGCTTCCGTTCCCAGCAAAGGTCATCGAGAACATAGTAAACACCCAGCTCACCCGGCACCTCGAAGACAACAACATCCTAGACCCGTCCCAATCAGGATTCCGCAGCAACCACTTCACCGAGACCGCCCTCATCGTCGCCACAGACGACATCAGGATCCTGCTAGACAACGGCGAGACGGCGGCCCTCATCCTCCTGGACCTCTCCGCCGCCTTCGACACCGTCTGCCACCGCACACTACGCACGCGCCTCCACGACGCAGGGATCCGAGACAAGGCCCTGGACTGGACCACCTCCTTCCTCTCTGGCAGAACTCAGAGAGTCCGCCTCCCCCCGTTCCGTTCCGAGGCCTCCAAGATCATCTGCGGCATCCCTCAAGGATCCTCCCTCAGCCCGACGCTGTTCAACGTCTACATAGCACCACTAGCACGCATTGCCCGACAGCACGACCTCAACATAATCTCCTACGCCGATGACACCCAGCTGATCCTCTCCCTCACCAAGGACCCCCTCACCGCCAAATCCAACCTCCACCAGGGAATGAAGGCCGTCGCCGACTGGATGGAGGACAGCAGCCTCAAACTGAACACAGACAAGACAGAAATCCTCATCCTCTGGTCCAACCCCTCCGCATGGGACGACTCTTGGTGGCCCACATCTCAGGGGTCCACCCCGGCCCCCATCGACCATGCACGCAACCTGGGAGTCATCCTCGACTCGAAACTCTCCATGACCAAACATGTTAACGCAGTCTCCTCCACCTGTTTTAACACCCTCCGCATGCTCCACAAGATCTACAGATGGATCCTGACAAACACAAGGAAAAAAGTCACCCAGGTCCTAGTCAGCAGCAGACTCGACTACGGAAATGCCCTCTACGCCGGAGCCTCGTCCAAGCTCATCAACAGACTACAGAGAATCCAGAATGCCTCTGCACGCCTGATCCTCGACGTCCCGCGCCGCGACCACATCACCCCCCACCTGAGGAACCTGCACTGGCTCCCCATCGACAAAAGAATCTCCTTCAAGCTCCTGATCTACGCACACAAGGCACTCCACAATACCGGCCCAGCCTATCTCAACAGTCGACTCTCCTTCTACGTACCCAACAGGAAACTCCGCTCCGCTGACTGCGCCCTGGCCACGGTCCCACGCATCTGGAGAACTACTTCCGGAGGCAGATCCTTCTCCCATCGCGCCGCCAAGACCAAGAACACCCTCCCCCTCTACCTGTGACAAACCGAAGACTTGCTGACTTTCAGGAGACAACTCAAGACCTGGCTCTTCGACCATTAACAGCTCCTCTCCCTCCCTCCCCCCAGCGCCTTGAAACCCTCCCGGGTATGTAGTGCACTTTACAAATTATGTGATTGATTGATTGATTGATAGTAAGGTGTTAAGCTGATATTAATGAGGTAAAATATTTGTCCAGAGAGTGTTAATATTGTAAAATGGGACAAAAGAGTGATTTAATACTGCCTCAAAAGGCAAATTATGTGGCATTATGCCACATAATTTGCCTTTTCTTGATGCACAGTTTAGTCAAGTATGTTGCATTATCTGGATAACTCTCAGTGATTTGTCCCCAGTGTGCCCCACACTCAAAAATCTTGGGGAGGGGTGAAATTCATCCCATCATCACCAGGGGCGGCTCTTCCGCTATGGCGGAGGAGAGACACCCTCGCTCCCCCGCCAGCAGGGTAACAAAAAGAAAATGATAATAAACCCAAGTTTTTTATCATTTCATTTTGTTTCCCGGAGTCTTGGGGGCATCGCCAGGAGGATAACAGGCACCACAGGGGAGCAGTATGCACTGTTATCCGTGCACATGACGGTTTGGCCGGCTGTCTCAGGCCGCCCAAAGCATCATGAGCACTGAAGGTCTCTCCAACCCAGCTATGTTGCTGGGTTGGAGACAGCAAGGCACAGACTCCCAGTCTCCCTGGGAGCGCAAATCCTCGGCGCTCAGGGTAATCCTGAAGCTGCTCTCAAGTATGAGAGCAACTTCAGGATTGGCCGCAGGGGAGTCTGGGAGCCTCTGCCTGCAATGGAGCTGCAAGAAGAACAGAAGACGGCGATGCAGTGGGCTGCAGGTACATTTTCTCTTTTTTTGTTGTTTGTCGTCTTTGTCCCCCTCCTCTCCTCTGACACCGGCCGCTACTGATCACCGCTAGTTCCTAAGTCCATGTTGCCATCTGGCAGTATTTCTTGGTAGTCCCACTCCCAGTTGTATTTACTTAGTTCTCCTAAAATGAAGGACTCATAAACCATGAACAGCAACTGATAGCAGTCCCAGCAGAGAGGCCATGCATATACTAGGCGTGATGTAAGAACTGGCCTCTTAAGCTTCTCAGAAACTCTGATGCTTGTTGGTGGCACTTTATGAATCCTGTACTGCTATGCAGGACCTCGGGATCTAGGGGCCAGATGGACCAACATTGCATTCACTAAAAATGGTCACAATTTGCGAACCAATATTTAGAAAATCTGATCTATGTACTAATAGGTCGGGTCAGAAAATACCAAATTTTAGTGGGTCACAATTTAAGCTACCTCACGGACATTAATGAGGTTGGATGCAAAAGCAGCCGATTACAATTCACTGACATCACACATATGATGTGATTGCTTTTAAATATAGCATTTTTTTAATGCAGCCTGTTTCCCTTAACAAGATACATTTTAAAAAAATGAAAAAGTGGTTTTTGTCAACAGTCACAATGGATTATGGGGTACCACAACCTTTATGTAGTCAGTAAAATATGAATGTTTTGCGACTGGATTTCATCCATACATCCCATACGGGAATCATTATTTGGAAGAGATGTCCTAAACACTCCCCTTTCAAATAGCGATTCGGTATGTACTCGTAAACCCAATTTACGATTCAGTAAAATGACACCCAATCGCAAATGGGTCTTGTACTTATAACAATTTAATTTTGCTATTGCAGAGACTCTGATGTTGTGAATTTGAACTAGAAGAGATTCACTTGTCTAAATGTTCGTTCAAAGAGAGTAACTTATTCGTATGTAATACGCAATGCTATTCTACCCACCTTTTATTGGGTGCTCTGTATTCAATTGAATCAGAGAGAGACCCCCTCCCCTGCCCCCCACACTTCCCTTCTGTAGTTAATTGCTACCGCCACATTAATGGCTTGGACTCTAGCAGCTGTGCATGCAGCTTGGAATGCAACGGCAATATTGTGGTCCTGCACAAGAACAGAAGATCGTGCACCTGAAAAAGGTTTTTAAAAAGAATGCATCCTATCGGAGATTTTCTGTCAAATGTGAAACCATGCCAGATTGCACCTTGTGGGGGCCCCTAGGCAGTTGAAATTTAGGGGCCCCCCTCCCAAACTATTTAAGAAAGATTGGTTGTAATTTTCTTTCAAGATCAAATCAATATTTTGATCTGTTGTCGCAGGGACCCTAAACAGGGCCGGACTGGCCGTAGCGGCACCGGGCAATCCCCCGGTGCGCCGCATGGGTGGGGGCCGGTTTTGTGTGTTACAGGGCCGTCTGCAAAATCGGCCCTGTAACAAAATCGGTCGAAAACCGGCCCTGGCAAAGAGCTCGGCGGCAACCCCAACCCCCCAGGGGGGGCCTGCCGAGCACTTAGCCAGGGCCGGTTTTGGTTCCCAGTCCGGCACTGACCCTAAAGGTAGTTGGGCCCATAGGCCGGCGCCTACTTTGCCTCTTTGGTAACCCGGAACTGCAGGCAACGCTGGTTTCTCCCTTTCCCGCCTCGGCGATGCATCGTGGTTTGCATTTATAGATCCAGCGTGGGAGGAAGTCAGCGGCGGTTCAACGAGAGCCGCTGTGAGGGAAGGGCCGCAGTTACGATGTTCGCTCACTAGATGGCAGTAAAGGAAGCAGGCTTCCACAAGGATACTAGTTTCTAATTATATTCATTCTGCATGTAGACTTGCTTTTTTAAACTCTCATTATGGACATTTGTTTGTATGGCTGCTGTGTGATGGTTAAAATTAGAGATGGCAAACTAGAAATTTCGCTCAGCGCCGATCCAGGGGCCTTGCCGGGCCCTTAGGGTCAGGTGTTCGAAGCCTTCATGAGTTTGCAAAAGGCCCGATTCTCAAAAACAGACTGCTTGCCATAGCCCAGAGCCGAGCCATCAAACACATTGGGATATAAATTCCGAAATGAAATAAACTGTAATTAAAAAAAATACAGAATATAAATTATGCTTAGAGTATGTCATGTATATATATATCAAAACAAGGAAACATTTTTGGCTGCCTGTTTGCGTTTATTAGTACTTATATGCAAAACCTTAAATTCAAACTACAATGCTAGATTGCAAAATGATGTTCTTAATAGCCGAGGAAGACTGAAAGCGTCACAGGACATGGGTCCAACTTCTTGTGGTCGCTTTATTCTTCCTGTGGTGCTGGCGTTTTTACAAACAGCAGTGATTGGTGTTCTTGAAAACGCACATAATGCAAGGATATCATATTGAGTTATGTGTTTTTCAACTATGTTACTTTTGAATAAACACAGGTGGACAGGATTTTGATGCGTTCAAGTGACTGTTTGACATTCATTGCAGCTTCCAGACATACCTTGCAAAACTCTGCAAGGACCTTTGAAAGTTGCTGTAATAGGCCTTTCTTTTCTGACAATCTAAGGGGCATATTATCAAGCCAGGCGATAATATTATCGCCGGTTTAGCGGCAGTTTTCTGCCGCTAAAACGGCGATAATGGGCTTGATAATATGCTCCATGGAATTCCAATTGAAGCCCATGTTAGATGTCCTTCACATCTAACATGGGCTTCAATTGGAATTCCATAGAGCATATTATCAAGCCCATTATCGCCGTTTTAGCGGCAGTTTTCTGCCGCTAAAGCGGCTATAATTTTATCGCCTGGCTTGTTAATATGCCCCCAAATGCCGCAACTCTTGCGTTATCACAGACCACGTAAGAGCAGGCGGTGCTAATGCAACCTGGTGAAGTCCCAGTGAAATCTATAAGGATTCTGTTCACAGTCAGGTGTTAGGGTCAGGAAGCAAGAGAGGAATGCAGAGAGTATGGGATACCCTGCAGAGAGGTCACTGAATGTGAACACAAGGACATAAAAGTGTCCAAAGCTCTCCGCTCTCTGCATTAGCACTAGCAGCAGTGTGGCACTTGACGCCAGTACACAGTCAGACTATACTGTTATTGTCACTTAAATATTTCTGAAAAAAGCCCCTTAGTGTTTTGACTTTACCCCTCAAGTATAAAATAATCAGTTATTATTGTTTCTCTTAAATAACGTATTTGACGTTTTTTGACTGGGAGGTTTTTTTAGCGGTCCCTCTTTCAGGAATAGCCATGTTTGCAATGTTTTGTCGTGTAACAGTAGCCAGCAAAGTGGCTGAATGCACTGAGAACCCCCCGAGAAACATCTGTTAAGGGCCAAAAACTGTCTGGTCTTTCATGTTTCCAAGCAATTGCTCAGGCCCCACCTTGTGCTGACTAGGCAGTACCTCCACACCTAGCGAGATAAAGCATCACATCCCACCAGTGCACTAGGAACAGGGGCAGGCAGTCCAACCATGGAGGAGCAGGGGGCGGCATGCCACAGTTCACCTTTTTATTTCTTGCCTTAGACAGGACATGAACTCTCGGTTGCAAGACATATTGTTAGCTTACTGTGGGCCTGGAGCCCACCTATTGCTTACCATTGGTTTGCTTTATTATCACTCTCATTTGCTCGCTTCCTATTCATCAGCTTCCTTGGGCTTTACACCCTCGTCTGGTTTTGTCCCTCCCCTGGAGCATTAGCGCTATCTCCAAAAGATGCATCAGCACTATGTCAAGAAAGTGCACTTTGTGATACTTTTGTTTACTAATTCAAAAGAAAAACGATTGCCTCATTTTGTAGGCGTACGCTTCCTAGTTGAACTGTGCCTACAAAGTGTCACTACAGACACGTTACAGGTTTTTTTAAACATTATTTTCATACATGCTGCACAGCAGCTGTAAAATATGGCTAAAAATAATTACCAAAGCTAGTAAGCCTAATAGGGAGACCCATTAGCGTTGCCAATGCTTGTTGAAAGTGTGCTAGTGATAGGGTGGCCATTTTTCCGCTATCACTTCGCAGGATACTTCAAATGCATGCGGACACATTGTTCAACTGGAGACAGTTAGCGCTTCCCTCAACTTCTGAAGATGTTTGTTGGGAAGAAGGAACTGCGAGTCATGTAGCACTTTTTGGGTGTTTCATTGTAATTCTCTATCCTCTCAGTCAGGCAATTTTATAAGATGTAACTGTGCCAGAGTCTCAGCTTCTTGAGTGTGCTTACTATTCATACAGTATTTGAGTTCTAATCATTTTATCACCTCCTGCAGTAAGCTTAGGCTGCTCACTATTACAACTTTTGAGAGACAAGTTTTGAAAATGAACAACTGTGCTATCCTAATGAAATGAAATAGTCTTAAGCTTTGCGTTATCAGTAGTAAATATTAATATCTGTCGCGCATACTTCCCATTAGCCAACTTCTGCCACTAGGGTTGATCCAGTGGATACGTTTTAGCGATGGAACTAGAATAATTGACGTATCATCTCAGCCTGACCACTTCATCTAAATGTGCTGGAAATAAACTATGTATTCTAAAGCTGGACAGGGCTCACAACACACTGGAATATCACTGGGACGGGCAGCCCCTTGGCCTTGCCAACAGAATCACTGCCAGCCCAGTTGCGGTTTACTGGTCTAGCTGGAAATGTAGAACCAAAAAACAAGTTTTTCCTCAGCTCATTTGGCCAAATTGTGTGCTCCTGGGCAGTTACCTTTTGGGGCTTATTTCTGAGCTCCCTTTTTTGCAATGTTGGGAGTATTTAGAATCACTCTAAAAGTTACATGTACGCATGTGGTTAACAAAATGGACTGGATAGCACCAAGTGTCTCCAGTATCATGGCGTATTCACCAAAGTGCAATTTACTGTTCAATATATACCCTTTGCAGCAAGTTGCAGGATGCTCATTCTCTGGTCTACTACTTAACTAACTTTTTGATCCTAGGCAAATCAGGCTCTCCTTGTGCCTCTGCCCACTGTATCAGCAGTGAATCAGGTTTAAGGAACGAAATACCAAGGGCATACTCTCAGGACGAGTCCCAAGCATAGTATTCATTAACATATTCAAGTGTATTTATTTCAGTGGCAGGATTTGAATCTCAATAGCTGAACATACTCCAAAAGCTGTATTGTCCAGGAGAGCTTTCTGTGCCACAGCTTGTTCTTCATAGCCTGCAATAGTTGCCTCTTTCACAACCCATTGAGTTTTGAAAGAGTAAGAATTACTTGTTTTTTAGAAGGTTAGAAGTGACGTGGACCAAAAATGTAGGACAATGGAAGTCCTGTGGTACCTCTCTACGAGCAGATGGACAGGAGCCTTGGTTATAGAACAAAACTGCAAAATGTGGTATGGTTTGCCACCCTATCCAACATGGTATTATAGGCATAATCTTTGTGAAGATAGGTGAAGATTCCCAACTTTGCTTGAGGTGAAGTGTAACTTCTCCAGCATTGATTCACTAGAGATTGGTGTCCAACCCTACAAGGGGGAGACTCCTGGAATTGGCTGTTGACTGTGAGGAATTTTTCCTGTTACAACTTAGGGCTGCCCTTTGCCCTTAGTGGTGCAGCTGGAAGTGAGGGGCTGTTCATGGAACTGAGGTCCATTTAATCACCATTAAAAAAATATTCATAAAAATCAATCAAGGAAAATCAATAAATACTTCCACATTAGTTAATAAACAACTATCACAGCATCAAGAAAGTGGCTTCTGTGGCCAATGAAATCATGTTAAAATTAGGCCCAGCATATTTGACATCATTTTGAAAATCTTGCATAATGAAACTCATGCGTAATTACCAAGATAATGCCATCACGCCATATTGTATGAAGAAAATCAATTTAAGGGAAACATTTTAATGCGAGAAGCATGGAAACAACACAATCAGCACAAATGTGCATGAACAGACCACTTCATCATGCACTTCAACATTCTCACCCCCTGCTGTGCGCACCAGGTGTCCCACCCACTCAGGGATGCCACTGGAAGAACTTCACACTCAAGACTGGACCAATACCCTCCAGCAACATTCACCCACCTTCTCTGATGACATTAACAGAAATGCCAAAATCCTCAACAGATGGCTCACCACCTAAGCCAACCAATTAGCACCTCACAGCCAAATAAGCCCAGAAGGACCTGCAAGCATGCCAGCTGGTACACAAACAGCCTCAGAGCAACAAAGCAACTCTGCAAACAACTGGAAAGGAAGGCCACTGACAGAGACACCAACAGAAACTTGCTCCAAGCCTACCACCAAAATCTGAGAAACACCAAGAAGAGGGCTCTAGCTCAGAGAATCGAAGAAAGTAACATCAACCTTAAAGATCTTTTCACTATCAACAAAGATTTCACCCACCCGGCACCCTCAGCCAGCTCCTCCAGCCCATCACAGGACCTCTGCAATCAACTTCCCAACTTTTTTCCCGTCAAGCTCTCCAACAGCTACAAGAGTTTCGACACACAACATCTTCCCTCGACCCATCACCTATCACCGGCACTCACCGCAAGAACACCCACTCTCTCCAAATAGACCTCCATCCCCACTGATGAAACCACAGCCTTGATGGCATCTATCCCCTCAGGGGCCCCCACTGACCCATGCCCCCACAGTCTTATCAACCTTGGAGGACCCAGGATAAGCACGGCCTCAAAACAATCATCAACACTTCCATCAACACAGCCACCTTCCCTGACTCCTGGAAGTGCACAGAAGTAACCCCACACCTCAAGAAACCATCCGCTGACCCAGAATTCCTCAGCAACTACCGCCCAATTTCCCTGCTACCTTTTCCTGCAAAAATAATTGAGAAAGAAATCAACACCCAGCTCTCCCAAAACATCGAACAACATGACATCATGGACCTCTCACAATCAGGCTTCCGCAGCAACCACAGCAGCAAGACGGCCCTCATTGTATCAGCAGATGAAACCCGCATCATCATGGACCGAGGCCACGCCACATACCTGATCCTCGACCTCTCTGCCACTTTCAACATGGTCTCGCACCACACCCTTATCACCAAGCTGCACGACACAGGAATCCAGGACCAAGACTTCCAAAGGCTGTGCCACATCCTGACCAGAAGAATGCAACGGATCTGGATAGCCCCTTCACGTGCGCCTCCCAAAGACGTCATCTGTGGAGTCCCTCTGGGATCATCACTCAGCTCCACCCTCTTCAACGTCCATATGGCAACACTAGCAGAATATACTTGATCCCATGGCCTTAGCATCATCTCGTATGCCAATGATATACAACTCATCCTCTCCCTCCCTGAAGGCCCCATCAACACCCAAAACATCTTAAAACATTGCATGGTGGAAGTGGCCAGATGGATGGGAACCAACTGCATGAAACTCAAAACAGTGAAAACAGAAGTCCTATCTTTGGACCCACCAACTCACCCTTGGATTTCACCTGGTGGCCTGCAGTCTGGAGACCCATCCCTGCCAGTCGAGCAAGGACACCCAGGCATAATCATCAACACTGAACTCTCCATGAGACTGTAAATCAATGGTGTCTCCTCCACCTGCCTCAGCATCCTAAGCATGCTATGAAAGATCTTTGAATGGCTCCCATCGGATACGTGGAAGACCATCATCCAGGCCCTCATTGCGAGCAGACTATATTACGGCAACCCACTCTATTTGGATAACTCCAACCACCACACCCACAGGCTTAAAATCATACAAAATGACACAGCTCGACTGATCCTGGACCTTCCTAGTCACATCCACATCACGCCACACCTCCAAAAGCTTCACTGGCTCCCCATTTAGAAATGCTGCCAGTTCCGGATTCTCACCCATGCCTACAAAGCACTGCACCTGATGGGCCTCGCATACCTCAACTGCCATTTGAAATTCCACCAACCAGCCCGAAACCTACGCTCCCTCTCTTGCTCTCGCCTGGACCCCGAGGATCCACAGAATTAGATCTTTTTCCTACCTTGCTGCAAAGACCTGGAACACCATCCAGCTGAACATAAGAACAGCCTCATCGCTCACATTCTTCCGCAAGAAAGTGAAGACCCGGCTATCCGAGCAATTTCCAGGATCGCCAAACCTACTCAGCACCTGGATACCCTCACGGGTGATAAATTAGTGCTCTATAAATCTGCCTACAATACATTACATTCCAACGTGAGCAGCGTCTTCCTAAAGTAAGTGGCAGTTCTGTAATGTGGGTTGTCAAAAAGCAATGCAGGTTGATTTTTTTAGCCAGTGGATAGCTCAAGCAATTGTTAAGCATAAAACTACAATTCCGAGTGCAAGGGGCATTTGTTTTAATGCCAGTGACCAGGCAATATCTCTAAAATACATTTTTGAGTTAACGTTTTATACAAACTGACCATTTGGGTAATTTTTGTAACATGAAATGCATTTTTCCTTTTTTACAGGAAGAATGTGCTATAGAGAATAGGGGGCATATTTATGAGAGCTTCGCGTCATGCTTCCACCATGCAATGTGGTACATACGTGACACAAACCTCTAAGTCATATTTATGAAGGCATGCAAAGACACTTTGCGTGACTTTGAAGGGCTTAAAAAATCTGAAGTAAGACAATGCAGCACAAATCGCTGTGTTGCCTTACTCTGCGCAAGGGTGAGGTTCCAAGGGTATTGTGGTGGGTGTTGCTACATAACTCCCATGGTTTTTGATGCATTCCCAGATTTACAAGGACTTGTAAGCCTGGCGATGCCCAAAAAAGATACACCTCCCCAAGAGAGGCATAACAAGTAGAAATATCTTTATTTCTCTCCCTCTTTCTATGTGTGCTGCACACGTTCTGGCAATTCTGACATGTTCAAAGGGTTCTGAATAGCTTGATGGCAGCACACATGGCATGTACGAGCAGTCTGCTGGACCACAGCAAACACCTCGGAAGAGTGCTGTCAGTGTATGCGCTTCGTATCCCCTGTCTTATTGCCAGTTATAGCATCCTACCAGACCAGGTACTCACCAATAACTATGCCACATGCAAAGAGTAATTTTACACATCTTTATTCCGATGCATGTAAGTATATCAGAACTCAACATTCTAAGCCTGCTTCCAACTCATCCCCACAACGCTTAAGTCACAGGCCCATGGTGTACAGTAGAATCAAAAGAGTCCAAGCGTTCTTCATTTACCAGACACTAAAGAATCTTGATTATAAAATAATGCAGCAGTGTTGTTTCCTAAGAAGAAAGCGAATGCCTTAGTTAGAGCTAGGCCGACACGTTATTTTGTCACAAATAGGAAGGATATCCTGTCCACCTCATTATATTTGCATTATATCGTATAGAACATGTAAAAATGTGGTTGGGATATCCATCACATTTGTGATGGAGTAGCCCTGCATCAAACTCTTAATCTGGCTCTTAGGCTCTATAGGTATTTACTGTTATGCCCTTTTTCAAATATCATATCTTAAGTAGGGCACTAGATACTTGAATATGATTTTTTTTAAAACTGCTACTTTAGGAACTCTGATGGCCATATGATATGGATACATCGGGAAAACAGCTATGATTCAGGGACCTCGAAAAGGCAATCCACAAGCAAACCTTTTTCATCATTATATCTTGGATCAGGCCATTCAAAATTTTGAGATTTTGACTATTTTTTAAAGCAATAATCTGGTTTATTGGATGAGCCAGGACATTGTATACACAGTCATACATCTTAAATATTCGATACAGGTGATTTGAAATGTTCGTGATGGCTCTCAAAATAAAATGCCCCAGCTTGGAAAATGTATTTTTGTGATACCTGAGGCTTGATGCCAGGTCATTGGATAGGAGGCAAGCCGTGGCCTGGTTAAATCTCTTAGCAGGGTTCCTGGAACTTTCAGCTGACACTGTCAATGAGCTGTAGCCAATTTGGGCTTCATGCAGTGAGTGGCAGTTCTTGAAACTTGTTCTAGCTACGTTTTGTATGTTTTGCACTTCTCCAGTTTTATGAAGCAGTGTCCTTTTGACCCTCCAACAAATGTTCACATAAGTTAAGCTTTTCTACTGGGAATGATATAGTATCCAGAAGTAATGCATAAGAGGTATTTGGAAAATATTGACTTGCAAATATTGGGAGACAGAAATGTCAGAAAAAACATATTGTGACACAAAAATATCGTGAAGCAGAAATATAGTTGTCAGGAATATCATTTTTTTCAGGTAAGTAATATCGTTGGTACGAATATTGTTGTTAATGTCATTTTCGATAATGTTGTTGTAAAAATATAATTTTTAAATTATCCTAATGTGTCTTAGTTTATATATTAAGGTGCCGATAACGATCCGGTAAAAACCGGGTACGAACCGTCGGTCGGAGCATTTTCTCCGTCCGACTCGTACCCGGTTGTAAAACTTTACAAACATGGAATTACGATTCGCACGGAAACACCATTTCCGTACGAATCGTAAAAAACACCGACCGACGAAAATATACGTACGAATGTGATCCGGGAATGCTGCGACGTGACGTCGGGACACTTTCAGGCAGCGTTTCACGACCCAGGAAGTACGATTCGAACTGACAGCAGTCTGGACGGCAATATTTTCACGGCACCCAAAAAGTGCCGGAAAAGCGAAGTACGGCGCGAAACGACCAGAGTAGGTGGCCCGGTACGCGCCGACCCCCCCCAGCCCCCGTACGTTCGAGTCGTACCCCCCCCAGCCCCCGTACGTACGTGTCGAACCCCCCCCCAGCCCCCGTACGTTCGAGTCCTACCCCCCCAGGCCCCGTACGTACGTGTCGAACCCCCCGTGTATGTACACCCGTGTACGTGTGGAACCCCCCGTGTATGTACACCTGTGTACGTTCGAGTCGTACCCCCACCCGTGTATGTACACCCGTGTACGTGTCGAACCCCCCGTGTATGTACACCCGTGTACGTGTCGAACCCCCCGTGTATGTACACCCATGTACGTGTCGAACCCTCCGTGTATGTACACCCGTGTACGTGTCGAACCCCCCGTGTATGTACACCTGTGTACGTTCGAGTCGTACCCCCACCCGTGTATGTACGGTGCGTACCCCCGACTCGAACGTACACAGGTGTACATACACGGGGGTTCGACACGTACACGGGTGTACATACACGGGGGGTTCGACACGTACACGGGTGTACATACACGGGTGGGGGTACGACTCGAACGTACACAGGTGTACATACACGGGGGGTTCGACACATACACGGGTGTACATACACGGGGAGGGGGGTTCGACACATACACGGGTGTACATACACGGGGGTTCGACACGTATGTACGGGGGCTGGGGGGTGTTCGACACGTACATACGGGGGCTGGGGGGGGTGTTCGGCGCATATGCGGGCACATGTGTCCATGGTTGCTATGGGAGTTCGGTGCGGACGGTGTTTTTTCCATACGGTTGTAACATCTGACGCACGGGATGGATCGTAATTCCGCGGTCGGACTTCACTTTTCACATTTGTACGGTAAATCGTCCGTGGACGTGTCGGACACATTTTCCGACCCGAGGTCGTGTGGGGAATAATTCCCAATGCGATTCGTATGGACTTTTTACCATGTGAATCGTAATTGGCAGTTTGTGCGGCACTTGTACGATTCGTACGGTAAAAAGACCGGAGACGAGTCGTACGGGGAATTTTTTTACCGGATCGTGATCGGCACCTAAGTTTGTGTTATTATTTGTATTATTGTTGATAATATTTCAAAATATAATTTGCAATTTTAAGTGAATTATATATATATATTTTAATTGCTAATAGTAATTTATAGTGTCATAGCAGATTACTAGTTTTGTAGGAGCTTAGGTTGAGAAGTTAATTTAGTAATAATTAATTAACAATTAATTTATTTTTAAAAATGTAATTGATTATTAATTATACAAATTGTGTAATAGTTATATTTTTTAGTTATATTTTAGGTGCGGACTGCTGGGATTGAAGGGGTTATGGAGGGCAGTTTAGTAAGTAATAATTAAAGAACGCTTAATTATTAATTTAATATTATTATTGCAATTGCATATTAATTATGTAAATTGTGTAATTTTTTAGTTATAATTTAGGTGCAGGCTGCTGGGTCTGTAGGGGTATATGTGGGAATTAACAATTAATTATTAATTTAATATTAATTATGTAATTGATTATTACTTAGATGAATTGTGTAATAACTGTATATTTTGCATGTAGGGTGTCGTATTTGTAGGGATACAGGGTGGAAAGTTAAAAGTAGTAATTAATTAACAATTCATTATTCGTGTATTATTAATTATTTAAATGATAATGAATTATGTACATTATGTAATACTGATTTATTTTAGTTTTATTTTAGTTGCAGGTTGCTAAGTTTGGAGGGGCATGGGGGAACGTTAATTAAGTATTAATGTATTCATAAATAAATGTTAATTGTTAATTAATTGGTTAATTGATTATCAATTAGGTAAATTGTGTTATACTTATTTATTTTAATTATATTGTGAGTGTGGACTTCTAGGTTTGTAAGTATATAGTTAATTAAGTAACAAATAAATTGCAATTCTTTTATTTAATAATTATTTATTACATTGTTTAACAATCATGTAAATTGTTTGATTGTTTTTTTATTTTTTATACATATATATGTTAATTAACCAAAAAACCAAGACCAAGACACGGACATGGTGAAACGCTTTCCTTTGTCAACCTAGATTAAAACTTTACAAACCTGATTGAGCGGGCTTGTGGATTTTCCCATCCTGCTATCCTGTTACGTGTGGAATATACAGGCGGCTGCGACTGCCAATGCGACTCGTGTGGAAGGGCGTTTCCATTTCCGTCCGAATTTCATGTGGTTTCTTCATCGAGAGAAATGCCCGCCGGAGGACTGCGGTTACGACATTCAGGGAGAAGACTCGCTTGCTTGAACGTGCTTGAACTGAGGCAGCGGCAATGAGGACAGGTATGCAGCCGTAACCGCGAGGCTGCGGCTTCTCTCCATAACTCGTTCCCCGTGCGTGTCATAGAGAACTGCCAGAGGAGTGTCAGCCGTGGCTGCGGAGTGACCCCGGTCTGACTCCTGTTGTATCGCAGTGTCCAGAGTTCACACAGGCTACTGCGGCCGAAGCTTGTAACTAGGTTTGGAGGGAGGGAGCTGTACTCCCCCTAACTATCATCATTTTTCTGACAATTTAATAACATTCCGGCCAGGGAGGTGGCATTAGTCCATCTTTACCACGTTTATATAATCAATACAGTCACTCCAACATGGCGCTCATTGAATGGCTCATTATGGGCGTGCAATTGCAGATATTTCTATCTAATCTTGCATAATCGACAATAGTTGCAACATTTAGGTTCGGCAGCCTATTTCGAATACATGAGTGTTTTACATCTAAATTTGTGAGCAAATGCAAAATATTTCACAGCCAGGCAGTTGTTTTTGTAACACTTCCACTGTGAAAATATATTTATAATACCCATTTCAATATGGCGCCCAAATGGCGATCGTAAATGGATGCATATCTTAGGCGTCGGCTTGTAACATGACTAATTGTGCAACGTTTGGCGGACTTTTTCGAGTTATATAAAGCCCATTACCATAGCCGGCACCTCGGGATACCTATACTCGGCGAGTGGCATTGCTACATACCTAACGGCAGGTGAGACTCTTGTTCGATCATCGAACCCGTTTGGTTATTGTAACTGAGATTAGTAATTTTACATTCATCCTTGGTAACATAGGTCTGAGCATTATGCCACTGTATGGTCTATTCATGCTTTCTCTTAAGGGTCAGGTTTTTCCCACACGCATTAGACTAATTGCATCTTATGTCCTGTCATCGGTTATACTTTTGTTGTCTAGTTGGATCTGCCCATGACCTTGTTATTAGGGGATAGGCTATCTAGAATGATAACATCCATATCATCTTTAAGTGAGTGATGGTTTTTTTCAAAAAAAGTACAGTTCCAACATTATTTATTTTCGTGTACACATTTATTTTTCTTGTTTCTTTAAATAGTGTGAAGAAAATTATTGCTTTGACACATCAGAGTCAATTGCACTCTAGCAAAGGCAAAGGCATTTTAGAAGTTTATATACTCGATAACCAAAGGTTAGTACAAATCATGTAAGTGAATAGGAACTGCTGAATTCACAGTTACCTGCACTCAAAATGTATTGTCCTACAGGTTATTTAATTATAACGAGGGACTTGCAACTGGACCGATTTTGTAGGGCTTCGTTTCTTCTTTCACCATTCAGGTAATTCCTGGCCTTACACAATTTGCATGCTTTTTAAATTTACCAACGCAGATGGTACATAGTGGGTACCTGTGAGAATCAGTCACAAGACAGAATCCTCCTAGTGTTACTAACCGCCAGTAATTACTTTTGTACAACTTCCCCTCTCCACCAAAGTTTAAACTTTAGGGACAGACGAGTCACACTCTAGAAGGAGGCTTAAATATACAATACTTCTGCCCCAATACCGACTTACATAGGAGCACATTGCTTCCACTCTGTGTCTTCTGACACTTTTACTTTCCTTTCTATCCTAGAAAAGACTCTCCTTCTCTTCCCCATTGACTCGAAATTTTGAAATTCTATGTCAGTTACCCATGCATTTTATAGTATTGACTGGAGCCCAATTGAATCATTGTGCAATTGTATTTAAGAGCATAGTTATTATTTTCCAGTGTTCACACCTGTATATATTTATATATATATATTTTTTTTACTTCCCCCTTTTTTTGTTTAGTTAACCACAGTGATGGAATCCTGATGAAGGCATTGCCGAAACGCGTTGGTTTTCCCATTTTGGGTTTGCCCATCAGACGTCACTGATATATATTTAAAAAAAAATATTTTTTCCTTCTTCATTCTTTGAATGTATAATCAGATTTGAGAGTGTTTGAGCCAAGCATGAAGGTGCGGGCCACTGAACCATCATGTATATTGTAATATTGCATCATGTCAATTTCTTAACTGTTCTATAAGTTGTCTAAATTCATTGTCAGGTTTAGATAACATGCACATGTGGTTTTGATTAATGACACAGAGAAATGTATTTATCAATTCTACCTTCTTTGTAAATATATGCACATGTATGTTTCTCTGTTTTTGATATGAGAATAAATTGTGGAAATTCAATTAGTATAAATAATAAATAAAAAAACAATATAAATATAATCCTGTTCTGTTTACCATTTTCTAGAAATAGGATTCGCAGATTTTGAAAAATATGGCGCATGCATTGGATAATTGCTCTTTTTTCGAATAGCAATTAATTTGTTTGTTTTATTTGTATTGTATTGTTGGTTCTTCTTTTTTCCAATCAGTTCTTTCCTTGGTAGGTCTTATCCTTTTTCCAGGGGCCCCGTTAGTTTTCAAAATTAAGTATCTTGCAGCCTGTCTGTGAGGGAGGTTCATACACTTATCAAATCCATACAGAGGTTAGTTCCAGAATTGGTTTCTGACATGGGTTTCTATTTTGGAATTTCATTGATTTATATGCCCCCTTCTATTCGTCCTATTTATATCAAAAATTTTTTGCTCCCCCGCACTTTTCGTATTTGTTATTACTTTTCTGTAACCCATTTGCCGCTATGTCTAATCTACCTACATTTGGGTTTACAGATGAACAATTCGCCAATATGGTAGGCAGCTCGGCCAGTTTTGGCCATCAAACTACGAGCACTATAGATAAAAATGAGGATGCCATAGCATTACTAGCGCTTAAAAAGAAGATGAAACGTATAGAGTTGCATGGACAATATATGTTGGAATACCTTAAAGCAGGGGTTATTCCCCAAGGCCTTAGAGTAAGGAACATACCAGGGCTTTTTATTCAAATCAAACAATTCTTAGAACGTTGGGCAATGATATCCAATCGGTGCTCCCGGGATTATATGATGCTAATTGTGGAAACATCCAAGGAAGTTTTGCAACAACTGGCATCAGAAATCCTAGATCTGGAAAACAAAATCAAAACCTTAGGTATAGTGGAAGATTCCAAGAAAAAACTGGAGGATATAGAGAAAGATTTACACTCGTACACAGAATATCTTACCAAACGTAAAATTGACAAGCTAAAAAAGGATGTGAGGTTCTTTAGTAAAGAGACAACATACCCATACTTATCTGATCAATACTACACTACATCTGGAAGTGGTCAATATGATCAATTTTCCAACAAACAATATGGTTATAACAAGAAAATTACCACTTTCTCGGATACCTCCGACTCAGATAGTGAAAGACAACTAGCTAATCAGGAATTTCGAGGAGTAAGGTACAATAGCAGACAACGTAACGCACAACCTTTTTTAGGGAGACGCTTCACGAGACGCAGCAATTGGAGGCCTCTATATCAACCGAGATTCCAGGCCAGTCCACAGATGGACTACAACCAATACCTTGTCACTCGCAATGCCCAATACTGGAGGGAGTAGAAACCATACCTATTTTTAATTTAAGTGGTTCCTCTCTGCCACCCCCAGTTATGACTATACTATCTAAAGGGCTAACTTTTGCACCCCATTCAGGACTCAATAAATTTGAGCTATTTAGAGACCTGATGGCTTTCTTCAGAAAAATAAGACTAAGGGTGTTTTTTGCTAACAGGGATCAGCCACTGGAAAATGACAATCTTTCTGGGCTTGCCCCCAAGTCCATTTTCACCCCTACAATTGAACAGTTACCACCTGAAGTGGCTATTTTTGAGAAAAATTGTGTACAACAAGATTGTTAACATCACCAAACACGTGCAAAAAACATCATTTAACTTAAATAAAGAAGAATATAAAGCCTTACAAGAACTAAAAAGATCATCTGATAAGACCATTTAGGCATGTGACAAGGGTGGGGGTATTGTCATTTATGACACCCCCACATACGTGACAAAAATGGAAACCATGTTGAGTGATACACATCTTTACTCATTAACTAATAAAGACTCTACTGCTCATACGGTAGGCAAAATACACCAACTGATGAATCGGGCTTTGAAAAATGGAGACATTTGCACCAAAGAATACGCTTACCTCAACATAGACAAACCAAGACTGCCTAGTATTTACGGCATACCTAAAGTTCACAGAAGTTTAACTGATCCACCTTTAAGACCGATAGTCACCACCATTGGGTCAGCAACCGAACCACTTTCTAAATATGTCGATGCCATACTTAGTCCCCACGTATCTCGCACCGCGGCATACCTTCAAGACACGCGACATATTATAAATCTCATTGAAAATATTGCCTTCAATCCGAACACTCAATATCTGGTAATCATGGACATAGAAGCGCTTTACAGCAACATACCTATTGATGGAGCAATAGGTGCGGTTCAGTGGTTTATCCACGCCTTTAACATCAAATGTCCAACAGTGTTCATTTTAGAGTGTCTCAAAATTGTCTTAACTGATAATATATTCGAATTCAACAGTCACATATACAAACAGAAGCAATGCGCCAGCATGGGGGCATCTTGTGCACCCACGGTGGCTAATATATACATGTCTCTGTTTGAACAAAACTTAATTTTCAACGAGATAGCGCCATTCTATGAATCTGTGACCCACTGGTCAAGGTTCAAAGATGATGTTTTCTTTATTTGGAGCGGCTCCTATGAGGATTTGGCTCAATTTTTGGAATGGATCAATCCATGTGATTCAAACATCCGTTTCACCCACACTATAAGCACTGAAAAAGTCGAGTATCTGGATGTGTTAATCCAAAATGAGGCTGGCGTTCTGATTGTTAACTTATTTGTTAAACCTACAGCAAGGAACACACAACTGCACTATGATAGCTATCATCCTACCATGCAGAAAAACAGTATTCCGTTTGGCGAGTTTTTACGCGTTAGACGCAACTGTACCAACATCCAAGATTATGATAGTAAATCTGCAGATATGAAGAACAAGTTCTTAGCTAGAGGCTATCCCAGAAAGATAGTAAGAGATGCGTACAAAAGAGCGCGGTTTTATGACCGTCAACATTTGTTGACTAAAACCAAAAAGAAAGAAAATCCCCAGTTGATCTTTGTAACTAGACACTGAATGCTAAATGAACCAGTACGACAGGCAGTTTGCTCTAGTTGGCCTATTTTGAATATAGACAGATCGAACAACTCTAATTCAATTCCTAAACCACTATTCGCTTACAGGCGTAATACAAATCTTAAAGATCATGCGGTCAACTCACGCATGAGTAAAATGGTTTGTGACCAACAAAAAAGTATCGACAGCACTAGACCGGTAGTAGGTACTTACAGATGTACCACTTGTAAATCTTGTGACACAGTCCTACAGTCATCTACCTTACATTTTAACGGTCAAGTTATTAATTCAACTACACTCAACAATTACAAGACATCTGATGTAATCTATCTAATCATATGTCCTTGTCAATTAGGATATGTGGGAGAAACGGGCAGACAAATTAACACTAGACTCACAGAGCATAGATGCGCCATAAGAACCCACAAGACTTCAGCTCCGTTGGTGAAACATTACATTGATATGAATCACACACCAGATGAAATGCAATGGTACATTTTGGAAAAAAATCTCCATAGACCAGGCACCACCACAGAAAAAACCAGAAAAGTCAGGGAAGTTTACTGGATTTTTGTTTTAGGCACGTCAGTCAAGGGACTGAATCCAGAGATACCTTGGGACCAAGCTATCAAATATAACAATTAAACATCTATCCTTTATTTTTAGGCATAAGGATTTGGGTGAGACTTTGGTCATCGGGCTAGGCTCAGGGAATATATAAATACATCCCATAACATCCTTCCCTATTTTGGTGATTTATCTACACATTGTGTATTCACTTTATAAGTAATTGAAACCATGTGTAAGTGTAGCTTCCATGTCATTTCAAATGTGTAGGCCTTATGAATAGGTAGTATCGCTACCTCACACGTTCATGCCATTGTGTTATCTATATAGCCAGTCCATTTAGGCACCTTAGTCCTTTAAGCCACCCACCATTATCAGTGGTTACATCGAGGTTTCTCATATTATGCCTTAATATTCATTCTACAAGTAAATTGAAACCATCTGTAAGTGTAGCTTTCATGTCATTTCAAATGTGTAGGCCTTATGAACAGGTAGTATCGCTAGCTCACATGTTTATGCCATTATTTTATCTCTATAGCCAGTTCATTTGGGCACCTCAGTCTTTTAAGCCATCTACTATTATCAGCGTTTATATCGTGGTTTCACATATTATGCCTTGAATTTTCAAGGGCAATATGAGTTTCCCATACAGACATTTACACTTCAGTGGTGTGCATCTTTTCTTTGGCCATCCGGCGTAGTCACACACCGCCATCTTGGCAAAGTTTTGCATTTCAACAATGGTCATGATGCTTTCCTTTCTTTATACGAGTATGCAAGCATTGAAGCCATTTTTTGACAACTTCACCTTAGGGGGGTATGAGTCCTGCCCATTAGGTTAGTATATTATAAATTAGCCATTTCATCATGGCGCCCATCTAGAGATTCTATTATGGCGTCCACTTTTAGAGACTTGTACTAAGTCTCACACAACCAGTACAGGTGTTGATACCCCCTCTGTACTTATAGGCGTGTACGACAGCCCTCCTCACGGAGCAAATTATCATCATTTTTCTGACAATTTAATAACATTCCGGCCAGGGAGGCGGCATTAGCCCATCTTTACCATGTTTATATATTCAATACAGTCACTCCAACATGGCGCTCATTGAATGGCTCATTATGGGGGTGCAATTGCAGAGATTTCTATCTAATCTTGCATAATCGACAATAGTTGCAACATTTAGGTTCGGCAGCCTATTTCGAATACATGAGTGTTTTACATCTAAATTTGTGAGCAAATGCAAAATATTTCACAGCCAGGCAGTTGTTTTTGTAACACTTCTACTGTGAAAATATATTTATAATACCCATTTTAATATGGCGCCCAAATGGCGATCGCAAATGGATGCATATCTTAGGCGTCGGCTTGCAACATGACTAATTGTGCAACGTTTGGCGGGCTTTTTCGAGTTATATAAAGCCCATTACCATAGCCGGCTCCTCGGGATACATATACTCGGCGAGTGGCATTGCTACATACCTTACGGCAGGTGAGACTCTTGTTCGATCATCGAACCCGTTTGGTTATTGTAACTGAGATTAGTAATTTTACATTCATCCTTGGTAACACAGGTCTGAGCATTATGCCACTATATGGCCTATTCATGCTTTCTCTTAAGGGTCAGGTTTTTCCCACACGCATTAGACTAATTGCATCTTATGTCCTGTCATCGGTTATACTTTTGTTGTCTAGTTAGATCTGCCCATGACCTTGTTATTAGGGGATAGGCTATCTAGAATGATAACATCCATATCATCTTTAAGTGAGTAATGGTTTTTTTCAAAAAAAGTACAGTTCCAACATTATTTATTTTCGTGTACACATTTATTTTTCTTGTTTCTTTAAATAGTGTGAAGAAAATTATTGCTTTGACACATCAGAGTCAATCACACTCTAGCAAAGGCATTTTCGAAGTTTATATACTCGATAACCAAAGGTTAGTACAAATCATGTAAGTGAATAGGAACTGCTGAATTCACAGTTACCTGCACTCAAAATTTATTGTCCTTCAGGTTATTTAATTATAACGAGGGACTTGCAACTGGACCGATTTTGTAGGGCTTTGTTTCTTCTTTCACCATTCAGGTAATTCCTGGCCTTACACAATTTGCATGCATTTTAAATTTACCAACGCTGATGGTACATAGTGGGTACCTGTGAGAATCAGTCACAAGACAGAATCCTCCTAGTATTACTAACCGCCAGTAATTACTTTTGTCCAACTACCCATCACCACCAAAGTTTAAACTTTAGGACAGACGAGTCACACTCTAGTAGGAGGCTTAAATATACAATACTTCTGCCCCAATTCTGACTTATATAGGAGCACATTGCTTCCACTCTGTGTCTTCTGATACTTTTACTTTCCTTTCTATCCTAGAAAAGACTCTCCTTCTCTTCCCCATTGACTCGAAATTTTGAAATTCTATGTCAGTTACCCATGCATTTTATAGTATTGACTGGAGCCCAATTGAATCATTGTACAATTGTATTTAAGAGCATAGTTATTATTTTCCAGTGTTCACACCTGTATATATTTATATATATATTTTTTTTTTACTTCCCCCTTTTTTTGTTTAGTTAACCACAGTGATGGAATCCTGATGAAGGCATTGCCGAAACGCGTTGGTTTTCCCATTTTGGGTTTGCCCATCAGACGTCACTGATATATATTTAATAAAAAAAAAATTCCCTCTTCATTCTTTGAATGTATAATCAGATTTGAGAGTGTTTGAGCCAAGCATGAAGGTGCGGGCCACTGAACCATCATGTATATTGTACAATTGCATCATGTCAATTTCTTAACTGTTCTATAAGTTGTCTAAATTCATTGTCAGGTTTAGATAACATGCACATGTGGTTTTGATTAATGACACAGAGAAATGTATTTATCAATTCTACCTTCTTTGTAAATATATGCACATGCATGTTTCTCTGTTTTTGATATGAGAATAAATTGTGGAAATTCAATTAGTATAAATAATAAATAAAAAAACAATATAAATATAATCCTGTTCTGTTTACCATTTTCTAGAAATAGGATTCGCAAATTTTGAAAAATATGGTGCATGCATTGGATAATTGCTCTTTTTTCGAATAGCAATTAATTTGTTTGTTTTAGTGGTATCGTTGGTTCTTCTTTTTTCCAATCAGCTGTACTGCCCCGAAAACATTGTAAGCCAATAAACCAAGTCAAATTCGAGAATGGCAACTGAATTTTTAAAGGGGCGTGAGGCCTCAGCAAAAGCTATATTTGCTAACATGAGGAATGCAGTATCTACTAGCAATACGCAAACCCATCTGCTGGAGACACCGGTGATGAACATCAAGCAAAAGTGCAACACACTGGAACGACTATGCAAAAAAGAGATAAGCCGGTGGTGGAAGGTGACTTCCCTCCTAAACTACCTAGAGGTAAACAGAATCCCAAGAGGGCTAAGAATATTAATCACCCCGACTGTGGCAATCCCAAAACCACAAATGCTGAAGGACTGGGTGGATAATACAACTATGTGTTCTAAAAGGATGCTGGAAATCCTGATTGCCAATGCGTGGGAGGAGCACAAGTCTCTAATGACCCAGATTGACTAACTGATGGAGGACCTGGGAAAGGAAGCTGATCAAACAGAGAGCAGCAAATTCTTGAAACTGGTGGATGACAGGGTAAAAACACACAAAAAAGTAGTGGTAGCGAGAAAACAACGGTAATTCTTGTGCGATGAGTGAGATTATGCCCCATGTAGAATACTAAAATTCGCCAGGAAATTCGATAAGGCAAGAACGGCACTCGCAAAGGACAAAAAGTCTGGGCACCCTGAAGACGAGCGGAGAGGGATCAAACACTGACCTAAGCTCAGACCAAAGCTCGACGGACAGTATCTCGTCCAGTTTAAATGAACAACATTCTTTTTCCGAGGAGCTACGCATCGTACAGATGACAAAAGAACACATTACCAGAGGGAAAACAAGAGGACAAGAGCATAGAACAAAAGACAAAACTGGAAATGAAGGATCAGAAGGAGACAATCTAAAGAGAATTGGCATGGGAACATGAGGCCAATTGAGCAAGAAACCATACTAGAGGACAATACCACTCAGCTGACGGTAATTAACCTTATTGAGAGAAAAGTATCAGTAGTAGAATAGAACATACTCAAATTAGGGCTGCCCTTTTGTCCAGACATTGGTTTTGACTTTGCGCAAACAAGAGTTGATCTCTGTAAATTTGAGAGGAAAGTAAAACGGTAGAAATTACATATCGATAAAAATACAGAGACAGGGAGAGCCAGACACATTGAAACACCTAGTCCAGGAACCAGACTTGCCATTGAAGACATACCCATGCTAGAGTTACTGACTGACTTGGAGGTTGAAACTGGAGTAAACACCACAGATACCCCATACACATACAAGAGATAACACGCAAATTTGGGATAGAAACACAGAAAACCCTGACAACGGAGTTCAGAGCTGGGTCTAAATTTGTACCGGTGACACCAAAAGACAACATTGAAATTTTTAGTGACTTAGTTGCCAAAGACCTAGAAAAACTGATACATATGACCCCACAGAACAGGAACATGACCAAATCCCAGTGGGAAGTGGTCAAGGGCCTACAAAATGACAAAGATCTGATAAAAAAAACATCAGACAAAGGCGGTAATGTTGTCCCTATTATGACCAGAAGCATGTACACAAGGAGTCTAACAGACAATTGAACAACCCACAATGCTACAGCAAAGTGGACAAAAAATATCTGACTGATTTACAATGCAGATATCATATGAGACTAGACGACTGGCATGAGGGTGGCCTTTTGATGTGGGATGAGAGGATATTCCTTAAAAACGAAACACCGACCACCCCCACTTTCTACTGCCTAGGGTGCACAAAAATGCCCAAGAACCTCCTGGCAGACCAATAGTTTCCTCCAAAAACAGCCTTCTCGAAAACATGTCAACATTTGTGGACCACTTCCTATGCCCCTATGTAAAAGCCCTAAACTGGGCACAAGGTTCAAGACTGATTTGCATATGGCTGGGTCCAAGCTAGAATAGCATGGTGAGCAAAAAAAACGATGGATTTAGGCCCAGATCTCTGTACTGGGGTGAATGTATGACATTGTTCTGCATTCTGTCAATCAAAATCATTAAACATGATATCTTCAGAGATAAGTTAAAGATAGGAATTAGCATTTAAAAAACCTTTGAAATTCACTGAAAAAACCATAGGTTTCATGCACGGTATAGTTAGGAATTGGCATTTAAAAAACCTTTGAAATTCACTGAAAAAACCAAAGGTTAAAGGGGCGTTATAGTTAGGAATTGGCATTTAAAAAACCTTAGAAATTCACTGAAAAAACCATAGGTTTCAGGGGTGTTATAGTTAGCTGGACATTTCCCTCGTACAAAACCCTAGAAAGTCCCCTGTTATAGTTAGTTCAGCTAACTATAACTCGCGCCCCCGCAATGCACTGCTGATGACGTCACATATTACATCACTCATGACATGGTCAGTGACATCACTGATGACATCACATGACATCTCAAATGACATCACTGATTACATCATCCATGTGATAAATTACTGCATCTTCTCACACCTTATTTAATTTTTAACCTTTGATACACCAACTCAAAATTTCAGACGTCCATTCTCAAAACCATAGATACTCTGATACCACTCATTAACTCTTAGGTCTACATAGACCTCCACTCACTCACCTGTACAGTCACTTATACTTACAGTCACTCCGTATAAGACTATCATATGCCTTTATACACCTATATAGACACTCACAGACCGCCAATCATCCATTGAGGTACTGACACACCTAGTCAGTCGTGCAAGTAATTAAACACAGTCCAATTTACTCACCTATACAGTTAAACACCCTCAAGTTCACTTACTCATAAAAATAGTAGTACATTCATACGCTCTTATGCAATCATTGATACAAGCACACACTCATCCATAATGCCACTCTCACAATCACACACTCTCACATATACCCACTTATATACTCTTACACGCATATATACTGCCTTTCACATATGTAGTTAGTCACACATGTACCACTGAGATATACATTCAATCCCTAACACACCCATACATACACTCACCCAACCACACAGTTCATCACAGATGCACTCTTAAAACCATTCACCCATAGAATCACCCACTCACACATCTATGCATAGAGTCACACACACCCTACCCACACAAACACTCAGGCACCCACACAGATACTCAGACAACCAATCAATAACCCATATAGACACTCATATAGCTATTCACAAAACCATGCAGCCACTTATACACCTACACACAGACACATACAGACATTCACACAGTTTAGTCACTAGTCTGCAGTAAGATACATTTAATGACTCACTTATAGAGTCAGTTACGCACCTAGAAAATCATCCATTCACACACTTGTACACCCACTCATTCTTCCACAGGCCTTTCACTATAAATATATAAAACATATTTAAACTTTACAGAAACACACAGTCACTGGATGACGTCATCAGTGATGTCATCAGTGATGTCATTTGAGATGTCATCAGTGATGTCATCAGTGATGTCACTGACCATGTCATGAGTGATGTAATATGTGACGTCATCAGCAGTGCATTGCGGGGCTGCGAGTTATAGTTAGCTGAACTAACTAAAACAGGGGAATTTCTAGGGTTTTGTACGAGGGTAAAGTCCAGCTAACTATAACACCCCTGAAGCTTATGGTTTTTTCAGTGAATTTCTAAGGTTTTTTAAATGCCAATTCCTAACTATAACGCCCCTTAAACCTTTGGTTTTTTCAGTGAATTTCTAAGGTTTTTGAAATGCCAATTCCTAACTATGACGTGCATGAAACCTATGGTTTTTTTCAGTGAATTTCAAAGGTTTTTTAAATGCTAATTCCTATCTTTAACTTATCTCTGAAGATATCATGTTTAATGATTTTGATTGCATTTCTATATTTTTCAAATTCAGTGTGTCAATTTCATTAATTATGTTTTTTTTTAAATACTTTTTTATCACCATTATTTAAACCTATTTTTTCAATTCATTCTTTTAAAAATTAAAAAATATTATTTGAATTTAATTGCGTTCTCAAACTTATTTTTTATATTATTCAAAATATTTTTTTAACTATATGTTCAAAACTTTATTTTATATATTTTTTCCATGTTTTTGGATCCGCGCACCCTAAGCGCACCGTTCTCGATCCCTACGCGTTAGCATCCGCGCATGGTATGCGTTGGGTACGTGTTTAGTGCACGATTGCAATGCGACCGGTACGCGACTCCCACCCTATATGCGACATGTTTGATGTACGTAACGCAACGTTTACGCGCCTTCGCGATGCGTCATCTGCGTCTATGACGCGGTAGATGCGCGGATCCCACAAAATATTTAACATTTAAAAAAACATATATATGTATTTCATTTGAATATTTATTGAAGACAAACTCTAGACTAGTCTTAAAACTAATATATTTTTACATCTAATCCCATAATTTTTTTTAATTCAATTTCGCGGATGCGCGCTGGGTGCGTGCTGCGTAAGCGCAGGGTGCGCGGATCCCATGTGACCTGCGAAAAAAGAGATTTGATTGGTTCATTACACTTCCTGTTCTAACTATTGAAAGACCCCACCCAATTCAATCATTCTTCTTTGACCTTCTTTGGAGGAGCATCTCTTTGCAGAGAAGAATATTTTTTAGACTAAGTTTACACTGAGCTCTAACTTTTTTCAACTAAAAATGGCTTCAGGGCAGCAGGCATCACCTGCATCTCCTCATACATCTGAGGATGAATTTTTGGAGGAGTTACCACGCAAAGAACGTTTTTCTTTTGTGGTGTGGAAATTTTGTACTTTTCCCGATGGGCAGAATAAGACCAATGCCACCTTGGTCACGTGCAAGATTTGCAAAAGAGTGCTGTCGCGAGGGGATCCTAACAAGAAATACTCGTGCGGCACAGCAAGTATGATGAAGCACCTGAGGACCCTTCATCCGAACAATCTTGCACAACAAGAGTGCCGACAGATGAGAAACACTCCTGCTCCTGCGCCTTCCACCTCATCGCAGCCGAGCACTTCAAGAGTGCATGCATCAGCCCACAACTTGGACATCCATCCTCAATTTCAATATTTAAAAGTGCTCTGCACTAAGTGCAATGCGACTTTGTGCTACGGTGAGCAGTCGATCGATCTGATCTGCCGCCGGCAAGAAAGTCACATTTGCTAGGTTTTTTTTGTTGGTTTTTTTGTTCCCTGAAGTTCATTGTTTGGTTCCTCCTGTTTTGTTTTTTGTTTTTTGTTTTTTCCATAAAAACCAAAAAAATCACAAAACTGTTAGAAAACCCCCCAAAAAATATAAAAGAAGAAAGAAGGAAAAAAAAAAGTTCTTGTAAGAACTAACTTTCCTGGTTTAAAAAAAGAGCAAAATTTCTTTGTTAGTGTGTGAAAGTTTAGATGAATGTATGTGTAGTACGTAATTGAGTGAATGAATGCATTAGTAGCATATGGTGAATGTATAAGTGCAGAACTATGAGGAAGTGCTGCAGCATTACACAGTAACCTCTTTAACTACAGTGTGCTGTAGTACTTCCGAAGCATAGGGATGCAACATATGTACATAAATATGTTGCAAATCTATGCTTCTCTCTGCACGGCTGCTTAAACTGCAGCCATGTGGTGACACAGGTACCCTTGCACCATAGTGCAAGGATATCTGTGTCATGTGCTGTTTGTTTTTCTGCAGGAAGATACACCTTCCTGCACAAAAATAATGGGAAAATGCATTTTTCACCTTGAATGTATGCTGAACATTTTAGCATGCATTGAAGATATAAAAATGTGGAGAAATAAAAATAATTTTCCGTATTGTACTTTCCTACACCAATTTTAGAATGGTGCACCATTCACACACATATCGAGATTTATGATTTCTGATAAATCTAGAGATATATCTTGTTCTATGAGTATTCAGTGCAATCATGCACAACAACACTTATAGAACACCCTTTCAACGCAAAGTGGTGTGTATGATGAGGTTGTATTTACATGGAGTAGAAAAAGTACACAGAGTGCCTTTTCCTCTCTTTGTAAATATAAACGAGTGTCTTGCGCAATACCTATGTAACAAAAAGTGACATATTTCCGGTTTTAAAATTCCTTGCGAATGATAGAAGGTAAGAACAGAGTTTTGTCTGCAAAGATGCTCAAAGAAAAATGATTGAAATGATTGTGGTCCTTCAATAGGTACAATGGCAAATATTATGAACCCCTCAAATCTCTTTTTTTGCAGGTCACATGATATCTGATTATATTCAGATTTCAAAACTACATACGTATAAACAGTGTTTTTAGAAACGTGTTTCAACTTTGTAGCTTCTTGCATACCTCGTCATTCTGCATATTGAGACTTAGTTAAACTTACCTTCACACTAATAGGAAAAAAAATGGTATACATTTTTTTCATATTTTCATTGCAATCTAAATTCATATAAATTGCGAATTTAAAAATTGGATCTGTGAAAGAAAAGGAAAAAAAAAATTATAACATGTAATAATACATTTTTTACAACACAGCATAATTTCCACAAAGTAATTTGTTTGCCTTTTTTGCTGTTCTCAAAATATATTAAATTTCACTAAAAATAGTGATTTCAATCGTACTCATCACTTAACAGCGGGCAAAAAAAAAACAATCAAAAAGATTGTTAAAAAAACCCAACATGCTATTCTCAACAAAATACCACAAGATAAAAATAACAAAATTTAACTTACAAAAACTGTAAATGTTGTCGCTTTAAAATATTCACTGAATCTAAGGATGAATTTTTGGAGGACGCACCACGCCCACAACGTTTTCCTTCAGTGGTCTGGAAATTTTTTACTTTTCTCGAGGGGCTAACAAAGATCAATGCCACCTTGGTCACGTGCAAGATTTGCAAAAGAGTTCTGTTGCAAGGGGATCCTAACAAGAAATACTCGTACGGCAAGTATGATGAAACACCGAAGGACCCTTCATCCAAACAATCTTGCACAAGAAGAGTGCAAACAGATGAGAAACACTCCTGTTCTGTATCTGTAAAAAAGAATCACAAATAAAGGTATATTAATAACTTTCAAATTTATACTATTCCATTACTGTACAAACACATTTTATATAAAAACTGACTAAGAAACTATAGCCCTGAACCACAAGTGTGACGATCATTAAAACACTACATGCATAGTGCATACTACTTTGAAGCAGTTCATGCCCTAAAGCCTACCTCACTAAAAGACTACATGCTAACTGACTGAATGATTACAGTACTATAAGGAGACACACTGGGTGAGTAACAGGGTGTTTGCTAGAAGTGTATGAATACTGACTGGGGAATTGAAGGTGTGAAAGACAACTGTGTAGGTGGTTAGAGGCCTGCATGCATAGTGAATAGGCGTTTGAAGCAGTCTATGTCATAAGGCCTGGCTCACTGCATGAGTACTTGGGTACTGACTGAATGATTAGAGTACAGCAAGGAGAGTGCCTGGGTGAATTTATAAGTGGTAGGCTTTTGGCGCAGGGAATGGATTAGTACTTGGTACTGAATGGGTCACTAGAGAAGTGCAAAGGGAGTGACAGGGTGTTTGCTGGACTGTATGGATACTGACTAGAGAATTGAAGATGTGAAAGACAAGTTTATAGTATGTTAGAAGACTGCATGCATACTGCAAAGACATTTGAAGCAGTCTATGTGGTAATGTATGGTTCACAACATAAGTACTTGGAAACTGACTAAATCATCAGACTACTGCTAGGACAGTGCCTGGGTAAAACTTTAATATTGTCAGTTCTGGCACAGTGAAGAGAATAGTACATGGTACTGCACTTTAGTGTCAAACCCTGACTCATTTTATCAATGCATAAGCAAAGAATAGCTTCTAAAGCCACTAAAACTTGACAACATGACCGATTTTAAAACAGTTATCTGTCATCAAATACACCATGTTACCAAATGCTTCTATCACAATCCTTACCCAAATGTACACAGACTCACAGTGTGATTTTAGACAAGCAACACTATCCCTAGCAGTTTACCAAAACTCATTCACTAGTCTAGAAGAGGTAAGGGTACTGCACACAATCTACATATTTAAGTACAGCACATTAGTGTCAAAGCATGACTCATTTAATTAACGCATCAGCAAAGACTGGCTTCTAATGCTACTAAAACTTTACAACATGACAGGTTTTAAAAGAGTTATATGCCAGAAAATACACGATGTTACCAAATGCTTCTCTCACAGTGGTTTCCAAATGCACACAGACTCACAGTGTGATTCTAGACAAGCAACACTATCCCTAGCAGCTTACCAAAACTCATTCACTACTGTGCAAGGGGTAAGGAGACTACACACAATCTACATATTAAAATACAGCACATTAGTGTCAAAGCATGAATCATTTTATCAATGCATAACCAAAGACTGGCTTCTAATGCTACTAAAACTTGACAACATGACAGGTTGTAAAAGAGTTATCTGTCACCAAATACACAATGTTACCAAATGCTTCTCTCACAGTGGTTCCCAAATGCACACAGACTCACAGTGTGATTCTAGACAACAACCACTATACCTAGGAGTTTACCAAAAATCATTCACTACTGTGGAAGTGGTAAGGGAACTGCACACAATCTACATATTTCAGGACTGCACTTTTGTGTCAAAGCCTAACTCATTTAATCAACGCATAAGCAAAGACTGGCTTCTAATGCTACCAAAACTTGACAACATGACAGGTTTTAAAAAAGTTCTCTGTCAGAAAATACACGATGTTACCAAATGCTTCTCTCACAGTGGTTCCCAAATACACACTAACTCACAGTGTGATTCTAGACAAGCACCACTATCCCTAGGAGTTTACCAAAATTCATTCACTACAGTGGAAGTGGTAAGGGAACTGCACACAATCTACATATTTCAGGACTGCACTTTTGTGTCAAAGCCTGACTAATTTAATCAAAGCATAAGCAAACACTGCCTTCTAATGCTACTAAAACTTGACAACAAGACAGGTTTTAAAACAGTTATCTGTCAGCAAATACACGATATTACCACATACTTCTCTCACAGTGGTTCCCAAATGCACACAGACTCACAGTGTGATTCTAGACGAGCAACACTATCCCTAGCAGCTTACCAAACCTCATTCACTACTGTGCAAGGGGTAAGGAGACTACACACAATCTACATATTAAAGTACAGCACATTAATGTCAAAGCATGACTTATTTTATCAATGCATAAGCAAAGACTGGCTTTTAATGCTACTAAAACTTGACAATATGACAGGTTTTAAAACAGTTATCTGTCAGCCAATACACGATGTTACCAAATGCTTCTCTCACAGTGGTTCCCAAATGCACACATACTCACTGTGTGATTCTAGACAAACAACACTATCCTTTGCACTATACCAAAACACATTTCTTCATCTACAAGGACTACTTCATTTTAATATAGAATCATAACTCATTTCACAAATTCATACACAATAACTGGTTTCTAATTCTACCAAAATATAAAAACAGCACAGTTATCTGTCTGCAAACACATGAAAAACACAAATGCTTATCACAGAATGGTTTCTACATGCACACACACTGTCAATAAGATTGTAGAGAAAAAAAGTACTCCCTACACTTTAGCAGGAGAAATACATTAGTCTGATTAAAATCAAAATAGTCTACATACATCCCCTAACAATTAAATAACTCACCTTTCAAGTTGTTTTGTAGATTAAGAAGTATATCAGTCACACATCAGATTTTATGTGCACCTTTCAGCAAAAACAAAGAATGGAAAAGTTTCCCTTTCGTTTTCCACACATATACATGTAAACATCGAATCACAATTTTTCACACATAAATTCAAAAGCAAACACATTTCTATTGGTTAAACATTTCAACCCTTCCCCCAATCTGCCTTCTGCCCGTTACCATAGAAACAGGCCATGGAACACTGTACTGAGCACACAGGTCACAAGTTCAGCACACAATGTTGCTAATCAAGACAGCAAGTGTGCTTGACTTTCCAACATATCAGCTTATCATATATAATGTTCCTTACAATCAGTTTTTGTTAACCAATAAGAATCATGCGTTTAAAAAACAGAAACATGCACCCTACCTTTCAGTGCAGAAGGTTGTCAAACAACCAATGATTTCTTGTCTTTTTTCAAAACTGCATCTTAGCCACCATTTTAGAAACATCTTACTTTCCAAACTGCCATTTCATTTACAGAGACCATCTGAGTGCATCCAGACCTCCTTTCAAGATGCTTAGAGTGTGGATTGTGGGACACAGCTATATTTTCTGGAGCCAAAGGTATGCAGAAAACAAAGGCATTCACAAAGACCTAGGTTTGCCAAATGTAGACATTAAATGGATTGGACAGAGAGGGTTAAAGTGGCACCAATTGATGCCATTGGTGAAATCCTTCATGCAAATTCAAAACCCTGACCTCATAATTGTGCACTGTGGTGGCAATGACCTAGGCACTTTGACTGGGGTAGGTCTGGAAATGCTTATAAAGGACACCTTTGCAGAACTGATTTCACTTTTCCCCAAAACTGCCTTTGTGTATTCTAACATATGCCAAAGGCAGAAATGGAACTCGTCCGATCATTTTTGTCCACAAATTGAGAAAGCTAGGAAACATGTGAATACATCTGTTTCTGCTTTTCTCCGAGACTATAGAATGGGGTCCATTTACAATAACAATCTGCGCTTTCGTATGCAATAGATGTATAGGAGAGATGGAGTACACTTTACTGATGAAGGAAACAGAGTCTTCCTCAACAACTTTAGACTCTGTATAGGTACTTACTTATAAGTACCAAACACTCTCAATGAACACAACAGCTCTTTTTAGAGCCACTCAAGAACAAAACACTTAAGCCTGATCTTTATCTCCCAACAATTTCAAAAATGTTTTCCTTGGATCCGCGCACCCAACGCAAGAGAATCCGTGCACCCAACATGATAGGATGCGCATTTCACCTTTTTTTTCTGGGACCCCCTAAGCACCTCTAGAGGGTCAGAGTATTTCCACTCTGCCCCCTTTATATGTTTTACACACTTATTCCCCTTGCTTCTTCAGCCTCGCTTCTACCGAGGCAGAAAATGGCCACCAACAGTTCCTGGTTTCGAATGTAGACAGACACTCGACAGCCAATTAGCATTCAGCGCTCGATCGGGAGGGTGCGCGCTTGGTTCGGGGAGGGTGCGCTTACGGTGCGGGTAGGGTCCGCGGATCCTCCCTGGCCATAGATATTTATGTACTTTTAACTCTAATTTTATCAGGAACTACTGAACAGATTCACACCATTTATGCAAAAAGGCACGAGACTAAACTGAGGACTACCTCTTTGCCAAATTTGATGTCATTCCGTTCAGCGGTTCGGGCTGTAGCTGCGACAACAGATCCTATGGGAAATTGCATGGGGGAAACACGTTTTGGGACCCTGCTTTTATCTCGGCCCCCGCTTGCCGGATCACCGCGAGACTTTCAGGGTAGGAGCGGAGCAGAGCTGGCCAAAAGTTCAGAAAATTTTGTGAGGATTCATCAACCGGCGCCAGACTTCTTGTGAATAGAATGTTGCGGATTTCCTATGGAAAATAGGTCCTAACTATAACTATCTACTGGCGACCGCCAGTAGATTATATATATGTATACATGTGAGCAAGGGACGAGAGGCTCGAAACGCGTCATGAACTGTGCACATATCGTTGATTAAATAAAGAAGGTTATTTCAGCATTGGCGATTGAAGTTGTCCATTCCTGTTGTTGTGCGCCACTGCACATTTGGAGAGTTCTTTCGAATATATATATTACCTACTGGCGGTCGCCAGTAGGTAGTTATAGTTAGGACCCCTTTTCCATAGGAAAACCTCAACATTCTATTTTGAATAACTTTGGCGCCGGTCGATGAATCCTCGCGAATTTCTCAAAATAGGTGGGGCGCTACGCTCCGCTCCTACCCTGAAAGTCTCGGGGGGATTTGTCAAGCGGGGGCTGAGATAAAAGGGGGGTCCCAAAACGCATTTTTCCCATGCATTTTTCCATAGGACCTTTAGAACGAGCTACAGCCCGAACGGCGGAACAGAATTACTAGAAATTTGGCAGAGAGGTAGTCCCTAGGTCAAGGAAGTGCCTTTTGTAGGTTTGGTGTAAATCCGTTCAGTAGATTCTGAGAAAATAGCCTTTAAATCAATATATATATCTGAGCCCGCTTACGGTACGCTTACCGTACGCTTACCGTAAGCGTACGGTGGCGTGCGCGAGCGCGATTCTGATTGGCTCTTAGATCTTAGTAAACATTCGAATCGGCCGAAACCAGGAAGCGGCGGCCGCCATTTTGTCTCTCGCACTGAGTGTTGTTTATCAAACAACATGGCCAAAAACATGTTACGGGGCTGTTTTGACAACTCCCTCTCACATAGTCATGTTGAGGGAGTCCCCAAACATCCCCCAAGAGCAAAAACGGTTTTATTTTTTTTTCGGCAATTTCGCCGAGTACGCTTAAAAAAAACAAAAAAAAAAAAAAACACTATCCACACTTACCCCACCCCCTGTGCTTTTGGTGGCCGTAGGCCACCAAATGTACAGGGCTTATTAATAGGTAAAAAAAACTACATTTTGGCAACATGAAATTATAAAATCGAAATAAAAAAAACACTATCCACATTGACCCCACCCCCTGTGCTTTGGTGGTCAGTGATGTCATGAGTGATGTCACTGCCCATGTCATGAGTGATGTAATATGTGACGTCATCAGCAGTGCATTGCGGGCATGCGAGTTATAGTTAGCTTAACTAACTATAACGGGGAAATTTCATTGGTTTTTTACGAGTGAAATGTCCAGCTAACTATAACGTGTGTGAAACCTATGGTTTTTTCACTGAATTTGCAAGGTTTTTTAAATGCTAATTCCTAACTATAACGTGTGTGAAACCTATGGTTTTTTCACTGAATTTGCAAGGTTTTTTAAATGCTAATTCCTAACTATAACATGTGTGAAACCTATGGTTTTTTCAGTGAATTTGCAAGGTTTTTTAAATGCTAATTTCTAACTATAACGTGTGTGAAACCCATGGTTTTTTCAGTGAATTTGTATGGTTTTTTAAATGCTAATTCTTAGCTATAACATATGTGATTCCCATATTTTTTTTATTGATTTTTTATGATTTTTTTTTTTATAAATTCTTATATTAAATGTGTTTTTTTTAGCTTTTTATTCTCTTAAAACACTACGTTTTTGTTCTAAAAAATCTGCAATATTTCAAGTTTTCTCTTTTTTTTTTTACCAAACAGGTAAGATATATTAGTATAACTTTGAAAATGTTTTTTTTTCTTAGTGCGTGTACGGTAAGCTTACGGTAAGCGTACGGTTTACGCAATGTCCGTAATTTATCTACTCTGTTTGTGTATAGTTACGCAATTTGCGTAGCCGCGCGTACTGCGCGTGGGGCGCGTACGCGTGTACGCTACACGCGCACGTTACGCGGAAGTGTTGGGGAGTGACTGTTGTGCGCGCGAGCGCGTGTCTTTTTTACGCGCATGCGTACTTTTGCCATAAGCGCACCGTAAGCGCACCGTAAGCGTAACGTACGCGCACGGTGGGTCATGTGATCATGAAACACAACTTTTGATTGGTTGAAACTACTTTCAGTTCTAGAACTCTCCTACACCACACCCATTCCCCTCATTTCTGCTTGTGATCCCTTAGGAGAAGGAGCTAGGTTGTCTTTGTGATACGATGGCAGAACAGCAGAGCTCTTCTGAGAGTGAGGCTAGCAGCACTACCTTGAGGCAGAGAAGGAGGAAAGAAAAGACCTCTTTCATATGGGAGTATTTTACTTTTCCAGAGGACAAGAAAAAGGTAAATGCACCCTTAGTGACTTGTAAGCTGTGTGGCCATGTACTTTCAAGAGGGAATCCCAACAAGAAGTATTCCTTCGGGAATCACACCATGTTGAGACACCTTAAAGATGTACACAGAAGGACACATGCTCGACATACTGAAGGTAACCCTTCAGTAAGTCAACCAAGCACATCCACAGCAGCTCAGCCTGGTCCATCATCTGCAGGGCCGAGTCCTTCTTCTGCAGGTCAGGTGAGCCCTTCATCTGTGGTGGGAGCATCTCCTTTTTCTTCTCCTCTGGAAACAAACCATCGTTTTTTGAGGGTTGAAATACGGTGCGCCACTTGTCATGATCTAATTTGTCATACGGAGACCAGTGTTTCCCTAGTGAACAATAAAATAGATCAGCACATTTGTCGTACCGACTAATATTCCCATTCTTTCTTTCCTCTGTCCCTGCATGAACACAATGGCTTTTGTAAGAGCCAACCTTACCTTTCATCTATTTTTTATATATGTTTTTAAAACTTTTTTTTGATTTTTTTTTTACCGTACGTGTACGGTACGCGTAATTATTTATTTTTTTTTAAAAAAAACACTAAAAATCAATTATCACATTACAAGGTCCTTGAGAGACTACAATGAAAAACTGAAAATGTGATTGTGGAGAAGTGGAAAAAAGGGACCATGAAATTTTTGACTTACCATACCCACTCAAAAAAATATTTATTAATTTAAATTTAATTTTAATTGCTTTAAAAATGGTTCTAGTTTTCGAAAATTTTCTATCTCAATCTGAAAAAAAAGAAAAAAGTATTAATATTTAATAAAACATTTTATAATACAGTACACATATTTACATATTTTTCAAAAAAATTTTTTGCCTTTTTTTGCTGTTTTCAGAATATATTGCATTTCACTATAAATTGTGAAAGCAATTGCATTCATCATTTAACAGCGGGCAAAAAAAAAATTAACAATCTCAAAGATTGTTTTAAAAAAGCCCACAATCTCTTTTTGCATAAACATAACTTTATAGAAATGCATAATATTCTTAAAAAATATCATCTAATATCAATACTTATTTCTTTAAAATACCGTCTGACATTTTTGTTTCAGAAGTATAATCACAAAAATATATCTCAAATAACTCCACAATACATCTGATTCCATTTCCTTTAGGCCAAATAGTAATTTTAAAATTCTTTTTTGATTAAATTTCCAATGGTAATCCAATAAAAATCTAAAGTTTAAATTGTACAGATCTCACCGATTGTCTGTAACATTTTGGTTTCCGAAAGATTAATTAATAATTAAATAAGTCCACAATAGAATTGTTTACCTTTCCGCATGGCCAAATAGTAATTTTAAAAATCTTTTTGGAATAAATTTCCAATGGCAATCCAATAACATTCCAAAATTTAAATTGTGCAGATGTTACCGATTTTTTCTAAATTTTTGGTTTTCCAAAGTTTCATTAAAAATTGAAAAAGTCCACATTACAATTGGTTATCTTTCCATTAGGCCAAATGATAATTTGTAAAATCATTTTTTTTTAAAATTCCAATGGTAATCCAATAAAATGGTAAAATTGTTTTGTACAGATCTTGCCAAGTCTCTCTAAAATTTTGGTTTCAGGAAGATTAGATAGGAATTTGCTAAATCAAAAGGCAAACGTTGCTTAAAAATCAATTGGGAATCATTACACAGTGTCCAGCCTTTTTCACATTTAAGATAAACTGTGTAATGACCAGAAGTTACAGTAGGTCCATCATGGAAAATTATTGCAACTGTTACAAAAGTTTTTCCTGAAATTGATAATTGCTGTCCTGTAAACTTCTTTATTAAAGTATCTAATTTGGAACCATCAGCTTTACAGCGTTGCATCATTAAAATTACATACTGTCCGTATTCTTTTAAAATTAACGTTGAAAACATGTCAGATTGACACTCACTGCATTCCATGCTATGATTAGCATCTTTAACTAATTTAGCAAAAGTGACTGTTTTACTTTCTGGCAATGTTAAATAAATAAACCTTTCAGAATCAACATTAGAGCCACATATATTATAACAGTTTTCACAACTATGTTCCCATTTATAAGAGAGACCAAATAAATTTTCAATGGGAACCCCTTCTTCTTCCAGTACCTGAAGAAAAAACATCAAGAATTCCTGTGCGTCTTGCTGTACATTTTGAGAAAACTGTGTTCGTCCTGAACATACATCTAAAAGTTTTCTAATTTCAGTAGCACTTTCTATTTGAGTTTTATCATTACTCAGCTTTTGAAAAAGGAGACTCAACTCAGAACAGAATCTTTTTCCCTGATTTACTATTATCTGCTCTTGCACACTTTCCAGATAAAATGCAACATTCAGCACTACATTAGCGTAGCAGTTGACACCAGAGCTATTTTCAAAATGACATCCTACAACCTGTTCTTCATTTTCCTTTTTCTTTTTGCTTGCAATTACATCACTCCTCTTTTTTTTCCTCCTCTCTACATCTTCATTACAGATATTCTCATTTCTCCTTTTATGAGAAACTACACGTTTCTCCAACACAGGATACTGACCTAAATGAGGAGCATAGCTTCTTCTTAATCTATTATACTCCTTTACACAATTTGTATCAGCACTAACTTTTGAGTCATCAAAGTCTATCATGAATAAACCTGATAATGTTTTCACTCGTGACAAAGCAACATATGCCATAACTTCTTTGAACACAGTTGAACCAATGTTCACAAATGCACAATCTACAGTCAATCCTTGAGACTTGTGAATAGTTACAGCATATGCTAGAGAAAACGGAAACTGCTTCCTACGTACATATAAGTCTTTCACAAGCATGAAACGAACTGAACAACGACAAATATCTTTAACTTCTTCTATCTGATCAAATTTTATTTTTAAACATTCAATTCCATCTTTTTTCTGATAATTAATAAAACCCACAACTCTTCCCATAGCTCCATTAACTAAACCTTTTTCAACATCCAAATTTCTCCTTAAAAATACTCTACAGTTCATGCAAACATATAGATTTTTTTCTAATCCAGCTGTTTTGGAAATGTTCTTCTCTAGTGAATCCAATTTATTTTTCAGTGTGCTTGTTAATGTGATAGTAATTCTTCCATCCTCAATTTTGTCCACTGCTTCCAATTTCCTGATATCTTCCTTTTCCAATTTCAAAAGCTCCTCATTGAATATTGAGCATTCACGTAGAGTTGGCATTAAGCAGATGACACTTTTCTTTTCTGCAATGTTCTTGTATATCTTCTCTGCAACTATTTCTTCCTTTGGAAATAAATTATGTAGCAACCGACTCTGTAATGCTTTTGTGCCAGCTTCAGTGAGTAGTCCAATTCTGATATCTTTCAGAATACTTCCATATTCTTCATCGTTTGCTTGTCTCATATTGGTAGTGAGGTCCTTGTACTCAAAGAAGGACCAAATATTTGCATTACCGATGCTTCCCAATTACTTCTTTGTGTCTTCATGTGTCACAGTATTAAACACTGGTTGTCCTTTAACTGGAGTAAGCTGTAGAAGATCCCCAAAAACTATGACATGTTTTCCACCAAATAACACGTCATAGTCTGTCCTTAGAATTTGCTGCATTCTTAAATGCACAAAGGCAAGCATTAAGTTTGATACCATGCTCACCTCATCAATAATGAGAACTTGCATCTTCTTCAATACTCTTGAAACTCCCAAGCATGCTTCTCCAGTTAGCTTGTTGTATTGTATTTTGTTCTCATGCTCCACTGGTAACATTAGCAAACGATGTAAGGTGATTCCTTTTATGTTATATGCTGCTAACCCAGTTGGAGCAGTAACCACACAAGACAAAGTAGAATCCGTTTTTTGCTGTAGGTAGCTTCTGATGACTTTTATTAAGAAACTTTTTCCAGTTCCAGCTTGTCCACTTACATACATCCTGATTGGATGAAATGATGTGCATGAGCACTCTTTTTTTTCATGTAGAAATCCGTGATCAATTTTGTTTCTGATCTCTTCATAAATTTGTTGCTGCTCTTCGTTCAGTTGTCTTTCCAAATTTTGTAAGTCTATAAATTCTTCTTGAGCTTGATTCATAGCCGTTTCCACTTCATTCATGGCTATTGATGCTTCATTTTCAACGATTGGTTGTCCTAGGGGATCTTGACTGAGTGTTCCTGAACTTTGGCTGTCCTGAGAACTGTCTCTAGCTACTTCTGCTGCAATTGTAGTTTCCTGTTCAATTTCTTCATTTAACATTTGCAGATAAGTTGAGAATGTACTGCATTGTATGCTGTCTTTGCAAGCATTAAAAGAATCTTCATAGCTTTGAAATTCTCCCAGTAGTTCATCCTCTGTACGCCATGGTTTAAACAGCTGTAAAAGAGCCAAGTAGTAAAATTCCTTTTTGTCAGTACTGTCGCAACTCAGCTTCCTGTGATTTATCAAACTTCCTTTTGTTTGCTTCACCAAACATCCTTCCTCACCAATGACTTTATATTTTCCATTGTTGATGTCTTCTGCGGCTTTCCGTGAATAAATGTAGTTCTGCAGCACTTCATAAAGACACATGTTCTCCAGATGATGACTTCTCTTTGGGTAAAATGTGTCCAACATGTTTGATTTCAAAATATCTGTACTTTCTGGGTCATTCTCGGCCAAATATTCAATTTCTCCAACAGATTTCAGTACCCGATTTCTCATTGCTGCAAGGCCTAAACTTGCCCAAATTATTCTTCTTGATTTCGAGTAGAGACTTGCAGAAGATAACCTATCTGAACATTCGTAGGATCCAATTTCTCGATGCGATAACATCTTTAAACTGAAACTGTACAGCTTCTTACTGACAGTCTTCTCGTGAGAAATCTCTTCCCACATTTCTTTCAATTCAGTTTTTTCAGATTTCGTAATGTAAGACGTTACATATCGAGCAACAGCAATGGAATTGTCAGCTACATACTGTATATCCATGTTAGCATTCCACATGGATAAAATGACTAGGTTGTAGTCATTTATATTTTTTGATTCTTCTTTTCTTTTAAGGTTGTAGGTATTCTTAGGTGATTTTCTTGTGATAGTATGTCTCACAGATGACATAAAACTGTTTACTCTTCCATTTGAAAGAACAGGTCTAGGAAATCCAAATCGACATTTAGTGTAGTATTTATCTTTGCTCTTGTATTTCCGTCGACAGTATTTTCCACACCGATGACTTTGGAAACGTAAAACTTGCTCCTTTAACTTTTTCTCTTCTGTGCTTTTTGGTATAGCACATGTTGCATATTCTTCAATGTAAGATAACACTGCTTCATCAGCATCTGTTCCAAACTTTGGGGCATCCTTGATCCACAACAGCATATGAATATGAGGAGCACCTCTTGCCTGGTACTCTTTTCTCCAAAAGAAATCCACTACTTCTCCTAGAGGTGGATTTTTTTTATTGCAGATGAAGGACATCATAGCCTCAAATCTATGATTGAAATATCTGCAAACATTAACCGGATCCAATGAGCACAGTTCTCCTGCTGTCTTGTATTCGATGTTTTTAATGTTTGAATTTGCCTCTCGTAGAAAATCCAGTAAATCATCCCAAGCGTACTCAGCACAGCTTAGGGTAACGAACCATGTTGGTGTTCCTAAATTCCGTAACATGCATTTTAATTCACCATGGCGTCGGTACCAATATTCATTTGTCCCACGCTGACAAGCCATCAGATTGATCAGTTGTGTTTCCAAATGATCATCTCGGTGCTGCACTTTCTCCATAAAATCCTTAGCAGACACATTTTGTAAATGTACTCCACTTTTTAAAATGTGATTTACTGCATATGATAATGCAGACAAGTCGCTTTCAAATAAAAGATGGAACAAATAAGGAATACTTTGTCGAAATCTTGGATCTTCTGCATATAGTCTTGTAGTCCGATACTCAGAAGCTGGAATCTGTTCTGGACGTTCATCGTATCGTCCTCCTTTTCCTTTAGGAAACAGCTGGGGAAAACATCGAGCTTCCAAGCTCTCCTCCCATACACTCACGGGAGTTCCTTTTGCTTTCTTCATCTGAAACAGATCAATATTGTCTCCCATAACTTCTTTTGAATGAAGAGGATGTATGCTAAAATGTTCATAAATTTCTTCTTCCTTTGACTTGTCCACTTTTTCAATTTGTCCAGTTGGTGTTTCTGTGTCTTCTTGTAAATCTTCTTCTTCTTCTATATAAATTGATTCATACCATTTGTTATTCCTTTTCAAATACAAATTTGCTCTTTGTACTTTCCGTACATCTACCAGCTCCTGCCAAATCTTCTTATTCTTTGTAGGTACACCATTAACCAGAATAACTAATGGTTCAGTTTCCAAAGTATCTGCATCAATAGTTTCCATATTTTTTTTCAAATCCAAGGGCAAATACACCACTCTACCTTTTAAACCTCTCAGTAAATCTGAAGGAGGTAATTTACCAGTTTTGGGCTCCATACGTACTATGGTCTGGAACGGATGAACACATTGAATAAGTATAGACTCATAAGTATTTAATTCAGAAAGTTCGGCAGGAATAACATCCAATTCTAAATTATTATGTACAGCTCTGGTCGGCATTCTCTTCTAATTTGTTGTAACAGTATTTACAAATACGCTGAACTTCACCCAATTCAAACAATTTTCAAGAAATATATATGTGGCAAAATCCTTCCACTTATAATTATCTTCATTTTCACTTTTTCTATAGAGATCAACATACCTGGTTTGTTTTCTATAATGAGTTCTGCGGCAACAAATACAAGTAATATTTGGTCTTTCATTAGAGATTTTTTCAAATTTTGTTATGTGATCATTAAATGTCTTACTTACAAATGGTTCTACATTCTCTTCCACTTCTTCCTCATTTACTGTGTCCTTTTCTGCACTGTTTTGTTCAGGACCAAAGTAACAAAACTGAATTTCATCAACAACCTTCTCTACATCTGATACTGACCCACGGAACAGAGCCCTATTCAATTCATCTAACTTTATTGCTGGACTTTTAGCAAAATACAACCGTCTCACAAACTTTCTCATTTCAGTATGATGAACAGCCAGCATTCTAAAATGATGGAAAACACTATTACACACTTTTCTAGATAGACAAGCCAGAGAATGACCCTGCAAACCAGTATTCTCTCTCACTCTGCATGGATCTAGACTTTGAAGCACCTTAATCTTCTGTTTTACACTTTTTTTACTATATTCTCTTAGAAACTCACGAAATTTATCAATAGATTCCTGACGCACAGTGCAAATACTACTACAATTCCAAGTGTACACTGGGGCTTTAGGACGTCTCCCCATAGCCTCATCCGCCATCACTTGTACCTCATGTCTTGGAACCATTATCTCCTTCTCCATTATGCAACCATTTTTCACTTCGTAAGCACGACCTCTGGTGTCAACTGCATGCAGCAAACTATTACTTTGAAAATAGCTCTCTTCATTAAAAAAAGGTTTACTACTTGAACTATGCATCCATTTTCCTAAAAACACTTTACAAAAGTTTGTTCTGTTCACTACTCTTTTCCTTTTGCTTTGTGATTTCAGTACATTAACCATTTTATCTAATGTACGCATCCTATTCAACATTAAAATGAATAGTTTCCTTTTTAATTCTAATGCCTTTGCTGCAATGGCTTCAATTTCTTTTTTTCTCTTGTAAAATTTAGCCTTTTGCTTATATTTCCTCACATCCTTTATCAAATTGGACATAACTCTTCTCTGAAACATTTTTCTACGTATCTCTTTAAACGCTGTTTTTCTGTTTAAGTTAATCTTTTTAGTTGCAGAAGGTATATTTGCATTAACTAAATTCTCAATTTTTTCCTGTCCTTTTCTATTGAAAACATTCTTTCCAGTACAGACATTTTGTACATTTTTCCTTTTTTTGAATATGTTCTTTAAAAAATCTTTTGTCTGCTTACCAGAAGATTTTTTCTTTTTCCCAACATGAGCATCTCCAACTAACTTAGGTCCTCCAGTTGTCTTCAAATATAGGTTTTTTTGTGGTCTTTCTTTACTCTGGATTTTGTAGGCATCTTAAATTTTGTTCACTGCTCTTCAGCAATACCTGAAAAAAATTAAAAAAAAAATTCCTTTATTTTATTTAAATATATTACTACATTTTTTATGTTCTTTAGAAATCTTAAAATACTATAAACCCCTTTCCTATAAATGAAAATCACAATAACACCTTCACAAATTAAATATCTAAAAATAATTCCTGTGTGCACACAAAGTCATGCTTTGAAATTAGACAGAAAACGAAATTTCTTTGCCAATTGCAAAGCATACTTTCTACTACTTTTTAGGCAAGTGAAAAGTACTTTTACAGACTGACACATTATGAATCCACTTTTCAGATTCTTAAAAAAGCACATGTCCAAACTGCTTTTTCAGACCAGCACCATGTATAACCTGGGTGACTGACTACACTCCAGCAAGGGCAACCAGCCTTAGTGATGCTGAATGTTTTTGCATTACTGACTGAAACCTCAAACCCCACTCGCTTGTGAATACTGTGCATGATTCCACAGGGTAAGCAGCTGGGTGTGTGCTAAGAGTGTGCTTCTGCACAAAAAAATGGCTCCCCCTTTCCATCTAATGCAACTGTGAAATCACCAGAGCAATACGCAATAAATCTCTGCCTGTAATTCCTCTTTGCACACAGAGTCATGTTTTCATATTAGTCACAAAACGAAATTTCTTTGCCAATTTGAAAGCACACTTACTACTCTTTTTTTTGGCAAGTGATAAACACTTTTACAGACTGACACATTTTAAACCAACTTTTCAGATTCTTAAAAAAGCACATGTCCAAACTGCTTTTTCAGACCAGCACCATGTGTAACCTGGGTGACTGACTACACTCCAGCAAGGGCAACCAGCCTTAGTGATGCTGAATGTATTTGCATTACTGACTGAAACCTCAAACCCCACTCGCTTGTGAATACTGTGCATGATTCCACAGGGTAAGCAGCTGGGTGTGTGCTAAGAGTCTGCTTCTGCACCAAAAAAATGGCTCCCCCTTTCCATCTAATGCAACTGTGAAATCACCAGAGCAATACGCAATAAATCTCTGCCTGTAATTCCTCTTTGCACAGAGAGTCATGTTTTCATATTAGTCACAAAACGAAATTTCTTTGCCAATTTGAAAGCACACTTACTACTCTTTTTTTGGCAAGTGATAAACACTTTTACAGACTGACACATTTTGAATCCACTTTTTAGATTCTTAAAAAAGCACATGTCCAAACTGCTTTTTCAGACCAGCACCATGTGTAACCTGGGTGACTGACTACACTCCAGCAAGGGCAACCAGCCTTAGTGATGCTGAATGTATTTGCATTACTGACTGAAACCTCAAACCCCACTCGCTTGTGAATACTGTGCATGATTCCACAGGGTAAGCAGCTGGGTGTGTGCTAAGAGTCTGCTTCTGCACAAAAAAATGGCTCCCCCTTTCCATCTAATGCAACTGTGAAATCACCAGAGCAATATGCAATAAATCTCTGCCTGTAATTCCTCTTTGCACACAGAGTCATGTTTTCATATTAGTCACAAAACGAAATTTCTTTGCCAATTTGAAAGCACACTTACTACTCTTTTTTTTGGCAAGTGATAAACACTTTTACAGACTGACACATTATGAATCCACTTTTCAGATTCTTAAAAAAGCACATGTCCAAACTGCTTTTTCAGACCAGCACCATGTGTAACCTGGGTGACTGACTACACTCCAGCAAGGGCAACCAGCCTTAGTGATGCTGAATGTATTTGCATTACTGACTGAAACCTCAAACCCCACTCGCTTGTGAATTCTGTGCATGATTCCACAGGGTAAGCAGCTGGGTGTGTGCTAAGAGTCTGCTTCTGCACCAAAAAATGGCTCCCCCTTTCCATCTAATGCAAGTGTGAAATCACCAGAGCAATACGCAATAAATCTCTGCCTGTAATTCCTCTATGCACACAGAGTCATGTTTTCATATTAGTCACAAAACGAAATTTCTTTGCCCATTTGAAAGCACACTTACTACTCTTTTTTTTGGCAAGTGATAAACACTTTTACAGACTGACACATTATGAATCCACTTTTCAGATTCTTAAAAAAGCACATGTCCAAACTGCTTTTTCAGACCAGCACCATGTGTAACCTGGGTGACTGACTACACTCCAGCAAGGGCAACCAGCCTTAGTGATGCTGAATGTATTTGCATTACTGACTGAAACCTCAAACCCCACTCGCTTGTGAATACTGTGCATGATTCCACAGGGTAAGCAGCTGGGTGTGTGCTAAGAGTCTGCTTCTGCACAAAAAAATGGCTCCCCCTTTCCATCTAATGCAACTGTGAAATCACCAGAGCAATACGCAATAAATCTCTGCCTGTAATTCCTTTTTGCACACAGAGTCATGTTTTCATATTAGTCACAAAACGATATTTCTTTGCCAATTTGAAAGCACACTTACTACTCTTTTTTTTGGCAAGTGATAAACACTTTTACAGACTGACACATTTTGAATCCACTTTTCAGATTCTTAAAAAAGCACATGTCCAAACTGCTTTTTCAGACCAGCACCATGTGTAACCTGGGTGACTGACTACACTCCAGCAAGGGCAACCAGCCTTAGTGATGCTGAATGTATTTGCATTACTGACTGAAACCTCAAACCCCACTCGCTTGTGAATACTGTGCATGATTCCACAGGGTAAGCAGCTGGGTGTGTGCTAAGAGTCTGCTTCTGCACCAAAAAATGGCTCCCCCTTTCCATCTAATGCAACTGTGAAATCACCAGAGCAATACGCAATAAATCTCTGCCTGTAATTCCTCTTTGCACACAGAGTCATGTTTTCATATTAGTCACAAAACGAAATTTCTTTGCCAATTTGAAAGCACACTTACTACTCTTTTTTTTGGCAAGTGATAAACACTTTTACAGACTGACACATTTTAAACCAACTTTTCAGATTCTTAAAAAAGCACATGTCCAAACTGCTTTTTCAGACCAGCACCATGTGTAACCTGGGTGACTGACTACACTCCAGCAAGGGCAACCAGCCTTAGTGATGCTGAATGTATTTGCATTACTGACTGAAACCTCAAACCCCACTCGCTTGTGAATACTGTGCATGATTCCACAGGGTAAGCAGCTGGGTGTGTGCTAAGAGTCTGCTTCTGCACCAAAAAAATGGCTCCCCCTTTCCATCTAATGCAACTGTGAAATCACCAGAGCAATACGCAATAAATCTCTGCCTGTAATTCCTCTTTGCACACAGAGTCATGTTTTCATATTAGTCACAAAACGAAATTTCTTTGCCAATTTGAAAGCACACTTACTACTCTTTTTTTTGGCAAGTGATAAACACTTTTACAGACTGACACATTTTGAATCCACTTTTTAGATTCTTAAAAAAGCACATGTCCAAACTGCTTTTTCAGACCAGCACCATGTGTAACCTGGGTGACTGACTACACTCCAGCAAGGGCAACCAGCCTTAGTGATGCTGAATGTATTTGCATTACTGACTGAAACCTCAAACCCCACTCGCTTGTGAATACTGTGCATGATTCCACAGGGTAAGCAGCTGGGTGTGTGCTAAGAGTCTGCTTCTGCACAAAAAAATGGCTCCCCCTTTCCATCTAATGCAACTGTGAAATCACCAGATCAATATGCAATAAATCTCTGCCTGTAATTCCTCTTTGCACACAGAGTCATGTTTTCATATTAGTCACAAAACGAAATTTCTTTGCCAATTTGAAAGCACACTTACTACTCTTTTTTTTGGCAAGTGATAAACACTTTTACAGACTGACACATTATGAATCCACTTTTCAGATTCTTAAAAAAGCACATGTCCAAACTGCTTTTTCAGACCAGCACCATGTGTAACCTGGGTGACTGACTACACTCCAGCAAGGGCAACCAGCCTTAGTGATGCTGAATGTATTTGCATTACTGACTGAAACCTCAAACCCCACTCGCTTGTGAATACTGTGCATGATTCCACAGGGTAAGCAGCTGGGTGTGTGCTAAGAGTCTGCTTCTGCACCAAAAAATGGCTCCCCCTTTCCATCTAATGCAAGTGTGAAATCACCAGAGCAATACGCAATAAATCTCTGCCTGTAATTCCTCTTTGCACACAGAGTCATGTTTTCATATTAGTCACAAAACGAAATTTCTTTGCCAATTTGAAAGCACACTTACTACTCTTTTTTTTGGCAAGTGATAAACACTTTTACAGACTGACACATTATGAATCCACTTTTCAGATTCTTAAAAAAGCACATGTCCAAACTGCTTTTTCAGACCAGCACCATGTGTAACCTAGGTGACTGACTACACTCCAGCAAGGGCAACCAGCCTTAGTGATGCTGAATGTATTTGCATTACTGACTGAAACCTCAAACCCCACTCGCTTGTGAATACTGTGCATGATTCCACAGGGTAAGCAGCTGGGTGTGTGCTAAGAGTCTGCTTCTGCACAAAAAAATGGCTCCCCCTTTCCATCTAATGCAACTGTGAAATCACCAGAGCAATACGCAATAAATCTCTGCCTGTAATTCCTTTTTGCACACAGAGTCATGTTTTCATATTAGTCACAAAACGATATTTCTTTGCCAATTTGAAAGCACACTTACTACTCTTTTTTTTGGCAAGTGATAAACACTTTTACAGACTGACACATTTTGAATCCACTTTTCAGATTCTTAAAAAAGCACATGTCCAAACTGCTTTTTCAGACCAGCACCATGTGTAACCTGGGTGACTGACTACACTCCAGCAAGGGCAACCAGCCTTAGTGATGCTGAATGTATTTGCATTACTGACTGAAACCTCAAACCTCAAACCCCACTCGCTTGTGAATACTGTGCATGATTCCACAGGGTAAGCAGCTGGGTGTGTGCTAAGAGTCTGCTTCTGCACCAAAAAATGGCTCCCCCTTTCCATCTAATGCAACTGTGAAATCACCAGAGCAATACGCAATAAATCTCTGCCTGTAATTCCTTTTTGCACACAGAGTCATGTTTTCATATTAGTCACAAAACGAAATTTCTTTGCCAATTTGAAAGCACACTTACTACTCTTTTTTTTGGCAAGTGATAAACACTTTTAAAGACTGACACATTTTGAATCCACTTTTCAGATTCTTAAAAAAGCACATTTCCAAACTGCTTTTTCAGACCAGCACCATGTGTAACCTGGGTGACTGACTACACTCCAGCAAGGGCAACCAACCTTAGTGATGCTGAATGTATTTGCATTACTGACTGAAACCTCAAACCCCACTCGCTTGTGAATACTGTGCATGATTCCACAGGGTAAGCAGCTGGGTGTGTGCTAAGAGTCTGCTTCTGCACCAAAAAATGGCTCCCCCTTTCCATCTAATGCAAGTGTGAAATCACCAGAGCAATACGCAATAAATCTCTGCCTGTAATTCCTCTTTGCACACAGAGTCATGTTTTCATATTAGTCACAAAACGAAATTTCTTTGCCAATTTGAAAGCACACTTACTACTCTTTTTTTTGGCAAGTGATAAACACTTTTACAGACTGACACATTATGAATCCACTTTTCAGATTCTTAAAAAAGCACATGTCCAAACTGCTTTTTCAGACCAGCACCATGTGTAACCTGGGTGACTGACTACACTCCAGCAAGGGCAACCAGCCTTAGTGATGCTGAATGTATTTGCATTACTGACTGAAACCTCAAACCCCACTCGCTTGTGAATACTGTGCATGATTCCACAGGGTAAGCAGCTGGGTGTGTGCTAAGAGTCTGCTTCTGCACAAAAAAATGGCTCCCCCTTTCCATCTAATGCAACTGTGAAATCACCAGAGCAATACGCAATAAATCTCTGCCTGTAATTCCTTTTTGCACACAGAGTCATGTTTTCATATTAGTCACAAAACGATATTTCTTTGCCAATTTGAAAGCACACTTACTACTCTTTTTTTGGCAAGTGATAAACACTTTTACAGACTGACACATTTTGAATCCACTTTTCAGATTCTTAAAAAAGCACATGTCCAAACTGCTTTTTCAGACCAGCACCATGTGTAACCTGGGTGACTGACTACACTCCAGCAAGGGCAACCAGCCTTAGTGATGCTGAATGTATTTGCATTACTGACTGAAACCTCAAACCCCACTCGCTTGTGAATACTGTGCATGATTCCACAGGGTAAGCAGCTGGGTGTGTGCTAAGAGTCTGCTTCTGCACCAAAAAATGGCTCCCCCTTTCCATCTAATGCAACTGTGAAATCACCAGAGCAATACGCAATAAATCTCTGCCTGTAATTCCTCTTTGCACACAGAGTCATGTTTTCATATTAGTCACAAAACGAAATTTCTTTGCCAATTTGAAAGCACACTTACTACTCTTTTTTTTGGCAAGTGATAAACACTTTTACAGACTGACACATTTTAAACCAACTTTTCAGATTCTTAAAAAAGCACATGTCCAAACTGCTTTTTCAGACCAGCACCATGTGTAACCTGGGTGACTGACTACACTCCAGCAAGGGCAACCAGCCTTAGTGATGCTGAATGTATTCGCATTACTGACTGAAACCTCAAACCCCACTCGCTTGTGAATAATGTGCATGATTCCACAGGGTAAGCAGCTGGGTGTGTGCTAAGAGTCTGCTTTTGCACCAAAAAAATGGCTCCCCCTTTCCATCTAATGCAACTGTGAAATCACCAGAGCAATATGCAATAAATCTCTGCCTGTAATTCCTCTTTGCATACAGAGTCATGTTTTCATATTAGTCACAAAACGAAATTTCTTTGCCAATTTGAAAGCACACTTACTACTCTTTTTTTTGGCAAGTGATAAACACTTTTACAGACTGACACATTTTGAATCCACTTTTTAGATTCTTAAAAAAGCACATTTCCAAACTGCTTTTTCAGACCAGCACCATGTGTAACCTGGGTGACTGACTACACTCCAGCAAGGGCAACCAGCCTTAGTGATGCTGAATGTATTTGCATTACTGACTGAAACCTCAAACCCCACTCGCTTGTGAATACTGTGCATGATTCCACAGGGTAAGCAGCTGGGTGTGTGCTAAGAGCCTGCTTCTGCACAAAAAAATGGCTCCCCCTTTCCATCTAATGCAACTGTGAAATCACCAGAGCAATATGCAATACATCTCTGCCTGTAATTCCTCTTTGCACACAGAGTCATGTTTTCATATTAGTCACAAAACGAAATTTCTTTGCCAATTTGAAAGCACACTTACTACTCTTTTTTTTGGCAAGTGATAAACACTTTTACAGACTGACACATTATGAATCCACTTTTCAGATTCTTAAAAAAGCACATGTCCAAACTGCTTTTTCAGACCAGCACCATGTGTAACCTGGGTGACTGACTACACTCCAGCAAGGGCAACCAGCCTTAGTGATGCTGAATGTATTTGCATTACTGACTGAAACCTCAAACCCCACTCGCTTGTGAATACTGTGCATGATTCCACAGGGTAAGCAGCTGGGTGTGTGCTAAGAGTCTGCTTCTGCACCAAAAAATGGCTCCCCCTTTCCATCTAATGCAAGTGTGAAATCACCAGAGCAATACGCAATAAATCTCTGCCTGTAATTCCTCTTTGCACACAGAGTCATGTTTTCATATTAGTCACAAAACAAAATTTCTTTGCCAATTTGAAAGCACACTTACTACTCTTTTTTTTGGCAAGTGATAAACACTTTTACAGACTGACACATTATGAATCCACTTTTCAGATTCTTAAAAAAGCACATGTCCAAACTGCTTTTTCAGACCAGCACCATGTGTAACCTGGGTGACTGACTACACTCCAGCAAGGGCAACCAGCCTTAGTGATGCTGAATGTATTTGCATTACTGACTGAAACCTCAAACCCCACTCGCTTGTGAATACTGTGCATGATTCCACAGGGTAAGCAGCTGGGTGTGTGCTAAGAGTCTGCTTCTGCACAAAAAAATGGCTCCCCCTTTCCATCTAATGCAACTGTGAAATCACCAGAGCAATACGCAATAAATCTCTGCCTGTAATTCCTTTTTGCACACAGAGTCATGTTTTCATATTAGTCACAAAACGATATTTCTTTGCCAATTTGAAAGCACACTTACTACTCTTTTTTTTGGCAAGTGATAAACACTTTTACAGACTGACACATTTTGAATCCACTTTTCAGATTCTTAAAAAAGTACATGTCCAAACTGCTTTTTCAGACCAGCACCATGTGTAACCTGGGTGACTGACTACACTCCAGCAAGGGCAACCAGCCTTAGTGATGCTGAATGTATTTGCATTACTGACTGAAACCTCAAACCCCACTCGCTTGTGAATACTGTGCATTATTCCACAGGGTAAGCAGCTGGGTGTGTGCTAAGAGTCTGCTTCTGCACAAAAAAATGGCTCCCCCTTTCCATCTAATGCAACTGTGAAATCACCAGAGCAATACGCAATAAATCTCTGCCTGTAATTCCTTTTTGCACACAGAGTCATGTTTTCATATTAGTCACAAAACGAAATTTCTTTGCCAATTTGAAAGCACATTTACTACTCTTTTTTTCGGCAAGTGATAAACACTTTTACAGACTGACACATTTTGAATCCACTTTTCAGATTCTTAAAAAAGCACATTTCCAAACAGCTTTTTCAGACCAGCACCATGTGTAACCTGGGTGACTGACTACACTCCAGCAAGGGCAACCAGCCTTAGTGATGCTGAATGTATTTGCATTACTGACTGAAACCTCAAACCCCACTCGCTTGTGAATACTGTGCATGATTCCACAGGGTAAGCAGCTGGGTGTGTTCTAAGAGTCTGCTTCTGCACCAAAAAATGGCTCCCCCTTTCCATCTAATGCAACTGTGAAATCACCAGAGCAATACGCAATAAATCTCTGCCTGTAATTCCTTTTTGCACACAGAGTCATGTTTTCATATTAGTCACAAAACGAAATTTCTTTGCCAATTTGAAAGCACACTTACTACTCTTTTTTTTGGCAAGTGATAAACACTTTTACAGACTGACACATTTTGAATCCACTTTTCAGATTCTTAAAAAAGCACATGTCCAAACTGCTTTTTCAGACCAGCACCATGTGTAACCTGGGTGACTGACTACACTCCAGCAAGGGCAACCAGCCTTAGTGATGCTGAATGTATTTGCATTACTGACTGAAACCTCAAACCCCACTCGCTTGTGAATACTGTGCATGATTCCACAGGGTAAGCAGCTGGGTGTGTGCTAAGAGTCTGCTTCTGCACAAAAAAATGGCTCCCCCTTTCCATCTAATGCAACTGTGAAATCACCAGAGCAATATGCAATAAATCTCTGCCTGTAATTCCTCTTTGCACACAGAGTCATGTTTTCATATTAGTCACAAAACGAAATTTCTTTGCCAATTTGAAAGCACACTTACTACTCTTTTTTTTGGCAAGTGATAAACACTTTTACAGACTGACACATTATGAATCCACTTTTCAGATTCTTAAAAAAGCACATGTCCAAACTGCTTTTTCAGACCAGCACCATGTGTAACCTGGGTGACTGACTACACTCCAGCAAGGGCAACCAGCCTTAGTGATGCTGAATGTATTTGCATTACTGACTGAAACCTCAAACCCCACTCGCTTGTGAATACTGTGCATGATTCCACAGGGTAAGCAGCTGGGTGTGTGCTAAGAGTCTGCTTCTGCACCAAAAAATGGCTCCCCCTTTCCATCTAATGCAAGTGTGAAATCACCAGAGCAATACGCAATAAATCTCTGCCTGTAATTCCTCTTTGCACACAGAGTCATGTTTTCATATTAGTCACAAAACGAAATTTCTTTGCCAATTTGAAAGCACACTTACTACTCTTTTTTTTGGCAAGTGATAAACACTTTTACAGACTGACACATTATGAATCCACTTTTCAGATTCTTAAAAAAGCACATGTCCAACCTGCTTTTTCAGACCAGCACCATGTGTAACCTAGGTGACTGACTACACTCCAGCAAGGGCAACCAGCCTTAGTGATGCTGAATGTATTTGCATTACTGACTGAAACCTCAAACCCCACTCGCTTGTGAATACTGTGCATGATTCCACAGGGTAAGCAGCTGGGTGTGTGCTAAGAGTCTGCTTCTGCACAAAAAAATGGCTCCCCCTTTCCATCTAATGCAACTGTGAAATCACCAGAGCAATACGCAATAAATCTCTGCCTGTAATTCCTTTTTGCACACAGAGTCATGTTTTCATATTAGTCACAAAACGATATTTCTTTGCCAATTTGAAAGCACACTTACTACTCTTTTTTTTGGCAAGTGATAAACACTTTTACAGACTGACACATTTTGAATCCACTTTTCAGATTCTTAAAAAAGCACATGTCCAAACTGCTTTTTCAGACCAGCACCATGTGTAACCTGGGTGACTGACTACACTCCAGCAAGGGCAACCAACCTTAGTGATGCTGAATGTATTTGCATTACTGACTGAAACCTCAAACCCCACTCGCTTGTGAATACTGTGCATGATTCCACAGGGTAAGCAGCTGGGTGTGGGCTAAGAGTCTGCTTCTGCACCAAAAAATGGCTCCGCCTTTCCATCTAATGCAAGTGTGAAATCACCAGAGCAATACGCAATAAATCTCTGCCTGTAATTCCTCTTTGCACACAGAGTCATGTTTTCATATTAGTCACAAAACGAAATTTCTTTGCCAATTTGAAAGCACACTTACTACTCTTTTTTTTGGCAAGTGATAAACACTTTTACAGACTGACACATTATGAATCCACTTTTCAGATTCTTAAAAAAGCACATGTCCAAACTGCTTTTTCAGACCAGCACCATGTGTAACCTGGGTGACTGACTACACTCCAGCAAGGGCAACCAGCCTTAGTGATGCTGAATGTATTTGCATTACTGACTGAAACCTCAAACCCCACTCGCTTGTGAATACTGTGCATGATTCCACAGGGTAAGCAGCTGGGTGTGTGCTAAGAGTCTGCTTCTGCACAAAAAAATGGCTCCCCCTTTCCATCTAATGCAACTGTGAAATCACCAGAGCAATACGCAATAAATCTCTGCCTGTAATTCCTTTTTGCACACAGAGTCATGTTTTCATATTAGTCACAAAACGATATTTCTTTGCCAATTTGAAAGCACACTTACTACTCTTTTTTTTGGCAAGTGATAAACACTTTTACAGACTGACACATTTTGAATCCACTTTTCAGATTCTTAAAAAAGCACATGTCCAAACTGCTTTTTCAGACCAGCACCATGTGTAACCTGGGTGACTGACTACACTCCAGCAAGGGCAACCAGCCTTAGTGATGCTGAATGTATTTGCATTACTGACTGAAACCTCAAACCCCACTCGCTTGTGAATACTGTGCATGATTCCACAGGGTAAGCAGCTGGGTGTGTGCTAAGAGTCTGCTTCTGCACCAAAAAATGGCTCCCCCTTTCCATCTAATGCAACTGTGAAATCACCAGAGCAATACGCAATAAATCTCTGCCTGTAATTCCTCTTTGCACACAGAGTCATGTTTTCATATTAGTCACAAAACGAAATTTCTTTGCCAATTTGAAAGCACACTTACTACTCTTTTTTTTGGCAAGTGATAAACACTTTTACAGACTGACACATTTTGAATCCACTTTTTAGATTCTTAAAAAAGCACATGTCCAAACTGCTTTTTCAGACCAGCACCATGTGTAACCTGGGTGACTGACTACACTCCAGCAAGGGCAACCAGCCTTAGTGATGCTGAATGTATTTGCATTACTGACTGAAACCTCAAACCCCACTCGCTTGTGAATACTGTGCATGATTCCACAGGGTAAGCAGCTGGGTGTGTGCTAAGAGTCTGGTTCTGCACAAAAAAATGGCTCCCCCTTTCCATCTAATGCAACTGTGAAATCACCAGAGCAATATGCAATAAATCTCTGCCTGTAATTCCTCTTTGCACACAGAGTCATGTTTTCATATTAGTCACAAAACGAAATTTCTTTGCCAATTTGAAAGCACACTTACTACTCTTTTTTTTGGCAAGTGATAAACACTTTTACAGACTGACACATTATGAATCCACTTTTCAGATTCTTAAAAAAGCACATGTCCAAACTGCTTTTTCAGACCAGCACCATGTGTAACCTGGGTGTCTGACTACACTCCAGCAAGGGCAACCAGCCTTAGTGATGCTGAATGTATTTGCATTACTGACTGAAACCTCAAACCCCACTCGCTTGTGAATACTGTGCATGATTCCACAGGGTAAGCAGCTGGGTGTGTGCTAAGAGTCTGCTTCTGCACCAAAAAATGGCTCCCCCTTTCCATCTAATGCAAGTGTGAAATCACCAGAGCAATACGCAATAAATCTCTGCCTGTAATTCCTCTTTGCACACAGAGTCATGTTTTCATATTAGTCACAAAACGAAATTTCTTTGCCAATTTGAAAGCACACTTACTACTCTTTTTTTTGGCAAGTGATAAACACTTTTACAGACTGACACATTATGAATCCACTTTTCAGATTCTTAAAAAAGCACATGTCCAAACTGCTTTTTCAGACCAGCACCATGTGTAACCTGGGTGACTGACTACACTCCAGCAAGGGCAACCAGCCATAGTGATGCTGAATGTATTTGCATTACTGACTGAAACCTCAAACCCCACTCGCTTGTGAATACTGTGCATGATTCCACAGGGTAAGCAGCTGGGTGTGTGCTAAGAGTCTGCTTCTGCACAAAAAAATGGCTCCCCCTTTCCATCTAATGCAACTGTGAAATCACCAGAGCAATACGCAATAAATCTCTGCCTGTAATTCCTTTTTGCACACAGAGTCATGTTTTCATATTAGTCACAAAACGATATTTCTTTGCCAATTTGAAAGCACACTTACTACTCTTTTTTTTGGCAAGTGATAAACACTTTTACAGACTGACACATTTTGAATCCACTTTTCAGATTCTTAAAAAAGCACATGTCCAAACTGCTTTTTCAGACCAGCACCATGTGTAACCTGGGTGACTGACCACACTCCAGCAAGGGCAACCAGCCTTAGTGATGCTGAATGTATTTGCATTACTGACTGAAACCTCAAACCCCACTCGCTTGTGAATACTGTGCATGATTCCACAGGGTAAGCAGCTAGGTGTGTGCTAAGAGTCTGCTTCTGCACAAAAAAATGGCTCCCCCTTTCCATCTAATGCAACTGTGAAATCACCAGAGCAATACGCAATAAATCTCTGCCTGTAATTCCTTTTTGCACACAGAGTCATGTTTTCATATTAGTCACAAAACGAAATTTCTTTGCCAATTTGAAAGCACACTTACTACTCTTTTTTTTGGCAAGTGATAAACACTTTTACAGACTGACATCTTTTGAATCCACTTTACAGATTCTTAAAAAAGCACATTTCCAAACAGCTTTTTCAGACCAGCACCATGTGTAACCTGGGTGACTGACTACACTCCAGCAAGGGCAACCAGCCTTAGTGATGCTGAATGTATTTGCATTACTGACTGAAACCTCAAACCCCACTCGCTTGTGAATACTGTGCATGATTCCACAGGGTAAGCAGCTGGGTGTGTTCTAAGAGTCTGCTTCTGCACCAAAAAATGGCTCCCCCTTTCCATCTAATGCAACTGTGAAATCACCAGAGCAATACGCAATAAATCTCTGCCTGTAATTCCTTTTTGCACACAGAGTCATGTTTTCATATTAGTCACAAAACGAAATTTCTTTGCCAATTTGAAAGCACACTTACTACTCTTTTTTTTGGCAAGTGATAAACACTTTTACAGACTGACACATTTTGAATCCACTTTTCAGATTCTTAAAAAAGCACATGTCCAAACTGCTTTTTCAGACCAGCACCATGTGTAACCTGGGTGACTGACTACACTCCAGCAAGGGCAACCAGCCTTAGTGATGCTGAATGTATTTGCATTACTGACTGAAACCTCAAACCCCACTCGCTTGTGAATACTGTGCATGATTCCACAGGGTAAGCAGCTGGGTGTGTGCTAAGAGTCTGCTTCTGCACAAAAAAATGGCTCCCCCTTTCCATCTAATGCAACTGTGAAATCACCAGAGCAATACACAATAAATCTCTGCCTGTAATTCCTTTTTGCACACAGAGTCATGTTTTCATATTAGTCACAAAACGAAATTTCTTTGCCAATTTGAAAGCACACTTACTACTCTTTTTTTTGGCAAGTGATAAACACTTTTACAGATTGACACATTTTGAATCCACTTTTCAGATTCTTAAAAAAGCACATGTCCAAACTGCTTTTTCAGACCAGCACCATGTGTAACCTGGGTGACTGACTACACTCCAGCAAGGGCAACCAGCCTTAGTGATGCTGAATGTATTTGCATTACTGACTGAAACCTCAAACCCCACTCGCTTGTGAATACTGTGCATGATTCCACAGGGTAAGCAGCTGGGTGTGTGCTAAGAGTCTGCTTCTGCACCAAAAAATGGCTCCCCCTTTCCATCTAATGCAACTGTGAAATCACTAGAGCAATACGCAATAAATCTCTGCCTGTAATTCCTTTTTGCACACAGAGTCATGTTTTCATATTAGTCACAAAACGAAATTTCTTTGCCAATTTGAAAGCACACTTACTACTCTTTTTTTTGGCAAGGGATAAACACTTTTACAGACTGTCACATTTTGAATCCACTTTTCAGATTCTTAAGAAAGCACATGTCCAAACTGCTTTTTCAGACCAGCACCATGTGTAACCTGGGTGACTGACTACACTCCAGCAAGGGCAACCAGCCTTAGTGATGCTGAATGTATTTGCATTACTGACTGAAACCTTAAACCCCACTCGCTTGTGAATACTGTGCATGATTCCACAGGGTAAGCAGCTGGGTGTGTGCTAAGAGTCTGCTTCTGCACAAAAAAATGGCTCCCCCTTTCCATCTAATGCAACTGTGAAATCACCAGAGCAATACGCAATAAATCTCTGCCTGTAATTCCTCTTTGCACACAGAGTCATGTTTTCATATTAGTCACAAAACGAAATTTCTTTGCCAATTTGAAAGCACACTTACTACTCATTTTTTTTGAAAAGTGATAAACACTTTTACAGACTGCCACATTTTAAACCAACTTTTCAGATTCTTAAAAAAGCACATGTCCAAACTGCTTTTTCAGACCAGCACCATGTGTAACCTGGGTGACTGACTACACTCCAGCAAGGGCAACCAGCCTTAGTGATGCTGAATGTATTTGCATTACTGACTGAAACCTCAAACCCCACTCGCTTGTGAATACTGTGCATGATTCCACAGGGTAAGCAGCTGGGTGTGTGCTAAGAGTCTGCTTCTGCACCACAAAAATGGCTCCCCCTTTCCATCTAATGCAACTGTGAAATCACCAGAGCAATACGCAATAAATCTCTGCCTGTAATTCCTCTTTGCACACAGAGTCATGTTTTCATATTAGTCACAAAACGAAATTTCTTTGCCAATTTGAAAGCACACTTACTACTCTTTTTTTTGGCAAGTGATAAACACTTTTACAGACTGACACATTTTGAATCCACTTTTTAGATTCTTAAAAAAGCACATGTCCAAACTGCTTTTTCAGACCAGCACCATGTGTAACCTGGGTGACTGACTACACTCCAGCAAGGGCAACCAGCCTTAGTGATGCTGAATGTATTTGCATTACTGACTGAAACCTCAAACCCCACTCGCTTGTGAATACTGTGCATGATTCCACAGGGTAAGCAGCTGGGTGTGGGCTAAGAGTCTGCTTCTGCACAAAAAAATGGCTCCCCCTTTCCATCTAATGCAACTGTGAAATCACCAGAGCAATACGCAATAAATCTCTGCCTGTAATTCTTTTTTGCACACAGAGTCATGTTTTCATATTAGTCACAAAACGAAATTTCTTTGCCAATTTGAAAGCACACTTACTACTCTTTTTTTTGGCAAGTGATAAACACTTTTACAGACTGACATCTTTTGAATCCACTTTTCAGATTCTTAAAAAAGCACATTTCCAAACAGCTTTTTCAGACCAGCACCATGTGTAACCTGGGTGACTGACTACACTCCAGCAAGGGCAACCAGCCTTAGTGATGCTGAATGTATTTGCATTACTGACTGAAACCTCAAACCCCACTCGCTTGTGAATACTGTGCATGATTCCACAGGGTAAGCAGCTGGGTGTGTTCTAAGAGTCTGCTTCTGCACCAAAAAATGGCTCCCCCTTTCCATCTAATGCAACTGTGAAATCACCAGAGCAATACGCAATAAATCTCTGCCTGTAATTCCTTTTTGCACACAGAGTCATGTTTTCATATTAGTCACAAAACGAAATTTCTTTGCCAATTTGAAAGCACACTTACTACTCTTTTTTTTGGCAAGTGATAAACACTTTTACAGACTGACACATTTTGAATCCACTTTTCAGATTCTTAAAAAAGCACATGTCCAAACTGCTTTTTCAGACCAGCACCATGTGTAACCTGGGTGACTGACTACACTCCAGCAAGGGCAACCAGCCTTAGTGATGCTGAATGTATTTGCATTACTGACTGAAACCTCAAACCCCACTCGCTTGTGAATACTGTGCATGATTCCACAGGGTAAGCAGCTGGGTGTGTGCTAAGAGTCTGCTTCTGCACAAAAAAATGGCTCCCCCTTTCCATCTAATGCAACTGTGAAATCACCAGAGCAATACACAATAAATCTCTGCCTGTAATTCCTTTTTGCACACAGAGTCATGTTTTCATATTAGTCACAAAACGAAATTTCTTTGCCAATTTGAAAGCACACTTACTACTCTTTTTTTTGGCAAGTGATAAACACTTTTACAGATTGACACATTTTGAATCCACTTTTCAGATTCTTAAAAAAGCGCATGTCCAAACTGCTTTTTCAGACCAGCACCATGTGTAACCTGGGTGACTGACTACACTCCAGCAAGGGCAACCAGCCTTAGTGATGCTGAATGTATTTGCATTACTGACTGAAACCTCAAACCCCACTCGCTTGTGAATACTGTGCATGATTCCACAGGGTAAGCAGCTGGGTGTGTGCTAAGAGTCTGCTTCTGCACCAAAAAATGGCTCCCCCTTTCCATCTAATGCAACTGTGAAATCACTAGAGCAATACGCAATAAATCTCTGCCTGTAATTCCTTTTTGCACACAGAGTCATGTTTTCATATTAGTCACAAAACGAAATTTCTTTGCCAATTTGAAAGCACACTTACTACTCTTTTTTTTGGCAAGGGATAAACACTTTTACAGACTGTCACATTTTGAATCCACTTTTCAGATTCTTAAGAAAGCACATGTCCAAACTGCTTTTTCAGACCAGCACCATGTGTAACCTGGGTGACTGACTACACTCCAGCAAGGGCAACCAGCCTTAGTGATGCTGAATGTATTTGCATTACTGACTGAAACCTTAAACCCCACTCGCTTGTGAATACTGTGCATGATTCCACAGGGTAAGCAGCTGGGTGTGTGCTAAGAGTCTGCTTCTGCACAAAACAAAAAAATGGCTCCCCCTTTCCATCTAATGCAACTGTGAAATCACCAGAGCAATACGCAATAAATCTGTGCCTGTAATTCCTCTTTGCACACAGAGTCATGTTTTCATATTAGTCACAAAACGAAATTTCTTTGCCAATTTGAAAGCACACTTACTACTCTTTTTTTTGGCAAGTGATAAACACTTTTACAGACTGAAACATTTTAAACCAACTTTTCAGATTCTTAAAAAAGCACATGTCCAAACTGCTTTTTCAGACCAGCACCATGTGTAACCTGGGTGACTGACTACACTCCAGCAAGGGCAACCAGCCTTAGTGATGCTGAATGTATTTGCATTACTGACTGAAACCTCAAACCCCACTCGCTTGTGAATACTGTGCATGATTCCACAGGGTAAGCAGCTGGGTGTGTGCTAAGAGTCTGCTTCTGCACCACAAAAATGGCTCCCCCTTTCCATCTAATGCAACTGTGAAATCACCAGAGCAATACGCAATAAATCTCTGCCTGTAATTCCTCTTTGCACACAGAGTCATGTTTTCATATTAGTCACAAAACGAAATTTCTTTGCCAATTTGAAAGCACACTTACTACTCTCTTTTTTGGCAAGTGATAAACACTTTTACAGACTGACACATTTTGAATCCACTTTTTAGATTCTTAAAAAAGCACATGTCCAAACTGCTTTTTCAGACCAGCACCATGTGTAACCTGGGTGACTGACTACACTCCAGCAAGGGCAACCAGCCTTAGTGATGCTGAATGTATTTGCATTACTGACTGAAACCTCAAACCCCACTCGCTTGTGAATACTGTGCATGATTCCACAGGGTAAGCAGCTGGGTGTGGGCTAAGAGTCTGCTTCTGCACAAAAAAATGGCTCCCCCTTTCCATCTAATGCAACTGTGAAATCACCAGAGCAATACGCAATAAATCTCTGCCTGTAATTCCTCTTTGCACACAGAGTCATGTTTTCATATTAGTCACAAAACGAAATTTCTTTGCCAATTTGAAAGCACACTTACTACTCTTTTTTTTGGCAAGTGATAAACACTTTTACAGACTGACACATTATGAATCCACTTTTCAGATTCTTAAAAAAGCACATGTCCAAACTGCTTTTTCAGACCAGCACCATGTGTAACCTGGGTGACTGACTACACTCCAGCAAGGGCAACCAGCCTTAGTGATGCTGAATGTATTTGCATTACTGACTGAAACCTCAAACCCCACTCGCTTGTGAATACTGTGCATGATTCCACAGGGTAAGCAGCTGGGTGTGTGCTAAGAGTCTGCTTCTGCACAAAAAAATGGCTCCCCCTTTCCATCTAATGCAACTGTGAAATCACCAGAGCAATACACAATAAATCTCTGCCTGTAATTCCTTTTTGCACACAGAGTCATGTTTTCATATTAGTCACAAAACGAAATTTCTTTGCCAATTTGAAAGCACACTTACTACTCTTTTTTTTGGCAAGTGATAAACACTTTTACAGATTGACACATTTTGAATCCACTTTTCAGATTCTTAAAAAAGCGCATGTCCAAACTGCTTTTTCAGACCAGCACCATGTGTAACCTGGGTGACTGACTACACTCCAGCAAGGGCAACCAGCCTTAGTGATGCTGAATGTATTTGCATTACTGACTGAAACCTCAAACCCCACTCGCTTGTGAATACTGTGCATGATTCCACAGGGTAAGCAGCTGGGTGTGTGCTAAGAGTCTGCTTCTGCACCAAAAAATGGCTCCCCCTTTCCATCTAATGCAACTGTGAAATCACTAGAGCAATACGCAATAAATCTCTGCCTGTAATTCCTTTTTGCACACAGAGTCATGTTTTCATATTAGTCACAAAACGAAATTTCTTTGCCAATTTGAAAGCACACTTACTACTCTTTTTTTTGGCAAGGGATAAACACTTTTACAGACTGTCACATTTTGAATCCACTTTTCAGATTCTTAAGAAAGCACATGTCCAAACTGCTTTTTCAGACCAGCACCATGTGTAACCTGGGTGACTGACTACACTCCAGCAAGGGCAACCAGCCTTAGTGATGCTGAATGTATTTGCATTACTGACTGAAACCTTAAACCCCACTCGCTTGTGAATACTGTGCATGATTCCACAGGGTAAGCAGCTGGGTGTGTGCTAAGAGTCTGCTTCTGCACAAAACAAAAAAATGGCTCCCCCTTTCCATCTAATGCAACTGTGAAATCACCAGAGCAATACGCAATAAATCTGTGCCTGTAATTCCTCTTTGCACACAGAGTCATGTTTTCATATTAGTCACAAAACGAAATTTCTTTGCCAATTTGAAAGCACACTTACTACTCTTTTTTTTGGCAAGTGATAAACACTTTTACAGACTGACACATTTTAAACCAACTTTTCAGATTCTTAAAAAAGCACATGTCCAAACTGCTTTTTCAGACCAGCACCATGTGTAACCTGGGTGACTGACTACACTCCAGCAAGGGCAACCAGCCTTAGTGATGCTGAATGTATTTGCATTACTGACTGAAACCTCAAACCCCACTCGCTTGTGAATACTGTGCATGATTCCACAGGGTAAGCAGCTGGGTGTGTGCTAAGAGTCTGCTTCTGCACCACAAAAATGGCTCCCCCTTTCCATCTAATGCAACTGTGAAATCACCAGAGCAATACGCAATAAATCTCTGCCTGTAATTCCTCTTTGCACACAGAGTCATGTTTTCATATTAGTCACAAAACGAAATTTCTTTGCCAATTTGAAAGCACACTTACTACTCTCTTTTTTGGCAAGTGATAAACACTTTTACAGACTGACACATTTTGAATCCACTTTTTAGATTCTTAAAAAAGCACATGTCCAAACTGCTTTTTCAGACCAGCACCATGTGTAACCTGGGTGACTGACTACACTCCAGCAAGGGCAACCAGCCTTAGTGATGCTGAATGTATTTGCATTACTGACTGAAACCTCAAACCCCACTCGCTTGTGAATACTGTGCATGATTCCACAGGGTAAGCAGCTGGGTGTGGGCTAAGAGTCTGCTTCTGCACAAAAAAATGGCTCCCCCTTTCCATCTAATGCAACTGTGAAATCACCAGAGCAATACGCAATAAATCTCTGCCTGTAATTCCTCTTTGCACACAGAGTCATGTTTTCATATTAGTCACAAAACGAAATTTCTTTGCCAATTTGAAAGCACACTTACTACTCTTTTTTTTGGCAAGTGATAAACACTTTTACAGACTGACACATTTTGAATCCACTTTTCAGATTCTTAAAAAAGCACATGTCCAAACTGCTTTTTCAGACCAGCACCATGTGTAACCTGGGTGACTGACTACACTCCAGCAAGGGCAACCAGCCTTAGTGATGCTGAATGTATTTGCATTACTGACTGAAACCTCAAACCCCACTCGCTTGTGAATACTGTGCATGATTCCACAGGGTAAGCAGCTGGGTGTGTGCTAAGAGTCTGCTTCTGCACCAAAAAAATGGCTCCCCCTTTCCATCTAATGCAACTGTGAAATCACCAGAGCAATACGCAATAAATCTCTGCCTGTAATTCCTCTTTGCACACAGAGTCATGTTTTCATATTAGTCACAAAACGAAATTTCTTTGCCAATTTGAAAGCACACTTACTACTCTTTTTTTTGGCAAGTGATAAACACTTTTACAGACTGACACATTTTGAATCCACTTTTTAGATTCTTAAAAAAGCACATGTCCAAACTGCTTTTTCACACCAGCACCATGTGTAACCTGAGTGACTGACTACACTCCAGCAAGGGCAACCAGCCTTAGTGATGCTGAATGTATTTGCATTACTGACTGAAACCTCAAACCCCACTCGCTTGTGAATACTGTGCATGATTCCACAGGGTAAGCAGCTGGGTGTGGGCTAAGAGTCTGCTTCTGCACAAAACAAAAAAATGGCTCCCCCTTTCCATCTAATGCAACTGTGAAATCACCAGAGCAATACGCAATAAATCTGTGCCTGTAATTCCTCTTTGCACACAGAGTCATGTTTTCATATTAGTCACAAAACGAAATTTCTTTGCCAATTTGAAAGCACACTTACTACTCTTTTTTTTGGCAAGTGATAAACACTTTTACAGACTGACACATTTTAAACCAACTTTTCAGATTCTTAAAAAAGCACATGTCCAAACTGCTTTTTCAGACCAGCACCATGTGTAACCTGGGTGACTGACTACACTCCAGCAAGGGCAACCAGCCTTAGTGATGCTGAATGTATTTGCATTACTGACTGAAACCTCAAACCCCACTCGCTTGTGAATACTGTGCATGATTCCACAGGGTAAGCAGCTGGGTGTGTGCTAAGAGTCTGCTTCTGCACCACAAAAATGGCTCCCCCTTTCCATCTAATGCAACTGTGAAATCACCAGAGCAATACGCAATAAATCTCTGCCTGTAATTCCTCTTTGCACACAGAGTCATGTTTTCATATTAGTCACAAAACGAAATTTCTTTGCCAATTTGAAAGCACACTTACTACTCTTTTTTTTGGCAAGTGATAAACACTTTTACAGACTGACACATTTTGAATCCACTTTTTAGATTCTTAAAAAAGCACATGTCCAAACTGCTTTTTCAGACCAGCACCATGTGTAACCTGGGTGACTGACTACACTCCAGCAAGGGCAACCAGCCTTAGTGATGCTGAATGTATTTGCATTACTGACTGAAACCTCAAACCCCACTCGCTTGTGAATACTGTGCATGATTCCACAGGGTAAGCAGCTGGGTGTGGGCTAAGAGTCTGCTTCTGCACAAAAAAATGGCTCCCCCTTTCCATCTAATGCAACTGTGAAATCACCAGAGCAATACGTAATAAATCTCTGCCTGTAATTCCTCTTTGCACACAGAGTCATGTTTTCATATTAGTCACAAAACGAAATTTCTTTGCCAATTTGAAAGCACACTTACTACTCTTTTTTTTGGCAAGTGATAAACACTTTTACAGACTGACACATTTTGAATCCACTTTTCAGATTCTTAAAAAAGCACATGTCCAAACTGCTTTTTCAGACCAGCACCATGTGTAACCTGGGTGACTGACTACACTCCAGCAAGGGCAACCAGCCTTAGTGATGCTGAATGTATTTGCATTACTGACTGAAACCTCAAACCCCACTCGCTTGTGAATACTGTGCATGATTCCACAGGGTAAGCAGCTGGGTGTGTGCTAAGAGTCTGCTTCTGCACCAAAAAAATGGCTCCCCCTTTCCATCTAATGCAACTGTGAAATCACCAGAGCAATACGCAATAAATCTCTGCCTGTAATTCCTCTTTGCACACAGAGTCATGTTTTCATATTAGTCACAAAACGAAATTTCTTTGCCAATTTGAAAGCACACTTACTACTCTTTTTTTTGGCAAGTGATAAACACTTTTACAGACTGACACATTTTGAATCCACTTTTTAGATTCTTAAAAAAGCACATGTCCAAACTGCTTTTTCACACCAGCACCATGTGTAACCTGGGTGACTGACTACACTCCAGCAAGGGCAACCAGCCTTAGTGATGCTGAATGTATTTGCATTACTGACTGAAACCTCAAACCCCACTCGCTTGTGAATACTGTGCATGATTCCACAGGGTAAGCAGCTGGGTGTGGGCTAAGAGTCTGCTTCTGCACAAAAAAATGGCTCCCCCTTTCCATCTAATGCAACTGTGAAATCACCAGAGCAATATGCAATAAATCTCTGCCTGTAATTCCTCTTTGCACACAGAGTCATGTTTTCATATTAGTCACAAAACGAAATTTCTTTGCCAATTTGAAAGCACACTTACTACTCTTTTTTTTGGCAAGTGATAAACACTTTTACAGACTGACACATTTTGAATCCACTTTTCAGATTCTTAAAAAAGCACATGTCCAAACTGCTTTTTCAGACCAGCACCATGTGTAACCTGGGTGACTGACTACACTCCAGCAAGGGCAACCAGCCTTAGTGATGCTGAATGTATTTGCATTACTGACTGAAACCTCAAACCCCACTCGCTTGTGAATACTGTGCATGATTCCACAGGGTAAGCAGCTGGGTGTGTGCTAAGAGTCTGCTTCTGCACCAAAAAGTGGCTCCCCCTTTCCATCTAATGCAACTGTGAAATCACCAGAGCAATACGCAATAAATCTCTGCCTGTAATTCCTTTTTGCAGACAGAGTCATGTTTTCATATTAGTCACAAAACGAAATTTCTTTGCCAATTTGAAAGCACACTTACTACTCTTTTTTTTGGCAAGTGATAAACACTTTTACAGACTGACACATTTTGAATCCACTTTTCATATTCTTAAAAAAGCACATGTCCAAACTGCTTTTTCAGACCAGCACCATGTGTAACCTGGGTGACTGACTACACTCCAGCAAGGGCAACCAGCCTTAGTGATGCTGAATGTATTTGCATTACTGACTGAAACCTCAAACCCCACTCGCTTGTGAATACTGTGCATGATTCCACAGGGTAAGCAGCTGGGTGTGTGCTAAGAGTCTGCTTCTGCACAAAAAAATGGCTCCCCCTTTCCATCTAATGCAACTGTGAAATCACCAGAGCAATACGCAATAAATCTCTGCCTGTAATTCCTTTTTGCACACAGAGTCATGTTTTCATATTAGTCACAAAACGAAATTTCTTTGCCAATTTGAAAGCACACTTACTACTCTTTTTTTTGGCAAGTGATAAACACTTTTACAGATTGACACATTTTGAATCCACTTTTCAGATTCTTAAAAAAGCACATGTCCAAACTGCTTTTTCAGACCAGCACCATGTGTAACCTGGGTGACTGACTACACTCCAGCAAGGGCAACCAGCCTTAGTGATGCTGAATGTATTTGCATTACTGACTGAAACCTCAAACCCCACTCGCTTGTGAATACTGTGCATGATTCCACAGGGTAAGCAGCTGGGTGTGTGCTAAGAGTCTGCTTCTGCACCAAAAAATGGCTCCCCCTTTCCATCTAATGCAACTGTGAAATCACCAGAGCAATACGCAATAAATCTCTGCCTGTAATTCCTTTTTGCACACAGAGTCATGTTTTCATATTAGTCACAAAACGAAATTTCTTTGCCAATTTGAAAGCACACTTACTACTCTTTTTTTTGGCAAGTGATAAACACTTTTACAGACTGACACATTTTGAATCCACTTTTCAGATTCTTAAAAAAGCACATTTCCAAACTGCTTTTTCAGACCAGCACCATGTGTAACCTGGGTGACTGACTACACTCCAGCAAGGGCAACCAGCCTTAGTGATGCTGAATGTATTTGCATTACTGACTGAAACCTCAAACCCCACTCGCTTGTGAATACTGTGCATGATTCCACAGGGTAAGCAGCTGGGTGTGTGCTAAGAGTCTGCTTCTGCACCAAAAAAATGGCTCCCCCTTTCCATCTAATGCAACTGTGAAATCACCAGAGCAATACGCAATAAATCTCTGCCTGTAATTCCTCTTTGCACACAGAGTCATGTTTTCATATTAGTCACAAAACGAAATTTCTTTGCCAATTTGAAAGCACACTTACTACTCTTTTTTTTGGCAAGTGATAAACACTTTTACAGACTGACACATTTTGAATCCACTTTTTAGATTCTTAAAAAAGCACATGTCCAAACTGCTTTTTCAGACCAGCACCATGTGTAACCTGGGTGACTGACTACACTCCAGCAAGGGCAACCAGCCTTAGTGATGCTGAATGTATTTGCATTACTGACTGAAACCTCAAACCCCACTCGCTTGTGAATACTGTGCATGATTCCACATGGTAAGCAGCTGGGTGTGGGCTAAGAGTCTGCTTCTGCACAAAAAAATGGCTCCCCCTTTCCATCTAATGCAACTGTGAAATCACCAGAGCAATATACAATAAATCTCTGCCTGTAATTCCTCTTTGCACACAGAGTCATGTTTTCATATTAGTCACAAAACGAAATTTCTTTGCCAATTTGAAAGCACACTTACTACTCTTTTTTTTGGCAAGTGATAAACACTTTTACAGACTGACACATTTTGAATCCACTTTTCAGATTCTTAAAAAAGCACATGTCCAAACTGCTTTTTCAGACCAGCACCATGTGTAACCTGGGTGACTGACTACACTCCAGCAAGGGCAACCAGCCTTAGTGATGCTGAATGTATTTGCATTACTGACTGAAACCTCAAACCCCACTCGCTTATGAATACTGTGCATGATTCCACAGCGTAAGCAGCTGGGTGTGTTCTAAGAGTCTGCTTCTGCACCAAAAAATGGCTCCCCCTTTCCATCTAATGCAACTGTGAAATCACCAGAGCAATACGCAATACATCTCTGCCTGTAATTCCTTTTTGCACACAGAGTCATGTTTTCATATTAGTCACAAAACGAAATTTCTTTGCCAATTTGAAAGCACACTTACTACTCTTTTTTTTGGCAAGGGATAAACACTTTTACAGACTGTCACATTTTGAATCCACTTTTCAGATTCTTAAGAAAGCACATGTCCAAACTGCTTTTTCAGACCAGCACCATGTGTAACCTGGGTGACTGACTACACTCCAGCCAGGGCAACCAGCCTTAGTGATGCTGAATGTATTTGCATTACTGACTGAAACCTTAAACCCCACTCGCTTGTGAATACTGTGCATGATTCCACAGGGTAAGCAGCTGGGTGTGTGCTAAGAGTCTGCTTCTGCACAAAAAAATGGCTCCCCCTTTCCATCTAATGCAACTGTGAAATCACCAGAGCAATACACAATAAATCTCTGCCTGTAATTCCTTTTTGCACACAGAGTCATGTTTTCATATTAGTCACAAAACGAAATTTCTTTGCCAATTTGAAAGCACACTTACTACTCTTTTTTTTGGCAAGTGATAAACGCTTTTACAGATTGACACATTTTGAATCCACTTTTCAGATTCTTAAAAAAGCACATGTCCAAACTGCTTTTTCAGACCAGCACCATGTGTAACCTGGGTGACTGACTACACTCCAGCAAGGGCAACCAGCCTTAGTGATGCTGAATGTATTTGCATTACTGACTGAAACCTCAAACCCCACTCGCTTGTGAATACTGTGCATGATTCCACAGGGTAAGCAGCTGGGTGTGTGCTAAGAGTCTGCTTCTGCACCAAAAAAATGGCTCCCCCTTTCCATCTAATGCAACTGTGAAATCACCAGAGCAATACGCAATAAATCTCTGCCTGTAATTCCTCTTTGCACACAGTCATGTTTTCATATTAGTCACAAAACGAAATTTCTTTGCCAATTTGAAAGCACACTTACTACTCTTTTTTTTGGCAAGTGATAAACACTTTTACAGACTGACACATTTTGAATCCACTTTTTAGATTCTTAAAAAAGCACATGTCCAAACTGCTTTTTCAGACCAGCACCATGTGTAACCTGGGTGACTGACTACACTCCAGCAAGGGCAACCAGCCTTAGTGATGCTGAATGTATTTGCATTACTGACTGAAACCTCAAACCCCACTCGCTTGTGAATACTGTGCATGATTCCACAGGGTAAGCAGCTGGGTGTGTGCTAAGAGTCTGCTTCTGCACAAAAAAATGGCTCCCCCTTTCCATCTAATGCAACTGTGAAATCACCAGAGCAATACGCAATAAATCTCTGCCTGTAATTCCTTTTTGCACACAGAGTCATGTTTTCATATTAGTCACAAAACGATATTTCTTTGCCAATTTGAAAGCACACTTACTACTCTTTTTTTTGGCAAGTGATAAACACTTTTACAGACTGACACATTTTGAATCCACTTTTCAGATTCTTAAAAAAGCACATGTCCAAACTGCTTTTTCAGACCAGCACCATGTGTAACCTGGGTGACTGACTACACTCCAGCAAGGGCAACCAGCCTTAGTGATGCTGAATGTATTTGCATTACTGACTGAAACCTCAAACCCCACTCGCTTGTAAATACTGTGCATGATTCCACAGGGTAAGCAGCTGGGTGTGTGCTAAGAGTCTGCTTCTGCACCAAAAAATGGCTTCCCCTTTCCATCTAATGCAACTGTGAAATCACCAGAGCAATACGCAATAAATCTCTGCCTGTAATTCCTTTTTGCACACAGAGTCATGTTTTCATATTAGTCACAAAACGAAATTTCTTTGCCAATTTGAAAGCACACTTACTACTCTTTTTTTTGGCAAGTGATAAACACTTTTACAGACTGACACATTTTGAATCCACTTTTCAGATTCTTAAAAAAGCACATTTCCAAACTGCTTTTTCAGACCAGCACCATGTGTAACCTGGGTGACTGACTACACTCCAGCAAGGGCAACCAGCCTTAGTGATGCTGAATGTATTTGCATTACTGACTGAAACCTCAAACCCCACTCGCTTGTGAATACTGTGCATGATTCCACAGGGTAAGCAGCTGGGTGTGTTCTAAGAGTCTGCTTCTGCACCAAAAAATGGCTCCCCCTTTCCATCTAATGCAACTGTGAAATCACCAGAGCAATACGCAATACATCTCTGCCTGTAATTCCTTTTTGCACACAGAGTCATGTTTTCATATTAGTCACAAAACGAAATTTCTTTGCCAATTTGAAAGCACACTTACTACTCTTTTTTTTGGCAAGTGATAAACACTTTTACAGACTGACACATTTTGAATCCACTTTTCAGATTCTTAAAAAAGCACATGTCCAAACTGCTTTTTCAGACCAGCACCATGTGTAACCTGGGTGACTGACTACACTCCAGCAAGGGCAACCAGTCTTAGTGATGCTGAATGTATTTGCATTACTGACTGAAACCTCAAACCCCACTCGCTTGTGAATACTGTGCATGATTCCACAGGGTAAGCAGCTGGGTGTGTGCTAAGAGTCTGCTTCTGCACAAAAAAATGGCTCCCCCTTTCCATCTAATGCAACTGTGAAATCACCAGAGCAATACACAATAAATCTCTGCCTGTAATTCCTTTTTGCACACAGAGTCATGTTTTCATATTAGTCACAAAACGAAATTTCTTTGCCAATTTGAAAGCACACTTACTACTCTTTTTTTTGGCAAGTGATAAACGCTTTTACAGATTGACACATTTTGAATCCACTTTTCAGATTCTTAAAAAAGCACATGTCCAAACTGCTTTTTCAGACCAGCACCATGTGTAACCTGGGTGACTGACTACACTCCAGCAAGGGCAACCAGCCTTAGTGATGCTGAATGTATTTGCATTACTGACTGAAACCTCAAGCCCCACTCGCTTGTGAATACTGTGCATGATTCCACAGGGTAAGCAGCTGGGTGTGTGCTAAGAGTCTGCTTCTGCACCAAAAAATGGCTCCCCCTTTCCATCTAATGCAACTGTGAAATCACTAGAGCAATACGCAATAAATCTCTGCCTGTAATTCCTTTTTGCACACAGAGTCATGTTTTCATATTAGTCACAAAACGAAATTTCTTTGCCAATTTGAAAGCACACTTACTACTCTTTTTTTTGGCAAGTGATAAACACTTTTACAGACTGACACATTTTGAATCCACTTTTCAGATTCTTAAAAAAGCACATTTCCAAACTGCTTTTTCAGACCAGCACCATGTGTAACCTGGGTGACTGACTACACTCCAGCAAGGGCAACCAGCCTTAGTGATGCTGAATGTATTTGCATTACTGACTGAAACCTTAAACCCCACTCGCTTGTGAATACTGTGCATGATTCCACAGGGTAAGCAGCTGGGTGTGTGCTAAGAGTCTGCTTCTGCACCAAAAAATGGCTCCCCCTTTCCATCTAATGCAACTGTGAAATCACCAGAGCAATACGCAATAAATCTCTGCCTGTAATTCCTCTTTGCACACAGAGTCATGTTTTCATATTAGTCACAAAACGAAATTTCTTTGCCAATTTGAAAGCACACCTACTACTCTTTTTTTTGGCAAGTGATAAACACTTTTACAGACTGACACATTTTGAATCCACTTTTTAGATTCTTAAAAAAGCACATGTCCAAACTGCTTTTTCAGACCAGCACCATGTGTAACCTGGGTGACTGACTACACTCCAGCAAGGGCAACCAGCCTTAGTGATGCTGAATGTATTTGCATTACTGACTGAAACCTCAAACCCCACTCGCTTGTGAATACTGTGCATGATTCCACAGGGTAAGCAGCTGGGTGTGTGCTAAGAGTCTGCTTCTGCATAAAAAAATGGCTCCCCCGTTCCATCTAATGCAACTGTGAAATCACCAGAGCAATATGCAATAAATCTCTGCCTGTAATTCCTCTTTGCACACAGAGTCATGTTTTCATATTAGTCACAAAACGAAATTTCTTTGCCAATTTGAAAGCACACTTACTACTCTTTTTTTTGGCAAGTGATAAACACTTTTACAGACTGACACATTATGAATCCACTTTTCAGATTCTTAAAAAAGCACATGTCCAAACTGCTTTTTCAGACCAGCACCATGTGTAACCTGGGTGACTGACTACACTCCAGCAAGGGCAACCAGCCTTAGTGATGCTGAATGTATTTGCATTACTGACTGAAACCTCAAACCCCACTCGCTTGTGAATACTGTGCATGATTCCACAGGGTAAGCAGCAGGGTGTGTGCTAAGAGTCTGCTTCTGCACCAAAAAATGGCTCCCCCTTTCCATCTAATGCAAGTGTGAAATCACCAGAGCAATACGCAATAAATCTCTGCCTGTAATTCCTCTTTGCACACAGAGTCATGTTTTCATATTAGTCACAAAACGAAATTTCTTTGCCAATTTGAAAGCACACTTACTACTCTTTTTTTTGGCAAGTGATAAACACTTTTACAGACTGACACATTATGAATCCACTTTTCAGATTCTTAAAAAAGCACATGTCCAAACTGCTTTTTCAGACCAGCACCATGTGTAACCTGGGTGACTGACTACACTCCAGCAAGGGCAACCAGCCTTAGTGATGCTGAATGTATTTGCATTACTGACTGAAACCTCAAACCCCACTCGCTTGTGAATACTGTGCATGATTCCACAGGGTAAGCAGCTGGGTGTGTGCTAAGAGTCTGCTTCTGCACAAAAAAATGGCTCCCCCTTTCCATCTAATGCAACTGTGAAATCACCAGAGCAATACGCAATAAATCTCTGCCTGTAATTCCTTTTTGCACACAGAGTCATGTTTTCATATTAGTCACAAAACGATATTTCTTTGCCAATTTGAAAGCACACTTACTACTCTTTTTTTTGGCAAGTGATAAACACTTTTACAGACTGACACATTTTGAATCCACTTTTCAGATTCTTAAAAAAGCACATGTCCAAACTGCTTTTTCAGACCAGCACCATGTGTAACCTGGGTGACTGACTACACTCCAGCAAGGGCAACCAGCCTTAGTGATGCTGAATGTATTTGCATTACTGACTGAAACCTCAAACCCCACTCGCTTGTGAATACTGTGCATGATTCCACAGGGTAAGCAGCTGGGTGTGTGCTAAGAGTCTGCTTCTGCATAAAAAAATGGCTCCCCCGTTCCATCTAATGCAACTGTGAAATCACCAGAGCAATATGCAATAAATCTCTGCCTGTAATTCCTCTTTGCACACAGAGTCATGTTTTCATATTAGTCACAAAACGAAATTTCTTTGCCAATTTGAAAGCACACTTACTACTCTTTTTTTTGGCAAGTGATAAACACTTTTACAGACTGACACATTATGAATCCACTTTTCAGATTCTTAAAAAAGCACATGTCCAAACTGCTTTTTCAGACCAGCACCATGTGTAACCTGGGTGACTGACTACACTCCAGCAAGGGCAACCAGCCTTAGTGATGCTGAATGTATTTGCATTACTGACTGAAACCTCAAACCCCACTCGCTTGTGAATACTGTGCATGATTCCACAGGGTAAGCAGCAGGGTGTGTGCTAAGAGTCTGCTTCTGCACCAAAAAATGGCTCCCCCTTTCCATCTAATGCAAGTGTGAAATCACCAGAGCAATACGCAATAAATCTCTGCCTGTAATTCCTCTTTGCACACAGAGTCATGTTTTCATATTAGTCACAAAACGAAATTTCTTTGCCAATTTGAAAGCACACTTACTACTCTTTTTTTTGGCAAGTGATAAACACTTTTACAGACTGACACATTATGAATCCACTTTTCAGATTCTTAAAAAAGCACATGTCCAAACTGCTTTTTCAGACCAGCACCATGTGTAACCTGGGTGACTGACTACACTCCAGCAAGGGCAACCAGCCTTAGTGATGCTGAATGTATTTGCATTACTGACTGAAACCTCAAACCCCACTCGCTTGTGAATACTGTGCATGATTCCACAGGGTAAGCAGCTGGGTGTGTGCTAAGAGTCTGCTTCTGCACAAAAAAATGGCTCCCCCTTTCCATCTAATGCAACTGTGAAATCACCAGAGCAATACGCAATAAATCTCTGCCTGTAATTCCTTTTTGCACACAGAGTCATGTTTTCATATTAGTCACAAAACGATATTTCTTTGCCAATTTGAAAGCACACTTACTACTCTTTTTTTTGGCAAGTGATAAACACTTTTACAGACTGACACATTTTGAATCCACTTTTCAGATTCTTAAAAAAGCACATGTCCAAACTGCTTTTTCAGACCAGCACCATGTGTAACCTGGGTGACTGACTACACTCCAGCAAGGGCAACCAGCCTTAGTGATGCTGAATGTATTTGCATTACTGACTGAAACCTCAAACCCCACTCGCTTGTGAATACTGTGCATGATTCCACAGGGTAAGCAGCTGGGTGTGTGCTAAGAGTCTGCTTCTGCACCAAAAAATGGCTCCCCCTTTCCATCTAATGCAACTGTGAAATCACCAGAGCAATACGCAATAAATCTCTGCCTGTAATTCCTCTTTGCACACAGAGTCATGTTTTCATATTAGTCACAAAACGAAATTTCTTTGCCAATTTGAAAGCACACTTACTACTCTTTTTTTTGGCAAGTGATAAACACTTTTACAGACTGACACATTTTAAACCAACTTTTCAGATTCTTAAAAAAGCACATGTCCAAACTGCTTTTTCAGACCAGCACCATGTGTAACCTGGGTGACTGACTACACTCCAGCAAGGGCAACCAGCCTTAGTGATGCTGAATGTATTTGCATTACTGACTGAAACCTCAAACCCCACTCGCTTGTGAATACTGTGCATGATTCCACAGGGTAAGCAGCTGGGTGTGTGCTAAGAGTCTGCTTCTGCACCAAAAAAATGGCTCCCCCTTTCCATCTAATGCAACTGTGAAATCACCAGAGCAATACACAATAAATCTCTGCCTGTAATTCCTCTTTGCACACAGAGTCATGTTTTCATATTAGTCACAAAACGAAATTTCTTTGCCAATTTGAAAGCACACTTACTACTCTTTTTTTTGGCAAGTGATAAACACTTTTACAGACTGACACATTTTGAATCCACTTTTTAGATTCTTAAAAAAGCACATGTCCAAACTGCTTTTTCAGACCAGCACCATGTGTAACCTGGGTGACTGACTACACTCCAGCAAGGGCAACCAGCCTTAGTGATGCTGAATGTATTTGCATTACTGACTGAAACCTCAAACCCCACTCGCTTGTGAATACTGTGCATGATTCCACAGGGTAAGCAGCTGGGTGTGTGCTAAGAGTCTGCTTCTGCACAAAAAAATGGCTCCCCCTTTCCATCTAATGCAACTGTGAAATCACCAGAGCAATATGCAATAAATCTCTGCCTGTAATTCCTCTTTGCACACAGAGTCATGTTTTCATATTAGTCACAAAACGAAATTTCTTTGCCAACTTGAAAGCACATTTACTACTCTTTTTTTTGGCAAGTGATAAACACTTTTACAGACTGACACATTATGAATCCACTTTTCAGATTCTTAAAAAAGCACATGTCCAAACTGCTTTTTCAGACCAGCACCATGTGTAACCTGGGTGACTGACTACACTCCAGCAAGGGCAACCAGCCTTAGTGATGCTGAATGTATTTGCATTACTGACTGAAACCTCAAACCCCACTCGCTTGTGAATACTGTGCATGATTCCACAGGGTAAGCAGCTGGGTGTGTGCTAAGAGTCTGCTTCTGCACCAAAAAATGGCTCCCCCTTTCCATCTAATGCAAGTGTGAAATCACCAGAGCAATACGCAATAAATCTCTGCCTGTAATTCCTCTTTGCACACAGAGTCATGTTTTCATATTAGTCACAAAACGAAATTTCTTTGCCAATTTGAAAGCACACTTACTACTCTTTTTTTTGGCAAGTGATAAACACTTTTACAGACTGACACATTATGAATCCACTTTTCAGATTCTTAAAAAAGCACATGTCCAAACTGCTTTTTCAGACCAGCACCATGTGTAACCTAGGTGACTGACTACACTCCAGCAAGGGCAACCAGCCTTAGTGATGCTGAATGTATTTGCATTACTGACTGAAACCTCAAACCCCACTCGCTTGTGAATACTGTGCATGATTCCACAGGGTAAGCAGCTGGGTGTGTGCTAAGAGTCTGCTTCTGCACCAAAAAATGGCTCCCCCTTTCCATCTAATGCAACTGTGAAATCACCAGAGCAATACGCAATAAATCTCTGCCTGTAATTCCTCTTTGCACACAGAGTCATGTTTTCATATTAGTCACAAAACGAAATTTCTTTGCCAATTTGAAAGCACACTTACTACTCTTTTTTTTGGCAAGTGATAAACACTTTTACAGACTGACACATTTTGAATCCACTTTTTAGATTCTTAAAAAAGCACATGTCCAAACTGCTTTTTCACACCAGCACCATGTGTAACCTGGGTGACTGACTACACTCCAGCAAGGGCAACCAGCCTTAGTGATGCTGAATGTATTTGCATTACTGACTGAAACCTCAAACCCCACTCGCTTGTGAATACTGTGCATGATTCCACAGGGTAAGCAGCTGGGTGTGGGCTAAGAGTCTGCTTCTGCACAAAAAAATGGCTCCCCCTTTCCATCTAATGCAACTGTGAAATCACCAGAGCAATATGCAATAAATCTCTGCCTGTAATTCCTCTTTGCACACAGAGTCATGTTTTCATATTAGTCACAAAACGAAATTTCTTTGCCAATTTGAAAGCACACTTACTACTCTTTTTTTTGGCAAGTGATAAACACTTTAACAGACTGACACATTTTGAATCCACTTTTCAGATTCTTAAAAAAGCACATGTCCAAACTGCTTTTTCAGACCAGCACCATGTGTAACCTGGGTGACTGACTACACTCCAGCAAGGGCAACCAGCCTTAGTGATGCTGAATGTATTTGCATTACTGACTGAAACCTCAAAGCCCACTCGCTTGTGAATACTGTGCATGATTCCACAGGGTAAGCAGCTGGGTGTGTGCTAAGAGTCTGCTTCTGCACCAAAAAATGGCTCCCCCTTTCCATCTAATGCAACTGTGAAATCACCAGAGCAATACGCAATAAATCTCTGCCTGTAATTCCTTTTTGCACACAGAGTCATGTTTTCATATTAGTCACAAAACGAAATTTCTTTGCCAATTTGAAAGCACACGTACTACTCTTTTTTTTGGCAAGTGATAAACACTTTTAAAGACTGACACATTTTGAATCCACTTTTCAGATTCTTAAAAAAGCACATTTCCAAACTGCTTTTTCAGACCAGCACCATGTGTAACCTGGGTGACTGACTACACTCCAGCACGGGCAACCAACCTTAGTGATGCTGAATGTATTTGCATTACTGACTGAAACCTCAAACCCCACTCGCTTGTGAATACTGTGCATGATTCCACAGGGTAAGCAGCTGGGTGTGTGCTAAGAGTCTGCTTCTGCACAAAAAAATGGCTCCCCCTTTCCATCTAATGCAAGTGTGAAATCACCAGAGCAATACGCAATAAATCTCTGCCTGTAATTCCTCTTTGCACACAGAGTCATGTTTTCATATTAGTCACAAAACGAAATTTCTTTGCCAATTTGAAAGCACACTTACTACTCTTTTTTTTGGCAAGTGATAAACACTTTTACAGACTGACACATTATGAATCCACTTTTCAGATTCTTAAAAAAGCACATGTCCAAACTGCTTTTTCAGACCAGCACCATGTGTAACCTAGGTGACTGACTACACTCCAGCAAGGGCAACCAGCCTTAGTGATGCTGAATGTATTTGCATTACTGACTGAAACATCAAACCCCACTCGCTTGTGAATACTGTGCATGATTCCACAGGGTAAGCAGCTGGGTGTGTGCTAAGAGTCTGCTTCTGCACAAAAAAATGGCTCCCCCTTTCCATCTAATGCAACTGTGAAATCACCAGAGCAATACGCAATAAATCTCTGCCTGTAATTCCTTTTTGCACACAGAGTCATGTTTTCATATTAGTCACAAAACGATATTTCTTTGCCAATTTGAAAGCACACTTACTACTCTTTTTTTTGGCAAGTGATAAACACTTTAACAGACTGACACATTTTGAATCCACTTTTCAGATTCTTAAAAAAGCACATGTCCAAACTGCTTTTTCAGACCAGCACCATGTGTAACCTGGGTGACTGACTACACTCCAGCAAGGGCAACCAGCCTTAGTGATGCTGAATGTATTTGCATTACTGACTGAAACCTCAAACCCCACTCGCTTGTGAATACTGTGCATGATTCCACAGGGTAAGCAGCTGGGTGTGTGCTAAGAGTCTGCTTCTGCACCAAAAAATGGCTCCCCCTTTCCATCTAATGCAACTGTGAAATCACCAGAGCAATACGCAATAAATCTCTGCCTGTAATTCCTTTTTGCACACAGAGTCATGTTTTCATATTAGTCACAAAACGAAATTTCTTTGCCAATTTGAAAGCACACTTACTACTCTTTTTTTTGGCAAGTGATAAACACTTTTAAAGACTGACACATTTTGAATCCACTTTTCAGATTCTTAAAAAAGCACATTTCCAAACTGCTTTTTCAGACCAGCACCATGTGTAACCTGGGTGACTGACTACACTCCAGCACGGGCAACCAACCTTAGTGATGCTGAATGTATTTGCATTACTGACTGAAACCTCAAACCCCACTCGCTTGTGAATACTGTGCATGATTCCACAGGGTAAGCAGCTGGGTGTGTGCTAAGAGTCTGCTTCTGCACCAAAAAATGGCTCCCCCTTTCCATCTAATGCAAGTGTGAAATCACCAGAGCAATACGCAATAAATCTCTGCCTGTAATTCCTCTTTGCACACAGAGTCATGTTTTCATATTAGTCACAAAACGAAATTTCTTTGCCAATTTGAAAGCACACTTACTACTCTTTTTTTTGGCAAGTGATAAACACTTTTACAGACTGACACATTATGAATCCACTTTTCAGATTCTTAAAAAAGCACATGTCCAAACTGCTTTTTCAGACCAGCACCATGTGTAACCTGGGTGACTGACTACACTCCAGCAAGGGCAACCAGCCTTAGTGATGCTGAATGTATTTGCATTACTGACTGAAACCTCAAACCCCACTCGCTTGTGAATACTGTGCATGATTCCACAGGGTAAGCAGCTGGGTGTGTGCTAAGAGTCTGCTTCTGCACAAAAAAATGGCTCCCCCTTTCCATCTAATGCAACTGTGAAATCACCAGAGCAATACGCAATAAATCTCTGCCTGTAATTCCTTTTTGCACACAGAGTCATGTTTTCATATTAGTCACAAAACGATATTTCTTTGCCAATTTGAAAGCACACTTACTACTCTTTTTTTTGGCAAGTGATAAACACTTTTACAGACTGACACATTTTGAATCCACTTTTCAGATTCTTAAAAAAGCACATGTCCAAACTGCTTTTTCAGACCAGCACCATGTGTAACCTGGGTGACTGACTACACTCCAGCAAGGGCAACCAGCCTTAGTGATGCTGAATGTATTTGCATTACTGACTGAAACCTCAAACCCCACTCGCTTGTGAATACTGTGCATGATTCCACAGGGTAAGCAGCTGGGTGTGTGCTAAGAGTCTGCTTCTGCACCAAAAAATGGCTCCCCCTTTCCATCTAATGCAACTGTGAAATCACCAGAGCAATACGCAATAAATCTCTGCCTGTAATTCCTCTTTGCACACAGAGTCATGTTTTCATATTAGTCACAAAACGAAATTTCTTTGCCAATTTGAAAGCACACTTACTACTCTTTTTTTTGGCAAGTGATAAACACTTTTACAGACTGACACATTTTGAATCCACTTTTTAGATTCTTAAAAAAGCACATTTCCAAACTGCTTTTTCAGACCAGCACCATGTGTAACCTGGGTGACTGACTACACTCCAGCACGGGCAACCAACCTTAGTGATGCTGAATGTATTTGCATTACTGACTGAAACCTCAAACCCCACTCGCTTGTGAATACTGTGCATGATTCCACAGGGTAAGCAGCTGGGTGTGTGCTAAGAGTCTGCTTCTGCACCAAAAAATGGCTCCCCCTTTCCATCTAATGCAACTGTGAAATCACCAGAGCAATACGCAATAAATCTCTGCCTGTAATTCCTTTTTGCACACAGAGTCATGTTTTCATATTAGTCACAAAACGATATTTCTTTGCCAATTTGAAAGCACACTTACTACTCTTTTTTTTGGCAAGTGATAAACACTTTTACAGACTGACACATTTTGAATCCACTTTTCAGATTCTTAAAAAAGCACATGTCCAAACTGCTTTTTCAGACCAGCACCATGTGTAACCTGGGTGACTGACTACACTCCAGCAAGGGCAACCAGCCTTAGTGATGCTGAATGTATTTGCATTACTGACTGAAACCTCAAAGCCCACTCGCTTGTGAATACTGTGCATGATTCCACAGGGTAAGCAGCTGGGTGTGTGCTAAGAGTCTGCTTCTGCACCAAAAAATGGCTCCCCCTTTCCATCTAATGCAACTGTGAAATCACCAGAGCAATACGCAATAAATCTCTGCCTGTAATTCCTTTTTGCACACAGAGTCATGTTTTCATATTAGTCACAAAACGAAATTTCTTTGCCAATTTGAAAGCACACGTACTACTCTTTTTTTTGGCAAGTGATAAACACTTTTAAAGACTGACACATTTTGAATCCACTTTTCAGATTCTTAAAAAAGCACATTTCCAAACTGCTTTTTCAGACCAGCACCATGTGTAACCTGGGTGACTGACTACACTCCAGCACGGGCAACCAACCTTAGTGATGCTGAATGTATTTGCATTACTGACTGAAACCTCAAACCCCACTCGCTTGTGAATACTGTGCATGATTCCACAGGGTAAGCAGCTGGGTGTGTGCTAAGAGTCTGCTTCTGCACAAAAAAATGGCTCCCCCTTTCCATCTAATGCAAGTGTGAAATCACCAGAGCAATACGCAATAAATCTCTGCCTGTAATTCCTCTTTGCACACAGAGTCATGTTTTTATATTAGTCACAAAACGAAATTTCTTTGCCAATTTGAAAGCACACTTACTACTCTTTTTTTTGGCAAGTGATAAACACTTTTACAGACTGACACATTATGAATCCACTTTTCAGATTCTTAAAAAAGCACATGTCCAAACTGCTTTTTCAGACCAGCACCATGTGTAACCTAGGTGACTGACTACACTCCAGCAAGGGCAACCAGCCTTAGTGATGCTGAATGTATTTGCATTACTGACTGAAACATCAAACCCCACTCGCTTGTGAATACTGTGCATGATTCCACAGGGTAAGCAGCTGGGTGTGTGCTAAGAGTCTGCTTCTGCACAAAAAAATGGCTCCCCCTTTCCATCTAATGCAACTGTGAAATCACCAGAGCAATACGCAATAAATCTCTGCCTGTAATTCCTTTTTGCACACAGAGTCATGTTTTCATATTAGTCACAAAACGATATTTCTTTGCCAATTTGAAAGCACACTTACTACTCTTTTTTTTGGCAAGTGATAAACACTTTAACAGACTGACACATTTTGAATCCACTTTTCAGATTCTTAAAAAAGCACATGTCCAAACTGCTTTTTCAGACCAGCACCATGTGTAACCTGGGTGACTGACTACACTCCAGCAAGGGCAACCAGCCTTAGTGATGCTGAATGTATTTGCATTACTGACTGAAACCTCAAACCCCACTCGCTTGTGAATACTGTGCATGATTCCACAGGGTAAGCAGCTGGGTGTGTGCTAAGAGTCTGCTTCTGCACCAAAAAATGGCTCCCCCTTTCCATCTAATGCAACTGTGAAATCACCAGAGCAATACGCAATAAATCTCTGCCTGTAATTCCTTTTTGCACACAGAGTCATGTTTTCATATTAGTCACAAAACGAAATTTCTTTGCCAATTTGAAAGCACACTTACTACTCTTTTTTTTGGCAAGTGATAAACACTTTTAAAGACTGACACATTTTGAATCCACTTTTCAGATTCTTAAAAAAGCACATTTCCAAACTGCTTTTTCAGACCAGCACCATGTGTAACCTGGGTGACTGACTACACTCCAGCACGGGCAACCAACCTTAGTGATGCTGAATGTATTTGCATTACTGACTGAAACCTCAAACCCCACTCGCTTGTGAATACTGTGCATGATTCCACAGGGTAAGCAGCTGGGTGTGTGCTAAGAGTCTGCTTCTGCACCAAAAAATGGCTCCCCCTTTCCATCTAATGCAAGTGTGAAATCACCAGAGCAATACGCAATAAATCTCTGCCTGTAATTCCTCTTTGCACACAGAGTCATGTTTTCATATTAGTCACAAAACGAAATTTCTTTGCCAATTTGAAAGCACACTTACTATTCTTTTTTTTGGCAAGTGATAAACACTTTTAAGACTGACACATTATGAATCCACTTTTCAGATTCTTAAAAAAGCACATGTCCAAACTGCTTTTTCAGACCAGCACCATGTGTAACCTGGGTGACTGACTACACTCCAGCAAGGGCAACCAGCCTTAGTGATGCTGAATGTATTTGCATTACTGACTGAAACCTCAAACCCCACTCGCTTGTGAATACTGTGCATGATTCCACAGGGTAAGCAGCTGGGTGTGTGCTAAGAGTCTGCTTCTGCACAAAAAAATGGCTCCCCCTTTCCATCTAATGCAACTGTGAAATCACCAGAGCAATACGCAATAAATCTCTGCCTGTAATTCCTTTTTGCACACAGAGTCATGTTTTCATATTAGTCACAAAACGATATTTCTTTGCCAATTTGAAAGCACACTTACTACTCTTTTTTTTGGCAAGTGATAAACACTTTTACAGACTGACACATTTTGAATCCACTTTTCAGATTCTTAAAAAAGCACATGTCCAAACTGCTTTTTCAGACCAGCACCATGTGTAACCTGGGTGACTGACTACACTCCAGCAAGGGCAACCAGCCTTAGTGATGCTGAATGTATTTGCATTACTGACTGAAACCTCAAACCCCACTCGCTTGTGAATACTGTGCATGATTCCACAGGGTAAGCAGCTGGGTGTGTGCTAAGAGTCTGCTTCTGCACCAAAAAATGGCTCCCCCTTTCCATCTAATGCAACTGTGAAATCACCAGAGCAATACGCAATAAATCTCTGCCTGTAATTCCTCTTTGCACACAGAGTCATGTTTTCATATTAGTCACAAAACGAAATTTCTTTGCCAATTTGAAAGCACACTTACTACTCTTTTTTTTGGCAAGTGATAAACACTTTTACAGACTGACACATTTTGAATCCACTTTTTAGATTCTTAAAAAAGCACATTTCCAAACTGCTTTTTCAGACCAGCACCATGTGTAACCTGGGTGACTGACTACACTCCAGCACGGGCAACCAACCTTAGTGATGCTGAATGTATTTGCATTACTGACTGAAACCTCAAACCCCACTCGCTTGTGAATACTGTGCATGATTCCACAGGGTAAGCAGCTGGGTGTGTGCTAAGAGTCTGCTTCTGCACCAAAAAATGGCTCCCCCTTTCCATCTAATGCAACTGTGAAATCACCAGAGCAATACGCAATAAATCTCTGCCTGTAATTCCTTTTTGCACACAGAGTCATGTTTTCATATTAGTCACAAAACGATATTTCTTTGCCAATTTGAAAGCACACTTACTACTCTTTTTTTTGGCAAGTGATAAACACTTTTACAGACTGACACATTTTGAATCCACTTTTCAGATTCTTAAAAAAGCACATGTCCAAACTGCTTTTTCAGACCAGCACCATGTGTAACCTGGGTGACTGACTACACTCCAGCAAGGGCAACCAGCCTTAGTGATGCTGAATGTATTTGCATTACTGACTGAAACCTCAAACCCCACTCGCTTGTGAATACTGTGCATGATTCCACAGGGTAAGCAGCTGGGTGTGTGCTAAGAGTCTGCTTCTGCACCAAAAAATGGCTCCCCCTTTCCATCTAATGCAAATGTGAAATCACCAGAGCAATACGCAATAAATCTCTGCCTGTAATTCCTCTTTGCACACAGAGTCATGTTTTCATATTAGTCACAAAACGAAATTTCTTTGCCAATTTGAAAGCACACTTACTACTCTTTTTTTTGGCAAGTGATAAACACTTTTACAGACTGACACATTTTGAATCCACTTTTTAGATTCTTAAAAAAGCACATGTCCAAACTGCTTTTTCACACCAGCACCATGTGTAACCTGGGTGACTGACTACACTCCAGCAAGGGCAACCAGCCTTAGTGATGCTGAATGTATTTGCATTACTGACTGAAACCTCAAACCCCACTCGCTTGTGAATACTGTGCATGATTCCACAGGGTAAGCAGCTGGGTGTGGGCTAAGAGTCTGCTTCTGCACAAAAAAATGGCTCCCCCTTTCCATCTAATGCAACTGTGAAATCACCAGAGCAATATGCAATAAATCTCTGCCTGTAATTCCTCTTTGCACACAGAGTCATGTTTTCATATTAGTCACAAAACGAAATTCCTTTGCCAATTTGAAAGCACACTTACTACTCTTTTTTTTGGCAAGTGATAAACACTTTTAAAGACTGACACATTTTGAATCCACTTTTCAGATTCTTAAAAAAGCACATTTCCAAACTGCTTTTTCAGACCAGCACCATGTGTAACCTGGGTGACTGACTACACTCCAGCACGGGCAACCAACCTTAGTGATGCTGAATGTATTTGCATTACTGACTGAAACCTCAAACCCCACTCGCTTGTGAATACTGTGCATGATTCCACAGGGTAAGCAGCTGGGTGTGTGCTAAGAGTCTGCTTCTGCACCAAAAAATGGCTCCCCCTTTCCATCTAATGCAAGTGTGAAATCACCAGAGCAATACGCAATAAATCTCTGCCTGTAATTCCTCTTTGCACACAGAGTCATGTTTTCATATTAGTCACAAAACGAAATTTCTTTGCCAATTTGAAAGCACACTTACTACTCTTTTTTTTGGCAAGTGATAAACACTTTTACAGACTGACACATTATGAATCCACTTTTCAGATTCTTAAAAAAGCACATGTCCAAACTGCTTTTTCAGACCAGCACCATGTGTAACCTGGGTGACTGACTACACTCCAGCAAGGGCAACCAGCCTTAGTGATGCTGAATGTATTTGCATTACTGACTGAAACCTCAAACCCCACTCGCTTGTGAATACTGTGCATGATTCCACAGGGTAAGCAGCTGGGTGTGTGCTAAGAGTCTGCTTCTGTACAAAAAAATGGCTCCCCCTTTCCATCTAATGCAACTGTGAAATCACCAGAGCAATACGCAATAAATCTCTGCCTGTAATTCCTTTTTGCACACAGAGTCATGTTTTCATATTAGTCACAAAACGATATTTCTTTGCCAATTTGAAAGCACACTTACTACTCTTTTTTTTGGCAAGTGATAAACACTTTTACAGACTGACACATTTTGAATCCACTTTTCAGATTCTTAAAAAAGCACATGTCCAAACTGCTTTTTCAGACCAGCACCATGTGTAACCTGGGTGACTGACTACACTCCAGCAAGGGCAACCAGCCTTAGTGATGCTGAATGTATTTGCATTACTGACTGAAACCTCAAACCCCACTCGCTTGTGAATACTGTGCATGATTCCACAGGGTAAGCAGCTGGGTGTGTGCTAAGAGTCTGCTTCTGCACCAAAAAATGGCTCCCCCTTTCCATCTAATGCAACTGTGAAATCACCAGAGCAATACGCAATAAATCTCTGCCTGTAATTCCTCTTTGCACACAGAGTCATGTTTTCATATTAGTCACAAAACAAAATTTCTTTGCCAATTTGAAAGCACACTTACTACTCTTTTTTTTGGCAAGTGATAAACACTTTTACAGACTGACACATTTTGAATCCACTTTTTAGATTCTTAAAAAAGCACATGTCCAAACTGCTTTTTCACACCAGCACCATGTGTAACCTGGGTGACTGACTACACTCCAGCAAGGGCAACCAGCCTTAGTGATGCTGAATGTATTTGCATTACTGACTGAAACCTCAAACCCCACTCGCTTGTGAATACTGTGCATGATTCCACAGGGTAAGCAGCTGGGTGTGGGCTAAGAGTCTGCTTCTGCACAAAAAAATGGCTCCCCCTTTCCATCTAATGCAACTGTGAAATCACCAGAGCAATATGCAATAAATCTCTGCCTGTAATTCCTCTTTGCACACAGAGTCATGTTTTCATATTAGTCACAAAACGAAATTTCTTTGCCAATTTGAAAGCACACTTACTACTCTTTTTTTTGGCAAGTGATAAACACTTTAACAGACTGACACATTTTGAATCCACTTTTCAGATTCTTAAAAAAGCACATGTCCAAACTGCTTTTTCAGACCAGCACCATGTGTAACCTGGGTGACTGACTACACTCCAGCAAGGGCAACCAGCCTTAGTGATGCTGAATGTATTTGCATTACTGACTGAAACCTCAAACCCCACTCGCTTGTGAATACTGTGCATGATTCCACAGGGTAAGCAGCTGGGTGTGTGCTAAGAGTCTGCTTCTGCACCAAAAAATGGCTCCCCCTTTCCATCTAATGCAACTGTGAAATCACCATAGCAATACGCAATAAATCTCTGCCTGTAATTCCTTTTTGCACACAGAGTCATGTTTTCATATTAGTCACAAAACGAAATTTCTTTGCCAATTTGAAAGCACACTTACTACTCTTTTTTTTGGCAAGTGATAAACACTTTTAAAGACTGACACATTTTGAATCCACTTTTCAGATTCTTAAAAAAGCACATTTCCAAACTGCTTTTTCAGACCAGCACCATGTGTAACCTGGGTGACTGACTACACTCCAGCACGGGCAACCAACCTTAGTGATGCTGAATGTATTTGCATTACTGACTGAAACCTCAAACCCCACTCGCTTGTGAATACTGTGCATGATTCCACAGGGTAAGCAGCTGGGTGTGTGCTAAGAGTCTGCTTCTGCACCAAAAAATGGCTCCCCCTTTCCATCTAATGCAAGTGTGAAATCACCAGAGCAATACGCAATAAATCTCTGCCTGTAATTCCTCTTTGCACACAGAGTCATGTTTTCATATTAGTCACAAAACGAAATTTCTTTGCCAATTTGAAAGCACACTTACTACTCTTTTTTTTGGCAAGTGATAAACACTTTTACAGACTGACACATTATGAATCCACTTTTCAGATTCTTAAAAAAGCACATGTCCAAACTGCTTTTTCAGACCAGCACCATGTGTAACCTGGGTGACTGACTACACTCCAGCAAGGGCAACCAGCCTTAGTGATGCTGAATGTATTTGCATTACTGACTGAAACCTCAAACCCCACTCGCTTGTGAATACTGTGCATGATTCCACAGGGTAAGCAGCTGGGTGTGTGCTAAGAGTCTGCTTCTGCACAAAAAAATGGCTCCCCCTTTCCATCTAATGCAACTGTGAAATCACCAGAGCAATACGCAATAAATCTCTGCCTGTAATTCCTTTTTGCACACAGAGTCATGTTTTCATATTAGTCACAAAACGATATTTCTTTGCCAATTTGAAAGCACACTTACTACTCTTTTTTTTGGCAAGTGATAAACACTTTTACAGACTGACACATTTTGAATCCACTTTTCAGATTCTTAAAAAAGCACATGTCCAAACTGCTTTTTCAGACCAGCACCATGTGTAACCTGGGTGACTGACTACACTCCAGCAAGGGCAACCAGCCTTAGTGATGCTGAATGTATTTGCATTACTGACTGAAACCTCAAACCCCACTCGCTTGTGAATACTGTGCATGATTCCACAGGGTAAGCAGCTGGGTGTGTGCTAAGAGTCTGCTTCTGCACCAAAAAATGGCTCCCCCTTTCCATCTAATGCAACTGTGAAATCACCAGAGCAATACGCAATAAATCTCTGCCTGTAATTCCTCTTTGCACACAGAGTCATGTTTTCATATTAGTCACAAAACGAAATTTCTTTGCCAATTTGAAAGCACACTTACTACTCTTTTTTTTGGCAAGTGATAAACACTTTTACAGACTGACACATTTTGAATCCACTTTTTAGATTCTTAAAAAAGCACATGTCCAAACTGCTTTTTCACACCAGCACCATGTGTAACCTGGGTGACTGACTACACTCCAGCAAGGGCAACCAGCCTTAGTGATGCTGAATGTATTTGCATTACTGACTGAAACCTCAAGCCCCACTCGCTTGTGAATACTGTGCATGATTCCACAGGGTAAGCAGCTGGGTGTGTGCTAAGAGTCTGCTTCTGCACCAAAAAATGGCTCCCCCTTTCCATCTAATGCAACTGTGAAATCACTAGAGCAATACGCAATAAATCTCTGCCTGTAATTCCTTTTTGCACACAGAGTCATGTTTTCATATTAGTCACAAAACGAAATTTCTTTGCCAATTTGAAAGCACACTTACTACTCTTTTTTTTGGCAAGTGATAAACACTTTTACAGACTGACACATTTTGAATCCACTTTTCAGATTCTTAAAAAAGCACATGTCCAAACTGCTTTTTCAGACCAGCACCATGTGTAACCTGGGTGACTGACTACACTCCAGCAAGGGCAACCAGCCTTAGTGATGCTGAATGTATTTGCATTACTGACTGAAACCTTAAACTCCACTCGCTTGTGAATACTGTGCATGATTCCACAGGGTAAGCAGCTGGGTGTGTGCTAAGAGTCTGCTTCTGCACCAAAAAATGGCTCCCCCTTTCCATCTAATGCAACTGTGAAATCACCAGAGCAATACGCAATAAATCTCTGCCTGTAATTCCTCTTTGCACACAGAGTCATGTTTTCATATTAGTCACAAAACGAAATTTCTTTGCCAATTTGAAAGCACACCTACTACTCTTTTTTTTGGCAAGTGATAAACACTTTTACAGACTGACACATTTTGAATCCACTTTTTAGATTCTTAAAAAAGCACATGTCCAAACTGCTTTTTCAGACCAGCACCATGTGTAACCTGGGTGACTGACTACACTCCAGCAAGGGCAACCAGCCTTAGTGATGCTGAATGTATTTGCATTACTGACTGAAACCTCAAACCCCACTCGCTTGTGAATACTGTGCATGATTCCACAGGGTAAGCAGCTGGGTGTGTGCTAAGAGTCTGCTTCTGCACAAAAAAATGGCTCCCCCTTTCCATCTAATGCAACTGTGAAATCACCAGAGCAATATGCAATAAATCTCTGCCTGTAATTCCTCTTTGCACACAGAGTCATGTTTTCATATTAGTCACAAAACGAAATTTCTTTGCCAATTTGAAAGCACACTTACTACTCTTTTTTTTGGCAAGTGATAAACACTTTTACAGACTGACACATTATGAATCCACTTTTCAGATTCTTAAAAAAGCACGTGTCCAAACTGCTTTTTCAGACCAGCACCATGTGTAACCTGGGTGACTGACTACACTCCAGCAAGGGCAACCAGCCTTAGTGATGCTGAATGTATTTGCATTACTGACTGAAACCTCAAACCCCACTCGCTTGTGAATACTGTGCATGATTCCACAGGGTAAGCAGCAGGGTGTGTGCTAAGAGTCTGCTTCTGCACCAAAAAATGGCTCCCCCTTTCCATCTAATGCAAGTGTGAAATCACCAGAGCAATACGCAATAAATCTCTGCCTGTAATTCCTCTTTGCACACAGAGTCATGTTTTCATATTAGTCACAAAACGAAATTTCTTTGCCAATTTGAAAGCACACTTACTACTCTTTTTTTTGGCAAGTGATAAACACGTTTACAGACTGACACATTATGAATCCACTTTTCAGATTCTTAAAAAAGCACATGTCCAAACTGCTTTTTCAGACCAGCACCATGTGTAACCTGGGTGACTGACCACACTCCAGCAAGGGCAACCAGCCTTAGTGATGCTGAATGTATTCGCTTGTGAATACTGTGCATGATTCCACAGGGTAAGCAGCTGGGTGTGTGCTAAGAGTCTGCTTCTGCACCAAAAAAATGGCTCCCCCTTTCCATCTAATGCAACTGTGAAATCACCAGAGCAATACATAATAAATCTCTGCCTGTAATTCCTCTTTGCACACAGAGTCATGTTTTCATATTAGTCACAAAACGAAATTTCTTTGCCAATTTGAAAGCACACTTACTACTCTTTTTTTTGGCAAGTGATAAACACTTTTACAGACTGACACATTTTGAATCCACTTTTTAGATTCTTAAAAAAGCACATGTCCAAACTGCTTTTTCAGACCAGCACCATGTGTAACCTGGGTGACTGACTACACTCCAGCAAGGGCAACCAGCCTTAGTGATGCTGAATGTATTTGCATTACTGACTGAAACCTCAAACCCCACTCGCTTGTGAATACTGTGCATGATTCCACAGGGTAAGCAGCTGGGTGTGTGCTAAGAGTCTGCTTCTGCACAAAAAAATGGCTCCCCCTTTCCATCTAATGCAACTGTGAAATCACCAGAGCAATATGCAATAAATCTCTGCCTGTAATTCCTCTTTGCACACAGAGTCATGTTTTCATATTAGTCACAAAACGAAATTTCTTTGCCAACTTGAAAGCACATTTACTACTCTTTTTTTTGGCAAGTGATAAACACTTTTACAGACTGACACATTATGAATCCACTTTTCAGATTCTTAAAAAAGCACATGTCCAAACTGCTTTTTCAGACCAGCACCATGTGTAACCTGGGTGACTGACTACACTCCAGCCAGGGCAACCAGCCTTAGTGATGCTGAATGTATTTGCATTACTGACTGAAACCTTAAACCCCACTCGCTTGTGAATACTGTGCATGATTCCACAGGGTAAGCAGCTGGGTGTGTGCTAAGAGTCTGCTTCTGCACAAAAAAATGGCTCCCCCTTTCCATCTAATGCAACTGTGAAATCACCAGAGCAATACACAATAAATCTCTGCCTGTAATTCCTTTTTGCACACAGAGTCATGTTTTCATATTAGTCACAAAACGAAATTTCTTTGCCAATTTGAAAGCACACTTACTACTCTTTTTTTTGGCAAGTGATAAACGCTTTTACAGATTGACACATTTTGAATCCACTTTTCAGATTCTTAAAAAAGCACATGTCCAAACTGCTTTTTCAGACCAGCACCATGTGTAACCTGGGTGACTGACTACACTCCAGCAAGGGCAACCAGCCTTAGTGATGCTGAATGTATTTGCATTACTGACTGAAACCTCAAACCCCACTCGCTTGTGAATACTGTGCATGATTCCACAGGGTAAGCAGCTGGGTGTGTGCTAAGAGTCTGCTTCTGCACCAAAAAAATGGCTCCCCCTTTCCATCTAATGCAACTGTGAAATCACCAGAGCAATACGCAATAAATCTCTGCCTGTAATTCCTCTTTGCACACAGTCATGTTTTCATATTAGTCACAAAACGAAATTTCTTTGCCAATTTGAAAGCACACTTACTACTCTTTTTTTTGGCAAGTGATAAACACTTTTACAGACTGACACATTTTGAATCCACTTTTTAGATTCTTAAAAAAGCACATGTCCAAACTGCTTTTTCAGACCAGCACCATGTGTAACCTGGGTGACTGACTACACTCCAGCAAGGGCAACCAGCCTTAGTGATGCTGAATGTATTTGCATTACTGACTGAAACCTCAAACCCCACTCGCTTGTGAATACTGTGCATGATTCCACAGGGTAAGCAGCTGGGTGTGTGCTAAGAGTCTGCTTCTGCACAAAAAAATGGCTCCCCCTTTCCATCTAATGCAACTGTGAAATCACCAGAGCAATACGCAATAAATCTCTGCCTGTAATTCCTTTTTGCACACAGAGTCATGTTTTCATATTAGTCACAAAACGATATTTCTTTGCCAATTTGAAAGCACACTTACTACTCTTTTTTTTGGCAAGTGATAAACACTTTTACAGACTGACACATTTTGAATCCACTTTTCAGATTCTTAAAAAAGCACATGTCCAAACTGCTTTTTCAGACCAGCACCATGTGTAACCTGGGTGACTGACTACACTCCAGCAAGGGCAACCAGCCTTAGTGATGCTGAATGTATTTGCATTACTGACTGAAACCTCAAACCCCACTCGCTTGTAAATACTGTGCATGATTCCACAGGGTAAGCAGCTGGGTGTGTGCTAAGAGTCTGCTTCTGCACCAAAAAATGGCTTCCCCTTTCCATCTAATGCAACTGTGAAATCACCAGAGCAATACGCAATAAATCTCTGCCTGTAATTCCTTTTTGCACACAGAGTCATGTTTTCATATTAGTCACAAAACGAAATTTCTTTGCCAATTTGAAAGCACACTTACTACTCTTTTTTTTGGCAAGTGATAAACACTTTTACAGACTGACACATTTTGAATCCACTTTTCAGATTCTTAAAAAAGCACATTTCCAAACTGCTTTTTCAGACCAGCACCATGTGTAACCTGGGTGACTGACTACACTCCAGCAAGGGCAACCAGCCTTAGTGATGCTGAATGTATTTGCATTACTGACTGAAACCTCAAACCCCACTCGCTTGTGAATACTGTGCATGATTCCACAGGGTAAGCAGCTGGGTGTGTTCTAAGAGTCTGCTTCTGCACCAAAAAATGGCTCCCCCTTTCCATCTAATGCAACTGTGAAATCACCAGAGCAATACGCAATACATCTCTGCCTGTAATTCCTTTTTGCACACAGAGTCATGTTTTCATATTAGTCACAAAACGAAATTTCTTTGCCAATTTGAAAGCACACTTACTACTCTTTTTTTTGGCAAGTGATAAACACTTTTACAGACTGACACATTTTGAATCCACTTTTCAGATTCTTAAAAAAGCACATGTCCAAACTGCTTTTTCAGACCAGCACCATGTGTAACCTGGGTGACTGACTACACTCCAGCAAGGGCAACCAGTCTTAGTGATGCTGAATGTATTTGCATTACTGACTGAAACCTCAAACCCCACTCGCTTGTGAATACTGTGCATGATTCCACAGGGTAAGCAGCTGGGTGTGTGCTAAGAGTCTGCTTCTGCACAAAAAAATGGCTCCCCCTTTCCATCTAATGCAACTGTGAAATCACCAGAGCAATACACAATAAATCTCTGCCTGTAATTCCTTTTTGCACACAGAGTCATGTTTTCATATTAGTCACAAAACGAAATTTCTTTGCCAATTTGAAAGCACACTTACTACTCTTTTTTTTGGCAAGTGATAAACGCTTTTACAGATTGACACATTTTGAATCCACTTTTCAGATTCTTAAAAAAGCACATGTCCAAACTGCTTTTTCAGACCAGCACCATGTGTAACCTGGGTGACTGACTACACTCCAGCAAGGGCAACCAGCCTTAGTGATGCTGAATGTATTTGCATTACTGACTGAAACCTCAAGCCCCACTCGCTTGTGAATACTGTGCATGATTCCACAGGGTAAGCAGCTGGGTGTGTGCTAAGAGTCTGCTTCTGCACCAAAAAATGGCTCCCCCTTTCCATCTAATGCAACTGTGAAATCACTAGAGCAATACGCAATAAATCTCTGCCTGTAATTCCTTTTTGCACACAGAGTCATGTTTTCATATTAGTCACAAAACGAAATTTCTTTGCCAATTTGAAAGCACACTTACTACTCTTTTTTTTGGCAAGTGATAAACACTTTTACAGACTGACACATTTTGAATCCACTTTTCAGATTCTTAAAAAAGCACATTTCCAAACTGCTTTTTCAGACCAGCACCATGTGTAACCTGGGTGACTGACTACACTCCAGCAAGGGCAACCAGCCTTAGTGATGCTGAATGTATTTGCATTACTGACTGAAACCTTAAACCCCACTCGCTTGTGAATACTGTGCATGATTCCACAGGGTAAGCAGCTGGGTGTGTGCTAAGAGTCTGCTTCTGCACCAAAAAATGGCTCCCCCTTTCCATCTAATGCAACTGTGAAATCACCAGAGCAATACGCAATAAATCTCTGCCTGTAATTCCTCTTTGCACACAGAGTCATGTTTTCATATTAGTCACAAAACGAAATTTCTTTGCCAATTTGAAAGCACACCTACTACTCTTTTTTTTGGCAAGTGATAAACACTTTTACAGACTGACACATTTTGAATCCACTTTTTAGATTCTTAAAAAAGCACATGTCCAAACTGCTTTTTCAGACCAGCACCATGTGTAACCTGGGTGACTGACTACACTCCAGCAAGGGCAACCAGCCTTAGTGATGCTGAATGTATTTGCATTACTGACTGAAACCTCAAACCCCACTCGCTTGTGAATACTGTGCATGATTCCACAGGGTAAGCAGCTGGGTGTGTGCTAAGAGTCTGCTTCTGCATAAAAAAATGGCTCCCCCGTTCCATCTAATGCAACTGTGAAATCACCAGAGCAATATGCAATAAATCTCTGCCTGTAATTCCTCTTTGCACACAGAGTCATGTTTTCATATTAGTCACAAAACGAAATTTCTTTGCCAATTTGAAAGCACACTTACTACTCTTTTTTTTGGCAAGTGATAAACACTTTTACAGACTGACACATTATGAATCCACTTTTCAGATTCTTAAAAAAGCACATGTCCAAACTGCTTTTTCAGACCAGCACCATGTGTAACCTGGGTGACTGACTACACTCCAGCAAGGGCAACCAGCCTTAGTGATGCTGAATGTATTTGCATTACTGACTGAAACCTCAAACCCCACTCGCTTGTGAATACTGTGCATGATTCCACAGGGTAAGCAGCAGGGTGTGTGCTAAGAGTCTGCTTCTGCACCAAAAAATGGCTCCCCCTTTCCATCTAATGCAAGTGTGAAATCACCAGAGCAATACGCAATAAATCTCTGCCTGTAATTCCTCTTTGCACACAGAGTCATGTTTTCATATTAGTCACAAAACGAAATTTCTTTGCCAATTTGAAAGCACACTTACTACTCTTTTTTTTGGCAAGTGATAAACACTTTTACAGACTGACACATTATGAATCCACTTTTCAGATTCTTAAAAAAGCACATGTCCAAACTGCTTTTTCAGACCAGCACCATGTGTAACCTGGGTGACTGACTACACTCCAGCAAGGGCAACCAGCCTTAGTGATGCTGAATGTATTTGCATTACTGACTGAAACCTCAAACCCCACTCGCTTGTGAATACTGTGCATGATTCCACAGGGTAAGCAGCTGGGTGTGTGCTAAGAGTCTGCTTCTGCACAAAAAAATGGCTCCCCCTTTCCATCTAATGCAACTGTGAAATCACCAGAGCAATACGCAATAAATCTCTGCCTGTAATTCCTTTTTGCACACAGAGTCATGTTTTCATATTAGTCACAAAACGATATTTCTTTGCCAATTTGAAAGCACACTTACTACTCTTTTTTTTGGCAAGTGATAAACACTTTTACAGACTGACACATTTTGAATCCACTTTTCAGATTCTTAAAAAAGCACATGTCCAAACTGCTTTTTCAGACCAGCACCATGTGTAACCTGGGTGACTGACTACACTCCAGCAAGGGCAACCAGCCTTAGTGATGCTGAATGTATTTGCATTACTGACTGAAACCTCAAACCCCACTCGCTTGTGAATACTGTGCATGATTCCACAGGGTAAGCAGCTGGGTGTGTGCTAAGAGTCTGCTTCTGCATAAAAAAATGGCTCCCCCGTTCCATCTAATGCAACTGTGAAATCACCAGAGCAATATGCAATAAATCTCTGCCTGTAATTCCTCTTTGCACACAGAGTCATGTTTTCATATTAGTCACAAAACGAAATTTCTTTGCCAATTTGAAAGCACACTTACTACTCTTTTTTTTGGCAAGTGATAAACACTTTTACAGACTGACACATTATGAATCCACTTTTCAGATTCTTAAAAAAGCACATGTCCAAACTGCTTTTTCAGACCAGCACCATGTGTAACCTGGGTGACTGACTACACTCCAGCAAGGGCAACCAGCCTTAGTGATGCTGAATGTATTTGCATTACTGACTGAAACCTCAAACCCCACTCGCTTGTGAATACTGTGCATGATTCCACAGGGTAAGCAGCAGGGTGTGTGCTAAGAGTCTGCTTCTGCACCAAAAAATGGCTCCCCCTTTCCATCTAATGCAAGTGTGAAATCACCAGAGCAATACGCAATAAATCTCTGCCTGTAATTCCTCTTTGCACACAGAGTCATGTTTTCATATTAGTCACAAAACGAAATTTCTTTGCCAATTTGAAAGCACACTTACTACTCTTTTTTTTGGCAAGTGATAAACACTTTTACAGACTGACACATTATGAATCCACTTTTCAGATTCTTAAAAAAGCACATGTCCAAACTGCTTTTTCAGACCAGCACCATGTGTAACCTGGGTGACTGACTACACTCCAGCAAGGGCAACCAGCCTTAGTGATGCTGAATGTATTTGCATTACTGACTGAAACCTCAAACCCCACTCGCTTGTGAATACTGTGCATGATTCCACAGGGTAAGCAGCTGGGTGTGTGCTAAGAGTCTGCTTCTGCACAAAAAAATGGCTCCCCCTTTCCATCTAATGCAACTGTGAAATCACCAGAGCAATACGCAATAAATCTCTGCCTGTAATTCCTTTTTGCACACAGAGTCATGTTTTCATATTAGTCACAAAACGATATTTCTTTGCCAATTTGAAAGCACACTTACTACTCTTTTTTTTGGCAAGTGATAAACACTTTTACAGACTGACACATTTTGAATCCACTTTTCAGATTCTTAAAAAAGCACATGTCCAAACTGCTTTTTCAGACCAGCACCATGTGTAACCTGGGTGACTGACTACACTCCAGCAAGGGCAACCAGCCTTAGTGATGCTGAATGTATTTGCATTACTGACTGAAACCTCAAACCCCACTCGCTTGTGAATACTGTGCATGATTCCACAGGGTAAGCAGCTGGGTGTGTGCTAAGAGTCTGCTTCTGCACCAAAAAATGGCTCCCCCTTTCCATCTAATGCAACTGTGAAATCACCAGAGCAATACGCAATAAATCTCTGCCTGTAATTCCTCTTTGCACACAGAGTCATGTTTTCATATTAGTCACAAAACGAAATTTCTTTGCCAATTTGAAAGCACACTTACTACTCTTTTTTTTGGCAAGTGATAAACACTTTTACAGACTGACACATTTTAAACCAACTTTTCAGATTCTTAAAAAAGCACATGTCCAAACTGCTTTTTCAGACCAGCACCATGTGTAACCTGGGTGACTGACTACACTCCAGCAAGGGCAACCAGCCTTAGTGATGCTGAATGTATTTGCATTACTGACTGAAACCTCAAACCCCACTCGCTTGTGAATACTGTGCATGATTCCACAGGGTAAGCAGCTGGGTGTGTGCTAAGAGTCTGCTTCTGCACCAAAAAAATGGCTCCCCCTTTCCATCTAATGCAACTGTGAAATCACCAGAGCAATACACAATAAATCTCTGCCTGTAATTCCTCTTTGCACACAGAGTCATGTTTTCATATTAGTCACAAAACGAAATTTCTTTGCCAATTTGAAAGCACACTTACTACTCTTTTTTTTGGCAAGTGATAAACACTTTTACAGACTGACACATTTTGAATCCACTTTTTAGATTCTTAAAAAAGCACATGTCCAAACTGCTTTTTCAGACCAGCACCATGTGTAACCTGGGTGACTGACTACACTCCAGCAAGGGCAACCAGCCTTAGTGATGCTGAATGTATTTGCATTACTGACTGAAACCTCAAACCCCACTCGCTTGTGAATACTGTGCATGATTCCACAGGGTAAGCAGCTGGGTGTGTGCTAAGAGTCTGCTTCTGCACAAAAAAATGGCTCCCCCTTTCCATCTAATGCAACTGTGAAATCACCAGAGCAATATGCAATAAATCTCTGCCTGTAATTCCTCTTTGCACACAGAGTCATGTTTTCATATTAGTCACAAAACGAAATTTCTTTGCCAACTTGAAAGCACATTTACTACTCTTTTTTTTGGCAAGTGATAAACACTTTTACAGACTGACACATTATGAATCCACTTTTCAGATTCTTAAAAAAGCACATGTCCAAACTGCTTTTTCAGACCAGCACCATGTGTAACCTGGGTGACTGACTACACTCCAGCAAGGGCAACCAGCCTTAGTGATGCTGAATGTATTTGCATTACTGACTGAAACCTCAAACCCCACTCGCTTGTGAATACTGTGCATGATTCCACAGGGTAAGCAGCTGGGTGTGTGCTAAGAGTCTGCTTCTGCACCAAAAAATGGCTCCCCCTTTCCATCTAATGCAAGTGTGAAATCACCAGAGCAATACGCAATAAATCTCTGCCTGTAATTCCTCTTTGCACACAGAGTCATGTTTTCATATTAGTCACAAAACGAAATTTCTTTGCCAATTTGAAAGCACACTTACTACTCTTTTTTTTGGCAAGTGATAAACACTTTTACAGACTGACACATTATGAATCCACTTTTCAGATTCTTAAAAAAGCACATGTCCAAACTGCTTTTTCAGACCAGCACCATGTGTAACCTAGGTGACTGACTACACTCCAGCAAGGGCAACCAGCCTTAGTGATGCTGAATGTATTTGCATTACTGACTGAAACCTCAAACCCCACTCGCTTGTGAATACTGTGCATGATTCCACAGGGTAAGCAGCTGGGTGTGTGCTAAGAGTCTGCTTCTGCACCAAAAAATGGCTCCCCCTTTCCATCTAATGCAACTGTGAAATCACCAGAGCAATACGCAATAAATCTCTGCCTGTAATTCCTCTTTGCACACAGAGTCATGTTTTCATATTAGTCACAAAACGAAATTTCTTTGCCAATTTGAAAGCACACTTACTACTCTTTTTTTTGGCAAGTGATAAACACTTTTACAGACTGACACATTTTGAATCCACTTTTTAGATTCTTAAAAAAGCACATGTCCAAACTGCTTTTTCACACCAGCACCATGTGTAACCTGGGTGACTGACTACACTCCAGCAAGGGCAACCAGCCTTAGTGATGCTGAATGTATTTGCATTACTGACTGAAACCTCAAACCCCACTCGCTTGTGAATACTGTGCATGATTCCACAGGGTAAGCAGCTGGGTGTGGGCTAAGAGTCTGCTTCTGCACAAAAAAATGGCTCCCCCTTTCCATCTAATGCAACTGTGAAATCACCAGAGCAATATGCAATAAATCTCTGCCTGTAATTCCTCTTTGCACACAGAGTCATGTTTTCATATTAGTCACAAAACGAAATTTCTTTGCCAATTTGAAAGCACACTTACTACTCTTTTTTTTGGCAAGTGATAAACACTTTAACAGACTGACACATTTTGAATCCACTTTTCAGATTCTTAAAAAAGCACATGTCCAAACTGCTTTTTCAGACCAGCACCATGTGTAACCTGGGTGACTGACTACACTCCAGCAAGGGCAACCAGCCTTAGTGATGCTGAATGTATTTGCATTACTGACTGAAACCTCAAAGCCCACTCGCTTGTGAATACTGTGCATGATTCCACAGGGTAAGCAGCTGGGTGTGTGCTAAGAGTCTGCTTCTGCACCAAAAAATGGCTCCCCCTTTCCATCTAATGCAACTGTGAAATCACCAGAGCAATACGCAATAAATCTCTGCCTGTAATTCCTTTTTGCACACAGAGTCATGTTTTCATATTAGTCACAAAACGAAATTTCTTTGCCAATTTGAAAGCACACGTACTACTCTTTTTTTTGGCAAGTGATAAACACTTTTAAAGACTGACACATTTTGAATCCACTTTTCAGATTCTTAAAAAAGCACATTTCCAAACTGCTTTTTCAGACCAGCACCATGTGTAACCTGGGTGACTGACTACACTCCAGCACGGGCAACCAACCTTAGTGATGCTGAATGTATTTGCATTACTGACTGAAACCTCAAACCCCACTCGCTTGTGAATACTGTGCATGATTCCACAGGGTAAGCAGCTGGGTGTGTGCTAAGAGTCTGCTTCTGCACAAAAAAATGGCTCCCCCTTTCCATCTAATGCAAGTGTGAAATCACCAGAGCAATACGCAATAAATCTCTGCCTGTAATTCCTCTTTGCACACAGAGTCATGTTTTCATATTAGTCACAAAACGAAATTTCTTTGCCAATTTGAAAGCACACTTACTACTCTTTTTTTTGGCAAGTGATAAACACTTTTACAGACTGACACATTATGAATCCACTTTTCAGATTCTTAAAAAAGCACATGTCCAAACTGCTTTTTCAGACCAGCACCATGTGTAACCTAGGTGACTGACTACACTCCAGCAAGGGCAACCAGCCTTAGTGATGCTGAATGTATTTGCATTACTGACTGAAACATCAAACCCCACTCGCTTGTGAATACTGTGCATGATTCCACAGGGTAAGCAGCTGGGTGTGTGCTAAGAGTCTGCTTCTGCACAAAAAAATGGCTCCCCCTTTCCATCTAATGCAACTGTGAAATCACCAGAGCAATACGCAATAAATCTCTGCCTGTAATTCCTTTTTGCACACAGAGTCATGTTTTCATATTAGTCACAAAACGATATTTCTTTGCCAATTTGAAAGCACACTTACTACTCTTTTTTTTGGCAAGTGATAAACACTTTAACAGACTGACACATTTTGAATCCACTTTTCAGATTCTTAAAAAAGCACATGTCCAAACTGCTTTTTCAGACCAGCACCATGTGTAACCTGGGTGACTGACTACACTCCAGCAAGGGCAACCAGCCTTAGTGATGCTGAATGTATTTGCATTACTGACTGAAACCTCAAACCCCACTCGCTTGTGAATACTGTGCATGATTCCACAGGGTAAGCAGCTGGGTGTGTGCTAAGAGTCTGCTTCTGCACCAAAAAATGGCTCCCCCTTTCCATCTAATGCAACTGTGAAATCACCAGAGCAATACGCAATAAATCTCTGCCTGTAATTCCTTTTTGCACACAGAGTCATGTTTTCATATTAGTCACAAAACGAAATTTCTTTGCCAATTTGAAAGCACACTTACTACTCTTTTTTTTGGCAAGTGATAAACACTTTTAAAGACTGACACATTTTGAATCCACTTTTCAGATTCTTAAAAAAGCACATTTCCAAACTGCTTTTTCAGACCAGCACCATGTGTAACCTGGGTGACTGACTACACTCCAGCACGGGCAACCAACCTTAGTGATGCTGAATGTATTTGCATTACTGACTGAAACCTCAAACCCCACTCGCTTGTGAATACTGTGCATGATTCCACAGGGTAAGCAGCTGGGTGTGTGCTAAGAGTCTGCTTCTGCACCAAAAAATGGCTCCCCCTTTCCATCTAATGCAAGTGTGAAATCACCAGAGCAATACGCAATAAATCTCTGCCTGTAATTCCTCTTTGCACACAGAGTCATGTTTTCATATTAGTCACAAAACGAAATTTCTTTGCCAATTTGAAAGCACACTTACTACTCTTTTTTTTGGCAAGTGATAAACACTTTTACAGACTGACACATTATGAATCCACTTTTCAGATTCTTAAAAAAGCACATGTCCAAACTGCTTTTTCAGACCAGCACCATGTGTAACCTGGGTGACTGACTACACTCCAGCAAGGGCAACCAGCCTTAGTGATGCTGAATGTATTTGCATTACTGACTGAAACCTCAAACCCCACTCGCTTGTGAATACTGTGCATGATTCCACAGGGTAAGCAGCTGGGTGTGTGCTAAGAGTCTGCTTCTGCACAAAAAAATGGCTCCCCCTTTCCATCTAATGCAACTGTGAAATCACCAGAGCAATACGCAATAAATCTCTGCCTGTAATTCCTTTTTGCACACAGAGTCATGTTTTCATATTAGTCACAAAACGATATTTCTTTGCCAATTTGAAAGCACACTTACTACTCTTTTTTTTGGCAAGTGATAAACACTTTTACAGACTGACACATTTTGAATCCACTTTTCAGATTCTTAAAAAAGCACATGTCCAAACTGCTTTTTCAGACCAGCACCATGTGTAACCTGGGTGACTGACTACACTCCAGCAAGGGCAACCAGCCTTAGTGATGCTGAATGTATTTGCATTACTGACTGAAACCTCAAACCCCACTCGCTTGTGAATACTGTGCATGATTCCACAGGGTAAGCAGCTGGGTGTGTGCTAAGAGTCTGCTTCTGCACCAAAAAATGGCTCCCCCTTTCCATCTAATGCAACTGTGAAATCACCAGAGCAATACGCAATAAATCTCTGCCTGTAATTCCTCTTTGCACACAGAGTCATGTTTTCATATTAGTCACAAAACGAAATTTCTTTGCCAATTTGAAAGCACACTTACTACTCTTTTTTTTGGCAAGTGATAAACACTTTTACAGACTGACACATTTTGAATCCACTTTTTAGATTCTTAAAAAAGCACATTTCCAAACTGCTTTTTCAGACCAGCACCATGTGTAACCTGGGTGACTGACTACACTCCAGCACGGGCAACCAACCTTAGTGATGCTGAATGTATTTGCATTACTGACTGAAACCTCAAACCCCACTCGCTTGTGAATACTGTGCATGATTCCACAGGGTAAGCAGCTGGGTGTGTGCTAAGAGTCTGCTTCTGCACCAAAAAATGGCTCCCCCTTTCCATCTAATGCAACTGTGAAATCACCAGAGCAATACGCAATAAATCTCTGCCTGTAATTCCTTTTTGCACACAGAGTCATGTTTTCATATTAGTCACAAAACGATATTTCTTTGCCAATTTGAAAGCACACTTACTACTCTTTTTTTTGGCAAGTGATAAACACTTTTACAGACTGACACATTTTGAATCCACTTTTCAGATTCTTAAAAAAGCACATGTCCAAACTGCTTTTTCAGACCAGCACCATGTGTAACCTGGGTGACTGACTACACTCCAGCAAGGGCAACCAGCCTTAGTGATGCTGAATGTATTTGCATTACTGACTGAAACCTCAAAGCCCACTCGCTTGTGAATACTGTGCATGATTCCACAGGGTAAGCAGCTGGGTGTGTGCTAAGAGTCTGCTTCTGCACCAAAAAATGGCTCCCCCTTTCCATCTAATGCAACTGTGAAATCACCAGAGCAATACGCAATAAATCTCTGCCTGTAATTCCTTTTTGCACACAGAGTCATGTTTTCATATTAGTCACAAAACGAAATTTCTTTGCCAATTTGAAAGCACACGTACTACTCTTTTTTTTGGCAAGTGATAAACACTTTTAAAGACTGACACATTTTGAATCCACTTTTCAGATTCTTAAAAAAGCACATTTCCAAACTGCTTTTTCAGACCAGCACCATGTGTAACCTGGGTGACTGACTACACTCCAGCACGGGCAACCAACCTTAGTGATGCTGAATGTATTTGCATTACTGACTGAAACCTCAAACCCCACTCGCTTGTGAATACTGTGCATGATTCCACAGGGTAAGCAGCTGGGTGTGTGCTAAGAGTCTGCTTCTGCACAAAAAAATGGCTCCCCCTTTCCATCTAATGCAAGTGTGAAATCACCAGAGCAATACGCAATAAATCTCTGCCTGTAATTCCTCTTTGCACACAGAGTCATGTTTTTATATTAGTCACAAAACGAAATTTCTTTGCCAATTTGAAAGCACACTTACTACTCTTTTTTTTGGCAAGTGATAAACACTTTTACAGACTGACACATTATGAATCCACTTTTCAGATTCTTAAAAAAGCACATGTCCAAACTGCTTTTTCAGACCAGCACCATGTGTAACCTAGGTGACTGACTACACTCCAGCAAGGGCAACCAGCCTTAGTGATGCTGAATGTATTTGCATTACTGACTGAAACATCAAACCCCACTCGCTTGTGAATACTGTGCATGATTCCACAGGGTAAGCAGCTGGGTGTGTGCTAAGAGTCTGCTTCTGCACAAAAAAATGGCTCCCCCTTTCCATCTAATGCAACTGTGAAATCACCAGAGCAATACGCAATAAATCTCTGCCTGTAATTCCTTTTTGCACACAGAGTCATGTTTTCATATTAGTCACAAAACGATATTTCTTTGCCAATTTGAAAGCACACTTACTACTCTTTTTTTTGGCAAGTGATAAACACTTTAACAGACTGACACATTTTGAATCCACTTTTCAGATTCTTAAAAAAGCACATGTCCAAACTGCTTTTTCAGACCAGCACCATGTGTAACCTGGGTGACTGACTACACTCCAGCAAGGGCAACCAGCCTTAGTGATGCTGAATGTATTTGCATTACTGACTGAAACCTCAAACCCCACTCGCTTGTGAATACTGTGCATGATTCCACAGGGTAAGCAGCTGGGTGTGTGCTAAGAGTCTGCTTCTGCACCAAAAAATGGCTCCCCCTTTCCATCTAATGCAACTGTGAAATCACCAGAGCAATACGCAATAAATCTCTGCCTGTAATTCCTTTTTGCACACAGAGTCATGTTTTCATATTAGTCACAAAACGAAATTTCTTTGCCAATTTGAAAGCACACTTACTACTCTTTTTTTTGGCAAGTGATAAACACTTTTAAAGACTGACACATTTTGAATCCACTTTTCAGATTCTTAAAAAAGCACATTTCCAAACTGCTTTTTCAGACCAGCACCATGTGTAACCTGGGTGACTGACTACACTCCAGCACGGGCAACCAACCTTAGTGATGCTGAATGTATTTGCATTACTGACTGAAACCTCAAACCCCACTCGCTTGTGAATACTGTGCATGATTCCACAGGGTAAGCAGCTGGGTGTGTGCTAAGAGTCTGCTTCTGCACCAAAAAATGGCTCCCCCTTTCCATCTAATGCAAGTGTGAAATCACCAGAGCAATACGCAATAAATCTCTGCCTGTAATTCCTCTTTGCACACAGAGTCATGTTTTCATATTAGTCACAAAACGAAATTTCTTTGCCAATTTGAAAGCACACTTACTATTCTTTTTTTTGGCAAGTGATAAACACTTTTAAGACTGACACATTATGAATCCACTTTTCAGATTCTTAAAAAAGCACATGTCCAAACTGCTTTTTCAGACCAGCACCATGTGTAACCTGGGTGACTGACTACACTCCAGCAAGGGCAACCAGCCTTAGTGATGCTGAATGTATTTGCATTACTGACTGAAACCTCAAACCCCACTCGCTTGTGAATACTGTGCATGATTCCACAGGGTAAGCAGCTGGGTGTGTGCTAAGAGTCTGCTTCTGCACAAAAAAATGGCTCCCCCTTTCCATCTAATGCAACTGTGAAATCACCAGAGCAATACGCAATAAATCTCTGCCTGTAATTCCTTTTTGCACACAGAGTCATGTTTTCATATTAGTCACAAAACGATATTTCTTTGCCAATTTGAAAGCACACTTACTACTCTTTTTTTTGGCAAGTGATAAACACTTTTACAGACTGACACATTTTGAATCCACTTTTCAGATTCTTAAAAAAGCACATGTCCAAACTGCTTTTTCAGACCAGCACCATGTGTAACCTGGGTGACTGACTACACTCCAGCAAGGGCAACCAGCCTTAGTGATGCTGAATGTATTTGCATTACTGACTGAAACCTCAAACCCCACTCGCTTGTGAATACTGTGCATGATTCCACAGGGTAAGCAGCTGGGTGTGTGCTAAGAGTCTGCTTCTGCACCAAAAAATGGCTCCCCCTTTCCATCTAATGCAACTGTGAAATCACCAGAGCAATACGCAATAAATCTCTGCCTGTAATTCCTCTTTGCACACAGAGTCATGTTTTCATATTAGTCACAAAACGAAATTTCTTTGCCAATTTGAAAGCACACTTACTACTCTTTTTTTTGGCAAGTGATAAACACTTTTACAGACTGACACATTTTGAATCCACTTTTTAGATTCTTAAAAAAGCACATTTCCAAACTGCTTTTTCAGACCAGCACCATGTGTAACCTGGGTGACTGACTACACTCCAGCACGGGCAACCAACCTTAGTGATGCTGAATGTATTTGCATTACTGACTGAAACCTCAAACCCCACTCGCTTGTGAATACTGTGCATGATTCCACAGGGTAAGCAGCTGGGTGTGTGCTAAGAGTCTGCTTCTGCACCAAAAAATGGCTCCCCCTTTCCATCTAATGCAACTGTGAAATCACCAGAGCAATACGCAATAAATCTCTGCCTGTAATTCCTTTTTGCACACAGAGTCATGTTTTCATATTAGTCACAAAACGATATTTCTTTGCCAATTTGAAAGCACACTTACTACTCTTTTTTTTGGCAAGTGATAAACACTTTTACAGACTGACACATTTTGAATCCACTTTTCAGATTCTTAAAAAAGCACATGTCCAAACTGCTTTTTCAGACCAGCACCATGTGTAACCTGGGTGACTGACTACACTCCAGCAAGGGCAACCAGCCTTAGTGATGCTGAATGTATTTGCATTACTGACTGAAACCTCAAACCCCACTCGCTTGTGAATACTGTGCATGATTCCACAGGGTAAGCAGCTGGGTGTGTGCTAAGAGTCTGCTTCTGCACCAAAAAATGGCTCCCCCTTTCCATCTAATGCAAATGTGAAATCACCAGAGCAATACGCAATAAATCTCTGCCTGTAATTCCTCTTTGCACACAGAGTCATGTTTTCATATTAGTCACAAAACGAAATTTCTTTGCCAATTTGAAAGCACACTTACTACTCTTTTTTTTGGCAAGTGATAAACACTTTTACAGACTGACACATTTTGAATCCACTTTTTAGATTCTTAAAAAAGCACATGTCCAAACTGCTTTTTCACACCAGCACCATGTGTAACCTGGGTGACTGACTACACTCCAGCAAGGGCAACCAGCCTTAGTGATGCTGAATGTATTTGCATTACTGACTGAAACCTCAAACCCCACTCGCTTGTGAATACTGTGCATGATTCCACAGGGTAAGCAGCTGGGTGTGGGCTAAGAGTCTGCTTCTGCACAAAAAAATGGCTCCCCCTTTCCATCTAATGCAACTGTGAAATCACCAGAGCAATATGCAATAAATCTCTGCCTGTAATTCCTCTTTGCACACAGAGTCATGTTTTCATATTAGTCACAAAACGAAATTCCTTTGCCAATTTGAAAGCACACTTACTACTCTTTTTTTTGGCAAGTGATAAACACTTTTAAAGACTGACACATTTTGAATCCACTTTTCAGATTCTTAAAAAAGCACATTTCCAAACTGCTTTTTCAGACCAGCACCATGTGTAACCTGGGTGACTGACTACACTCCAGCACGGGCAACCAACCTTAGTGATGCTGAATGTATTTGCATTACTGACTGAAACCTCAAACCCCACTCGCTTGTGAATACTGTGCATGATTCCACAGGGTAAGCAGCTGGGTGTGTGCTAAGAGTCTGCTTCTGCACCAAAAAATGGCTCCCCCTTTCCATCTAATGCAAGTGTGAAATCACCAGAGCAATACGCAATAAATCTCTGCCTGTAATTCCTCTTTGCACACAGAGTCATGTTTTCATATTAGTCACAAAACGAAATTTCTTTGCCAATTTGAAAGCACACTTACTACTCTTTTTTTTGGCAAGTGATAAACACTTTTACAGACTGACACATTATGAATCCACTTTTCAGATTCTTAAAAAAGCACATGTCCAAACTGCTTTTTCAGACCAGCACCATGTGTAACCTGGGTGACTGACTACACTCCAGCAAGGGCAACCAGCCTTAGTGATGCTGAATGTATTTGCATTACTGACTGAAACCTCAAACCCCACTCGCTTGTGAATACTGTGCATGATTCCACAGGGTAAGCAGCTGGGTGTGTGCTAAGAGTCTGCTTCTGTACAAAAAAATGGCTCCCCCTTTCCATCTAATGCAACTGTGAAATCACCAGAGCAATACGCAATAAATCTCTGCCTGTAATTCCTTTTTGCACACAGAGTCATGTTTTCATATTAGTCACAAAACGATATTTCTTTGCCAATTTGAAAGCACACTTACTACTCTTTTTTTTGGCAAGTGATAAACACTTTTACAGACTGACACATTTTGAATCCACTTTTCAGATTCTTAAAAAAGCACATGTCCAAACTGCTTTTTCAGACCAGCACCATGTGTAACCTGGGTGACTGACTACACTCCAGCAAGGGCAACCAGCCTTAGTGATGCTGAATGTATTTGCATTACTGACTGAAACCTCAAACCCCACTCGCTTGTGAATACTGTGCATGATTCCACAGGGTAAGCAGCTGGGTGTGTGCTAAGAGTCTGCTTCTGCACCAAAAAATGGCTCCCCCTTTCCATCTAATGCAACTGTGAAATCACCAGAGCAATACGCAATAAATCTCTGCCTGTAATTCCTCTTTGCACACAGAGTCATGTTTTCATATTAGTCACAAAACAAAATTTCTTTGCCAATTTGAAAGCACACTTACTACTCTTTTTTTTGGCAAGTGATAAACACTTTTACAGACTGACACATTTTGAATCCACTTTTTAGATTCTTAAAAAAGCACATGTCCAAACTGCTTTTTCACACCAGCACCATGTGTAACCTGGGTGACTGACTACACTCCAGCAAGGGCAACCAGCCTTAGTGATGCTGAATGTATTTGCATTACTGACTGAAACCTCAAACCCCACTCGCTTGTGAATACTGTGCATGATTCCACAGGGTAAGCAGCTGGGTGTGGGCTAAGAGTCTGCTTCTGCACAAAAAAATGGCTCCCCCTTTCCATCTAATGCAACTGTGAAATCACCAGAGCAATATGCAATAAATCTCTGCCTGTAATTCCTCTTTGCACACAGAGTCATGTTTTCATATTAGTCACAAAACGAAATTTCTTTGCCAATTTGAAAGCACACTTACTACTCTTTTTTTTGGCAAGTGATAAACACTTTAACAGACTGACACATTTTGAATCCACTTTTCAGATTCTTAAAAAAGCACATGTCCAAACTGCTTTTTCAGACCAGCACCATGTGTAACCTGGGTGACTGACTACACTCCAGCAAGGGCAACCAGCCTTAGTGATGCTGAATGTATTTGCATTACTGACTGAAACCTCAAACCCCACTCGCTTGTGAATACTGTGCATGATTCCACAGGGTAAGCAGCTGGGTGTGTGCTAAGAGTCTGCTTCTGCACCAAAAAATGGCTCCCCCTTTCCATCTAATGCAACTGTGAAATCACCATAGCAATACGCAATAAATCTCTGCCTGTAATTCCTTTTTGCACACAGAGTCATGTTTTCATATTAGTCACAAAACGAAATTTCTTTGCCAATTTGAAAGCACACTTACTACTCTTTTTTTTGGCAAGTGATAAACACTTTTAAAGACTGACACATTTTGAATCCACTTTTCAGATTCTTAAAAAAGCACATTTCCAAACTGCTTTTTCAGACCAGCACCATGTGTAACCTGGGTGACTGACTACACTCCAGCACGGGCAACCAACCTTAGTGATGCTGAATGTATTTGCATTACTGACTGAAACCTCAAACCCCACTCGCTTGTGAATACTGTGCATGATTCCACAGGGTAAGCAGCTGGGTGTGTGCTAAGAGTCTGCTTCTGCACCAAAAAATGGCTCCCCCTTTCCATCTAATGCAAGTGTGAAATCACCAGAGCAATACGCAATAAATCTCTGCCTGTAATTCCTCTTTGCACACAGAGTCATGTTTTCATATTAGTCACAAAACGAAATTTCTTTGCCAATTTGAAAGCACACTTACTACTCTTTTTTTTGGCAAGTGATAAACACTTTTACAGACTGACACATTATGAATCCACTTTTCAGATTCTTAAAAAAGCACATGTCCAAACTGCTTTTTCAGACCAGCACCATGTGTAACCTGGGTGACTGACTACACTCCAGCAAGGGCAACCAGCCTTAGTGATGCTGAATGTATTTGCATTACTGACTGAAACCTCAAACCCCACTCGCTTGTGAATACTGTGCATGATTCCACAGGGTAAGCAGCTGGGTGTGTGCTAAGAGTCTGCTTCTGCACAAAAAAATGGCTCCCCCTTTCCATCTAATGCAACTGTGAAATCACCAGAGCAATACGCAATAAATCTCTGCCTGTAATTCCTTTTTGCACACAGAGTCATGTTTTCATATTAGTCACAAAACGATATTTCTTTGCCAATTTGAAAGCACACTTACTACTCTTTTTTTTGGCAAGTGATAAACACTTTTACAGACTGACACATTTTGAATCCACTTTTCAGATTCTTAAAAAAGCACATGTCCAAACTGCTTTTTCAGACCAGCACCATGTGTAACCTGGGTGACTGACTACACTCCAGCAAGGGCAACCAGCCTTAGTGATGCTGAATGTATTTGCATTACTGACTGAAACCTCAAACCCCACTCGCTTGTGAATACTGTGCATGATTCCACAGGGTAAGCAGCTGGGTGTGTGCTAAGAGTCTGCTTCTGCACCAAAAAATGGCTCCCCCTTTCCATCTAATGCAACTGTGAAATCACCAGAGCAATACGCAATAAATCTCTGCCTGTAATTCCTCTTTGCACACAGAGTCATGTTTTCATATTAGTCACAAAACGAAATTTCTTTGCCAATTTGAAAGCACACTTACTACTCTTTTTTTTGGCAAGTGATAAACACTTTTACAGACTGACACATTTTGAATCCACTTTTTAGATTCTTAAAAAAGCACATGTCCAAACTGCTTTTTCACACCAGCACCATGTGTAACCTGGGTGACTGACTACACTCCAGCAAGGGCAACCAGCCTTAGTGATGCTGAATGTATTTGCATTACTGACTGAAACCTCAAGCCCCACTCGCTTGTGAATACTGTGCATGATTCCACAGGGTAAGCAGCTGGGTGTGTGCTAAGAGTCTGCTTCTGCACCAAAAAATGGCTCCCCCTTTCCATCTAATGCAACTGTGAAATCACTAGAGCAATACGCAATAAATCTCTGCCTGTAATTCCTTTTTGCACACAGAGTCATGTTTTCATATTAGTCACAAAACGAAATTTCTTTGCCAATTTGAAAGCACACTTACTACTCTTTTTTTTGGCAAGTGATAAACACTTTTACAGACTGACACATTTTGAATCCACTTTTCAGATTCTTAAAAAAGCACATGTCCAAACTGCTTTTTCAGACCAGCACCATGTGTAACCTGGGTGACTGACTACACTCCAGCAAGGGCAACCAGCCTTAGTGATGCTGAATGTATTTGCATTACTGACTGAAACCTTAAACTCCACTCGCTTGTGAATACTGTGCATGATTCCACAGGGTAAGCAGCTGGGTGTGTGCTAAGAGTCTGCTTCTGCACCAAAAAATGGCTCCCCCTTTCCATCTAATGCAACTGTGAAATCACCAGAGCAATACGCAATAAATCTCTGCCTGTAATTCCTCTTTGCACACAGAGTCATGTTTTCATATTAGTCACAAAACGAAATTTCTTTGCCAATTTGAAAGCACACCTACTACTCTTTTTTTTGGCAAGTGATAAACACTTTTACAGACTGACACATTTTGAATCCACTTTTTAGATTCTTAAAAAAGCACATGTCCAAACTGCTTTTTCAGACCAGCACCATGTGTAACCTGGGTGACTGACTACACTCCAGCAAGGGCAACCAGCCTTAGTGATGCTGAATGTATTTGCATTACTGACTGAAACCTCAAACCCCACTCGCTTGTGAATACTGTGCATGATTCCACAGGGTAAGCAGCTGGGTGTGTGCTAAGAGTCTGCTTCTGCACAAAAAAATGGCTCCCCCTTTCCATCTAATGCAACTGTGAAATCACCAGAGCAATATGCAATAAATCTCTGCCTGTAATTCCTCTTTGCACACAGAGTCATGTTTTCATATTAGTCACAAAACGAAATTTCTTTGCCAATTTGAAAGCACACTTACTACTCTTTTTTTTGGCAAGTGATAAACACTTTTACAGACTGACACATTATGAATCCACTTTTCAGATTCTTAAAAAAGCACGTGTCCAAACTGCTTTTTCAGACCAGCACCATGTGTAACCTGGGTGACTGACTACACTCCAGCAAGGGCAACCAGCCTTAGTGATGCTGAATGTATTTGCATTACTGACTGAAACCTCAAACCCCACTCGCTTGTGAATACTGTGCATGATTCCACAGGGTAAGCAGCAGGGTGTGTGCTAAGAGTCTGCTTCTGCACCAAAAAATGGCTCCCCCTTTCCATCTAATGCAAGTGTGAAATCACCAGAGCAATACGCAATAAATCTCTGCCTGTAATTCCTCTTTGCACACAGAGTCATGTTTTCATATTAGTCACAAAACGAAATTTCTTTGCCAATTTGAAAGCACACTTACTACTCTTTTTTTTGGCAAGTGATAAACACGTTTACAGACTGACACATTATGAATCCACTTTTCAGATTCTTAAAAAAGCACATGTCCAAACTGCTTTTTCAGACCAGCACCATGTGTAACCTGGGTGACTGACCACACTCCAGCAAGGGCAACCAGCCTTAGTGATGCTGAATGTATTCGCTTGTGAATACTGTGCATGATTCCACAGGGTAAGCAGCTGGGTGTGTGCTAAGAGTCTGCTTCTGCACCAAAAAAATGGCTCCCCCTTTCCATCTAATGCAACTGTGAAATCACCAGAGCAATACATAATAAATCTCTGCCTGTAATTCCTCTTTGCACACAGAGTCATGTTTTCATATTAGTCACAAAACGAAATTTCTTTGCCAATTTGAAAGCACACTTACTACTCTTTTTTTTGGCAAGTGATAAACACTTTTACAGACTGACACATTTTGAATCCACTTTTTAGATTCTTAAAAAAGCACATGTCCAAACTGCTTTTTCAGACCAGCACCATGTGTAACCTGGGTGACTGACTACACTCCAGCAAGGGCAACCAGCCTTAGTGATGCTGAATGTATTTGCATTACTGACTGAAACCTCAAACCCCACTCGCTTGTGAATACTGTGCATGATTCCACAGGGTAAGCAGCTGGGTGTGTGCTAAGAGTCTGCTTCTGCACAAAAAAATGGCTCCCCCTTTCCATCTAATGCAACTGTGAAATCACCAGAGCAATATGCAATAAATCTCTGCCTGTAATTCCTCTTTGCACACAGAGTCATGTTTTCATATTAGTCACAAAACGAAATTTCTTTGCCAACTTGAAAGCACATTTACTACTCTTTTTTTTGGCAAGTGATAAACACTTTTACAGACTGACACATTATGAATCCACTTTTCAGATTCTTAAAAAAGCACATGTCCAAACTGCTTTTTCAGACCAGCACCATGTGTAACCTGGGTGACTGACTACACTCCAGCAAGGGCAACCAGCCTTAGTGATGCTGAATGTATTTGCATTACTGACTGAAACCTCAAACCCCACTCGCTTGTGAATACTGTGCATGATTCCACAGGGTAAGCAGCTGGGTGTGTGCTAAGAGTCTGCTTCTGCACCAAAAAATGGCTCCCCCTTTCCATCTAATGCAAGTGTGAAATCACCAGAGCAATACGCAATAAATCTCTGCCTGTAATTCCTCTTTGCACACAGAGTCATGTTTTCATATTAGTCACAAAACGAAATTTCTTTGCCAATTTGAAAGCACACTTACTACTCTTTTTTTTGGCAAGTGATAAACACTTTTACAGACTGACACATTATGAATCCAATTTTCAGATTCTTAAAAAAGCACATGTCCAAACTGCTTTTTCAGACCAGCACCATGTGTAACCTAGGTGACTGACTACACTCCAGCAAGGGCAACCAGCCTTAGTGATGCTGAATGTATTTGCATTACTGACTGAAACATCAAACCCCACTCGCTTGTGAATACTGTGCATGATTCCACAGGGTAAGCAGCTGGGTGTGTGCTAAGAGTCTGCTTCTGCACAAAAAAATGGCTCCCCCTTTCCATCTAATGCAACTGTGAAATCACCAGAGCAATACGCAATAAATCTCTGCCTGTAATTCCTTTTTGCACACAGAGTCATGTTTTCATATTAGTCACAAAACGATATTTCTTTGCCAATTTGAAAGCACACTTACTACTCTTTTTTTTGGCAAGTGATAAACACTTTTAAAGACTGACACATTTTGAATCCACTTTTCAGATTCTTAAAAAAGCACATTTCCAAACTGCTTTTTCAGACCAGCACCATGTGTAACCTGGGTGACTGACTACACTCCAGCACGGGCAACCAACCTTAGTGATGCTGAATGTATTTGCATTACTGACTGAAACCTCAAACCCCACTCGCTTGTGAATACTGTGCATGATTCCACAGGGTAAGCAGCTGGGTGTGTGCTAAGAGTCTGCTTCTGCACCAAAAAATGGCTCCCCCTTTCCATCTAATGCAAGTGTGAAATCACCAGAGCAATACGCAATAAATCTCTGCCTGTAATTCCTCTTTGCACACAGAGTCATGTTTTCATATTAGTCACAAAACGAAATTTCTTTGCCAATTTGAAAGCACACTTACTACTCTTTTTTTTGGCAAGTGATAAACACTTTTACAGACTGACACATTATGAATCCACTTTTCAGATTCTTAAAAAAGCACATGTCCAAACTGCTTTTTCAGACCAGCACCATGTGTAACCTGGGTGACTGACTACACTCCAGCAAGGGCAACCAGCCTTAGTGATGCTGAATGTATTTGCATTACTGACTGAAACCTCAAACCCCACTCGCTTGTGAATACTGTGCATGATTCCACAGGGTAAGCAGCTGGGTGTGTGCTAAGAGTCTGCTTCTGCACAAAAAAATGGCTCCCCCTTTCCATCTAATGCAACTGTGAAATCACCAGAGCAATACGCAATAAATCTCTGCCTGTAATTCCTTTTTGCACACAGAGTCATGTTTTCATATTAGTCACAAAACGATATTTCTTTGCCAATTTGAAAGCACACTTACTACTCTTTTTTTTGGCAAGTGATAAACACTTTTACAGACTGACACATTTTGAATCCACTTTTCAGATTCTTAAAAAAGCACATGTCCAAACTGCTTTTTCAGACCAGCACCATGTGTAACCTGGGTGACTGACTACACTCCAGCAAGGGCAACCAGCCTTAGTGATGCTGAATGTATTTGCATTACTGACTGAAACCTCAAACCCCACTCGCTTGTGAATACTGTGCATGATTCCACAGGGTAAGCAGCTGGGTGTGTGCTAAGAGTCTGCTTCTGCACCAAAAAATGGCTCCCCCTTTCCATCTAATGCAACTGTGAAATCACCAGAGCAATACGCAATAAATCTCTGCCTGTAATTCCTCTTTGCACACAGAGTCATGTTTTCATATTAGTCACAAAACGAAATTTCTTTGCCAATTTGAAAGCACACTTACTACTCTTTTTTTTGGCAAGTGATAAACACTTTTACAGACTGACACATTTTGAATCCACTTTTTAGATTCTTAAAAAAGCACATGTCCAAACTGCTTTTTCACACCAGCACCATGTGTAACCTGGGTGACTGACTACACTCCAGCAAGGGCAACCAGCCTTAGTGATGCTGAATGTATTTGCATTACTGACTGAAACCTCAAACCCCACTTACTTGTGAATACTGTGCATGATTCCACAGGGTAAGCAGCTGGGTGTGGGCTAAGAGTCTGCTTCTGCACAAAAAAATGGCTCCCCCTTTCCATCTAATGCAACTGTGAAATCACCAGAGCAATATGCAATAAATCTCTGCCTGTAATTCCTCTTTGCACACAGAGTCATGTTTTCATATTAGTCACAAAACGAAATTTCTTTGCCAATTTGAAAGCACACTTACTACTCTTTTTTTTGGCAAGTGATAAACACTTTTAAAGACTGACACATTTTGAATCCACTTTTCAGATTCTTAAAAAAGCACATTTCCAAACTGCTTTTTCAGACCAGCACCATGTGTAACCTGGGTGACTGACTACACTCCAGCACGGGCAACCAACCTTAGTGATGCTGAATGTATTTGCATTACTGACTGAAACCTCAAACCCCACTCGCTTGTGAATACTGTGCATGATTCCACAGGGTAAGCAGCTGGGTGTGTGCTAAGAGTCTGCTTCTGCACCAAAAAATGGCTCCCCCTTTCCATCTAATGCAAGTGTGAAATCACCAGAGCAATACGCAATAAATCTCTGCCTGTAATTCCTCTTTGCACACAGAGTCATGTTTTCATATTAGTCACAAAACGAAATTTCTTTGCCAATTTGAAAGCACACTTACTACTCTTTTTTTTGGCAAGTGATAAACACTTTTACAGACTGACACATTATGAATCCACTTTTCAGATTCTTAAAAAAGCACATGTCCAAACTGCTTTTTCAGACCAGCACCATGTGTAACCTGGGTGACTGACTACACTCCAGCAAGGGCAACCAGCCTTAGTGATGCTGAATGTATTTGCATTACTGACTGAAACCTCAAACCCCACTCGCTTGTGAATACTGTGCATGATTCCACAGGGTAAGCAGCTGGGTGTGTGCTAAGAGTCTGCTTCTGCACAAAAAAATGGCTCCCCCTTTCCATCTAATGCAACTGTGAAATCACCAGAGCAATACGCAATAAATCTCTGCCTGTAATTCCTTTTTGCACACAGAGTCATGTTTTCATATTAGTCACAAAACGATATTTCTTTGCCAATTTGAAAGCACACTTACTACTCTTTTTTTTGGCAAGTGATAAACACTTTTACAGACTGACACATTTTGAATCCACTTTTCAGATTCTTAAAAAAGCACATGTCCAAACTGCTTTTTCAGACCAGCACCATGTGTAACCTGGGTGACTGACTACACTCCAGCAAGGGCAACCAGCCTTAGTGATGCTGAATGTATTTGCATTACTGACTGAAACCTCAAACCCCACTCGCTTGTGAATACTGTGCATGATTCCACAGGGTAAGCAGCTGGGTGTGTGCTAAGAGTCTGCTTCTGCACCAAAAAATGGCTCCCCCTTTCCATCTAATGCAACTGTGAAATCACCAGAGCAATACGCAATAAATCTCTGCCTGTAATTCCTCTTTGCACACAGAGTCATGTTTTCATATTAGTCACAAAACGAAATTTCTTTGCCAATTTGAAAGCACACTTACTACTCTTTTTTTTGGCAAGTGATAAACACTTTAACAGACTGACACATTTTGAATCCACTTTTCAGATTCTTAAAAAAGCACATGTCCAAACTGCTTTTTCAGACCAGCACCATGTGTAACCTGGGTGACTGACTACACTCCAGCAAGGGCAACCAGCCTTAGTGATGCTGAATGTATTTGCATTACTGACTGAAACCTCAAACCCCACTCGCTTGTGAATACTGTGCATGATTCCACAGGGTAAGCAGCTGGGTGTGTGCTAAGAGTCTGCTTCTGCACCAAAAAATGGCTCCCCCTTTCCATCTAACGCAAGTGTGAAATCACCAGAGCAATACGCAATAAATCTCTGCCTGTAATTCCTCTTTGCACACAGAGTCATGTTTTCATATTAGTCACAAAACGAAATTTCTTTGCCAATTTGAAAGCACACTTACTACTCTTTTTTTTGGCAAGTGATAAACACTTTTACAGACTGACACATTATGAATCCACTTTTCAGATTCTTAAAAAAGCACATGTCCAAACTGCTTTTTCAGACCAGCACCATGTGTAACCTGGGTGACTGACTACACTCCAGCAAGGGCAACCAGCCTTAGTGATGCTGAATGTATTTGCATTACTGACTGAAACCTCAAACCCCACTCGCTTGTGAATACTGTGCATGATTCCACAGGGTAAGCAGCTGGGTGTGTGCTAAGAGTCTGCTTCTGCACAAAAAAATGGCTCCCCCTTTCCATCTAATGCAACTGTGAAATCACCAGAGCAATACGCAATAAATCTCTGCCTGTAATTCCTTTTTGCACACAGAGTCATGTTTTCATATTAGTCACAAAACGATATTTCTTTGCCAATTTGAAAGCACACTTACTACTCTTTTTTTTGGCAAGTGATAAACACTTTTACAGACTGACACATTTTGAATCCACTTTTCAGATTCTTAAAAAAGCACATGTCCAAACTGCTTTTTCAGACCAGCACCATGTGTAACCTGGGTGACTGACTACACTCCAGCAAGGGCAACCAGCCTTAGTGATGCTGAATGTATTTGCATTACTGACTGAAACCTCAAACCCCACTCGCTTGTGAATACTGTGCATGATTCCACAGGGTAAGCAGCTGGGTGTGTGCTAAGAGTCTGCTTCTGCACCAAAAAATGGCTCCCCCTTTCCATCTAATGCAACTGTGAAATCACCAGAGCAATACGCAATAAATCTCTGCCTGTAATTCCTCTTTGCACACAGAGTCATGTTTTCATATTAGTCACAAAACGAAATTTCTTTGCCAATTTGAAAGCACACTTACTACTCTTTTTTGTGGCAAGTGATAAACACTTTTACAGACTGACACATTTTAAACCAACTTTTCAGATTCTTAAAAAAGCACATGTCCAAACTGCTTTTTCAGACCAGCACCATGTGTAACCTGGGTGACTGACTACACTCCAGCAAGGGCAACCAGCCTTAGTGATGCTGAATGTATTTGCATTACTGACTGAAACCTCAAACCCCACTCGCTTGTGAATACTGTGCATGATTCCACAGGGTAAGCAGCTGGGTGTGTGCTAAGAGTCTGCTTCTGCACAAAAAAATGGCTCCCCCTTTCCATCTAATGCAACTGTGAAATCACCAGAGCAATACACAATAAATCTCTGCCTGTAATTCCTTTTTGCACACAGAGTCATGTTTTCATATTAGTCACAAAACGAAATTTCTTTGCCAATTTGAAAGCACACTTACTACTCTTTTTTTTGGCAAGTGATAAACACTTTTACAGATTGACACATTTTGAATCCACTTTTCAGATTCTTAAAAAAGCACATGTCCAAACTGCTTTTTCAGACCAGCACCATGTGTAACCTGGGTGACTGACTACACTCCAGCAAGGGCAACCAGCCTTAGTGATGCTGAATGTATTTGCATTACTGACTGAAACCTCAAACCCCACTCGCTTGTGAATACTGTGCATGATTCCACAGGGTAAGCAGCTGGGTGTGTGCTAAGAGTCTGCTTCTGCACCAAAAAATGGCTCCCCCTTTCCATCTAATGCAACTGTGAAATCACTAGAGCAATACGCAATAAATCTCTGCCTGTAATTCCTTTTTGCACACAGAGTCATGTTTTCATATTAGTCACAAAACGAAATTTCTTTGCCAATTTGAAAGCACACTTACTACTCTTTTTTTTGGCAAGTGATAAACACTTTTACAGACTGACACATTTTGAATCCACTTTTCAGATTCTTAAGAAAGCACATGTCCAAACTGCTTTTTCAGACCAGCACCATGTGTAACCTGGGTGACTGACTACACTCCAGCAAGGGCAACCAGCCTTAGTGATGCTGAATGTATTTGCATTACTGACTGAAACCTTAAACCCCACTCGCTTGTGAATACTGTGCATGATTCCACAGGGTAAGCAGCTGGGTGTGTGCTAAGAGTCTGCTTCTGCACAAAAAAATGGCTCCCCCTTTCCATCTAATGCAACTGTGAAATCACCAGAGCAATACGCAATAAATCTCTGCCTGTAATTCCTCTTTGCACACAGAGTCATGTTTTCATATTAGTCACAAAACGAAATTTCTTTGCCAATTTGAAAGCACACTTACTACTCTTTTTTTTGGCAAGTGATAAACACTTTTACAGACTGACACATTTTAAACCAACTTTTCAGATTCTTAAAAAAGCACATGTCCAAACTGCTTTTTCAGACCAGCACCATGTGTAACCTGGGTGACTGACTACACTCCAGCAAGGGCAACCAGCCTTAGTGATGCTGAATGTATTTGCATTACTGACTGAAACCTCAAACCCCACTCGCTTGTGAATACTGTGCATGATTCCACAGGGTAAGCAGCTGGGTGTGTGCTAAGAGTCTGCTTCTGCACCAAAAAAATGGCTCCCCCTTTCCATCTAATGCAACTGTGAAATCACCAGAGCAATACGCAATAAATCTCTGCCTGTAATTCCTCTTTGCACACAGAGTCATGTTTTCATATTAGTCACAAAACGAAATTTCTTTGCCAATTTGAAAGCACACTTACTACTCTTTTTTTTGGCAAGTGATAAACACTTTTACAGACTGACACATTTTGAATCCACTTTTTAGATTCTTAAAAAAGCACATGTCCAAACTGCTTTTTCAGACCAGCACCATGTGTAACCTGAGTGACTGACTACACTCCAGCAAGGGCAACCAGCCTTAGTGATGCTGAATGTATTTGCATTACTGACTGAAACCTCAAACCCCACTCGCTTGTGAATACTGTGCATGATTCCACAGGGTAAGCAGCTGGGTGTGGGCTAAGAGTCTGCTTCTGCACCAAAAAATGGCTCCGCCTTTCCATCTAATGCAAGTGTGAAATCACCAGAGCAATACGCAATAAATCTCTGCCTGTAATTCCTCTTTGCACACAGAGTCATGTTTTCATATTAGTCACAAAACGAAATTTCTTTGCCAATTTGAAAGCACACTTACTACTCTTTTTTTTGGCAAGTGATAAACACTTTTACAGACTGACACATTATGAATCCACTTTTCAGATTCTTAAAAAAGCACATGTCCAAACTGCTTTTTCAGACCAGCACCATGTGTAACCTGGGTGACTGACTACACTCCAGCAAGGGCAACCAGCCTTAGTGATGCTGAATGTATTTGCATTACTGACTGAAACCTCAAACCCCACTCGCTTGTGAATACTGTGCATGATTCCACAGGGTAAGCAGCTGGGTGTGTGCTAAGAGTCTGCTTCTGCACAAAAAAATGGCTCCCCCTTTCCATCTAATGCAACTGTGAAATCACCAGAGCAATACGCAATAAATCTCTGCCTGTAATTCCTTTTTGCACACAGAGTCATGTTTTCATATTAGTCACAAAACGATATTTCTTTGCCAATTTGAAAGCACACTTACTACTCTTTTTTTTGGCAAGTGATAAACACTTTTACAGACTGACACATTTTGAATCCACTTTTCAGATTCTAAAAAAAGCACATGTCCAAACTGCTTTTTCAGACCAGCACCATGTGTAACCTGGGTGACTGACTACACTCCAGCAAGGGCAACCAGCCTTAGTGATGCTGAATGTATTTGCATTACTGACTGAAACCTCAAACCCCACTCGCTTGTGAATACTGTGCATGATTCCACAGGGTAAGCAGCTGGGTGTGTGCTAAGAGTCTGCTTCTGCACCAAAAAATGGCTCCCCCTTTCCATCTAATGCAACTGTGAAATCACCAGAGCAATACGCAATAAATCTCTGCCTGTAATTCCTCTTTGCACACAGAGTCATGTTTTCATATTAGTCACAAAACGAAATTTCTTTGCCTATTTGAAAGCACACTTACTACTCTTTTTTTTGGCAAGTGATAAACACTTTAACAGACTGACACATTTTGAATCCACTTTTCAGATTCTTAAAAAAGCACATGTCCAAACTGCTTTTTCAGACCAGACCCATGTGTAACCTGGGTGACTGACTACACTCCAGCAAGGGCAACCAGCCTTAGTGATGCTGAATGTATTTGCATTACTGACTGAAACCTCAAACCCCACTCGCTTGTGAATACTGTGCATGATTCCACAGGGTAAGCAGCTGGGTGTGTGCTAAGAGTCTGCTTCTGCACCAAAAAATGGCTCCCCCTTTCCATCTAATGCAACTGTGAAATCACCAGAGCAATACGCAATAAATCTCTGCCTGTAATTCCTTTTTGCACACAGAGTCATGTTTTCATATTAGTCACAAAACGAAATTTCTTTGCCAATTTGAAAGCACACTTACTACTCTTTTTTTTGGCAAGTGATAAACACTTTTAAAGACTGACACATTTTGAATCCACTTTTCAGATTCTTAAAAAAGCACATTTCCAAACTGCTTTTTCAGACCAGCACCATGTGTAACCTGGGTGACTGACTACACTCCAGCACGGGCAACCAACCTTAGTGATGCTGAATGTATTTGCATTACTGACTGAAACCTCAAACCCCACTCGCTTGTGAATACTGTGCATGATTCCACAGGGTAAGCAGCTGGGTGTGTGCTAAGAGTCTGCTTCTGCACCAAAAAATGGCTCCCCCTTTCCATCTAACGCAAGTGTGAAATCACCAGAGCAATACGCAATAAATCTCTTCCTGTAATTCCTCTTTGCACACAGAGTCATGTTTTCATATTAGTCACAAAACGAAATTTCTTTGCCAATTTGAAAGCACACTTACTACTCTTTTTTTTGGCAAGTGATAAACACTTTTACAGACTGACACATTATGAATCCACTTTTCAGATTCTTAAAAAAGCACATGTCCAAACTGCTTTTTCAGACCAGCACCATGTGTAACCTGGGTGACTGACTACACTCCAGCAAGGGCAACCAGCCTTAGTGATGCTGAATGTATTTGCATTACTGACTGAAACCTCAAACCCCACTCGCTTGTGAATACTGTGCATGATTCCACAGGGTAAGCAGCTGGGTGTGTGCTAAGAGTCTGCTTCTGCACAAAAAAATGGCTCCCCCTTTCCATCTAATGCAACTGTGAAATCACCAGAGCAATACGCAATAAATCTCTGCCTGTAATTCCTTTTTGCACACAGAGTCATGTTTTCATATTAGTCACAAAACGATATTTCTTTGCCAATTTGAAAGCACACTTACTACTCTTTTTTTTGGCAAGTGATAAACACTTTTACAGACTGACACATTTTGAATCCACTTTTCAGATTCTTAAAAAAGCACATGTCCAAACTGCTTTTTCAGACCAGCACCATGTGTAACCTGGGTGACTGACTACACTCCAGCAAGGGCAACCAGCCTTAGTGATGCTGAATGTATTTGCATTACTGACTGAAACCTCAAACCCCACTCGCTTGTGAATACTGTGCATGATTCCACAGGGTAAGCAGCTGGGTGTGTGCTAAGAGTCTGCTTCTGCACCAAAAAATGGCTCCCCCTTTCCATCTAATGCAACTGTGAAATCACCAGAGCAATACGCAATAAATCTCTGCCTGTAATTCCTCTTTGCACACAGAGTCATGTTTTCATATTAGTCACAAAACGAAATTTCTTTGCCAATTTGAAAGCACACTTACTACTCTTTTTTTTGGCAAGTGATAAACACTTTTACAGACTGACACATTTTAAACCAACTTTTCAGATTCTTAAAAAAGCACATGTCCAAACTGCTTTTTCAGACCAGCACCATGTGTAACCTGGGTGACTGACTACACTCCAGCAAGGGCAACCAGCCTTAGTGATGCTGAATGTATTTGCATTACTGACTGAAACCTCAAACCCCACTCGCTTGTGAATACTGTGCATGATTCCACAGGGTAAGCAGCTGGGTGTGTGCTAAGAGTCTGCTTCTGCACAAAAAAATGGCTCCCCCTTTCCATCTAATGCAACTGTGAAATCACCAGAGCAATACACAATAAATCTCTGCCTGTAATTCCTTTTTGCACACAGAGTCATGTTTTCATATTAGTCACAAAACGAAATTTCTTTGCCAATTTGAAAGCACACTTACTACTCTTTTTTTTGGCAAGTGATAAACACTTTTACAGATTGACACATTTTGAATCCACTTTTCAGATTCTTAAAAAAGCACATGTCCAAACTGCTTTTTCAGACCAGCACCATGTGTAACCTGGGTGACTGACTACACTCCAGCAAGGGCAACCAGCCTTAGTGATGCTGAATGTATTTGCATTACTGACTGAAACCTCAAACCCCACTCGCTTGTGAATACTGTGCATGATTCCACAGGGTAAGCAGCTGGGTGTGTGCTAAGAGTCTGCTTCTGCACCAAAAAATGGCTCCCCCTTTCCATCTAATGCAACTGTGAAATCACTAGAGCAATACGCAATAAATCTCTGCCTGTAATTCCTTTTTGCACACAGAGTCATGTTTTCATATTAGTCACAAAACGAAATTTCTTTGCCAATTTGAAAGCACACTTACTACTCTTTTTTTTGGCAAGTGATAAACACTTTTACAGACTGACACATTTTGAATCCACTTTTCAGATTCTTAAGAAAGCACATGTCCAAACTGCTTTTTCAGACCAGCACCATGTGTAACCTGGGTGACTGACTACACTCCAGCAAGGGCAACCAGCCTTAGTGATGCTGAATGTATTTGCATTACTGACTGAAACCTTAAACCCCACTCGCTTGTGAATACTGTGCATGATTCCACAGGGTAAGCAGCTGGGTGTGTGCTAAGAGTCTGCTTCTGCACAAAAAAATGGCTCCCCCTTTCCATCTAATGCAACTGTGAAATCACCAGAGCAATACGCAATAAATCTCTGCCTGTAATTCCTCTTTGCACACAGAGTCATGTTTTCATATTAGTCACAAAACGAAATTTCTTTGCCAATTTGAAAGCACACTTACTACTCTTTTTTTTGGCAAGTGATAAACACTTTTACAGACTGACACATTTTAAACCAACTTTTCAGATTCTTAAAAAAGCACATGTCCAAACTGCTTTTTCAGACCAGCACCATGTGTAACCTGGGTGACTGACTACACTCCAGCAAGGGCAACCAGCCTTAGTGATGCTGAATGTATTTGCATTACTGACTGAAACCTCAAACCCCACTCGCTTGTGAATACTGTGCATGATTCCACAGGGTAAGCAGCTGGGTGTGTGCTAAGAGTCTGCTTCTGCACCAAAAAAATGGCTCCCCCTTTCCATCTAATGCAACTGTGAAATCACCAGAGCAATACGCAATAAATCTCTGCCTGTAATTCCTCTTTGCACACAGAGTCATGTTTTCATATTAGTCACAAAACGAAATTTCTTTGCCAATTTGAAAGCACACTTACTACTCTTTTTTTTGGCAAGTGATAAACACTTTTACAGACTGACACATTTTGAATCCACTTTTTAGATTCTTAAAAAAGCACATGTCCAAACTGCTTTTTCAGACCAGCACCATGTGTAACCTGAGTGACTGACTACACTCCAGCAAGGGCAACCAGCCTTAGTGATGCTGAATGTATTTGCATTACTGACTGAAACCTCAAACCCCACTCGCTTGTGAATACTGTGCATGATTCCACAGGGTAAGCAGCTGGGTGTGGGCTAAGAGTCTGCTTCTGCACCAAAAAATGGCTCCCCCTTTCCATCTAATGCAAGTGTGAAATCACCAGAGCAATACGCAATAAATCTCTGCCTGTAATTCCTCTTTGCACACAGAGTCATGTTTTCATATTAGTCACAAAACGAAATTTCTTTGCCAATTTGAAAGCACACTTACTACTCTTTTTTTTGGCAAGTGATAAACACTTTTACAGACTGACACATTATGAATCCACTTTTCAGATTCTTAAAAAAGCACATGTCCAAACTGCTTTTTCAGACCAGCACCATGTGTAACCTGGGTGACTGACTACACTCCAGCAAGGGCAACCAGCCTTAGTGATGCTGAATGTATTTGCATTACTGACTGAAACCTCAAACCCCACTCGCTTGTGAATACTGTGCATGATTCCACAGGGTAAGCAGCTGGGTGTGTGCTAAGAGTCTGCTTCTGCACAAAAAAATGGCTCCCCCTTTCCATCTAATGCAACTGTGAAATCACCAGAGCAATACGCAATAAATCTCTGCCTGTAATTCCTTTTTGCACACAGAGTCATGTTTTCATATTAGTCACAAAACGATATTTCTTTGCCAATTTGAAAGCACACTTACTACTCTTTTTTTTTGGCACGTGATAAACACTTTTACAGACTGACACATTTTGAATCCACTTTTCAGATTCTTAAAAAAGCACATGTCCAAACTGCTTTTTCAGACCAGCACCATGTGTAACCTGGGTGACTGACTACACTCCAGCAAGGGCAACCAGCCTTAGTGATGCTGAATGTATTTGCATTACTGACTGAAACCTCAAACCCCACTCGCTTGTGAATACTGTGCATGATTCCACAGGGTAAGCAGCTGGGTGTGTGCTAAGAGTCTGCTTCTGCACCAAAAAATGGCTCCCCCTTTCCATCTAATGCAACTGTGAAATCACCAGAGCAATACGCAATAAATCTCTGCCTGTAATTCCTTTTTGCACACAGAGTCATGTTTTCATATTAGTCACAAAACGAAATTTCTTTGCCAATTTGAAAGCACACTTACTACTCTTTTTTTTGGCAAGTGATAAACACTTTTACAGACTGACACATTTTGAATCCACTTTTCAGATTCTTAAAAAAGCACATTTCCAAACTGCTTTTTCAGACCAGCACCATGTGTAACCTGGGTGACTGACTACACTCCGGCAAGGGCAACCAGCCTTAGTGATGCTGAATGTATTTGCATTACTGACTGAAACCTCAAACCCCACTCGCTTGTGAATACTGTGCATGATTCCACAGGGTAAGCAGCTGGGTGTGTGCTAAGAGTCTGCTTCTGCACAAAAAAATGGCTCCCCCTTTCCATCTAATGCAACTGTGAAATCACCAGAGCAATACGCAATAAATCTCTGCCTGTAATTTCTTTTTGCACACAGAGTCATGTTTTCATATTAGTCACAAAACGATATTTCTTTGCCAATTTGAAAGCACACTTACTACTCTTTTTTTTGGCAAGTGATAAACACTTTTACAGACTGACACATTTTGAATCCACTTTTCAGATTCTTAAAAAAGCACATGTCCAAACTGCTTTTTCAGACCAGCACCATGTGTAACCTGGGTGACTGACTACACTCCAGCAAGGGCAACCAGCCTTAGTGATGCTGAATGTATTTGCATTACTGACTGAAACCTCAAACCCCACTCGCTTGTGAATACTGTGCATGATTCCACAGGGTAAGCAGCTGGGTGTGTGCTAAGAGTCTGCTTCTGCACCAAAAAATGGCTCCCCCTTTCCATCTAATGCAACTGTGAAATCACCAGAGCAATACGCAATAAATCTCTGCCTGTAATTCCTCTTTGCACACAGAGTCATGTTTTCATATTAGTCACAAAACGAAATTTCTTTGCCAATTTGAAAGCACACTTACTACTCTTTTTTTTGGCAAGTGATAAACACTTTTACAGACTGACACATTTTAAACCAACTTTTCAGATTCTTAAAAAAGCACATGTCCAAACTGCTTTTTCAGACCAGCACCATGTGTAACCTGGGTGACTGACTACACTCCAGCAAGGGCAACCAGCCTTAGTGATGCTGAATGTATTTGCATTACTGACTGAAACCTCAAACCCCACTCGCTTGTGAATACTGTGCATGATTCCACAGGGTAAGCAGCTGGGTGTGTGCTAAGAGTCTGCTTCTGCACAAAAAAATGGCTCCCCCTTTCCATCTAATGCAACTGTGAAATCACCAGAGCAATACACAATAAATCTCTGCCTGTAATTCCTTTTTGCACACAGAGTCATGTTTTCATATTAGTCACAAAACGAAATTTCTTTGCCAATTTGAAAGCACACTTACTACTCTTTTTTTTGGCAAGTGATAAACACTTTTACAGATTGACACATTTTGAATCCACTTTTCAGATTCTTAAAAAAGCACATGTCCAAACTGCTTTTTCAGACCAGCACCATGTGTAACCTGGGTGACTGACTACACTCCAGCAAGGGCAACCAGCCTTAGTGATGCTGAATGTATTTGCATTACTGACTGAAACCTCAAACCCCACTCGCTTGTGAATACTGTGCATGATTCCACAGGGTAAGCAGCTGGGTGTGTGCTAAGAGTCTGCTTCTGCACAAAAAAATGGCTCCCCCTTTCCATCTAATGCAACTGTGAAATCACCAGAGCAATATGCAATAAATCTCTGCCTGTAATTCCTTTTTGCACACAGAGTCATGTTTTCATATTAGTCACAAAACGAAATTTCTTTGCCAATTTGAAAGCACACTTACTACTCTTTTTTTTGGCAAGTGATAAATACTTTTACAGATTGACACATTTTGAATCCACTTTTCAGATTCTTAAAAAAGCACATGTCCAAACTGCTTTTTCAGACCAGCACCATGTGTAACCTGGGTGACTGACTACACTCCAGCAAGGGCAACCAGCCTTAGTGATGCTGAATGTATTTGCATTACTGACTGAAACCTCAAACCCCACTCGCTTGTGAATACTGTGCATGATTCCACAGGGTAAGCAGCTGGGTGTGTGCTAAGAGTCTGCTTCTGCACCAAAAAATGGCTCCCCCTTTCCATCTAATGCAAGTGTGAAATCACCAGAGCAATACGCAATAAATCTCTGCCTGTAATTCCTCTTTGCACACAGAGTCATGTTTTCATATTAGTCACAAAACGAAATTTCTTTGCCAATTTGAAAGCACACTTACTACTCTTTTTTTTGGCAAGTGATAAACACTTTTACAGACTGACACATTATGAATCTACTTTTCAGATTCTTAAAAAAGCACATGTCCAAACTGCTTTTTCAGACCAGCACCATGTGTAACCTGGGTGACTGACTACACTCCAGCAAGGGCAACCAGCCTTAGTGATGCTGAATGTATTTGCATTACTGACTGAAACCTCAAACCCCACTCGCTTGTGAATACTGTGCATGATTCCACAGGGTAAGCAGCTGGGTGTGTGCTAAGAGTCTGCTTCTGCACAAAAAAATGGCTCCCCCTTTCCATCTAATGCAACTGTGAAATCACCAGAGCAATACGCAATAAATCTCTGCCTGTAATTCCTTTTTGCACACAGAGTCATGTTTTCATATTAGTCACAAAACGATATTTCTTTGCCAATTTGAAAGCACACTTACTACTCTTTTTTTTTGGCACGTGATAAACACTTTTACAGACTGACACATTTTGAATCCACTTTTCAGATTCTTAAAAAAGCACATGTCCAAACTGCTTTTTCAGACCAGCACCATGTGTAACCTGGGTGACTGACTACACTCCAGCAAGGGCAACCAGCCTTAGTGATGCTGAATGTATTTGCATTACTGACTGAAACCTCAAACCCCACTCGCTTGTGAATACTGTGCATGATTCCACAGGGTAAGCAGCTGGGTGTGTGCTAAGAGTCTGCTTCTGCACCAAAAAATGGCTCCCCCTTTCCATCTAATGCAACTGTGAAATCACCAGAGCAATACGCAATAAATCTCTGCCTGTAATTCCTTTTTGCACACAGAGTCATGTTTTCATATTAGTCACAAAACGAAATTTCTTTGCCAATTTGAAAGCACACTTACTACTCTTTTTTTTTGGCAAGTGATAAACACTTTTACAGACTGACACATTTTGAATCCACTTTTCAGATTCTTAAAAAAGCACATTTCCAAACTGCTTTTTCAGACCAGCACCATGTGTAACCTGGGTGACTGACTACACTCCAGCAAGGGCAACCAGCCTTAGTGATGCTGAATGTATTTGCATTACTGACTGAAACCTCAAACCCCACTCGCTTGTGAATACTGTGCATGATTCCACAGGGTAAGCAGCTGGGTGTGTGCTAAGAGTCTGCTTCTGCACAAAAAAATGGCTCCCCCTTTCCATCTAATGCAACTGTGAAATCACCAGAGCAATACGCAATAAATCTCTGCCTGTAATTCCTTTTTGCACACAGAGTCATGTTTTCATATTAGTCACAAAACGATATTTCTTTGCCAATTTGAAAGCACACTTACTACTCTTTTTTTTGGCAAGTGATAAACACTTTTACAGACTGACACATTTTGAATCCACTTTTCAGATTCTTAAAAAAGCACATGTCCAAACTGCTTTTTCAGACCAGCACCATGTGTAACCTGGGTGACTGACTACACTCCAGCAAGGGCAACCAGCCTTAGTGATGCTGAATGTATTTGCATTACTGACTGAAACCTCAAACCCCACTCGCTTGTGAATACTGTGCATGATTCCACAGGGTAAGCAGCTGGGTGTGTGCTAAGAGTCTGCTTCTGCACCAAAAAATGGCTCCCCCTTTCCATCTAATGCAACTGTGAAATCACCAGAGCAATACGCAATAAATGTCTGCCTGTAATTCCTCTTTGCACACAGAGTCATGTTTTCATATTAGTCACAAAACGAAATTTCTTTGCCAATTTGAAAGCACACTTACTACTCTTTTTTTTGGCAAGTGATAAACACTTTTACAGACTGACACATTTTAAACCAACTTTTCAGATTCTTAAAAAAGCACATGTCCAAACTGCTTTTTCAGACCAGCACCATGTGTAACCTGGGTGACTGACTACACTCCAGCAAGGGCAACCAGCCTTAGTGATGCTGAATGTATTTGCATTACTGACTGAAACCTCAAACCCCACTCGCTTGTGAATACTGTGCATGATTCCACAGGGTAAGCAGCTGGGTGTGTGCTAAGAGTCTGCTTCTGCACAAAAAAATGGCTCCCCCTTTCCATCTAATGCAACTGTGAAATCACCAGAGCAATACACAATAAATCTCTGCCTGTAATTCCTTTTTGCACACAGAGTCATGTTTTCATATTAGTCACAAAACGAAATTTCTTTGCCAATTTGAAAGCACACTTACTACTCTTTTTTTTGGCAAGTGATAAACACTTTTACAGATTGACACATTTTGAATCCACTTTTCAGATTCTTAAAAAAGCACATGTCCAAACTGCTTTTTCAGACCAGCACCATGTGTAACCTGGGTGACTGACTACACTCCAGCAAGGGCAACCAGCCTTAGTGATGCTGAATGTATTTGCATTAATGACTGAAACCTCAAACCCCACTCGCTTGTGAATACTGTGCATGATTCCACAGGGTAAGCAGCTGGGTGTGTGCTAAGAGTCTGCTTCTGCACAAAAAAATGGCTCCCCCTTTCCATCTAATGCAACTGTGAAATCACCAGAGCAATACGCAATAAATCTCTGCCTGTAATTCCTTTTTGCACACAGAGTCATGTTTTCATATTAGTCACAAAACGAAATTTCTTTGCCAATTTGAAAGCACACTTACTACTCTTTTTTTTGGCAAGTGATAAACACTTTTACAGATTGACACATTTTGAATCCACTTTTCAGATTCTTAAAAAAGCACATGTCCAAACTGCTTTTTCAGACCAGCACCATGTGTAACCTGGGTGACTGACTACACTCCAGCAAGGGCAACCAGCCTTAGTGATGCTGAATGTATTTGCATTACTGACTGAAACCTCAAACCCCACTCGCTTGTGAATATTGTGCATGATTCCACAGGGTAAGCAGCTGGGTGTGTGCTAAGAGTCTGCTTCTGCACCAAAAAATGGCTCCCCCTTTCCATCTAATGCAAGTGTGAAATCACCAGAGCAATACGCAATAAATCTCTGCCTGTAATTCCTCTTTGCACACAGAGTCATGTTTTCATATTAGTCACAAAACGAAATTTCTTTGCCAATTTGAAAGCACACTTACTACTCTTTTTTTTGGCAAGTGATAAACACTTTTACAGACTGACACATTATGAATCCACTTTTCAGATTCTTAAAAAAGCACATGTCCAAACTGCTTTTTCAGACCAGCACCATGTGTAACCTGGGTGACTGACTACACTCCAGCAAGGGCAACCAGCCTTAGTGATGCTGAATGTATTTGCATTACTGACTGAAACCTCAAACCCCACTCGCTTGTGAATACTGTGCATGATTCCACAGGGTAAGCAGCTGGGTGTGTGCTAAGAGTCTGCTTCTGCACAAAAAAATGGCTCCCCCTTTCCATCTAATGCAACTGTGAAATCACCAGAGCAATACGCAATAAATCTCTGCCTGTAATTCCTTTTTGCACACAGAGTCATGTTTTCATATTAGTCACAAAACGATATTTCTTTGCCAATTTGAAAGCACACTTACTACTCTTTTTTTTTGGCAAGTGATAAACACTTTTACAGACTGACACATTTTGAATCCACTTTTCAGATTCTTAAAAAAGCACATGTCCAAACTGCTTTTTCAGACCAGCACCATGTGTAACCTGGGTGACTGACTACACTCCAGCAAGGGCAACCAGCCTTAGTGATGCTGAATGTATTTGCATTACTGACTGAAACCTCAAACCCCACTCGCTTGTGAATACTGTGCATGATTCCACAGGGTAAGCAGCTGGGTGTGTGCTAAGAGTCTGCTTCTGCACCAAAAAATGGCTCCCCCTTTCCATCTAATGCAACTGTGAAATCACCAGAGCAATACGCAATAAATCTCTGCCTGTAATTCCTTTTTGCACACAGAGTCATGTTTTCATATTAGTCACAAAACGAAATTTCTTTGCCAATTTGAAAGCACACTTACTACTCTTTTTTTTGGCAAGTGATAAACACTTTTACAGACTGACACATTTTGAATCCACTTTTCAGATTCTTAAAAAAGCACATTTCCAAACTGCTTTTTCAGACCAGCACCATGTGTAACCTGGGTGACTGACTACACTCCAGCAAGGGCAACCAGCCTTAGTGATGCTGAATGTATTTGCATTACTGACTGAAACCTCAAACCCCACTCGCTTGTGAATACTGTGCATGATTCCACAGGGTAAGCAGCTGGGTGTGTTCTAAGAGTCTGCTTCTGCACCAAAAAATGGCTCCCCCTTTCCATCTAATGCAACTGTGAAATCACCAGAGCAATACGCAATACATCTCTGCCTGTAATTCCTTTTTGCACACAGAGTCATGTTTTCATATTAGTCACAAAACGAAATTTCTTTGCCAATTTGAAAGCACACTTACTACTCTTTTTTTTGGCAAGTGATAAACACTTTTACAGACTGACACATTTTGAATCCACTTTTCAGATTCTTAAAAAAGCACATGTCCAAACTGCTTTTTCAGACCAGCACCATGTGTAACCTGGGTGACTGACTACACTCCAGCAAGGGCAACCAGCCTTAGTGATGCTGAATGTATTTGCATTACTGACTGAAACCTCAAACCCCACTCGCTTGTGAATACTGTGCATGATTCCACAGGGTAAGCAGCTGGGTGTGTGCTAAGAGTCTGCTTCTGCACAAAAAAATGGCTCCCCCTTTCCATCTAATGCAACTGTGAAATCACCAGAGCAATACACAATAAATCTCTGCCTGTAATTCCTTTTTGCACACAGAGTCATGTTTTCATATTAGTCACAAAACGAAATTTCTTTGCCAATTTGAAAGCACACTTACTACTCTTTTTTTTGGCAAGTGATAAACGCTTTTACAGATTGACACATTTTGAATCCACTTTTCAGATTCTTAAAAAAGCACATGTCCAAACTGCTTTTTCAGACCAGCACCATGTGTAACCTGGGTGACTGACTACACTCCAGCAAGGGCAACCAGCCTTAGTGATGCTGAATGTATTTGCATTACTGACTGAAACCTCAAGCCCCACTCGCTTGTGAATACTGTGCATGATTCCACAGGGTAAGCAGCTGGGTGTGTGCTAAGAGTCTGCTTCTGCACCAAAAAATGTCTCCCCCTTTCCATCTAATGCAACTGTGAAATCACTAGAGCAATACGCAATAAATCTCTGCCTGTAATTCCTTTTTGCACACAGAGTCATGTTTTCATATTAGTCACAAAACGAAATTTCTTTGCCAATTTGAAAGCACACTTACTACTCTTTTTTTTGGCAAGTGATAAACACTTTTACAGACTGACACATTTTGAATCCACTTTTCAGATTCTTAAAAAAGCACATGTCCAAACTGCTTTTTCAGACCAGCACCATGTGTAACCTGGGTGACTGACTACACTCCAGCAAGGGCAACCAGCCTTAGTGATGCTGAATGTATTTGCATTACTGACTGAAACCTTAAACCCCACTCGCTTGTGAATACTGTGCATGATTCCACAGGGTAAGCAGCTGGGTGTGTGCTAAGAGTCTGCTTCTGCACAAAAAAATGGCTCCCCCTTTCCATCTAATGCAACTGTGAAATCACCAGAGCAATACGCAATAAATCTCTGCCTGTAATTCCTCTTTGCACACAGAGTCATGTTTTCATATTAGTCACAAAACGAAATTTCTTTGCCAATTTGAAAGCACACTTACTACTCTTTTTTTTGGCAAGTGATAAACACTTTTACAGACTGACACATTTTGAATCCACTTTTTAGATTCTTAAAAAAGCACATGTCCAAACTGCTTTTTCAGACCAGCACCATGTGTAACCTGGGTGACTGACTACACTCCAGCAAGGGCAACCAGCCTTAGTGATGCTGAATGTATTTGCATTACTGACTGAAACCTCAAACCCCACTCGCTTGTGAATACTGTGCATGATTCCACAGGGTAAGCAGCTGGGTGTGTGCTAAGAGTCTGCTTCTGCACAAAAAAATGGCTCCCCCTTTCCATCTAATGCAACTGTGAAATCACCAGAGCAATATGCAATAAATCTCTGCCCGTAATTCCTCTTTGCACACAGAGTCATGTTTTCATATTAGTCACAAAACGAAATTTCTTTGCCAATTTGAAAGCACACTTACTACTCTTTTTTTTGGCAAGTGATAAACACTTTTACAGACTGACACATTATGAATCCACTTTTCAGATTCTTAAAAAAGCACATGTCCAAACTGCTTTTTCAGACCAGCACCATGTGTAACCTGGGTGACTGACTACACTCCAGCAAGGGCAACCAGCCTTAGTGATGCTGAATGTATTTGCATTACTGACTGAAACCTCAAACCCCACTCGCTTGTGAATACTGTGCATGATTCCACAGGGTAAGCAGCTGGGTGTGTGCTAAGAGTCTGCTTCTGCACCAAAAAATGGCTCCCCCTTTCCATCTAATGCAAGTGTGAAATCACCAGAGCAATACGCAATAAATCTCTGCCTGTAATTCCTCTTTGCACACAGAGTCATGTTTTCATATTAGTCACAAAACGAAATTTCTTTGCCAATTTGAAAGCACACTTACTACTCTTTTTTTTGGCAAGTGATAAACACTTTTACAGACTGACACATTATGAATCCACTTTTCAGATTCTTAAAAAAGCACATGTCCAAACTGCTTTTTCAGACCAGCACCATGTGTAACCTGGGTGACTGACTACACTCCAGCAAGGGCAACCAGCCTTAGTGATGCTGAATGTATTTGCATTACTGACTGAAACCTCAAACCCCACTCGCTTGTGAATACTGTGCATGATTCCACAGGGTAAGCAGCTGGGTGTGTGCTAAGAGTCTGCTTCTGCACAAAAAAATGGCTCCCCCTTTCCATCTAATGCAACTGTGAAATCACCAGAGCAATACGCAATAAATCTCTGCCTGTAATTCCTTTTTGCACACAGAGTCATGTTTTCATATTAGTCACAAAACGATATTTCTTTGCCAATTTGAAAGCACACTTACTACTCTTTTTTTGGGCAAGTGATAAACACTTTTACAGACTGACACATTTTGAATCCACTTTTCAGATTCTTAAAAAAGCACATGTCCAAACTGCTTTTTCAGACCAGCACCATGTGTAACCTGGGTGACTGACTACACTCCAGCAAGGGCAACCAGCCTTAGTGATGCTGAATGTATTTGCATTACTGACTGAAACCTCAAACCCCACTCGCTTGTGAATACTGTGCATGATTCCACAGGGTAAGCAGCTGGGTGTGTGCTAAGAGTCTGCTTCTGCACCAAAAAATGGCTCCCCCTTTCCATCTAATGCAACTGTGAAATCACCAGAGCAATACGCAATAAATCTCTGCCTGTAATTCCTCTTTGCACACAGAGTCATGTTTTCATATTAGTCACAAAACGAAATTTCTTTGCCAATTTGAAAGCACACTTACTACTCTTTTTTTTGGCAAGTGATAAACACTTTTACAGACTGACACATTTTAAACCAACTTTTCAGATTCTTAAAAAAGCACATGTCCAAACTGCTTTTTCAGACCAGCACCATGTGTAACCTGGGTGACTGACTACACTCCAGCAAGGGCAACCAGCCTTAGTGATGCTGAATGTATTTGCATTACTGACTGAAACCTCAAACCCCACTCGCTTGTGAATACTGTGCATGATTCCACAGGGTAAGCAGCTGGGTGTGTGCTAAGAGTCTGCTTCTGCACCAAAAAAATGGCTCCCCCTTTCCATCTAATGCAACTGTGAAATCACCAGAGCAATACACAATAAATCTCTGCCTGTAATTCCTCTTTGCACACAGAGTCATGTTTTCATATTAGTCACAAAACGAAATTTCTTTGCCAATTTGAAAGCACACTTACTAGTCTTTTTTTTGGCAAGTGATAAACACTTTTACAGACTGACACATTTTGAATCCACTTTTTAGATTCTTAAAAAAGCACATGTCCAAACTGCTTTTTCAGACCAGCACCATGTGTAACCTGGGTGACTGACTACACTCCAGCAAGGGCAACCAGCCTTAGTGATGCTGAATGTATTTGCATTACTGACTGAAACCTCAAACCCCACTCGCTTGTGAATACTGTGCATGATTCCACAGGGTAAGCAGCTGGGTGTGTGCTAAGAGTCTGCTTCTGCACAAAAAAATGGCTCCCCCTTTCCATCTAATGCAACTGTGAAATCACCAGAGCAATATGCAATAAATCTCTGCCTGTAATTCCTCTTTGCACACAGAGTCATGTTTTCATATTAGTCACAAAACGAAATTTCTTTGCCAACTTGAAAGCACACTTACTACTCTTTTTTTTGGCAAGTGATAAACACTTTTACAGACTGACACATTATGAATCCACTTTTCAGATTCTTAAAAAAGCACATGTCCAAACTGCTTTTTCAGACCAGCACCATGTGTAACCTGGGTGACTGACTACACTCCAGCAAGGGCAACCAGCCTTAGTGATGCTGAATGTATTTGCATTACTGACTGAAACCTCAAACCCCACTCGCTTGTGAATACTGTGCATGATTCCACAGGGTAAGCAGCTGGGTGTGTGCTAAGAGTCTGCTTCTGCACCAAAAAATGGCTCCCCCTTTCCATCTAATGCAAGTGTGAAATCACCAGAGCAATACGCAATAAATCTCTGCCTGTAATTCCTCTTTGCACACAGAGTCATGTTTTCATATTAGTCACAAAACGAAATTTCTTTGCCAATTTGAAAGCACACTTACTACTCTTTTTTTTGGCAAGTGATAAACACTTTTACAGACTGACACATTTTGAATCCACTTTTCAGATTCTTAAAAAAGCACATGTCCAAACTGCTTTTTCAGACCAGCACCATGTGTAACCTGGGTGACTGACTACACTCCAGCAAGGGCAACCAGCCTTAGTGATGCTGAATGTATTTGCATTACTGATTGAAACCTCAAACCCCACTCGCTTGTGAATACTGTGCATGATTCCACAGGGTAAGCAGCTGGGTGTGTGCTAAGAGTCTGCTTCTGCACCAAAAAATGGCTCCCCCTTTCCATCTAATGCAACTGTGAAATCACCAGAGCAATACGCAATAAATCTCTGCCTGTAATTCCTTTTTGCACACAGAGTCATGTTTTCATATTAGTCACAAAACGAAATTTCTTTGCCAATTTGAAAGCACACTTACTACTCTTTTTTTTGGCAAGTGATAAACACTTTTAAAGACTGACACATTTTGAATCCACTTTTCAGATTCTTAAAAAAGCACATTTCCAAACTGCTTTTTCAGACCAGCACCATGTGTAACCTGGGTGACTGACTACACTCCAGCAAGGGCAACCAACCTTAGTGATGCTGAATGTATTTGCATTACTGACTGAAACCTCAAACCCCACTCGCTTGTGAATACTGTGCATGATTCCACAGGGTAAGCAGCTGGGTGTGTGCTAAGAGTCTGCTTCTGCACCAAAAAATGGCTCCCCCTTTCCATCTAATGCAAGTGTGAAATCACCAGAGCAATACGCAATAAATCTCTGCCTGTAATTCCTCTTTGCACACAGAGTCATGTTTTCATATTAGTCACAAAACGAAATTTCTTTGCCAATTTGAAAGCACACTTACTACTCTTTTTTTTGGCAAGTGATAAACACTTTTACAGACTGACACATTATGAATCCACTTTTCAGATTCTTAAAAAAGCACATGTCCAAACTGCTTTTTCAGACCAGCACCATGTGTAACCTGGGTGACTGACTACACTCCAGCAAGGGCAACCAGCCTTAGTGATGCTGAATGTATTTGCATTACTGACTGAAACCTCAAACACCACTCGCTTGTGAATACTGTGCATGATTCCACAGGGTAAGCAGCTGGGTGTGTGCTAAGAGTCTGCTTCTGCACAAAAAAATGGCTCCCCCTTTCCATCTAATGCAACTGTGAAATCACCAGAGCAATACGCAATAAATCTCTGCCTGTAATTCCTTTTTGCACACAGAGTCATGTTTTCATATTAGTCACAAAACGATATTTCTTTGCCAATTTGAAAGCACACTTACTACTCTTTTTTTGGGCAAGTGATAAACACTTTTACAGACTGACACATTTTGAATCCACTTTTCAGATTCTTAAAAAAGCACATGTCCAAACTGCTTTTTCAGACCAGCACCATGTGTAACCTGGGTGACTGACTACACTCCAGCAAGGGCAACCAGCCTTAGTGATGCTGAATGTATTTGCATTACTGACTGAAACCTCAAACCCCACTCGCTTGTGAATACTGTGCATGATTCCACAGGGTAAGCAGCTGGGTGTGTGCTAAGAGTCTGCTTCTGCACCAAAAAATGGCTCCCCCTTTCCATCTAATGCAACTGTGAAATCACCAGAGCAATACGCAATAAATCTCTGCCTGTAATTCCTCTTTGCACACAGAGTCATGTTTTCATATTAGTCACAAAACGAAATTTCTTTGCCAATTTGAAAGCACACTTACTACTCTTTTTTTTGGCAAGTGATAAACACTTTTACAGACTGACACATTTTAAACCAACTTTTCAGATTCTTAAAAAAGCACATGTCCAAACTGCTTTTTCAGACCAGCACCATGTGTAACCTGGGTGACTGACTACACTCCAGCAAGGGCAACCAGCCTTAGTGATGCTGAATGTATTTGCATTACTGACTGAAACCTCAAACCCCACTCGCTTGTGAATACTGTGCATGATTCCACAGGGTAAGCAGCTGGGTGTGTGCTAAGAGTCTGCTTCTGCACCAAAAAAATGGCTCCCCCTTTCCATCTAATGCAACTGTGAAATCACCAGAGCAATACACAATAAATCTCTGCCTGTAATTCCTCTTTGCACACAGAGTCATGTTTTCATATTAGTCACAAAACGAAATTTCTTTGCCAATTTGAAAGCACACTTACTACTCTTTTTTTTGGCAAGTGATAAACACTTTTACAGACTGACACATTTTGAATCCACTTTTTAGATTCTTAAAAAAGCACATGTCCAAACTGCTTTTTCAGACCAGCACCATGTGTAACCTGGGTGACTGACTACACTCCAGCAAGGGCAACCAGCCTTAGTGATGCTGAATGTATTTGCATTACTGACTGAAACCTCAAACCCCACTCGCTTGTGAATAATGTGCATGATTCCACAGGGTAAGCAGCTGGGTGTGTGCTAAGAGTCTGCTTCTGCACAAAAAAATGGCTCCCCCTTTCCATCTAATGCAACTGTGAAATCACCAGAGCAATATGCAATAAATCTCTGCCTGTAATTCCTCTTTGCACACAGAGTCATGTTTTCATATTAGTCACAAAACGAAATGTCTTTGCCAACTTGAAAGCACACTTACTACTCTTTTTTTTGGCAAGTGATAAACACTTTTACAGACTGACACATTATGAATCCACTTTTCAGATTCTTAAAAAAGCACATGTCCAAACTGCTTTTTCAGACCAGCACCATGTGTAACCTAGGTGACTGACTACACTCCACCAAGGGCAACCAGCCTTAGTGATGCTGAATGTATTTGCATTACTGACTGAAACCTCAAACCCCACTCGCTTGTGAATACTGTGCATGATTCCACAGGGTAAGCAGCTGGGTGTGTGCTAAGAGTCTGCTTCTGCACAAAAAAATGGCTCCCCCTTTCCATCTAATGCAACTGTGAAATCACCAGAGCAATACGCAATAAATCTCTGCCTGTAATTCCTTTTTGCACACAGAGTCATGTTTTCATATTAGTCACAAAACGATATTTCTTTGCCAATTTGAAAGCACACTTACTACTCTTTTTTTTGGCAAGTGATAAACACTTTAACAGACTGACACATTTTGAATCCACTTTTCAGATTCTTAAAAAAGCACATGTCCAAACTGCTTTTTCAGACCAGCACCATGTGTAACCTGGGTGACTGACTACACTCCAGCAAGGGCAACCAGCCTTAGTGATGCTGAATGTATTTGCATTACTGATTGAAACCTCAAACCCCACTCGCTTGTGAATACTGTGCATGATTCCACAGGGTAAGCAGCTGGGTGTGTGCTAAGAGTCTGCTTCTGCACCAAAAAATGGCTCCCCCTTTCCATCTAATGCAACTGTGAAATCACCAGAGCAATACGCAATAAATCTCTGCCTGTAATTCCTTTTTGCACACAGAGTCATGTTTTCATATTAGTCACAAAACGAAATTTCTTTGCCAATTTGAAAGCACACTTACTACTCTTTTTTTTGGCAAGTGATAAACACTTTTAAAGACTGACACATTTTGAATCCACTTTTCAGATTCTTAAAAAAGCACATTTCCAAACTGCTTTTTCAGACCAGCACCATGTGTAACCTGGGTGACTGACTACACTCCAGCAAGGGCAACCAACCTTAGTGATGCTGAATGTATTTGCATTACTGACTGAAACCTCAAACCCCACTCGCTTGTGAATACTGTGCATGATTCCACAGGGTAAGCAGCTAGGTGTGTGCTAAGAGTCTGCTTCTGCACCAAAAAATGGCTCCCCCTTTCCATCTAATGCAAGTGTGAAATCACCAGAGCAATACGCAATAAATCTCTGCCTGTAATTCCTCTTTGCACACAGAGTCATGTTTTCATATTAGTCACAAAACGAAATTTCTTTGCCAATTTGAAAGCACACTTACTACTCTTTTTTTTGGCAAGTGATAAACACTTTTACAGACTGACACATTATGAATCCACTTTTCAGATTCTTAAAAAAGCACATGTCCAAACTGCTTTTTCAGACCAGCACCATGTGTAACCTGGGTGACTGACTACACTCCAGCAAGGGCAACCAGCCTTAGTGATGCTGAATGTATTTGCATTACTGACTGAAACCTCAAACCCCACTCGCTTGTGAATACTGTGCATGATTCCACAGGGTAAGCAGCTGGGTGTGTGCTAAGAGTCTGCTTCTGCACAAAAAAATGGCTCCCCCTTTCCATCTAATGCAACTGTGAAATCACCAGAGCAATACGCAATAAATCTCTGCCTGTAATTCCTTTTTGCACACAGAGTCATGTTTTCATATTAGTCACAAAACGATATTTCTTTGCCAATTTGAAAGCACACTTACTACTCTTTTTTTTGGCAAGTGATAAACACTTTTACAGACTGACACATTTTGAATCCACTTTTCAGATTCTTAAAAAAGCACATGTCCAAACTGCTTTTTCAGACCAGCACCATGTGTAACCTGGGTGACTGACTACACTCCAGCAAGGGCAACCAGCCTTAGTGATGCTGAATGTATTTGCATTACTGACTGAAACCTCAAACCCCACTCGCTTGTGAATACTGTGCATGATTCAACAGGGTAAGCAGCTGGGTGTGTGCTAAGAGTCTGCTTCTGCACCAAAAAATGGCTCCCCCTTTCCATCTAATGCAACTGTGAAATCACCAGAGCAATACGCAATAAATCTCTGCCTGTAATTCCTCTTTGCACACAGAGTCATGTTTTCATATTAGTCACAAAACGAAATTTCTTTGCCAATTTGAAAGCACACTTACTACTCTTTTTTTTGGCAAGTGATAAACACTTTTACAGACTGACACATTTTAAACCAACTTTTCAGATTCTTAAAAAAGCACATGTCCAAACTGCTTTTTCAGACCAGCACCATGTGTAACCTGGGTGACTGACTACACTCCAGCAAGGGCAACCAGCCTTAGTGATGCTGAATGTATTTGCATTACTGACTGAAACCTCAAACCCCACTCGCTTGTGAATACTGTGCATGATTCCACAGGGTAAGCAGCTGGGTGTGTGCTAAGAGTCTGCTTCTGCACAAAAAAATGGCTCCCCCTTTCCATCTAATGCAACTGTGAAATCACCAGAGCAATACACAATAAATCTCTGCCTGTAATTCCTTTTTGCACACAGAGTCATGTTTTCATATTAGTCACAAAACGAAATTTCTTTGCCAATTTGAAAGCACACTTACTACTCTTTTTTTTGGCAAGTGATAAACACTTTTACAGACTGACACATTTTAAACCAACTTTTCAGATTCTTAAAAAAGCACATGTCCAAACTGCTTTTTCAGACCAGCACCATGTGTAACCTGGGTGACTGACTACACTCCAGCAAGGGCAACCAGCCTTAGTGATGCTGAATGTATTTGCATTACTGACTGAAACCTCAAACCCCACTCGCTTGTGAATACTGTGCATGATTCCACAGGGTAAGCAGCTGGGTGTGTGCTAAGAGTCTGCTTCTGCACCAAAAAAATGGCTCCCCCTTTCCATCTAATGCAACTGTGAAATCACCAGAGCAATACACAATAAATCTCTGCCTGTAATTCCTCTTTGCACACAGAGTCATGTTTTCATATTAGTCACAAAACGAAATTTCTTTGCCAATTTGAAAGCACACTTACTAGTCTTTTTTTTGGCAAGTGATAAACACTTTTACAGACTGACACATTTTGAATCCACTTTTTAGATTCTTAAAAAAGCACATGTCCAAACTGCTTTTTCAGACCAGCACCATGTGTAACCTGGGTGACTGACTACACTCCAGCAAGGGCAACCAGCCTTAGTGATGCTGAATGTATTTGCATTACTGACTGAAACCTCAAACCCCACTCGCTTGTGAATACTGTGCATGATTCCACAGGGTAAGCAGCTGGGTGTGTGCTAAGAGTCTGCTTCTGCACAAAAAAATGGCTCCCCCTTTCCATCTAATGCAACTGTGAAATCACCAGAGCAATATGCAATAAATCTCTGCCTGTAATTCCTCTTTGCACACAGAGTCATGTTTTCATATTAGTCACAAAACGAAATTTCTTTGCCAACTTGAAAGCACACTTACTACTCTTTTTTTTGGCAAGTGATAAACACTTTTACAGACTGACACATTATGAATCCACTTTTCAGATTCTTAAAAAAGCACATGTCCAAACTGCTTTTTCAGACCAGCACCATGTGTAACCTGGGTGACTGACTACACTCCAGCAAGGGCAACCAGCCTTAGTGATGCTGAATGTATTTGCATTACTGACTGAAACCTCAAACCCCACTCGCTTGTGAATACTGTGCATGATTCCACAGGGTAAGCAGCTGGGTGTGTGCTAAGAGTCTGCTTCTGCACCAAAAAATGGCTCCCCCTTTCCATCTAATGCAAGTGTGAAATCACCAGAGCAATACGCAATAAATCTCTGCCTGTAATTCCTCTTTGCACACAGAGTCATGTTTTCATATTAGTCACAAAACGAAATTTCTTTGCCAATTTGAAAGCACACTTACTACTCTTTTTTTTGGCAAGTGATAAACACTTTTACAGACTGACACATTTTGAATCCACTTTTCAGATTCTTAAAAAAGCACATGTCCAAACTGCTTTTTCAGACCAGCACCATGTGTAACCTGGGTGACTGACTACACTCCAGCAAGGGCAACCAGCCTTAGTGATGCTGAATGTATTTGCATTACTGATTGAAACCTCAAACCCCACTCGCTTGTGAATACTGTGCATGATTCCACAGGGTAAGCAGCTGGGTGTGTGCTAAGAGTCTGCTTCTGCACCAAAAAATGGCTCCCCCTTTCCATCTAATGCAACTGTGAAATCACCAGAGCAATACGCAATAAATCTCTGCCTGTAATTCCTTTTTGCACACAGAGTCATGTTTTCATATTAGTCACAAAACGAAATTTCTTTGCCAATTTGAAAGCACACTTACTACTCTTTTTTTTGGCAAGTGATAAACACTTTTAAAGACTGACACATTTTGAATCCACTTTTCAGATTCTTAAAAAAGCACATTTCCAAACTGCTTTTTCAGACCAGCACCATGTGTAACCTGGGTGACTGACTACACTCCAGCAAGGGCAACCAACCTTAGTGATGCTGAATGTATTTGCATTACTGACTGAAACCTCAAACCCCACTCGCTTGTGAATACTGTGCATGATTCCACAGGGTAAGCAGCTGGGTGTGTGCTAAGAGTCTGCTTCTGCACCAAAAAATGGCTCCCCCTTTCCATCTAATGCAAGTGTGAAATCACCAGAGCAATACGCAATAAATCTCTGCCTGTAATTCCTCTTTGCACACAGAGTCATGTTTTCATATTAGTCACAAAACGAAATTTCTTTGCCAATTTGAAAGCACACTTACTACTCTTTTTTTTGGCAAGTGATAAACACTTTTACAGACTGACACATTATGAATCCACTTTTCAGATTCTTAAAAAAGCACATGTCCAAACTGCTTTTTCAGACCAGCACCATGTGTAACCTGGGTGACTGACTACACTCCAGCAAGGGCAACCAGCCTTAGTGATGCTGAATGTATTTGCATTACTGACTGAAACCTCAAACCCCACTCGCTTGTGAATACTGTGCATGATTCCACAGGGTAAGCAGCTGGGTGTGTGCTAAGAGTCTGCTTCTGCACAAAAAAATGGCTCCCCCTTTCCATCTAATGCAACTGTGAAATCACCAGAGCAATACGCAATAAATCTCTGCCTGTAATTCCTTTTTGCACACAGAGTCATGTTTTCATATTAGTCACAAAACGATATTTCTTTGCCAATTTGAAAGCACACTTACTACTCTTTTTTTGGGCAAGTGATAAACACTTTTACAGACTGACACATTTTGAATCCACTTTTCAGATTCTTAAAAAAGCACATGTCCAAACTGCTTTTTCAGACCAGCACCATGTGTAACCTGGGTGACTGACTACACTCCAGCAAGGGCAACCAGCCTTAGTGATGCTGAATGTATTTGCATTACTGACTGAAACCTCAAACCCCACTCGCTTGTGAATACTGTGCATGATTCCACAGGGTAAGCAGCTGGGTGTGTGCTAAGAGTCTGCTTCTGCACCAAAAAATGGCTCCCCCTTTCCATCTAATGCAACTGTGAAATCACAAGAGCAATACGCAATAAATCTCTGCCTGTAATTCCTCTTTGCACACAGAGTCATGTTTTCATATTAGTCACAAAACGAAATTTCTTTGCCAATTTGAAAGCACACTTACTACTCTTTTTTTTGGCAAGTGATAAACACTTTTACAGACTGACACATTTTAAACCAACTTTTCAGATTCTTAAAAAAGCACATGTCCAAACTGCTTTTTCAGACCAGCACCATGTGTAACCTGGGTGACTGACTACACTCCAGCAAGGGCAACCAGCCTTAGTGATGCTGAATGTATTTGCATTACTGACTGAAACCTCAAACCCCACTCGCTTGTGAATACTGTGCATGATTCCACAGGGTAAGCAGCTGGGTGTGTGCTAAGAGTCTGCTTCTGCACCAAAAAAATGGCTCCCCCTTTCCATCTAATGCAACTGTGAAATCACCAGAGCAATACACAATAAATCTCTGCCTGTAATTCCTCTTTGCACACAGAGTCATGTTTTCATATTAGTCACAAAACGAAATTTCTTTGCCAATTTGAAAGCACACTTACTACTCTTTTTTTTGGCAAGTGATAAACACTTTTACAGACTGACACATTTTGAATCCACTTTTTAGATTCTTAAAAAAGCACATGTCCAAACTGCTTTTTCAGACCAGCACCATGTGTAACCTGGGTGACTGACTACACTCCAGCAAGGGCAACCAGCCTTAGTGATGCTGAATGTATTTGCATTACTGACTGAAACCTCAAACCCCACTCGCTTGTGAATAATGTGCATGATTCCACAGGGTAAGCAGCTGGGTGTGTGCTAAGAGTCTGCTTCTGCACAAAAAAATGGCTCCCCCTTTCCATCTAATGCAACTGTGAAATCACCAGAGCAATATGCAATAAATCTCTGCCTGTAATTCCTCTTTGCACACAGAGTCATGTTTTCATATTAGTCACAAAACGAAATTTCTTTGCCAACTTGAAAGCACACTTACTACTCTTTTTTTTGGCAAGTGATAAACACTTTTACAGACTGACACATTATGAATCCACTTTTCAGATTCTTAAAAAAGCACATGTCCAAACTGCTTTTTCAGACCAGCACCATGTGTAACCTAGGTGACTGACTACACTCCAGCAAGGGCAACCAGCCTTAGTGATGCTGAATGTATTTGCATTACTGACTGAAACCTCAAACCCCACTCGCTTGTGAATACTGTGCATGATTCCACAGGGTAAGCAGCTGGGTGTGTGCTAAGAGTCTGCTTCTGCACAAAAAAATGGCTCCCCCTTTCCATCTAATGCAACTGTGAAATCACCAGAGCAATACGCAATAAATCTCTGCCTGTAATTCCTTTTTGCACACAGAGTCATGTTTTCATATTAGTCACAAAACGATATTTCTTTGCCAATTTGAAAGCACACTTACTACTCTTTTTTTTGGCAAGTGATAAACACTTTAACAGACTGACACATTTTGAATCCACTTTTCAGATTCTTAAAAAAGCACATGTCCAAACTGCTTTTTCAGACCAGCACCATGTGTAACCTGGGTGACTGACTACACTCCAGCAAGGGCAACCAGCCTTAGTGATGCTGAATGTATTTGCATTACTGATTGAAACCTCAAACCCCACTCGCTTGTGAATACTGTGCATGATTCCACAGGGTAAGCAGCTGGGTGTGTGCTAAGAGTCTGCTTCTGCACCAAAAAATGGCTCCCCCTTTCCATCTAATGCAACTGTGAAATCACCAGAGCAATACGCAATAAATCTCTGCCTGTAATTCCTTTTTGCACACAGAGTCATGTTTTCATATTAGTCACAAAACGAAATTTCTTTGCCAATTTGAAAGCACACTTACTACTCTTTTTTTTGGCAAGTGATAAACACTTTTAAAGACTGACACATTTTGAATCCACTTTTCAGATTCTTAAAAAAGCACATTTCCAAACTGCTTTTTCAGACCAGCACCATGTGTAACCTGGGTGACTGACTACACTCCAGCAAGGGCAACCAACCTTAGTGATGCTGAATGTATTTGCATTACTGACTGAAACCTCAAACCCCACTCGCTTGTGAATACTGTGCATGATTCCACAGGGTAAGCAGCTAGGTGTGTGCTAAGAGTCTGCTTCTGCACCAAAAAATGGCTCCCCCTTTCCATCTAATGCAAGTGTGAAATCACCAGAGCAATACGCAATAAATCTCTGCCTGTAATTCCTCTTTGCACACAGAGTCATGTTTTCATATTAGTCACAAAACGAAATTTCTTTGCCAATTTGAAAGCACACTTACTACTCTTTTTTTTGGCAAGTGATAAACACTTTTACAGACTGACACATTATGAATCCACTTTTCAGATTCTTAAAAAAGCACATGTCCAAACTGCTTTTTCAGACCAGCACCATGTGTAACCTGGGTGACTGACTACACTCCAGCAAGGGCAACCAGCCTTAGTGATGCTGAATGTATTTGCATTACTGACTGAAACCTCAAACCCCACTCGCTTGTGAATACTGTGCATGATTCCACAGGGTAAGCAGCTGGGTGTGTGCTAAGAGTCTGCTTCTGCACAAAAAAATGGCTCCCCCTTTCCATCTAATGCAACTGTGAAATCACCAGAGCAATACGCAATAAATCTCTGCCTGTAATTCCTTTTTGCACACAGAGTCATGTTTTCATATTAGTCACAAAACGATATTTCTTTGCCAATTTGAAAGCACACTTACTACTCTTTTTTTTGGCAAGTGATAAACACTTTTACAGACTGACACATTTTGAATCCACTTTTCAGATTCTTAAAAAAGCACATGTCCAAACTGCTTTTTCAGACCAGCACCATGTGTAACCTGGGTGACTGACTACACTCCAGCAAGGGCAACCAGCCTTAGTGATGCTGAATGTATTTGCATTACTGACTGAAACCTCAAACCCCACTCGCTTGTGAATACTGTGCATGATTCAACAGGGTAAGCAGCTGGGTGTGTGCTAAGAGTCTGCTTCTGCACCAAAAAATGGCTCCCCCTTTCCATCTAATGCAACTGTGAAATCACCAGAGCAATACGCAATAAATCTCTGCCTGTAATTCCTCTTTGCACACAGAGTCATGTTTTCATATTAGTCACAAAACGAAATTTCTTTGCCAATTTGAAAGCACACTTACTACTCTTTTTTTTGGCAAGTGATAAACACTTTTACAGACTGACACATTTTAAACCAACTTTTCAGATTCTTAAAAAAGCACATGTCCAAACTGCTTTTTCAGACCAGCACCATGTGTAACCTGGGTGACTGACTACACTCCAGCAAGGGCAACCAGCCTTAGTGATGCTGAATGTATTTGCATTACTGACTGAAACCTCAAACCCCACTCGCTTGTGAATACTGTGCATGATTCCACAGGGTAAGCAGCTGGGTGTGTGCTAAGAGTCTGCTTCTGCACAAAAAAATGGCTCCCCCTTTCCATCTAATGCAACTGTGAAATCACCAGAGCAATACACAATAAATCTCTGCCTGTAATTCCTTTTTGCACACAGAGTCATGTTTTCATATTAGTCACAAAACGAAATTTCTTTGCCAATTTGAAAGCACACTTACTACTCTTTTTTTTGGCAAGTGATAAACACTTTTACAGATTGACACATTTTGAATCCACTTTTCAGATTCTTAAAAAAGCACATGTCCAAACTGCTTTTTCAGACCAGCACCATGTGTAACCTGGGTGACTGACTACACTCCAGCAAGGGCAACCAGCCTTAGTGATGCTGAATGTATTTGCATTACTGACTGAAACCTCAAACCCCACTCGCTTGTGAATACTGTGCATGATTCCACAGGGTAAGCATCTGGGTGTGTGCTAAGAGTCTGCTTCTGCACCAAAAAATGGCTCCCCCTTTCCATCTAATGCAACTGTGAAATCACTAGAGCAATACGCAATAAATCTCTGCCTGTAATTCCTTTTTGCACACAGAGTCATGTTTTCATATTAGTCACAAAACGAAATTTCTTTGCCAATTTGAAAGCACACTTACTACTCTTTTTTTTGGCAAGTGATAAACACTTTTACAGACTGACACATTTTGAATCCACTTTTCAGATTCTTAAGAAAGCACATGTCCAAACTGCTTTTTCAGACCAGCACCATGTGTAACCTGGGTGACTGACTACACTCCAGCAAGGGCAACCAGCCTTAGTGATGCTGAATGTATTTGCATTACTGACTGAAACCTTAAACCCCACTCGCTTGTGAATACTGTGCATGATTCCACAGGGTAAGCAGCTGGGTGTGTGCTAAGAGTCTGCTTCTGCACAAAAAAATGGCTCCCCCTTTCCATCTAATGCAACTGTGAAATCACCAGAGCAATACGCAATAAATCTCTGCCTGTAATTCCTCTTTGCACACAGAGTCATGTTTTCATATTAGTCACAAAACGAAATTTCTTTGCCAATTTGAAAGCACACTTACTACTCTTTTTTTTGGCAAGTGATAAACACTTTTACAGACTGACACATTTTAAACCAACTTTTCAGATTCTTAAAAAAGCACATGTCCAAACTGCTTTTTCAGACCAGCACCATGTGTAACCTGGGTGACTGACTACACTCCAGCAAGGGCAACCAGCCTTAGTGATGCTGAATGTATTTGCATTACTGACTGAAACCTCAAACCCCACTCGCTTGTGAATACTGTGCATGATTCCACAGGGTAAGCAGCTGGGTGTGTGCTAAGAGTCTGCTTCTGCACCAAAAAAATGGCTCCCCCTTTCCATCTAATGCAACTGTGAAATCACCAGAGCAATACGCAATAAATCTCTGCCTGTAATTCCTCTTTGCACACAGAGTCATGTTTTCATATTAGTCACAAAACGAAATTTCTTTGCCAATTTGAAAGCACACTTACTACTCTTTTTTTTGGCAAGTGATAAACACTTTTACAGACTGACACATTTTGAATCCACTTTTTAGATTCTTAAAAAAGCACATGTCCAAACTGCTTTTTCAGACCAGCACCATGTGTAACCTGGGTGACTGACTACACTCCAGCAAGGGCAACCAGCCTTAGTGATGCTGAATGTATTTGCATTACTGACTGAAACCTCAAACCCCACTCGCTTGTGAATACTGTGCATGATTCCACAGGGTAAGCAGCTGGGTGTGGGCTAAGAGTCTGCTTCTGCACAAAAAAATGGCTCCCCCTTTCCATCTAATGCAACTGTGAAATCACCAGAGCAATATGCAATAAATCTCTGCCTGTAATTCCTTTTTGCACACAGAGTCATGTTTTCATATTAGTCACAAAACGAAATTTCTTTGCCAATTTGAAAGCACACTTACTACTCTTTTTTTTGGCAAGTGATAAACACTTTAACAGACTGACACATTTTGAATCCACTTTTCAGATTCTTAAAAAAGCACATGTCCAAACTGCTTTTTCAGACCAGCACCATGTGTAACCTGGGTGACTGACTACACTCCAGCAAGGGCAACCAGCCTTAGTGATGCTGAATGTATTTGCATTACTGATTGAAACCTCAAACCCCACTCGCTTGTGAATACTGTGCATGATTCCACAGGGTAAGCAGCTGGGTGTGTGCTAAGAGTCTGCTTCTGCACCAAAAAATGGCTCCCCCTTTCCATCTAATGCAACTGTGAAATCACCAGAGCAATACGCAATAAATCTCTGCCTGTAATTCCTTTTTGCACACAGAGTCATGTTTTCATATTAGTCACAAAACGAAATTTCTTTGCCAATTTGAAAGCACACTTACTACTCTTTTTTTTGGCAAGTGATAAACACTTTTAAAGACTGACACATTTTGAATCCACTTTTCAGATTCTTAAAAAAGCACATTTCCAAACTGCTTTTTCAGACCAGCACCATGTGTAACCTGGGTGACTGACTACACTCCAGCAAGGGCAACCAACCTTAGTGATGCTGAATGTATTTGCATTACTGACTGAAACCTCAAACCCCACTCGCTTGTGAATACTGTGCATGATTCCACAGGGTAAGCAGCTAGGTGTGTGCTAAGAGTCTGCTTCTGCACCAAAAAATGGCTCCCCCTTTCCATCTAATGCAAGTGTGAAATCACCAGAGCAATACGCAATAAATCTCTGCCTGTAATTCCTCTTTGCACACAGAGTCATGTTTTCATATTAGTCACAAAACGAAATTTCTTTGCCAATTTGAAAGCACACTTACTACTCTTTTTTTTGGCAAGTGATAAACACTTTTACAGACTGACACATTATGAATCCACTTTTCAGATTCTTAAAAAAGCACATGTCCAAACTGCTTTTTCAGACCAGCACCATGTGTAACCTGGGTGACTGACTACACTCCAGCAAGGGCAACCAGCCTTAGTGATGCTGAATGTATTTGCATTACTGACTGAAACCTCAAACCCCACTCGCTTGTGAATACTGTGCATGATTCCACAGGGTAAGCAGCTGGGTGTGTGCTAAGAGTCTGCTTCTGCACAAAAAAATGGCTCCCCCTTTCCATCTAATGCAACTGTGAAATCACCAGAGCAATACGCAATAAATCTCTGCCTGTAATTCCTTTTTGCACACAGAGTCATGTTTTCATATTAGTCACAAAACGATATTTCTTTGCCAATTTGAAAGCACACTTACTACTCTTTTTTTTGGCAAGTGATAAACACTTTTACAGACTGACACATTTTGAATCCACTTTTCAGATTCTTAAAAAAGCACATGTCCAAACTGCTTTTTCAGACCAGCACCATGTGTAACCTGGGTGACTGACTACACTCCAGCAAGGGCAACCAGCCTTAGTGATGCTGAATGTATTTGCATTACTGACTGAAACCTCAAACCCCACTCGCTTGTGAATACTGTGCATGATTCAACAGGGTAAGCAGCTGGGTGTGTGCTAAGAGTCTGCTTCTGCACCAAAAAATGGCTCCCCCTTTCCATCTAATGCAACTGTGAAATCACCAGAGCAATACGCAATAAATCTCTGCCTGTAATTCCTCTTTGCACACAGAGTCATGTTTTCATATTAGTCACAAAACGAAATTTCTTTGCCAATTTGAAAGCACACTTACTACTCTTTTTTTTGGCAAGTGATAAACACTTTTACAGACTGACACATTTTAAACCAACTTTTCAGATTCTTAAAAAAGCACATGTCCAAACTGCTTTTTCAGACCAGCACCATGTGTAACCTGGGTGACTGACTACACTCCAGCAAGGGCAACCAGCCTTAGTGATGCTGAATGTATTTGCATTACTGACTGAAACCTCAAACCCCACTCGCTTGTGAATACTGTGCATGATTCCACAGGGTAAGCAGCTGGGTGTGTGCTAAGAGTCTGCTTCTGCACAAAAAAATGGCTCCCCCTTTCCATCTAATGCAACTGTGAAATCACCAGAGCAATACACAATAAATCTCTGCCTGTAATTCCTTTTTGCACACAGAGTCATGTTTTCATATTAGTCACAAAACGAAATTTCTTTGCCAATTTGAAAGCACACTTACTACTCTTTTTTTTGGCAAGTGATAAACACTTTTACAGATTGACACATTTTGAATCCACTTTTCAGATTCTTAAAAAAGCACATGTCCAAACTGCTTTTTCAGACCAGCACCATGTGTAACCTGGGTGACTGACTACACTCCAGCAAGGGCAACCAGCCTTAGTGATGCTGAATGTATTTGCATTACTGACTGAAACCTCAAACCCCACTCGCTTGTGAATACTGTGCATGATTCCACAGGGTAAGCATCTGGGTGTGTGCTAAGAGTCTGCTTCTGCACCAAAAAATGGCTCCCCCTTTCCATCTAATGCAACTGTGAAATCACTAGAGCAATACGCAATAAATCTCTGCCTGTAATTCCTTTTTGCACACAGAGTCATGTTTTCATATTAGTCACAAAACGAAATTTCTTTGCCAATTTGAAAGCACACTTACTACTCTTTTTTTTGGCAAGTGATAAACACTTTTACAGACTGACACATTTTGAATCCACTTTTCAGATTCTTAAGAAAGCACATGTCCAAACTGCTTTTTCAGACCAGCACCATGTGTAACCTGGGTGACTGACTACACTCCAGCAAGGGCAACCAGCCTTAGTGATGCTGAATGTATTTGCATTACTGACTGAAACCTTAAACCCCACTCGCTTGTGAATACTGTGCATGATTCCACAGGGTAAGCAGCTGGGTGTGTGCTAAGAGTCTGCTTCTGCACAAAAAAATGGCTCCCCCTTTCCATCTAATGCAACTGTGAAATCACCAGAGCAATACGCAATAAATCTCTGCCTGTAATTCCTCTTTGCACACAGAGTCATGTTTTCATATTAGTCACAAAACGAAATTTCTTTGCCAATTTGAAAGCACACTTACTACTCTTTTTTTTGGCAAGTGATAAACACTTTTACAGACTGACACATTTTAAACCAACTTTTCAGATTCTTAAAAAAGCACATGTCCAAACTGCTTTTTCAGACCAGCACCATGTGTAACCTGGGTGACTGACTACACTCCAGCAAGGGCAACCAGCCTTAGTGATGCTGAATGTATTTGCATTACTGACTGAAACCTCAAACCCCACTCGCTTGTGAATACTGTGCATGATTCCACAGGGTAAGCAGCTGGGTGTGTGCTAAGAGTCTGCTTCTGCACCAAAAAAATGGCTCCCCCTTTCCATCTAATGCAACTGTGAAATCACCAGAGCAATACGCAATAAATCTCTGCCTGTAATTCCTCTTTGCACACAGAGTCATGTTTTCATATTAGTCACAAAACGAAATTTCTTTGCCAATTTGAAAGCACACTTACTACTCTTTTTTTTGGCAAGTGATAAACACTTTTACAGACTGACACATTTTGAATCCACTTTTTAGATTCTTAAAAAAGCACATGTCCAAACTGCTTTTTCAGACCAGCACCATGTGTAACCTGGGTGACTGACTACACTCCAGCAAGGGCAACCAGCCTTAGTGATGCTGAATGTATTTGCATTACTGACTGAAACCTCAAACCCCACTCGCTTGTGAATACTGTGCATGATTCCACAGGGTAAGCAGCTGGGTGTGGGCTAAGAGTCTGCTTCTGCACAAAAAAATGGCTCCCCCTTTCCATCTAATGCAACTGTGAAATCACCAGAGCAATATGCAATAAATCTCTGCCTGTAATTCCTTTTTGCACACAGAGTCATGTTTTCATATTAGTCACAAAACGAAATTTCTTTGCCAATTTGAAAGCACACTTACTACTCTTTTTTTTGGCAAGTGATAAACACTTTTACAGATTGACACATTTTGAATCCACTTTTCAGATTCTTAAAAAAGCACATGTCCAAACTGCTTTTTCAGACCAGCACCATGTGTAACCTGGGTGACTGACTACACTCCAGCAAGGGCAACCAGCCTTAGTGATGCTGAATGTATTTGCATTACTGACTGAAACCTCAAACCCCACTCGCTTGTGAATACTGTGCATGATTCCACAGGGTAAGCAGCTGGGTGTGTGCTAAGAGTCTGCTTCTGCACCAAAAAATGGCTCCCCCTTTCCATCTAATGCAAGTGTGAAATCACCAGAGCAATACGCAATAAATCTCTGCCTGTAATTCCTCTTTGCACACAGAGTCATGTTTTCATATTAGTCACAAAACGAAATTTCTTTGCCAATTTGAAAGCACACTTACTACTCTTTTTTTTGGCAAGTGATAAACACTTTTACAGACTGACACATTATGAATCCACTTTTCAGATTCTTAAAAAAGCACATGTCCAAACTGCTTTTTCAGACCAGCACCATGTGTAACCTGGGTGACTGACTACACTCCAGCAAGGGCAACCAGCCTTAGTGATGCTGAATGTATTTGCATTACTGACTGAAACCTCAAACCCCACTCGCTTGTGAATACTGTGCATGATTCCACAGGGTAAGCAGCTGGGTGTGTGCTAAGAGTCTGCTTCTGCACAAAAAAATGGCTCCCCCTTTCCATCTAATGCAACTGTGAAATCACCAGAGCAATACGCAATAAATCTCTGCCTGTAATTCCTTTTTGCACACAGAGTCATGTTTTCATATTAGTCACAAAACGATATTTCTTTGCCAATTTGAAAGCACACTTACTACTCTTTTTTTTTGGCACGTGATAAACACTTTTACAGACTGACCCATTTTGAATCCACTTTTCAGATTCTTAAAAAAGCACATGTCCAAACTGCTTTTTCAGACCAGCACCATGTGTAACCTGGGTGACTGACTACACTCCAGCAAGGGCAACCAGCCTTAGTGATGCTGAATGTATTTGCATTACTGACTGAAACCTCAAACCCCACTCGCTTGTGAATACTGTGCATGATTCCACAGGGTAAGCAGCTGGGTGTGTGCTAAGAGTCTGCTTCTGCACCAAAAAATGGCTCCCCCTTTCCATCTAATGCAACTGTGAAATCACCAGAGCAATACGCAATAAATCTCTGCCTGTAATTCCTTTTTGCACACAGAGTCATGTTTTCATATTAGTCACAAAACGAAATTTCTTTGCCAATTTGAAAGCACACTTACTACTCTTTTTTTTGGCAAGTGATAAACACTTTTACAGACTGACACATTTTGAATCCACTTTTCAGATTCTTAAAAAAGCACATTTCCAAACTGCTTTTTCAGACCAGCACCATGTGTAACCTGGGTGACTGACTACACTCCAGCAAGGGCAACCAGCCTTAGTGATGCTGAATGTATTTGCATTACTGACTGAAACCTCAAACCCCACTCGCTTGTGAATACTGTGCATGATTCCACAGGGTAAGCAGCTGGGTGTGTTCTAAGAGTCTGCTTCTGCACCAAAAAATGGCTCCCCCTTTCCATCTAATGCAACTGTGAAATCACCAGAGCAATACGCAATACATCTCTGCCTGTAATTCCTTTTTGCACACAGAGTCATGTTTTCATATTAGTCACAAAACGAAATTTCTTTGCCAATTTGAAAGCACACTTACTACTCTTTTTTTTGGCAAGTGATAAACACTTTTACAGACTGACACATTTTGAATCCACTTTTCAGATTCTTAAAAAAGCACATGTCCAAACTGCTTTTTCAGACCAGCACCATGTGTAACCTGGGTGACTGACTACACTCCAGCAAGGGCAACCAGCCTTAGTGATGCTGAATGTATTTGCATTACTGACTGAAACCTCAAACCCCACTCGCTTGTGAATACTGTGCATGATTCCACAGGGTAAGCAGCTGGGTGTGTGCTAAGAGTCTGCTTCTGCACAAAAAAATGGCTCCCCCTTTCCATCTAATGCAACTGTGAAATCACCAGAGCAATACACAATAAATCTCTGCCTGTAATTCCTTTTTGCACACAGAGTCATGTTTTCATATTAGTCACAAAACGAAATTTCTTTGCCAATTTGAAAGCACACTTACTACTCTTTTTTTTGGCAAGTGATAAACACTTTTACAGATTGACACATTTTGAATCCACTTTTCAGATTCTTAAAAAAGCACATGTCCAAACTGCTTTTTCAGACCAGGACCATGTGTAACCTGGGTGACTGACTACACTCCAGCAAGGGCAACCAGCCTTAGTGATGCTGAATGTATTTGCATTACTGACTGAAACCTCAAACCCCACTCGCTTGTGAATACTGTGCATGATTCCACAGGGTAAGCAGCTGGGTGTGTGCTAAGAGTCTGCTTCTGCACCAAAAAATGGCTCCCCCTTTCCATCTAATGCAACTGTGAAATCACTAGAGCAATACGCAATAAATCTCTGCCTGTAATTCCTTTTTGCACACAGAGTCATGTTTTCATATTAGTCACAAAACGAAATTTCTTTGCCAATTTGAAAGCACACTTACTACTCTTTTTTTTGGCAAGTGATAAACACTTTTACAGACTGACACATTTTAAACCAACTTTTCAGATTCTTAAAAAAGCACATGTCCAAACTGCTTTTTCAGACCAGCACCATGTGTAACCTGGGTGACTGACTACACTCCAGCAAGGGCAACCAGCCTTAGTGATGCTGAATGTATTTGCATTACTGACTGAAACCTCAAACCCCACTCGCTTGTGAATACTGTGCATGATTCCACAGGGTAAGCAGCTGGGTGTGTGCTAAGAGTCTGCTTCTGCACCAAAAAAATGGCTCCCCCTTTCCATCAAATGCAACTGTGAAATCACCAGAGCAATACGCAATAAATCTCTGCCTGTAATTCCTCTTTGCACACAGAGTCATGTTTTCATATTAGTCACAAAACGAAATTTCTTTGCCAATTTGAAAGCACACTTACTACTCTTTTTTTTGGCAAGTGATAAACACTTTTACAGACTGACACATTTTGAATCCACTTTTTAGATTCTTAAAAAAGCACATGTCCAAACTGCTTTTTCAGACCAGCACCATGTGTAACCTGGGTGACTGACTACACTCCAGCAAGGGCAACCAGCCTTAGTGATGCTGAATGTATTTGCATTACTGACTGAAACCTCAAACCCCACTCGCTTGTGAATACTGTGCATGATTCCACAGGGTAAGCAGCTGGGTGTGGGCTAAGAGTCTGCTTCTGCACAAAAAAATGGCTCCCCCTTTCCATCTAATGCAACTGTGAAATCACCAGAGCAATATGCAATAAATCTCTGCCTGTAATTCCTCTTTGCACACAGAGTCATGTTTTCATATTAGTCACAAAACGAAATTTCTTTGCCAATTTGAAAGCACACTTACTACTCTTTTTTTTGGCAAGTGATAAACACTTTTACAGACTGACACATTATGAATCCACTTTTCAGATTCTTAAAAAACCACATGTCCAAACTGCTTTTTCAGACCAGCACCATGTGTAACCTGGGTGACTGACTACACTCCAGCAAGGGCAACCAGCCTTAGTGATGCTGAATGTATTTGCATTACTGACTGAAACCTCAAACCCCACTCGCTTGTGAATACTGTGCATGATTCCACAGGGTAAGCAGCTGGGTGTGTGCTAAGAGTCTGCTTCTGCACAAAAAAATGGCTCCCCCTTTCCATCTAATGCAACTGTGAAATCACCAGAGCAATACGCAATAAATCTCTGCCTGTAATTCCTTTTTGCACACAGAGTCATGTTTTCATATTAGTCACAAAACGAAATTTCTTTGCCAATTTGAAAGCACACTTACTACTCTTTTTTTTGGCAAGTGATAAACACTTTTACAGATTGACACATTTTGAATCCACTTTTCAGATTCTTAAAAAAGCACATGTCCAAACTGCTTTTTCAGACCAGCACCATGTGTAACCTGGGTGACTGACTACACTCCAGCAAGGGCAACCAGCCTTAGTGATGCTGAATGTATTTGCATTACTGACTGAAACCTCAAACCCCACTCGCTTGTGAATACTGTGCATGATTCCACAGGGTAAGCAGCTGGGTGTGTGCTAAGAGTCTGCTTCTGCACCAAAAAATGGCTCCCCCTTTCCATCTAATGCAACTGTGAAATCACTAGAGCAATACGCAATAAATCTCTGCCTGTAATTCCTTTTTGCACACAGAGTCATGTTTTCATATTAGTCACAAAACGAAATTTCTTTGCCAATTTGAAAGCACACTTACTACTCTTTTTTTTGGCAAGTGATAAACACTTTTACAGACTGACACATTTTGAATCCACTTTTCAGATTCTTAAAAAAGCACATGTCCAAACTGCTTTTTCAGACCAGCACCATGTGTAACCTGGGTGACTGACTACACTCCAGCAAGGGCAACCAGCCTTAGTGATGCTGAATGTATTTGCATTACTGACTGAAACCTTAAACCCCACTCGCTTGTGAATACTGTGCATGATTCCACAGGGTAAGCAGCTGGGTGTGTGCTAAGAGTCTGCTTCTGCACCAAAAAATGGCTCCCCCTTTCCATCTAATGCAACTGTGAAATCACCAGAGCAATACGCAATAAATCTCTGCCTGTAATTCCTTTTTGCACACAGAGTCATGTTTTCATATTAGTCACAAAGCGAAATTTCTTTGCCAATTTGAAAGCATACTTACTACTCTTTTTTTTGGCAAGTGATAAACACTTTTACAGACTGACACATTTTGAATCCACTTTTCATATTCTTAAAAAAGCACATGTCCAAACTGCTTTTTCAGACCAGCACCATGTGTAACCTGGGTGACTGACTACACTCCAGCAAGGGCAACCAGCCTTAGTGATGCTGAATGTATTTGCATTACTGACTGAAACCTCAAACCCCACTCGCTTGTGAATACTGTGCATGATTCCACAGGGTAAGCAGCTGGGTGTGTGCTAAGAGTCTGCTTCTGCACAAAAAAATGGCTCCCCCTTTCCATCTAATGCAACTGTGAAATCACCAGAGCAATACGCAATAAATCTCTGCCTGTAATTCCTTTTTGCACACAGAGTCATGTTTTCATATTAGTCACAAAACGAAATTTCTTTGCCAATTTGAAAGCACACTTACTACTCTTTTTTTTGGCAAGTGATAAACACTTTTACAGATTGACACATTTTGAATCCACTTTTCAGATTCTTAAAAAAGCACATGTCCAAACTGCTTTTTCAGACCAGCACCATGTGTAACCTGGGTGACTGACTACACTCCAGCAAGGGCAACCAGCCTTAGTGATGCTGAATGTATTTGCATTACTGACTGAAACCTCAAACCCCACTCGCTTGTGAATACTGTGCATGATTCCACAGGGTAAGCAGCTGGGTGTGTGCTAAGAGTCTGCTTCTGCACCAAAAAATGGCTCCCCCTTTCCATCTAATGCAACTGTGAAATCACTAGAGCAATACGCAATAAATCTCTGCCTGTAATTCCTTTTTGCACACAGAGTCATGTTTTCATATTAGTCACAAAACGAAATTTCTTTGCCAATTTGAAAGCACACTTACTACTCTTTTTTTTGGCAAGTGATAAACACTTTTACAGACTGACACATTTTAAACCAACTTTTCAGATTCTTAAAAAAGCACATGTCCAAACTGCTTTTTCAGACCAGCACCATGTGTAACCTGGGTGACTGACTACACTCCAGCAAGGGCAACCAGCCTTAGTGATGCTGAATGTATTTGCATTACTGACTGAAACCTCAAACCCCACTCGCTTGTGAATACTGTGCATGATTCCACAGGGTAAGCAGCTGGGTGTGTGCTAAGAGTCTGCTTCTGCACCAAAAAAATGGCTCCCCCTTTCCATCTAATGCAACTGTGAAATCACCAGAGCAATACGCAATAAATCTCTGCCTGTAATTCCTCTTTGCACACAGAGTCATGTTTTCATATTAGTCACAAAACGAAATTTCTTTGCCAATTTGAAAGCACACTTACTACTCTTTTTTTTGGCAAGTGATAAACACTTTTACAGACTGACACATTTTGAATCCACTTTTTAGATTCTTAAAAAAGCACATGTCCAAACTGCTTTTTCAGACCAGCACCATGTGTAACCTGGGTGACTGACTACACTCCAGCAAGGGCAACCAGCCTTAGTGATGCTGAATGTATTTGCATTACTGACTGAAACCTCAAACCCCACTCGCTTGTGAATACTGTGCATGATTCCACAGGGTAAGCAGCTGGGTGTGGGCTAAGAGTCTGCTTCTGCACAAAAAAATGGCTCCCCCTTTCCATCTAATGCAACTGTGAAATCACCAGAGCAATATGCAATAAATCTCTGCCTGTAATTCCTCTTTGCACACAGAGTCATGTTTTCATATTAGTCACAAAACGAAATTTCTTTGCCAATTTGAAAGCACACTTACTACTCTTTTTTTTGGCAAGTGATAAACACTTTTACAGACTGACACATTATGAATCCACTTTTCAGATTCTTAAAAAACCACATGTCCAAACTGCTTTTTCAGACCAGCACCATGTGTAACCTGGGTGACTGACTACACTCCAGCAAGGGCAACCAGCCTTAGTGATGCTGAATGTATTTGCATTACTGACTGAAACCTCAAACCCCACTCGCTTGTGAATACTGTGCATGATTCCACAGGGTAAGCAGCTGGGTGTGTGCTAAGAGTCTGCTTCTGCACAAAAAAATGGCTCCCCCTTTCCATCTAATGCAACTGTGAAATCACCAGAGCAATACGCAATAAATCTCTGCCTGTAATTCCTTTTTGCACACAGAGTCATGTTTTCATATTAGTCACAAAACGAAATTTCTTTGCCAATTTGAAAGCACACTTACTACTCTTTTTTTTGGCAAGTGATAAACACTTTTACAGATTGACACATTTTGAATCCACTTTTCAGATTCTTAAAAAAGCACATGTCCAAACTGCTTTTTCAGACCAGCACCATGTGTAACCTGGGTGACTGACTACACTCCAGCAAGGGCAACCAGCCTTAGTGATGCTGAATGTATTTGCATTACTGACTGAAACCTCAAACCCCACTCGCTTGTGAATACTGTGCATGATTCCACAGGGTAAGCAGCTGGGTGTGTGCTAAGAGTCTGCTTCTGCACCAAAAAATGGCTCCCCCTTTCCATCTAATGCAACTGTGAAATCACTAGAGCAATACGCAATAAATCTCTGCCTGTAATTCCTTTTTGCACACAGAGTCATGTTTTCATATTAGTCACAAAACGAAATTTCTTTGCCAATTTGAAAGCACACTTACTACTCTTTTTTTTGGCAAGTGATAAACACTTTTACAGACTGACACATTTTGAATCCACTTTTCAGATTCTTAAAAAAGCACATGTCCAAACTGCTTTTTCAGACCAGCACCATGTGTAACCTGGGTGACTGACTACACTCCAGCAAGGGCAACCAGCCTTAGTGATGCTGAATGTATTTGCATTACTGACTGAAACCTTAAACCCCACTCGCTTGTGAATACTGTGCATGATTCCACAGGGTAAGCAGCTGGGTGTGTGCTAAGAGTCTGCTTCTGCACCAAAAAATGGCTCCCCCTTTCCATCTAATGCAACTGTGAAATCACCAGAGCAATACGCAATAAATCTCTGCCTGTAATTCCTTTTTGCACACAGAGTCATGTTTTCATATTAGTCACAAAGCGAAATTTCTTTGCCAATTTGAAAGCATACTTACTACTCTTTTTTTTGGCAAGTGATAAACACTTTTACAGACTGACACATTTTGAATCCACTTTTCATATTCTTAAAAAAGCACATGTCCAAACTGCTTTTTCAGACCAGCACCATGTGTAACCTGGGTGACTGACTACACTCCAGCAAGGGCAACCAGCCTTAGTGATGCTGAATGTATTTGCATTACTGACTGAAACCTCAAACCCCACTCGCTTGTGAATACTGTGCATGATTCCACAGGGTAAGCAGCTGGGTGTGTGCTAAGAGTCTGCTTCTGCACAAAAAAATGGCTCCCCCTTTCCATCTAATGCAACTGTGAAATCACCAGAGCAATACGCAATAAATCTCTGCCTGTAATTCCTTTTTGCACACAGAGTCATGTTTTCATATTAGTCACAAAACGAAATTTCTTTGCCAATTTGAAAGCACACTTACTACTCTTTTTTTTGGCAAGTGATAAACACTTTTACAGATTGACACATTTTGAATCCACTTTTCAGATTCTTAAAAAAGCACATGTCCAAACTGCTTTTTCAGACCAGCACCATGTGTAACCTGGGTGACTGACTACACTCCAGCAAGGGCAACCAGCCTTAGTGATGCTGAATGTATTTGCATTACTGACTGAAACCTCAAACCCCACTCGCTTGTGAATACTGTGCATGATTCCACAGGGTAAGCAGCTGGGTGTGTGCTAAGAGTCTGCTTCTGCACCAAAAAATGGCTCCCCCTTTCCATCTAATGCAACTGTGAAATCACTAGAGCAATACGCAATAAATCTCTGCCTGTAATTCCTTTTTGCACACAGAGTCATGTTTTCATATTAGTCACAAAACGAAATTTCTTTGCCAATTTGAAAGCACACTTACTACTCTTTTTTTTGGCAAGTGATAAACACTTTTACAGACTGACACATTTTGAATCCACTTTTCAGATTCTTAAAAAAGCACATGTCCAAACTGCTTTTTCAGACCAGCACCATGTGTAACCTGGGTGACTGACTACACTCCAGCAAGGGCAACCAGCCTTAGTGATGCTGAATGTATTTGCATTACTGACTGAAACCTTAAACCCCACTCGCTTGTGAATACTGTGCATGATTCCACAGGGTAAGCAGCTGGGTGTGTGCTAAGAGTCTGCTTCTGCACCAAAAAATGGCTCCCCCTTTCCATCTAATGCAACTGTGAAATCCCCAGAGCAATACGCAATAAATCTCTGCCTGTAATTCCTTTTTGCACACAGAGTCATGTTTTCATATTAGTCACAAAACGAAATTTCTTTGCCAATTTGAAAGCATACTTACTACTCTTTTTTTTGGCAAGTGATAAACACTTTTACAGACTGACACATTTTGAATCCACTTTTCAGATTCTTAAAAAAGCACATGTCCAAACTGCTTTTTCAGACCAGCACCATGTGTACCCTGGGTGACTGCCTACACTCCAGCAAGGGCAACCAGCCTTACTGATGCTGTATGTATTTGCATTACTGAGTGCAACCTCAAACCCTTAAAGTATTCCTTATTTTTACCAGTACACCTTAATTTATCGTGAAAACATAGTCCATATTATTTTACATGTTCCTCACATTTAAATTTCTCCCAAAACAGAAAATGATAAACACAACTTCAACAAAAGGAATTCCATTTCTATTATTCATTTCTTAATTTACCATATACATCCCCTCTCAAACTCTAAACTCACCTTTAAAATTAGTTAGCTGTGAAAGAAATGTGGCACTCAAACAGCAGATTATCAGAGCCAGGATCTCTGTTCTTTACACCTCTCTCCTCTCAGCAGAACCAGATAATGGCAAACTTTCCCTCTCTTTTTCCACACATATACATGTTAATTTCAAATCTCAGTGCTTCCCCCTTTTTTTCAAATGTAATCACACATTTCTATTGGTTGAAAACCAACCCTTTTCCAAAAGTACCCTTCCCCCAACTTGACTTCTGCCTAGTACCCTTCCCCCAACTTGACTTCTGCCTGCTACCATAGCAACAGCTCATGGAACACTGCTTTGTTGAGTTAGGTCAGAAGTTCACCAAACAATGTTTCAATTCCACAGAGCAAGAGTGCTTGACTTTTCAAACCTAACAGCAAATCCATAGTACTGTTCTTTTGTAACACATTTTTCTGTACCAATACAAAACATGCTTCTATTAATTTACACATACAGCCTAGTTTTTATTCTAGAATGGTATGAAACAGCCAATCAGTTCTTTTTTTAATAAAATAAATATGTATGCCTCCATTTCCAAACTGTCTTTCATTACTTTTTACCATTCTACTGAATTACACCTCCTGAGTGCATCCAGTTCTCCTTTGAATATGTTCACAGTGTGGATTGTAGGGCACAGCTATGTCTTCTGGAGTGAAAAGTAGCAGGAGAAAACAGATATGGTGAGAGACCTTGCTTTGCCAAATGTAGACATTAAATGGATTGGTCAGAGAGGGTTAAAGTGGCACCAATTGATGCCATTGGTGAAATCCTTCATGCAAATCCAACACCCTGACCTCATAATAGTGCACTGTGGTGGCAATGACCTAGGCACTTTGACTGGGGTAGGTCTGGAAATGCTTATGAAGGACACCTTTGCACAACTGTTTTCACTTTTCCCTAAAACTGCCTTTGTGTTTTTTAACATATGCCAAAGGCAAAAATGGAACTGGTCCAATCATTTCTGTCCGCAGATTGACAAAGCAAGAAAGCACGTCAACAAATCTGTTTCTGCTTTCCTCCGTGACTATGGTATGGGTTCCATTTACCACAACAACTTGCGTTACGACATGCAAGACAGTTATAGAGGAGATGGTGTGCACTTCAATGATGAAGGGAACAGAGTCTTCCTCTTGAACCTTAGACTCTGCATCAGTACTTACTTGTAGGTACCACTAAAAAATCACTTCAGAAACACAACGGCTCTTTTTAGAGCCCCCTAATATCTAAACTCTTAAATCTGCATTTCATTTCTTTTATTTTATTTTTTTTCTACCGTACGCGTACGTTGAGCTTACCGTACGCGTACCCCGCGATTTTTTTTAAAATCAATAAATGTTTTCTTTGTACTTTTCTGTCCTTCTTTGACCCCCTTACAAATGTTAGGGGGTCTGTAACTCTCTCCCTTGCCCCCTTTTCAAGATATCACTCTTTTTTTTCTGAGTGAAACACACGAAATGGCGGCCGCCGCTTCCTGGTTTCGACCGATTCGAATGTTTACTAAGATCTAACAACCAATCAGAATCGCGCTCGCGCACGCCACCGTACGCGTACGGTAAGCGCACCGTAAGCGCACCGTACGCTGGCTCAGATATATATATTGATTTAAAGGCTATTTTCTCAGAATCTACTGAACAGATTTACACCAAACCTACAAAAGGTACTTCCTTGACCTGAGGACTACCTCTCTGCCAAATTTCAAGTAATTCTGTTCAGCCGTTTGGGCTGTAGCTGTGTCTAAAGGTCCTATGGAAAAATGCATGGGAAAAACGCGTTTTGGGACCCCCCTTTTATCTCAGCCCCCGCTTGACGAATCCCCCCGAGACTTTCAGGGTAGGAGCGGAGCGTAGCGCCCCACCGATTTTGAAACATTGGCGAGGATTCGTCAACCGGCGCCAAAGTTATTCAAAATAGAATGTTGCGGATTTCCTATGGAAACGTGGTCCTAACTATAACTACCTACTGGCGACCGCCAGTAGGTAATATGTATATATAAACATACACACAAATGTGTTTGCATGTGTTTATATAAGTATATATAAGAATATATGTATACAGAGTAGTAAATATTATTTACATTTATTTAATTCATATTATGTTAATGTTATATATTAATATATTTACATTTTACTATTTTCAATATTTTTGTACTTACGATTTTAAGTATAGGGACACAATATTTTCGTAAATGATATTTTTTACATAGTATTTTTGTTACACGATTTTGTTGTTTTTGATATTGTGTCAGTGATACTCATAAGTACTACTACTACAGCCTACAAACCAATTCCGCCTAGTCTCAATGAGGTCATAGCATGTAATATTATTAGTCTTAAACATATTCCAATCCTCTCTTTAGGCAAGCAAAGTTCTTTTTCTGTGTGGTCTGCAGCTCCTCTATGTAGTGACCTCTCGGCCATTTCCAGGATCTTAGACATAGCCCTGGGTGGAACTCCGCAAAGTGGCTAAAAAACTTTGCTGCGCTACATGGAGTTCCATGTGCATTCTGAGTTTGTCGGGTACCTGTTCGTGTTGCATGTGCCATGTGGAGAGCGTCCTCACATTGCAAATCATGTGTAAATGGCACTACGTGGTTCTCATGTGCATCCTTGCATTGGATATCATGCACGAACGGCACCACGTGGTTCGTATGTGCACAGCCATCTTATTTTTCTACTCTCTGTTATGGTGCTGAACCTAATTTTCATAATCCCTCTTTAATCTCTTTAATCCTCCCTCGTAAAGCTTATCTACCCCTCTTTTTTATTTATTTTAATAGTGTATGTCTTTCTGTCTATGTTTTTTACATTTTTTGGAAATTCTTTTGGTGTTTTTCGTGACTTTTTGTTTTTTGTTTGTTTTTCCCTTTCTTATTTCTTATTTCTTCTTTCCTTTCCCTTTCTTTTCCTTTTTTTCTACCCAACCAAGCGCCTTGGCAGAGGGTCGTCTTCCTTGCGGGAGGCGCCGCTGCCCAGGTGCGCAACCCTGGGCGATTTTTAGCAAGGAGGAAATGGCAATACTCGTCTTTGGTTCAGCATCACCTTCCGTTCAGGCTGGTAGGCGGCGGCAGGCCCAGCAGTGGATACCCCCTGCGGGATAGTCGGCTGAGCTGGGGGAGGTTGCGCTGGGGTGTGTGGTGCACCAGCCAGGTTTTGTGCACCATCCGGCAGATGAGGCAACCCTGGGCGGATATCTTAGACCTTGAACAGGACCTCTAGACCTGCTAGACATCGAGATTCCGGGGCTCATGAGTATTAATAATTTGTTGTGTTTGTATTTTACAATGGTAAAAAAAAAAAATCCATATAGCATGCTGTTCACACTCAGAGGTAAGTTATGTTTAGTTTACATTGAAATGTTATTATGTGATCCAGTTTCAAGTTTCTTCTAGGAAGGTGCTCAGCGCTACCTAATCATACTCATCATTGGCGCTCGCTTTGGCTGATCAATTAAGAAGCCATTGCAGACTGTCCTGTTGTCACTAAAGTTAATCAGTGATATCAGTGAGTAGCGTCTTCTCTCTGACTTTATGTAGCGCGTACAGTTCCAAGCTATTTCACAGCTATGTATAGTATGCATCTATGTATTACAAAAAAGGGAGACTGAGTTGGTCCATCAACCGGGTTGAGAAATGACAAAAGAATCAAAGATCATTCACTTCAATGCATTAGTTTCAAATGTAGTTTTATTAAAGAAAATTTGGAATAGGGATATGGCCAACTCAACGATAGTCAATAGACTCGAAACGAGTACTGTAGGAGATCTGTTTTAGAGAAGTAGAATTAGGTGACAGTGTTTGCCTGTTATAATAATTTTGTGGAGATTAACTAAATTGAGGAAACTGTGGAGGGTCCGGGAAAAGCTGATCATCAGGAGGCGCCACCCAACAGCACCGCTGCCAAGGGTTCTGCTAATCCCAATAAGTCCTATTATTTATTATTGTTATTTCGCTAATGTTGGGTTTTATGACTGTTGTAAGCTTAAGGTAGAATCTTGGGGTATTGAAATGTTGGTGCAGAGTTCCAGGATGGGAGTTGCTGTCTGGAGGCTGGTGTTGCTGGTGAGAAATAATGTTTCTCTGACACCCTTGTTGTTACATCTTCCATCCCCGTGGAGAAGATGATGGGATACAAACCCACTCATGCAATGCACAATTGATTCAATTTTTTTCCCTTCATGTTATCCATGCATTATCTTCTTTTACCCTTATATTTCAGGTTTTTTTTGGGGGTATGTGACTTTTTCTGGTCTCTAGTCTCTAGTTCACTTATCTTCTGCTTTGTTGGTAATCTTTCCCTCTCTCCTATATATGTTGTGGTACCGTAAGACTAAGGGGCCAATTTCGATGTCAGACAGACCTCAGTCCATCCGACATAGATTTGGAACTGGGACCGACTGACATCCTGTCGGCGGTCCCAAACCAGCAATTTAGATGCGTCCGAATACTGCTCGGTTGCAATCCTATTCTTTGCAATGGGAGCATGCATTCCGACCGAAATGCATGCTCTCATTGTAAAGATCAGAGGTGCAGTTCATCACTGCATCCCATGGCAGGCCCCTGAAGCCCGTCGGAAGCCATTAGGATTCATTTCCAACCGAACACATCATAATGGGTTGGTCGGAAATAAATCCAAAAGGGACATTATGATGCGGTCAGAACTGCTCCGACTGATTGTTCGAGCCGTTTCCCACCGCATTGTAATCAGCCCCTAAGAATAACACATTTCGGTACTCTAGTGTCTACCGTGAAGATTGCAGGCCCAAGTAAGCTAGTATTGTAAAAATTATTCACCACGTATGTTTGTTAAAAAAGCTTTATTTTTCCTGGTCATGCTCTAACAGTTGAGTTCACGAGAGAGTGGCCATGGAACACTCCCCCCCCAATGTTGTGTGCTGTGACTGTCTCAATCATTTATATTGTATACCAGCAGTTTTCCATGACAGTGTAGCATAGCTGGAAAAAAGTATGAGGTCCCACTCCCATTGGATTTGCCAACCAACACCATCTGTCTTTCATTGTCCATTATTGCATGTCTGGCTTGTCTAACATTGTGAACCAATCAAATGCCAAAGTGATATTTTAGCTGAAAGATACTGCTGTGCTAACCAAACTGTAGTGATGTATTGTATTTTTTGATTAACAAAAATTAAGGGGTGGCGTATCTGGCATCTAAAATATGTATTCCAGCTACACAGGTCACCAGTGATGCCGGCTCCGCTGCTGCTGCTTAAGGAGAGTCGGATAGAGAGGGAGAAGCAGTAGCAAGGACGGGCACTGGTAAGTCACATAATTGCTTGCTTTTTGACAACTACTATTATACTCACAAGCTAGTACCAGGGCATCGTCAACTTATGACTGTGAACCTCCCCTCCGCCAGCTTTACCAGCTGTAGCAGTAGTTGAGTTATTATGGTCTCTTCTATATGCAGCTCACCAAAAGCTCCCATAATGATGGCTGATGGCTTGAGGGAAACGCGAAAGAACGGAAGGTTAAAAGAAAGGAAAATGGTAAATGAGTAAAAGGGTGGGTGGGTGAAATGTGTTGTAATGGTCTCTCTGTAATATGTGATGATTTTGGTGAATCCCTCACACATTTTAGACATACCCCGTATGGGGGACATATTAAATAGAGGATAGTCGCTAATAAATTTGTTTTTACACATGATTCTATCACAGGGTCCTCCACTTGGATTCCTACATACATGGGGTTAGCGTGTAATTCTATCATAGACCATATATTAATCTCCAAGTACTGCTACCAGTACTGGTCACTTGTAAAACAGTGGCCGCATGCATCAGTGAGCATAATCCACTAACTCTGAATATAAAATTACTTTTATCTAGGGATGTCCATAAAATCCCTCAACATCAAAAAGAATATAATAAAAATAAAGGTCTAAACATTAAATGGGGACTAATTGACAAAGATGCCTTCCACAGTGACCTATTTCTGCGCAATAAAATGGAGATTAATCAAGTCCTGCAACAGGATTTGAGTCCAAGTGAGGTCCAGGCCTTTACCTCTCTCACAAAGTATATGGCAGATACATTTACCAAAAAAGCTGGAAAAGCCCATTCTAGCCCAAGGTGGTTTAATAGCACCTGCTCTATAGCTCACAAACTCCTGAAGGGTGCCCTTAACAAACACCCACAGGACACTTTGGGAGTAAAAATTGTCCAAAAAAACGACAAAGAAGCCATTTCAAAAAGTAAAACAGAAATAAAGTTTACCAAGCCTTTTGGCAGGTAGTAAACTCTCAGACTCTTCTGGGTGAATCCCTTCCAAAGAGTGAGTGTGTCATCGCAAGTGATTCCCCACTGACACACTTTTCAAATATTTTTGGCCCAAAGGCAAAGACACTTACACAAGGTATTGATAGCATAACTATAAGCAAACCCAACTCTAGCTGGGAATTGAGTAGATCCATTAAGGTCTCCGATGTCACTTTAGCAATTGAAAATTGTCCTTCTGTGAAAGCCCAGGGCCCGATAGAGTTCCCTCGGATATTTTTAAATCTCTACCATAGTTTTGGGCACTCCTAATAACTAATGTCCTAAGATTTGCAATTACTGGGCCTCTGGTTAAAATTTTGGAAGAGGCCAATATTGTTCCTATATTTTTAAAAAAGGGTGATAAAAGTCACCCACACTACTATCAGCCAATATCACTTCTGGATAGCACAGCTATTAGAAAGCTGGGCTGCAGAGACACAGGGCTTATCAGATTTACAGTTTGGATTTTGCTGAGGCTTACAAAAAATGGAGCAGACCCTAAGCCTCTCCCTTATACTCCAAAAATACTCAAAGGCTAAAAAAGGATTTGTCCAACTTGCCTTTATGGACCTAATATGTGCCTTTGATAAAGTGGGTCGCTTTAGATTTTTCATCAGTAACACGGGTTAGACAGGACTGTGTCCTTCCCCCATTCCTTTTCTTAATTTATATCAACGCGCTTGGTGACTACTTGGTAAAGACTGGAAAAGATATCCCTAAGATTAACTGAAAAGAGATCCCTGTCTTATTTCCTGCAGAAGATGCTGTCCTTATTGCCCGAACAGATAATTATCTTCAATCCCTTTTAGATGCTTTTAATAATTTTATGGACAAAAAACTAGCCGAACCAAGTCATGTATAATGAAATGTGGCCCAAAATTGTCAAAGACCAGAACGTTTTTACTTGGTGGTGAAGAAGGGGAAAAAGCCTCCCACTTCACATACTTGGGTGTCCCAATTGATATTGATTTAAACTGGAAGTTTTTACTGAATGTTAGAGTCTTGCAGTTCCAAAGGGCAATTGATGCAGTTTTCAGATTTGCAAAAAGGCTGGCACGTAAACCTCATAAGTGAACGGCTATGTATTTTTAAAAGTAAAAATGTTTATCAGTTGCTAGATTTGGGGCAGGTATTTGGGGACACACAAACTGTAAAGCTCTGACGATTGTACAGAATACGTATATAAGAAAACCCTTGGCCACCCCACGCTGCACTTTAAAGTCATTTTGTCACACTGAGGTAGGGCTAAACTATCTGGAGGATTACATTAAATTACAGTCCCTCTTGTTATGGCAGCAAATTTGGAAAAATCCCGAAGCCCAATTGTGTAGATCAGTGTCGCTAGGTTGCAGGATCCTGGATAACTGCCTAGATATCCCCTGGCTCAAATTTGTCAAAAGGAGCTTTGAAAGTGTGGGCATTATAGCATTTTATCATAAAATGGCTGTCTTATCCAGCATCCCTTCAGGACCTATTAAAGATATTTTTTATCAACACACACAAAGCGCCCGGCAACGGAATAGCTGTGAAGAGATGGGAGTAATTTCCCAGGTGTTAACACCACTTCCAGCATTTTACTTACAGTTTATTGTAGATAAGAGACAGAGGTTTTCACTGACAAGGTTTTATTTTGTGCATTTTCTTCTCACCAAGGAAGACAGTTCCTGCATGCTCTGGATTCTAGACCCCACACAGCTCCTTTTCCTTATTTGCAGTGTCTGGGAAATCAAACTGTCATCATTGCTGTCTTGAACTGCATCTTAAGTTCTTTGAGATTGCGATCTAAATAATGAAACCTTTACTGTATCTTGCTGCCCCTATACAATTTAACAGATGTCTGCGATTTTATTGAAGGCTTCATAATCTATTTGAATAGCGCCTTTTTCTTGACTTTTTATTTATGTATTTATTATTGTGTATACCTTTTCATGATGTGACTATTATGGCTCAGTAGAGCCAAATAAAGAATTTTGACTGACTGGATAAAAGAGTGTGTGGGTGGGTAAAGAGATGGATGGGCAAAAGGATGGTTAGAAGAAAGGATGGATAGATAATGGATTGGAAATTTTGATGAAAGTCTGGATGAGAGAAAGTAAAGATTAATCATGGCGGCTATGGGTGAATTAGAATGAAAGGATGAATGAATATTTGGATTGTTTTGATGAATAGGCTAGGCAGCTTTTCTCATGGAGAGGGGCATGCTGCTCACCTACTTCTCTTATTTTGTTTATGTAGGGTTATCAAAGCTATGGTTCACAGTGGGAGGTATTTTTTATGTTTTCTTCTACTCCCTTGATTTACTGTTTTTGTTAAGTGAGCCAGATGTAACCTACTCATCATTCATCATCACCCCACACTGCCCATGGCATTTTGCCACCTATGACCGAAGTGCAGTATGGTTCAATTTGTGATGTCTCGTGACTTCAGTGTTGGCTGTGCAATGTGTATCTGCTTCAGTTGATACAGCATTTACAAAGTTTTCAATGCATTGCAAACCAAACACACAAGGTGTAGTTTCCATTGTCCTCTAAGTCACCTGTTAGTACTTCACTCCTTTATTTTTTCCTAAGTTATTCCATCCCAGCCCACCAAAAAATTGGAAAATCCATTATTGGGATGTCCCACTTTTGATTTTATAACCATGTGAAGTGAAGTGATTCCAGAATATATTTAATGGTTTCCCATGACAGATTAATTTTACACCTGTTCCGATTTTTCCCTTTCGACTTCCGTCAACTAGTACAGTGACTGATTACGTCAAAGATGACGCATCGATGATCAATGTAGTGACCTCTCTATTCTATCAAAAGCTGTACCCTGACCGCCTAATCCCTCTACCCTACCCTGCAGTAGAGTACGTCACGTTTCCTTTCCTTACTTACTATCCAGTGAATTAATTTGTTGGAAATAATATGTGGTGGTGGGCGAAGCCAGTGAGTAAAGTGGGAGTAAGTGCATGATTTGATGTCAAATTTGGCATATGGGTTACACCAGCGGTCTTAAAACTTTTTTAGGTTGAGCCCCCCTAGCTGAATTTCTTTAGCTGTCGGGCCCCCCACCCCCCACCTGACAAATATTTCTGGAACTTGGTACACTACATAATCGACCGTCGCCCGCATATCCCAGGCCATATCCGGCACAATTTCTGGAACCTGATTCCCCAGTTATATGTCAGCAGCTCTGGTGTATTTTGAGCCAACTTAAAAAATACAATTGGAAATGTAACAACTTACTATTTATTTACATTGGCTCGGTTACCCTTCTCCCACCTGTGAAACTGCTAACAAACTCATGGTAAAAGTGATGTGGCAGAAAGCATCAATCCATGTACAGCACACGAACGAGCAAAGTGGATGAGCGCAAACTAAAAGAGGGTTGGGTTTAATAAGTGTGATTATCTTAGGAAAAAAATAGTTCAAACAATGCATTGTATCGCATACATTCAGAAAACAACATAATACAAAATAAAAGAGAATGGTTTTAAATGGTGCATTGTACTGCTAAAGTATTCCTCAGGTATAATCCCCAATTTGCCTTTTTCCAAAAAATGCTACAACCCCAAAGTCAAGCCCAGGGATATTTTAACCCATGTGCTACCTAAAAGACCTGCTCATTGACAACAGGAACCCTAAAATATGAGGGCCCGGGGAGTGCAGTGTGTAGAGGAGTACAGCTGCAAAAGCAGGTGATGCGGTTGACTATGTGGCTCCAGAAGTCACAAAAACTGGAAAAAAAACAGTTCTTTATAGCATATAATACAGGCAACATGGACATAAAAAACTAATTAAACATGAGACAGGGGGCACTACAAACCTTTCAATCTACGGATACAAGATTATTTATGTGTTAAGACTTACCACCTTTCTGTTACTCATGAGCTGCAATCTGTGCATGGATGTCCTACCAAGCTGTTCTCAGGATGTGCAAGGATTAGAACCTGGGGTACTGTCAATAAGACTGGAAGAATATCCACAGCCCTTCCTGTACCTTCAGGCATGTCCAGTGCAGAGAAGATACTCCCTGGGCTTTCGGTCCCAGGCTCTATGAGCATGAATACCCAATGCACTGCAACTTGTGGCAATCTCCAGCCATATTCGGTCTGTGCTGAAATATTTACTTGGTTTCTAGTCTCCCATAGAACTCTTTCCCCCATCCTCTGTAATGTGCTCGATTTACAGAACAAAAAGTGCCGAAGTCTAGAGGAGGATTGTGCAGGGGTTCTGGAATGGCCAACATCCTGTTCCCGTTTTTCATTTTGTCACAAATACATCAAAGACGGTTGCAGCAAGGAAGCAGTTATATCTGGGTTCCTGGTCTGTTAATGTATAATTGTGGAGGTTGGCTTCCATGAAATCACTGAGTGGACTGCCCCAGACAGCGACATAGGAATTTCAGGTATTGCAATGATTGAGTTTATTGTTATCATTATGAAAAAGTAGCAATGACTGTTTGGAATTTTACATAGACTAACATTCAACCCATTGCAATCCATTATAAAATATTGCATGAGATTTTAAAATCTTGGTGGCCGTTTTGAAGGTAAACACTATATAATCTAAGCCGGTGCTTCCTAAACTGTGGGTGGTTATGCACTGGTCGGCCGAAAGTTCAAGCAATACATAAAGATGCCTTAAAAAAATCTGTATTTATCTTGTTTCATTTGCTGCGCGTCAAAGGCAGAGACCAAATGTCAGGCTGTGTCTAATGTCAAATTTCAGTTTTTTTACACTGGAATTGGTATTTGCAAACTCCTCTCACTTTGAAGTGAATCTATTTTGGGTACAGTGAGTGTCAAATGAAAGGCAGGAGGATGTCATTTTTTGAAGCGTACAACAAATTGTCCATTACATAATGTACATATTCAGCAGTTAGGAAAACAAAAATGAAGCACATTTGTTTGTAATTCTGAAGCCAAGGCATTTGGGAAGACATCAGTTGTGCGACTGGGAAAGCACTGGATATGCAGACATGCAACCAGTGATTGGTACAAGTTTGGTCTCTTGTTTGTTGTTTTATAAATCCCCTTACACTACCACCGAGCAGATTTAAACTGTAGAGTGGAAGACGCTTCTTCAGATACAGGGCAGGCAGCAGGAAGACATATACAGTGGGTTTCTAGATTGGGAAAGAGCCAGGAAAGGGAATGCAATTCTTGATGCTGACGCAGAGGCATTTGAACCTTCAATTCTGAAGGATCAGAGAACTTAAAGTTCCATCTTATTAAAGAAAATAAATCCAGAGGAACACAGAGCCTGCTAGCAGGTTGGCAAGCAGCTGCAGTAGTCATCTTCACACTGCTTGGCTGTATAAATATTTTGAGTATGGAAAGACAAGACATGAAGCATAGTGCAGCAGCTGTCCTCAACAGACTGACCCAGCTCTGTACACACAACTCGAGGAGTGCAGCGCCCGTCCTCAACAGCCTGCACCAGCTCTGTGCACACAACTCTAGGAGTGCAGCACCTGCCTTCAACAGCCCACACAAGCTCTGTGCACACATCTCCAGGAGTGCAGCGCCTGCCCTCAACAGCCCACACCAGCTTTGTGCACAGAACTCCAGGAGTGCAGCGCCTGGTCTCAAAAGCCTGCACCACCCAAGAGCTTAGGGTGCTGCCCTCGGCTCTCTACACAAGAATCCAGTAGTGCAGCGCCTGCCTTCAACAGCCCACACCAGCTCTGTGCACACAACTCCAGGAGTGCAGCGCCTGCCTTCAACAACCCACACCAGCTCTGTGCACACACCTCCATGAGTGCAGCACCTGCCTTCAACAGCCCACACCAGCTCTGTGCACACAACTTGAGGAGTGCAGCACCTGCATTCAAAAGCCCACACCAGGTCTTTGCACACAACTCCAGGAGTGCAGTGCCTGCCCTCAACAGCCCACACCAGCTCTGTGCACACAACTCCAGGAGTGCAGCGCCTGTCCTCAACAGCCTGCACCACCCAAGAGCTTAGGGAGCTGCCCTCAGCTTTCGACACACGACTCCAGGGGTGCAGTGCCTGCCCTCAACAGCCCGCACCAGCTCTGTGCACACAACTCCATGAGTGCAGCACCTGCCTTCAACAGCCCACACCAGCTCTGTGCACACAACTCCAGGAGTGCAGCGCCTGCCCTCAACAGCCCACACCAGCTTTGTGCACAGAACTCCAGGAGTGCAGCGCCTGTCCTCAACAGCCTGCACCAGCTCTGTGCACACAACTCTAGGAGTGCAGCACCTGCCTTCAACAGCCCACACCAGCTCTGTGCACACAACTCCAGGAGTGCAGCGCCTGCCCTCAACAGCCCACACCAGCTTTGTGCACAGAACTCCAGGAGTGCAGCGCCTGTCCTCAACAGCCTGCACCACCCAAGAGCTTAGGGTGCTGCCCTCGGCTCTCGACACAAGAATCCAGGAGTGCAGCGCCTGCCCTCAACAGCCCACACCAGCTCTGTGCACAGAACTCCAGGAGTGCAGCGCCTGTCCCCAACAGCCTGCACCAGCTCTGTGCACACAACTCTAGGAGTGCAGCACCTGCCTTCAACAGCCCACACCAGCTCTGTGCACACAACTCCAGGAGTGCAGCGCCTGCCCTCAACAGCCCACACCAGCTTTGTGCACAGAACTCCAGGAGTGCAGCGCCTGTCCTCAACAGCCTGCACCACCCAAGAGCTTAGGGTGCTGCCCTCGGCTCTCTACACAAGAATCCAGGAGTGCAGCGCCTGCCCTCAACAGCCCACACCAGCTCTGTGCACAGAACTCCAGGAGTGCAGCGCCTGTCCTCAACAGCCCACACCAGCTCTGTGCACACAACTCCAGGAGTGCAGCACCTGCCTTCAACAGCCCACACCAGCTTTGTGCACATAACTTCAGGAGTGCAGCACCTGTCCTCAACAGCCTGCACCACCCAAGAGCTTAGGGTGCTGCCCACGGCTCTATACACAAGAATCCAGGAGTGCAGCGCCTGCCCTCAACAGCCCACACCAGCTCTCTACACACGACTGCAGGAGTGCAGTACCTGCCCTCAACAGCTGGCACCAGCTCTGTGCACACAACTCCAGGAGTGCAGCACCTGCCTTCAACAGCCCACACCAGCTCTGTGCACACAACTCTAGGAGTGCAGCGCCTGTCCTCAACAGCCTGCACCACCCAAGAGCTTAGGGAGCTGCCCTCAGCTTTCGACACACGACTCCAGGGGTGCAGTGCCTGCCCTCAACAGCCCGCACCAGCACTGTGCACACAACTCCATGAGTGCAGCACCTGCCTTCAACAGCCCACACCAGCTCTGTGCACACAACTCCAGGAGTGCAGCGCCTGCCCTCAACAGCCCACACCAGCTTTGTGCACAGAACTCCAGGAGTGCAGCGCCTGTCCTCAACAGCCCACACCAGCTCTGTGCACACAACTCCAGGAGTGCAGCGCCTGCCCTCAACAGCCCACACCAGCTTTGTGCACAGAACTCCAGGAGTGCAGAGCCTGTCCTCAACAGCCTGCACCACCCAAGAGCTTAGGGTGCTGCCCTCGGCTCTCGACACAAGAATCCAGGAGTGCAGTGCCTGCCCTGAACAGCCCACACCAGCTCTGTGCACAGAACTCCAGGAGTGCAGCACCTGTCCTCAACAGCCTGCACCACCCAAGAGCTTAGGGTGCTGCCCACGGCTCTCTACACAAGAATCCAGGAGTGCAGCGCCTGCCCTCAACAGCCCACACCAGCTCTCTACACACGACTGCAGGAGTGCAGTACCTGCCGTCAACAGCTGGCACCAGCTCTGTGCACACAACTCCAGGAGTGCAGCACCTGCCTTCAACAGCCCACACCAGCTCTGTGCACACAACTCTAGGAGTGCAGCGCCTGCCCTCAACAGCCCACACCAGCTCTGTGCACAGAACTCCAGGAGTGCAGCACCTGCCCTCAACAGCCTGCATCACCCGAGAGCAGTCCTTGGCTCTCCGCACATAGCTCAGGGTCTGTACCAGTTCCCCATATGTACTGTGCCCCATCTGAGAGCTATTTTCAGTAGTGCATTTATTATATAATATTTTCAGGTCCAATTAACTTTGAGGACTGTCGGAGCCAGTCCCTGAAACAAATAGTGGGGAGGCTAAATAGTATCAGCAAAACCCCGTGATGTCACAGGATCTGATGTGTGATTCGTGGGCAGACAATGTACACATCCAAAAAGTAGTTTAAATAAGATACTCGCAGCTGACTTTTAATAAAGTTAATTGTATTAGCTACATTCCCCCTCCCACACCCGAAAGGGCTCAGCTGCAGTGGAAGCATGGAGTCTCCTATGCTGTCAAACTGAAAGTGAACAGACTTATTTTAGGCAGCAGACTCCCTGGGAAGGACTGTCTGTTCGCTTTCACTTACCTGTTGGTGATGTAAAATGTTCCGAGGCGAGATCCTTCACAGGGAGGCAGCAGGAAAAGGACAGCAACCAAAGAAGAAAAGGTAGCAAGCACGGGGCAAACGGCAGGAGTGAAGAAGCGCCACACAACCAAAAGTTAGTAGTATGCAGGAGTTTATGCACGCAAATTTTGTGCACTTCCTCCCATCTATAATGCTGTCCCCCTTATTGGTGGAATGTCAGTGGTGATGTTCTATGTGCTGATTGGCTGCTGCTCTCCAAACCAAAGGCTCCTTTTGAAATGGCTAAAGAAATACCGGAAACTAATGTACTTGCGACGTTGGTCAGTGGTAAACAAAGGTGAGATTTTACGGTGAAGTGCGCGCCCCCCCTGAGATGGTGTCACGCCCCACAGATTGAAGAACACTGGGTTACACTGTGACAAACGTGCCAAATACAATCAATATAGCCCATTTCTTTCCCTGTAGTGCAGTGCATCATTTTTCTCAATGTCTACTTAGGGCAGACAGGATAATATCCGCATTTCATACGTGAAGTGTGTGACATATTATCTTACTTATTATTCATCTGCCTCTTTGGAGTCAGGGTAGAAAGAGAAATTCATTAGGAGAAGAGTAGGGTCATTGGAATTTAAAACAGATAATTGTCAACTACAGCTGCCCCAGCTGCAGGCTAAAGCAAAATACCTGACTAGCAATGAGCATGGTTCCATTATTTTAGCACAACACATAATTTGTGCTGCATAGTGCATAACGCCATACTCATTAATGAGAGTTAATTTATTTTTCTACTCAAAGTCTCTGTTTATAGTTACTTGAAAAGCCTTTCAAAGAAAATAAAATTAAAAAACTTTTTTTTAATCCGGTGTTATTCTACCTTAATACCTTTCTGCCACACAATCAGTGCTTTTTATGTAAGGTATATGTTGGTAAAACAAAATTGGCCTTGTGACTCTCCTAATCATAATTACATCAAATTCCAATGGCCGTAGGGGACCGGCAATGTACTGCTACTGTGCCCCCCTCTAATTTTAAACTATTGTTTGCACTGGGCATTATTTACAATTTGCCTTTTTTTGCTTATCTCAATAAAGGTACTCCTGCTGACCTGTAAGACCCAAAAGGCAGGCGACATCAGCCCATCTGTAATGGGCAGAGGCCGGAGCATATCCAGAAAGAAAACTGGTGGATGGTTGTCCAGGAAGAGGAGGAGGAGGAAATAAATGCTTCTCAGCTTGGCCCCAGTTCAGCTGGTCCCCCTCAACCTCCAGCCTCCCAGCCATCCCATCCCCGGTGCCACCACCAGCTAACAGCAACTGCTGCCACCCACTCCCACACTGACAACAGTCACCATTCAGAGCCGGTTCACCATGATGGAGCAGAGCCTTGACCAGCTCCAGACCCAAATCCAGAATGCCCTCTTAAAAAAAATGTTTTGGTGGGAAGAACTTGCTGTGGCTGGGTGAAGAGGGTGGGAAGGGAGTTGGGACATTGAGACAGTTTGTTTGGTGATGGGGTGGGCATGTTGTGTGAGTGGAGAGCATGGATTTCTTTGTAAAAAAATAAAGGGGAAACTCTATTTTATTGACATTTATGCCTGAAGCAGTTTTTACTTTGCACTGCTGCCTTCAGTTTTTATGAAGCCTATTTATGTGCTTGTAAGGGACTGTGTACCACTTAGTTATGGAGTTATACCTCTCAATCCTCACCATTAGAGGGGTTGCTGCCATGACCTATATTGTCTACAACAACCTAGATAAACAGCTACCTTTAGTAGCAGTTAGTTACATACTTACTAGTTTAATAGTTCACGTCACTGCATAGTTGTCTTACCTGAATAGATAAAGCAATAACAAGGAAGACATCACAACTTCACAAGCGAAGTCCCACTTCCATCCATGTGAGTTCCAACTGTACAATTAATCAGAAGCGTTATCCATTGTAGGCAACTAAATGGAAATAAAAACACTGAATTAGTGGGTTATATCAAAGCTTTACTAAGAACTGACACCAGACCACTACATGATGACACAACAAGAATTTCTGATAGTGATAAAATAACAAAAAAGAGCAATAGTTATAGTAGTAACTTGAGCAATGGGGAGCTACTAGTAACTTACGAAATCCTCGAGTCATAAAAAATTGACTGAAAGTCTGGAGTGCACAAGCTTAGGTTAGGCGTTTATGGTTATGTAACACCATTCCTGAATGATGATGCTGACGACTGATGTTATTAGTTTTATATCTAAAGTAGGGATAACTTTTTATGCACGGGTGGGTAAATGGGCCACTGTGGTCTATTGCTTAGAAGATCCTGCAGTGAGTTGGTATTGCTTTCACCACATCCGCCCCACCAAGTGTGTGTTCCATTGATGGTGTAAATTAAGCCACACCTCAATAAATCGCACAGCCTGGGGTTAGAGGGTTAGGGGTTTGATGAATGGATGGGAAATGGGATTTTGTGAAGTTTGACAGAGACAAACACTACACAAGGACAACATTCATCTGGGCAATGAGCAGCACATCATTTGTCATCAATCTGTTGTGGAAGAAAATTATTGCCCATCACTCAGGCCCAAACATTGTTAATCAATCATCTCAATCAGGTTCCCAAATTACAGTTCAACACCCTCCCTCACTGATTGCTACCACATGAATCGTCAATCATCACTCACAATCACACGATAATCAGATCACTCGTTGGTGCAATGGATACCTGTTTCAATGCAAGCACTATGGTAGCTAGACTGTCTCCCCTTTGATGCAAGCACCAAATTGGATCTTGGCAGTCTTGTAAATCAAACGATTGTCTGGAGCAGTGCTCCTAGGTGATGAAAATACAGAAAGATCTTAGGAGTGGATTGTACAGGTTAATTCCTTTTCGCAAAGTAAGTTTGTAAAGGCTAATCACCTCCAGGGAAGAAATTATCACCCATCACTCAGGCAGCAAACATTGCAAAACAATACTCCCAAGGAAGTTGCAAATTACAGTTCAACACCCTCCCTCACTGTCTGTCACCACATGAATCATTAATCATCAAAACTCACACAATCACTCACTCACCATTTGTAACGCCTGCTGTGCCCACGCCGTATCTAAGGCGGGCTACGGCAGGGGAGTATAGAAGTTCCCCGATCCCGTAGTAGTTTGCGTTCTAGCGTTTTGGGATTATGTCAGTTTCGGGTTCACATCTGTTTCTGGGTCACTAACCTGATTGCTTCCGGTTCTTTGGTGGGATCTCAGCGTCCTTGTTGGTTTCCTTCATGGCTCCTGTCGTCCCTTTCTGCAGCTTCTTGGATCCTCGTTCCTGGCACAGAATTCTCCCTTTCCTGCAAAAGAAAGAAGAAACATTAAACCATTGACTCTGCCTTTGCGGAAACATCACTTATTGTGCTGGCAATTATTTGTTTAGCATTATAGTAAGATAATCTATACTTATCTGAGTATAGGTCTCTCGTCCTTTGGAGATCTCCTTTTCATTTTTTGTTGTAGCCAAAGTTTGTCAGTTTCCTGCAAAAAACAAGGAACACATCAGTAATGATGCCTGAATTTAAGGAGGCATTAAGTATAGCCCAAACACAGTAATTTCTATTATGTTTTTTTACTAGTGAGTTGCTAGGTCCTTGCCTGGTCTGAGTAAGTTTAGAAAGTTTTGTTGTTTTGGTTGTGATAGGGATTCCCGGCTGGAGGACTCTTGTCCAATTCCTCCGGTTGGAACTTCCACTTATGAGCTTTATTCTAAACATGGTGTTGGCCCCATTGCCTTTAATGAGGCATGGATCTGAAACACGAAGAACGATGGTGTTTTAAATTAGCCAGCTCCCTTGAGGGAATACCTAAATAGGTTTAGGTATAAAAACATATTTCTTCCTGGGTGATTCTGTATCCCCAGGGAATTAAAATATGGACAAAATACATACTAGGATCCTTTATTCTGCGCAATCTTATGAATGAAGTGTATTTTGGCTTCTTGGACATATAGCAGTCTGTTGGGCTGTTTTTTTTTGCAGTCTTTTGGAACACTATTAAGAAGCGTTTCTTGTAAATATGACTTGCAACTAGTATTTACAAATGGTTTGGTTTAAGTACAGTCAGTTGTTTCTGTCCTAAGTGTTGGTCTGTGGGTTAAATGTGTGTTTCTGTGGGTTAAATGTATGTGTCCTGAGTGTTTTACCCCTTTCTGTTTATGTCTGAAATGAGATCAATGTGTGTTTGTGTTTTTTTTTTAATGTTTTCAGTCTGTTAAGCAAAATGTCAGTTAACTAATATTAAGTAGGAATTAAATAAAAATCCAGAAATGAACCATGTGATATGCTAAATAGCTATATGTTGCTATATAATTTATAGAGTAAGCAATTATGCACATGTACAAACTGTTAAATGCTTAAAAAATAAGATTAAAATTCACATTCACTAGGAATTCAACGGCCTCAAAAACTAAATTGTGTGTTTTGTAGAAAAATAAACTTATAGTATTTTTTACTTACATACATTGTATTAGATATTAACAGGCAAACACTTCAGCTGAAGTAAATTTTTGATGAACTCAAACGCAACATGCATTGATATGTCTTAGTTTGAAAAACTGCCACGTGCTCATATTACAACACTGAGAGACAAGCTTTTATTGTCACTAAGCAAGCAGCTCTAATAGACAGGAATGTTTACTCAGCCAGGACTTTGCCCTCAGTTGAACACGGGTGAAACTTTGCATTTCAAAATGTTGTTTTAAAAAGGTTCCAAAACTAAGGTTCATTATTTTGTATTACAGGAAGACATATCAATTAAGGGTTTCCTCTCTTTAAGCATTTTTATAGGAATATTCTTGGTTCTAATGTTAAAATAATTGTTGTGTTAAAAAAAAAAAAAGTGGCGCAAAAATGTGTCATGTTTTAAATTAGGCTTCTGTGCTTAGGCATATAAATGAATGCATATACAATGATATGCAAGGGATGCAGCTTGCTTTTATATGTGAAATTATCAAAAAAATTATTGGGTTTATCAAAAATAATTATTAATTATGAAAAATAATCATTAAAAATAAGTGCTTCTAAATTAATTTTTTTTACTATTTATAAAGCTTAATACTCATACTGTGGCCTCCTAGCATTATAATTTAATTTAAGTTGTGTTGTACTGCATAATGAGGACATTTGTATATGGAATTTCACTTGGCGCAGGCTTAAAAAACTCATTTTTCTAAAGGATTTGCAAGAGATATGTCTAATGTCCAATATCTGCAATCTGTAAAGAACATTCTGAGGATGATTATTATGTAGCACAATTATAGGATATTTATTTTTAAGTGCCCCAAATATCAAAGTCGAAATTGGGTAAAATAGACTATTTAAACAGCATTCTTGCCCTTTACAATAGCTTTAAAGTACTTTAGGCTTCAGTTAATGCATATATTTAGGTATAATACAAATTTGCAGGTTGTTCCCATTTGGGGTTGCTTTTAATGTCTCAGTGAGCCAATGTGCCCAGTGCAGAGGTTTGGGTTTAATATCAGGGTTGAAGGTTCTAACTCTAGCTAGACCTACTGAGACTTTCATCCATTTGTGTTTGATAAAAGGAGTACCATTGCGTGGGGTAGTAACAAACATCTGTTCTATGCTGGTATGTTATGTTATGTTATTATGTTCTGTGAATTATTCACAGTAAGTGTTTTAATAATTTGAGAATAGAAATAAATTGAGGCCCCTAAAAGGAGACAGTATGTGAAAAAAAAAGAAAAAAAATGTATTTTTAAATAGGGTTAATTATTAAAGGTTAAAAAGAATTATGAAGGCTTTTTGTCTTTGACAGCTTCAGAGTGAGGAGAAGGTGGGGGCTAAAGAGCACAGAATGCGATGCAGAAACTGAAGGCAGATTTGACCTTGTAGTCTGTAAGGTGGGGGCTAGAAATAGGAGTGAGTAAACCAGGAGGTGAAATTACTGCTTAGAAAGCTTCTCTGACATGAAAATGTATAATGCTTGCAGCAGGAGAGCCTTGGAAAGAGGTGGGGGCCAGGAGTGCTCGCAGTGCCTGGTTCTGTGCTGAGGTGCTATTGTTAGCTTTTCTGATAAGATAGGACAGCCGAAAATCGTTACGGAGCCCTGTCTGTTCCCATATTGTTCAAGACAAAATAAAAAAAAAGGGGTGCTGAGAAGAAAATGATACATTGGTATTTATGCTTTTGAAAAATATTGTTCACGTAGTTGCCTTCATTTAACAAATGTGGCATTAGCCTCAGACAAAAAGTAAGATGAAGCTCTTTCTTAGAATTTTGTGGGCTACATGCCTAGGTAAAAACGATCAGCAAATTAAGATTCATTTTTCACAGGAGGAATTGTGGCGCAAGGGAACACAGAGTGTCTGTGAAAATGATTTCCTTTTAGACAGTTAAAATTAAGGTGGCTTAACATGCTTACATGTTGTAGTCATTGCAAAGTTGACAAGATGGTTACAGTTAAGTACCACTAGGTTTGTATTTTTTATTTTTTTGTGTTTTGTTAATGTGTGTTATGTTTTGTCTCCTGATTAAAAGTTATAGTTGATATTTTTGTGTGTTATGTGAAGTGTTTTTTTGTGTGTGTGGTGTATTTTTTTTTTTTGCTTCTGCCCCCAGATCATTCATGGATTGTTCTGGGTGGTTCGAGGGCTGACAAGACTACAGTTGGACACGTGAGTTGGTTTGACGAAGATGTCAGTTGTGAAGGAATAATGGTGAAATGAGCGCCCTGAATGGCTATAAGCAGGAAATCAGGGTGAGAGAAGACTAGAAAGGACTGAGAATGTTACAGTAGGTGAAGAGGAGTAGTGAAAAAGCAGGGGTTAACAGCCAACGAAACAGCGATGGTTCGTATCATGAGGTGGTGGAACGAGTGTTCCATATGTCCCCGTGGGACCTAATCAATGTGCAAATTGCAAAAAGGAGGGTGTTGTCAGCTGTGTGTTGAAAAAGATGTGTTTTTGCATAACTTCTTTGGAAAGAAATGTTTGTGTTTAATTTTGTGCAGCCTGACAAATTAAGCAGGCCAGAATATTAGTTGTTGGGTTGCAGGTTCATTGTGCATAAAGTGCATGACATTTTGTTGTGCGTCAACGCTCATTTACATATGATATTGAAATTTGTCTATGCTTTCTGGGATTGGTATACAGCAAGTATACCTGATGGCTTGGCCTGTGTGTTTTTATTTTATGCACGTTTTTTTTTTTTTGCGTTGGTTTTTTTACGCTTTTGCTTTTAATACTATTACAAGCTCCCCTGTGTTGTGAGGGGATGGTCATGACGATGCCCATCGCTACGCAACAGTTGGTTGGACTTGTTCTGGTTACTAAATTTCACAGATATGATATTTCATGCTGTGAATATGACAGACAACACTTCACCAGTGCATGTCTATTTGGCTATAATGGTATTGAAAAAAAAGACATAAACAAAAGAGATATACAGGATTAAAAGTGTGTCACCTGCAGTTAGTCATGTTACTGCTCCTTCCTTTAAGGGACGAACAGCCTAGATTGATGTTCCCTGATTAGACCCTAAGGATGAACTATAAATCTGTGGCTCTTGCTATAGGTGACCTAACTTTCCTTATGATATTGCACTTCTATATGTAGTCATAAGAGACACCAAGAGTTTCTTATTTGCTGTCCTGAGTAGCAGGATTGTGATTTTAAGTGAGTATAGTTCCCCCTCCGGACAGGTGACTAGGGAAAGGATAAATTGTAGAACAGACACCAGAGTCCTGAGAATTATTCGACTAGGGTGACAGGTATTCTCAGTGATCATGAGGAGACATTGTTTAGCCTGTGTATTGCATAGTGCACTTGATGCACAATTATTAATGGGAGGTATCTGCATGCCCCTGATAATTTGTATCATGCGTTTCCCCTTTTGAGGTGTTCTAGATAAGGAATGTAGGAACACACAGATGTAGTAATTTAAGAGATGTTTATCCCATTAGAAAATCATGAAATGAATATTTGTAAATCCATAAGGGACTGGCCTATCTGTAAAACTGGTGCCACTATGAACCACGTCCAGTTTTACTAATGATACCAGAATGTTTAATTGATTGGTTATTGAATTTGCCTTTTGGATTCCCCTCCTTTATATCTGTCCTACCTCATGAGCACTTTCTTTTTTCACACTCCCCTTGGAGCAACCTCTTTCTCTATTAGGAGCATTTAATATGGTGATCTGTTCTAAAAGTCTCTTAGTTTTCTCTGGTCTGTATCATACCCTGTTCTCCTCAGGTTTTGAGCTGATCATGCATCTAAACTGACACATTTTCACTCTGACTCCTGCAGTCCCACATTTTTGTGGGTCAGCACTGATTACAGCTCAGGCTACTGCTGCCATACCTTTTTGATGGTGCACTGTTCACACACATGTTCTGACTGATAAAGGAGGGACTGCAACATGGTTCATGTAGCAGATCCTATAAGCTGGCACACTGTGTGTTTGAGTGTTAGTATGAGTTACTGTGATACATTTGGCTGGCTGTCACTCTTAGGGTCTTAAGATGATCAGTGCTGCCTTATTTAATAGGCACCTCCTCTGAAATTGATTCTGGGCTTGACTTCACCTCAGAGAGCTACTTTGAAGGTACTGGCGAGCTACCAGTAGCTCCTGAGCTACTCGTTGGAGACCTCTGGACTAGAAGTACTGCCTTTGCCTTTGCATCTTATGAGAGTGACAGTGCATTCTAAACCAGAGTTGTCCCATGGCTTCTGGCCACTCCCTTGAAGATTGCAGGACACCTGCCTGCAGTCCTATTGTTAAATACAATGAACTGTTTTTGTACTAATGTGAAGGAAACTAACAACTGTGTCACGTTCTTATATCACCAGGTTCTGCAGGATCTTCCAGAGTAAAGGGAAGAGTCATAATAACCTGCAGAACGATGATTAAGATGAGTCCTAATTCCCATCAGTGTCAGCTACATATGAAGGGCAGACGTCTTGGCCCTACAGTCCCAACACCCAGAAAGTAGCAAGACTGGACAGCGATCGCCAGCGCGCGCACTTGCTCCATCAGACGGCGTTGGACATCACAAAACCAGAGTTTCAGTGTAAAAGAGCGAAAGAGAAGGATCCCTGTTGTTGATGGGCTGGTTTGAGGCTTCAGTTTTCTACCTGTCATGTGCTGGTAACCTCTGACAGTGTGCAGTCCCTTGAGCCCCTTGGCCTGAGTTTTGGCCACCCCCCCTTTTTTTTCTTTGCTCCAACGGTAGGGCAGTGCACTGGAGGATCTAAGGCACTACATGAAGAAAGGAAAATTAAATGAAAGAGCAGCCCAAACATCCTCAGACACTGAATAGCGAGTGTTGGAGCCTGAAAGTGTTGCTGAGCGTGAAAGTCTGTTGCTCTTTCTGATTAAATAGTGCTTGGGTCTGCACAAGATGATCTGTGCCCATGACCAATGAAGAGCACAATATCTGTAGTGCCTGCCGTAGAGGATTGGTGCACTGCCTTGAGACATTGAGACTTTCGAGTGAGCTGTGAGTGTTTGCCAGGAGGGCACTCCAACGGATAATGAGAAGCACTATTTTCATGGAAGGCCTGAATGAAGAGGCCCAATGCGGAAGAAAACAACAGAAGCAGATTTGATGGACGATAGAAGCCTACCAGAGAGGCTTAGAACGGACTTTGGGCATAGTTATGGTTGCACAAGCGGTTCCCATGCAATTGCATAGAATGGGTGTTAGGAGACTGATTCTTATTGTTTTGCTGGCATTGTTTTAGAGTAGTATTCTGTTTAGTAAAAGCAGAATGAAGTCTATACTCTGTTGAAGAGTATCCCCATTTCACCTGAGAGCATTGATAAGGATCGCCACTGTTTCACCTGAGTATACAATAGTCACTGAAATGCATAGGAGCCCTGAAAAGGTTTGCTAAATAATTTTAGGATTTGCGTTTGCCTAGGGTTGTAAAAAAAAAATGATAATCCTGTTTGTAATAGTGGTCATTACTTTCTTATGATATCTGAATGTTAATTATGACCCGATGCTTTGTTCTCTTTGTATCCCTGTTGATAGCTTATATGTACCTGCTTAAATGAAATGTGTAGAATGGAAAATGCTCACCTAGCAATGAATTAGGATTTGCCTGAGTAATGGCAAAAGGAGGGTCTGAGGTAATTCAGTTTTAACTCCATTTTGCATTCTGTCGCCATTTTATTGCCCTCACTCAGGCAGCACAATGAACAAAGTTTTTCTGCTGATCTTACTGCGACGTGTCAAAATAACCTCCTGCCTCTGTTTATGAAACTGATGTCAGGGACTGGCTGAGTTCACTAATCCTCGTCTGGTTTGACTAAACCCTGTCTCGACAGTCTGTTGGTTCGCACCATTCTTTCCTGACTTTATCTTATCGTCTGGCCTTTGCTATTCTCTACTTGTATTCTCTCATTTCACAACTGTCCTCCAAGGCATACAAATGTGTCCTGCCACCTGCAAGTTAAATTGTGGACACCACCACTGATTAACTTGCAGGGAGGGGTGACAAACACAGTTGGGAGAGAGGCTTATTAGGTTACTTGACATCGTGTTTTCAAACTCTTCTCATTGGTCATGTCTTGTTTTCAAACTTTTCTCATTGGTTAACCATGTATGTATTGGGAGTGTTCTTTGTTAATCTTATACTATCTATGTGCTATAAAAGAGTGTGCGCCACGGAATGAAGTGGCAGTCTCCTGAGAACATACCGTGTGTACTTCTGGGACAGCTGTGCTTAGCTGCAGCTAATAAACCTGATCTTCTACGCCCAACAGAGTGTCCTGTGTCTCTGTTCAACAAGGCAGGTGAACTCAGGAGATTAAGGCGTACCCTGCGCCACCAGGCCCAAGGCCCTGGTTCTTCAAGAATAAGAAGCCCCCACTTTATTTTTCCACCTGAACGATATGGAAGAGAGCCAGGTAACACTTACGTATTTAGCACATATGATTGGTAATCTCCAGAAAGAAACCCAAGCTCTTGCCTTACGGGTAGATTCTCACAACAGTGTATTAGACCTGATTCCAGTTTATGGAATATGGAAGACAGTGCAGGAGGTCGGATTTCAGCCCATTCCCCTCCTTTTAGTTCAGGTGCTCTAGTAATTCATGTAACCACTCCTCCTCCTGCTATCCCATTGGCCCCTCCTGAGAGATTTATGGGAGATCCTACCAAATTCGCTACATTTATTACCCATTTCCAACTCCATTTCATGTGTAAGGCTTCCTGTTTTCCCACAGGCAAAAGCACACTGGCTGCCTACTCAAAATGGTCGCCAGTCACAATTTCACAACAAGAAGCAGGATGCATGGAAACGAAACAAAGAACACATGCAGGGCTATGGCAGAAGCACACTGGCTGCCTAGTGTCTACACAAAATGGCTACCAGCTACATGGTCACAACAGGAGGCCTGAAAAACAAAGAACACATGCAGGCCTATGGCAAAAGCACACTGGCTGCCTACACAAATGGCCAAACCCACATGATCAGTCACAACAACAACAACCAGCAAGGAGGCATGGCCACAGCAAATAACACATGCAGGCCTATGGCAAAAGCACACTGGCTGCATACATAAAATGGCTGCCAGCCACATGGTCAGTCATAACAAATACAAGCAAATAGACATGGCCATAATAAAGAACACATGCAGGCCTATGGTCAAAGCACACTAGCTGCCAACACAAAATGGCCACCAGTCATATGATCACAACAACAACCATCAAGGAAGCATGGCCACAACAAAGAACGCATGCAGGCCTAAGGCAAAAGCACACTGGCCGCATACACGAAAATGCCACCAGACACATGATTCACAACAACAACCAGCAAGGAGGCATGGCCACAACAAAGAACACATGCAGTCCTATGGCAAAAACACACTGGCTGCCTACACAAAATGGCCGCCAGCCACATGATTCACAAAAACAACAACCAGTAAGGCGGCATGGCCACAGCAAAGAACACATACACCATAATGCAAGAGCACACTGGCTGCCTACATAAAATGGTCACCAACTACTGGTCACAACAACAAGCAGGAGGCATGGGAAAGAAAGAACACATGCAGGCCCATGGTAAAAGCACACTGGCTGCCTATACAAAATGACCGCCGGCCACATCAACAACAACCAGCAAGGAGGCATGGCCACAACAAAGAACACATGCAGGCATGTGGCAAAAGCACACTGGCTGCCTATACAAAAATCTCCACCAGCCACATGGTCATAGAACAACGAGCAGGATGCTTGCAAAACAAAGACACATACAGGCCTATGGACACTGACTATACAAAAAATAACCACATGGCATGGGAAACAAAGACAAATGGTGGCCTATGGCAAACACACTAACACACTGGCCAGACAAAGGAGTCATGATAACACAGACAAAATAGTATTAATTCAGTAATGCTAAAAACAAAAATTTACTGGGCAATACACATCCTCCAAAGGCATCAAATATGATTACCCCTCCTATACACTGTTTGCACAAATACAATGTGAAATACCCCCTAAAAGACACATTTTATAATTAAAACCAATGCTATCCATGACCTAAATGATGTTTCAATTCAATAGACACCACAGAGACAGTTGTTTCATGCATCCATGACTGCTACTGGGCCTACCGGCTAGAAGGCCATTGGCAGACTAGGCCACAAAGTGAATGAAATGAATATTGCAAAATTCTTAAACTATTGAGAAAATGTACTACATTGTGCAATATCTTTCCTTTACAAAAGAAGAAAAATTACATGCAAACAATTAACTAAGCCCCTAGTGAAACTGCAGGCCACCCACCACAATACATTTTAAGAATTGAATAAAGTACAAATAAATCCTGGTGCATGCCCCCAGTCAAACAAAAAACACCCTTATAAACCAGTCTTTTAACTGACTTGTGAAATCTCAAATACAAAGTCCTTAAATCCAACAGTATATATGCAGCAGACAAGGAGAGTGATCCTTCCAGCTCCAAATCCCACTGAAAAGTGACAAGGAGATGGACAAAGCACTAGGAGGAGCCTGCTCAACAGAAACAGGAAGTTGGAGTCTCTGAGGCACTTCCTTCTTGTTGAAAATACATTTTTTAAAAAGGTTTCTCACACAAAAAAAATCCAACAGCCAGTTAGAGAAGAAAATCCACTCGAAAAGTCTCTCAGCTGCTTCTCACAAAAGCTGCTCGAGCGGTTCGTTCGCGATCGGCACTACATTGGCACCATTGCGGCTGGAAGCGGTGCAAACAAGCGTGAAGTATTGCAAGAGCTCGCTAGCGGCCCGAGATTATCGTGGTGCTCACGAGCACCAAAACTAACCACAAGCGTGTGAACGGAAAAAAAACTCAGCTTCATGTCCAGGAAGGCGGAATTCAGGATCTCCGTGCTCCGCAGATGCAGAGTGCCCTAATTCCGCAAACAACATGAGCAGAGCAGATTTTTACACACGGGCCTACTTAGAAGGCAGACTTCACAGCAGAATGCACAGCAGAGAAGAGACACCATTGCTTATCTGAATCTAAACAGGCTATCTCCTTGTATTTTCTCTAGCTAGTGTTGCTTTTCAGGCTTCAGTGTGTCCACTAAAGGGTTTTAGCAGGCTGGGTTGTAATTGAGAGCAGTCTTTGAGCCAAACCCAGGCTGCCCCCAATTTGCCTTCTTTATCCTTTTAGGAAAAGGTGATGTAAACCGAAGCTTGTAAGACTTGGTGTCTGGACAGTGAGATTTTATGGGGTACTTACTATAACGTGGCAGAGGTGTTTCTCCCACGCTCCTGTTAACCGAAAAAACATTTTTGGCACTGCATAGCCTTTTCACAACTCAGTGACAGGCATGATACTTCATATAGGACATTAAGCCACAATGTCAAGAACGTTGCAGAGGGGGATAAAACAAAAGTATCATTGAATAGTTTCCCACTAATTCCTCTATGGTGTAGCATTTCGTAACAGTTAGAAAGTGAGGAGTGTTCTCTGTTAGCTAATACACTTCTATACCTTGATCAAATGTATAGTTCTCATTACATTTGCTTCGATTATTTCAAAACTGATTTCAGAATTGGGTGCTATGAACCAAAATCTATAAACCTTCCAAATGTATTAGTTTCGATCGATACAGAGGTAATAATTAAAGAGGAAGCAACCTTTTAGAAGTGGTCCATTTGAAAGAAGATTCAGCACAGAAGCATGGATAATACAAAATGCTCAACAAGGCATTTTTGTGAATCGATATGTGCTTTTCTCCCAAGCCACATTGCCTGCACATAAGACCAAAGAAGATGACCCTTACAGTCACATTTCAGTGTAGTGGCTGCAAACATTTCTCAGCTTCTGCTGAAGTGGCAGGTTAGACTCAGGTTAACATGGGCTGTACTCTGAGATAGGGAGACCATTTTGAAGAGCATATAGTTACTGACACCTGATCATCATACTGCAGAGCTCAGAAATTGTGAAAGAAAGATGTTCTAGAACTTGCAGTGTCTTTACATGCCGTAAGATATTGCAAGGTAACGCTACTCCTTAAGTGGGATTTACAAAGTCAAGCAATGGGTGATTTGCGTCACATTGCTTGACTTTGTAAAGAATGCAACGCAACACGGCAGCTAGCACTGCTTTGCCTTATATTTTGTTGTGGTAGGCATACCATGGATGGAGCAGCCACCCATGGAATTTGATGCACTACCTGATTTATTAAAGGCACAAAACCTGGAATTGCGCCAAAATGGTACGTCCACCACAAAGAGGCAAAATGATGAGAAATATCTTTATTAATCCTTGTTATTACCACCTTCCATGAGTGCTGTAGTCTGCTGCACACATAGAAAGAGGAATAAGCTTCTAAGGATTGTTTTTTGCAGAGAGAGATATCTTCCTGCACAAAAACAATGTCCCTTTGTTGACACTTGGCAGCACACAGGGCACCAGCACTAGGAGGGAGGAGGAGTGTGCCATATCTTACTAGATATGGCACATTTCTGCTCTCTCCGTTTCATGCAACCCAGGGAAGCAAGTTCCCTTTTTGCATTACGATGCCTAAAGCGTTAGTCAATTTGGACCTGAGTGCCTAAAAGTAAAGAAGATTGGGAGTGGCACAATTAATATTGGTGTATTATATACTACTGCTTTATCTAGGGTTAACAATGTTGTTACATTTTGCAGTCCAGTGATTCTTTTATTACAAAGCATATGTGTCAATGTTCATGCACCAGTCCGAAGGAATCTGCAAAGTTTGAAACCGCTCATTTGACGAACCTTATTGTTCACTATAAACACGTTAATTACTTAACCCCGTCGCTGCCAGGCCTTTTCCCCTCCTGTGCTACGCCCTTTTTTGGCTATTTGGGGTAGTGCGCGCTGAGGCCCCTGTAACTTTTTGACCACATAAGGTATCCACGCCAAATTTGCGTCCTTTTCTTCCAACATCATGGGGACTCTGAAGGTACTCAGGGTTTGTGGATTCCCCTGGAGGGGTCACAGAAATGAGCCAAAATACAGCAAAATTTAGTTTTTGGGGGGAAAATGGGAAAAACGGGCTGCAAATGAAAGCTTCTGAGTTTTTCCCTGCAAGTGTTGTCAAAAAAGGGTTTGTAGGGGGCTGAAATCACCACTTTCCCAGCTTTTAGGGGATACCAGACTTTTGTCAGAAACCCAAAATTTTTTACACAGTTTTGGCATTTTTCTGGGACGTATCCTATTTTTGCTATTTTTTGTGCTTTCGACCTCCTTCCAGTTAATGGTAGAAATGGGTACAAAAGCAATAATGGATCCTGGAAAGCTATACATTTTAGAGAAGTAGACAAAATTCTGAATTTAGCAAGGGGTCATTTATGTAGATCCATCAAGGTTTTTTAATAGAAACTAACAGTTAAATATAGGTTACATTGAAAATTTGTTGAATAAAAAATACTTTTGTGTCAACGTTTTCACCTGTAACTTCTTCTAATTATGGCAGCTCTTTGAAAGCAATATACTGTTACATCCGCTGGACATTACTGGTTGTGGGGATATATAGGACTTGTAGGTTTACCAAGAACCCGACGAACCCAGATCCAAAAACTGAGCAGCAACTTGCAATGGTTTTTTATTATGTACCGGGTATATAGTAATTATTCTGTAAAAATGTGTACATGGAAAAATCGGTATGAAAGACACCTATGTATTTCTGAAATGGGAACAAAATATAGAGTTTAGAAACAGTAGATATTTGCACATTTCTGAAATTGAGAATACTCATACTAGCATGAGAATTATCAGTCATTTTTTAGAATGACTTCTTTTTTACACAATGTCTTTCATTTGGAAGGCAGAAATGCATCAAAAGTCAATAGGTAATAACAGTTCCTTTACAAATCTGAATTACCATAAGTCTCCCGATAAAAATGGTACCTCACTTGTAGGGGTAGGCATAGTGCCCATGACAGGATATGGCTCAAAACCCAACGTGAACACACCACATTTTCACAATGCAAAATTACCCTTTTTTAGCAAAGTGCCTAGCTGTAGTTTTTTAACCCTAGCTCTGCCGGCACCTAGGGAAACCTAGCAAACCTATACATTTTTGAAAACTAGACACCCAGGGGAATCTAAGATGGGGTGACTTGACTGCCTCCCACCAGGTTCTGTTACCCAGGATCCCTTGCAAACCTAAAAAACTGCCAAAAAAACACATTTTCCCCACATTTCTCTGGTGGAAAGTTCTGGAATCTGCGTGGATCCACAAATTTCCACCCACCCCGCGTTCCCCAAAGTCTTCAGAGAAAAATTGTACCTCACTTGTGTGGGTCAGCCTAGTGCCCGCGACAGGAAACGGCGCAAAACGTAACATGGACACACCTCAACTTCGTAGCGAAAAATGACCCTTTTTTGGCAAAGTGCCTAGCTAAAGTTTTTGAACCATAACTCTGCCGGCACCTAGGGAAACCTAGCAAATCTATACATTTTTGAAAACTAGACACCCAGGGGAATCCAGGATGGGGTGACTTGACTGCCTCCCACCAGGTTCTGTTACCTAGAATCCCTTGCAAACCTCAAAAATTGCCAAAAAAAACACATTTTCCCCATATTTCTGTGGTGGAAAGTTCTGGAATCTACTTGGATCCCCAAATTTCCACCCACCCAGTGTTCCCCAAAGTCTTCCGAGAAAAATGGTACCTCACTTGTGTGGGTCGGCCTAGTGCCCTCGACAGGAAATGGCACAAAACGCATCGTGGACACACCTCAATTTCGCTGTGAAAAATGACCCTTTTTAGGCAAAGTGCCTAGCTGTAGTTTTTGAACCATAGCTCTGCCGGCACCTAGGGAAACTTAGCAAACCTATACATTTTTGAAAACTAGACACCCAGGGGAATCCAGGATGGGGTGACTTGACTGCCTCCCACCAGGTTCTGTTACCTAGAATCCCTTGCAAACCTAAAAAATTGCCAAAAAAAACACATTTTCCCCACATTTCTCTGGTGGAAAGTTCTGGAATCTGCATGAATCCACAAATTTCCACCCACCCCGCATTCCCCAAAGTCTTCCGAGAAAAATGGTACCTCACTTGTGTGGGTCGGCCTAGTGCCCGCGACAGGAAACGGCACAAAACGTAACGTGGACACACCTCAATTTCACAGCGAAAAATGACCCTTTTTTGGCAAAGTGCCTAGCTGTAGTTTTTTAACCATAGCTCTGCCGGCACCTAGGGAAACCTAGCAAATCTATACATTTTTGAAAACTAGACACCCAGGGGAATTTAGGATGGGGTGACTTGACTGCCTCCCACCAGGTTCTGTTACCCAGAATCCCTTGCAAACCTAAAAAATTGCCCAAAAAAACACATTTTCCTCACATTTCTCTGGTGGAAAGTTCTGGAATCTGCGTGGATCCACAAATTTCCACCCACCCCGCGTTCCCCAAAGTCTTCCGAGAACAATGGTACCTCACTTGTGTGGGTCGGCCTAGTGCCCACAACAGGAAACGGTGCAAAACGCAACGTGGACACACCTCAATTTCGCTGTGATAAATTACCTTTTTTGGCAAAGTGCCTAGCTGTAGTTTTTGAACCATAGCTCTGCCGGCACCTAGGGAAACCTAGCAAACCTATACATTTTTGAAAACTAGGCACCCAGGGGAATCCAGGATGGGGTGACTTGACTGCCTCCCACCAGGTTCTGTTACCCAAAATCCCTTGTAAACCTAAAAAATTGCCAAAAAAACACATTTTCCTCACATTTCTCTGGTGGAAAGTTCTGGAATCTGCGTGGATCCACAAATTTCCACCCACCCCGCGTTCCCCAAAGTCTTCCGAGAAAAATGGTACCTCACTTGTGTGGGTCAGCCTAGTGCCAGCGACAGGAAACGGCGCAAAACGTAACGTGGACACACATCAATTTCGTAGCGAAAAATGACCCTTTTTTGGCAAAGTGCCTAGCTGTACTTTATAAACCATAGCTCTGCCGGCACCTAGGAAACCTAGCAAACCTATACATTTTTCAAAACTAGAAACCCAGGGAAATCCAGGGAGGTATGGCTTGCGTGGATCCCCCAACGTTTCCTTACCCAGAATGCCCTGCAAACCTCAAATTTAGCTGAAAAAATCACTTTTTTCACACATTTTTGTGTGGGGAAGTTGTGGCATCACCGGGCTGACACAAATTTCCTACCACCCAGCGTTCCCCCGGGTCTCCCGATAAAAAAGGTGCCTCACTCGTGTGGGAGGCCCAAGTACCCGCGACAGGCAAGGGCCCACAACGTAGTGAGGCGACATGAAATATTGCCTATCTCAAAACGACCTGGTTTTGCAGAGGGGGTCACTTGGGTTTTTGGCCCGGTGCTCGGCGGCCACCTAGGGAAACCTACCAAACTCACACATTTCTGAAAAACTAGACATCCGGAGGATTCCAGGGAGGTATGGCTTGCGTGGATCCCCCAACGTTTCCTTACCCAGAATGCACTGCAAACCTCAAATTTAGCTGAAAAAATCACCTTTTTGACACATTTTTGTGTGGGAAAGTTGTGGCATCACCGGGCTGACACAAATTTCCTACCACCCAGTGTTCCCCCGCGTCTCCCGATAAAAACGGTGCCTCACTCGTGTGGGAGGCCCAAGTACCCGCGACAGGCAAGGGTCCAAAACGTAGTGCGCCTCAACAGGCAAGGGTCCTAAACGTAGTGCGCCTCACTACGTTTTGGACCCTTGCCCGTGGCGGGTCCTTAGGCCTCCCACACGAGTGAGGCACCGTTTTTATCGGGAGACCTGGGGGAACGCTGGGTGGTAGGTAATTTGTGTCAGCCCGGTGATGCCACAACTTTCCCACACAAAAATGTGTGACAAAGGTGATTTTTTCAGCTAAATTTGAGGTTTGCAGGGCATTCTGGGTAAGGAAACGTTGGGGGATCCATGCAAGCCATACCTCCCTGGAATCCCCCGGGTGGAAAGCCGGAGCCCAGTGGGCTTTCTGCCGCCCTGGGGGGGAATCGGGGAAGGGGGTGTCATCCCGATATGCCCCTAAAGGGGCAGAAAGACTGTGGCTATTTTTTGGGGGGGTGGGGGCATTGGTATGACCATTTTGGGCAGCCCCCACCCCCACGCATAAAAAAAGCTTGCATACTCGCTGGCGCCTAGTGGGCTTTCTGCCCCCCCAGGGGGCAGATCAGGGGCCGCTGCCACCAACTACCCTCCCGGGGGGCGGAAAGACTGGAGTTTCTCTGGGGGTGAGGTGGGGGTATTGTCATGCCCATTATGGGGAGCCCCTACCCCTACATTAATAAACCAAAAAAATCCATGGTTTCTAGTGGCCTTTCTGCGCCCCCCAGGGGGACCAGATTGGGGGCTACAGCTCCCATCTGCCTCCTGGGGGGCAGAAAGACTGTCATTTTGTGGGGGGAGGGTGGGGGCATTGGCGTGCCCGTTTCGGACAGCCCACACCCTAAAAACAATTGCGCAAAAAAAATACCTGGTGGATAGTGGGCTTTCTGCCCCTCTGGGGGGGGAAGATTGAGGGCTACTGCCCCATCCGCCCCCCAGGGGGGGGGGGCAGAAAGGCTGTAATGGTGGTGGGGGTGGGGGCATTGGCGTGCCCGTTTCGGGCAGCCTCCACCCTAAATAAAATCCATCACCCCAAAGAAAATTGCTCAAAAAAAATCTCTGGCGTCAAGTGGGCTTTCCGCCCCCTCCGAAGGGGCAGATTAGGGGCCAATGCCCCATCTGCCCCCCAGGGGGGGCAGAAAGGCTGTAGTAATTGGGGGGTGGGGTGGGGGCATGGGCCTGCCCGTTTTGGGCAGCCTCCACCTCTATTTATTTTTATTTTTTGTATTCCCTGGTGTCTAGTGGGCTTTGTGCCCCCCCGGGGGGGCAAATTGGGGGCCGATGCCCCATCTGCCCTCCAGGGGGGGCAGAAAGGCTGTAATGGTGGCGGGTGGGTGGGGGTATTGGCGTACCCGTTGCGGGCAGCCCCCACCCTAAAAAAAACCCTAAAAACTAATCCCTGGTATTTAGTGGGCTTTCTGCCCCCCCGAAGGTGCAGATTAGGGGCCTATGTCCCATCTACCCCCCAGGGGGCAGAAAGGCTGTAGTAATTGGGGGGTGGGGTGGGGGCATGGGCCTGCCTGTTTTGGGCATCCCCCACCTCTTTTTAAAAAAATGTGATTCCCTGGTGTGTAGTGGGCTTTTTGCCCCCCTGGGGGGGGCAGATTGGGGGCTGATGCCCCATCTGCCTCCAGGGGGGGCAGAAAGGCTGTAATGGTGGCGGGTGGGTGGGGGCATTGGCGTGCCCGTTGCGGGCAGCCCCCACCCAAAAAAAAAACCTAAAAACTAATCCCTGGTATTTAGTGGGCTTTCTGCCCCCCCCGAAGGGGCAGATTAGGGGCCAATGCCCCATCTGCCCCCCGGGGGGGCAGAAAGACTGTAGTAATTGGGGGGCATGGGCCTGCCCGTTTTTGGCAGCCCCCAACCCTATTTTTTTTTTTTTTTAAATTCCCTGGTGTCTAGTGGGCTTTTTACCCCCCCGGCAGATTGGGGGCTAATGCCCCCATCTGCCCCCCATGGGGGGCAAAAAGACTAAATGGTGCCAACGTCAGTTGGAGGGAGCAAAGGCCCTTGCCCAAGGGGCCGCTCCCCCCTTCCTGGTGTCTAGTGGGTGGATCCCTGCTTGGGGATCGCCCTCCTGTGGCGATCCCCACGCAGAGATCCACTGGGGAGGGGTACCAACGATACCTCTCCCGTCTTTCTACGTGCTCAGGGGGCTGATGCATTAATACCATTTCAAATTTGAAGCCCACTACAGTGGTACACTTTTGAATTTTGTATTGCCAATTTGACCTATCTACTGGCCAGAATAAAAACATTAAATCTGTTTAAATAGCGCACGTTTGGGGATGATGTGTTGTAGCCATAAATTCTATATGTGATATGTTAGACCTGTGAGCCTTAAGGTAGTCTTCTCCCAAAAGTTTTGCCTCACCTTCTACATTCTTGCACTTATTTTTGTTGGCCTTAGGACTCTGTGCACGTTATCACTGCTAACCAGTGCTAAAGTGCTTGTGCTCCTCCCATAAAACATGGTTAAATTGGCATATACCCAATTGACATATTTAATGTACTTGTAAGTCACTTGGAGAGTAGTATACCATATACCTTATACCATATACCTTATACCATATGGGCCTGTATATTAAATGCTACTAGTGGGACTGCAGCACTTATTTTGCCACCCACTTAAGTGACACTTTAAAACATGTCCCAGGCCTGCCATTGCAGCCTGAATGCAGTTTTAAACTACCATGTCAACTTGGCATTGAAACCCCCCTTGCCAGGCAATAAACACCCCTTTTATTACATAGACATCACCCCTAAGGTAGACTCTAGGTAGCCCATGGGGCAGGATGCTATGTAATTAAAAGGTTGGACATACACTTTTAAGTTTTTCATTTCCTGGTAGTAAACAGCTCCTCAATACATTTTTCACTACTATTAGGCCTACCCTCCCGTAACATTCGGGATTGCTTATTACATTTAACAAGCTGCAATTTCCAATTGGGAGCTGACAGCTATCTCATGTCTGGAGTCTTTCAAATTGTGGTAAAGAGCCCAATTTAAATGGTAACATCAGGTTTTTGATACAAAAAAAAAAAAATGCCACTTTTAGTAAGTTGACATTTTTCTGCCCTTTGCACTTTTGTGCCCGTAGCCTACCTTAGGTCACATGACTGGGTGTAACTGACAGTTATACTTTGTAAATTCTTCCCAGAAAGTCACACAATAGAGGGATTAGGGTGCCTGTATAGTCCATCTGTTGCTATGTTGGGGGGGGGGGGGGGGGGGGGGGTGGACTGAGCACAATCTACTTGAAACTGAATAGCCTGTGCTCTGCCTGCATTCAAACGGCCTAACAACCCTATATTGTCTCTGTAGCCAACTTGGAGCCAGGGCAGGGAAGGCAGGAAATTCCATGCACTTCAAAGCCATTGTCTAGAAGCTTCTCCCACTTTCCAGAACCCGGGTATAAAAGTAAGACCTCGGACACCAACTCTTCAGCACACTTTTGGACCTATGGATACTCTGCCAGGAAGAAAGACTGCTGTGCTGCTGAAAGGACTGCCACTCTGCTGGATTGCTTCCCTCATTGCCCTGCTGCTCTGCTACCTTCTGTCTGGGTGCAAAGACTGGACCTTCAACTGTTACAGGACCTCAAGAGTGACTCACAAGGGCTAGTTTCTGGCCTCATGTTCAAAGCCACAATGACACAAAAGGCTTCCTCCATCTTCAACCCACACCTGGACCCAGCCTGAGTGAGTCCTGACACTACAAGTGGTGCCCCTCCAAATCTGTACTCTTTGAAGTAGTGCTAAAGGGGCCTAGAAGTCCATAATCCTAAAGCGGGGACCTTTTTGGCTAAAAACTGCTGTGCGAACCAGGAGGAGACTGGGACCAATCTGCTTGCCTATCCGCCCGAGGTGCATCGTCGATCGGACTGACTTCGTGGCTTCCCCTGCTACATTCTTCTCCACAGCAGCAAATTCTTTTCAGCGGTCCTTCGCCAAAGGGGTATCCTACCTCGTGGAACTGTCTTCAGCTACAGCCCTCTGCCTTATTCTGTTGGAGATTTTCAAATTCCATTTCAGCGACTAAGTCCAAATGTAGAAATCTTCAGCGCAGCTTCGACCCAAGGCCATCAGACGACAACGTTCCCTCTTCAGATACATCCTGCAACCTTTCCCCGTGGAACTTTACCTTTACAGAAAATATTCCTCCAGAATTCTTTCTAGTCCGAAGGTAAGCGATGGGCGGGCCCAATCTACTTCCTGTATCTGAACCGCGCTTCATCGCGGTTGGCCAAATTGTTTTAATTTGACCTGGTCATGAGCGACTAGATGTCAATGGTTGGTGCTTTGAACTTTTAGGCGCTAGTTTTTACAAATTTTCTAAATTTTTCTAAATTGGTTTGACATTTTTTCTTGTGTTATGTTTTCACTTTATTGATTTGTGTGTGCAGCCTAAATACTTTACACACCGCCTGTTTGTCCCAAGGTACCCAGGGTTAAGCACAGGTTAATTTAGTGACTTTTTTTGCTTCAACCTTCAAGGGATTGTGAATGCTGCTTAACCAGGGTTTACAGCCCAGTCAACCAAAAACTAAATTTCTATCACGATGCAAAATCATTTGAGACACAGTGCACCTGGCGTCTAGTACTCATATTCCCCTGTATTAGCAGAATGTATCGCAGGTTTTGCATTACAAACTCACAATAAATTAATTACATTATTTCCATTAATTGCATTGGGAACACTATTTTTAGAAGCAACCAAAGGAAATCTCCCTTCACCTGATTTCATAAATTGTCCGATTTGAACAAAGGGGAAATCAGGTGCATGCTTTGTTGGGTTATGTTATCAGTTGCTTCTGACACACATACACAAAGATTAGGCCCGGAGAGTATCTCAGCATTCACATGACTTGTTCTTCAATCACTAATTTATGAACTTTCCAACTGGGACAATGTGCCACATGTGATATCATATAATTCAATTACAGTTACTAAATTGTCATGTCAAGCAATTTATAAATTTAAACTGTTTTACTATCCTTGCCAGGTATTCCTGGAGCAACAAAGGTGCCCTCACCCTCAAATGGTTGTAATCAAGCTTGCAGGATTATCTCTTACTCATATTCAAGTGGGCTCTAGTCACACAAGCACAATGCAAAGGATGGTCCTTAGAACAAACAGCCAGGCCGACCCTCCACCATCAGCCAGAAGCATTTGAGCAGTAGATAGCCAGCATGATTAATATGTATGCAATAATAAATGTGTGTATATGTTTTCAAAGTAATGTCCAGTCATCTCTCAAATGTAATGTCTTTATGTGATGCCCTTTTTGTCTGTCTTATATCCTATCAAATCAATTGATTTAATGGTTGCTTTATTTTTTTGGGCATGTTTAATTTCATGAATTGTTATAAAAAGTATTTTATGTTGACACAATGACCATAGGCACGATTATGCATTTTCTAAAGATTTTTGCAAGCACAGTGAATTTTTGATTAAGATATGTTTTCAGTCTTTTGTAATTTATCAAAAATACTTTTTTCTGTACCAAACCTATATATTTCTATGGAAAAAAACAAAGGTGAAAGTGAAGTTACCGTTGCTATGTTATTACATCTTAACAAATGTTTTAAAAACACAGAAATTCCCCTAAAAACACTCAAAGTGCATTTATGGTTGGAAATTACACCCGAAAAAACAGTGTATACACAAGTTATGGTAAGGATCACAGTCCATAACTTGCACAACAGCCATGCCAACCATAACTCGCACATCAAATGTTAATACAAGGTACGGACTGAGCCAAACTGGGGTTTTGCACACATAGAAAGAGAAAGTAGTGAGGAGAAATACTGATATGTTTCCTCGTTAAAGCATTTTGGCGCATTCCCAGGTTTTCCAGTAATGGTAAATTTGTGAATGCGTCAAAATCCATGGGTTTGCATGGGGACACCCAAACAACGGCCATGGAATGCCTCCCTGGGGCAGAGAAATGCATTGCATCATTTTGCGCTGTGTTGGGCAACTCTGGATTTATCGAGCCACTTAGGGCCACGCAAAGCGTGATGAATCACATTTTGGAGTTGTTAAAAAACCAATGTATAGAAATTTAGCTACATCCCCCTTTAAGTGCCAGCCCCTGGATCTTCGAGATTCTCAAAGCACTTAAAAGTATGTAGCAATTGAGAAAATCAGCATTAGCAGGTATTTTATCTCCTTCGGAATATAAACTTCCAATAACACAGATACTAAGCGAGCACTTCAAAAGTAGTCTTGAGTAATCTATTGTATTACTAGATGATTACTGATATCAGGGACAGAAGTTATATATTATAATATAATACAGGACATTATACAAATATAAATGTGCCGTCTCCTGCTCCATATCCGCACAGAGGTGAAACAAAGCAACACAAAGCATGGCTGGGGAAAAAGCCGGACATAAGAGCAACTTCTGGAAAACATATGTACTCTCATGGAGTCTGTTGGACTTGGTCCTTTTTGGCAGGTTCACCCCTGAACTTTTTGCCTTAAGCTCTGACATGGTGGTAGTGATTTTAGACCTCTGCGCACTTTAGCACTGTGGCCCAGTGTAAAGTGCGTGTGCTCTCTGAGTGCGTGTGGTGAGATTGGCCTGCCCTCCCATAGGAATGCATGGGAGATATGTGTGTCCATGGTAATTCCTGGTATGAGAGGAGTGCAGGGTCGAGTTTAGTATGTGCGAACTCGTGAGAATAAATGCTGCGCAATGGTGTGCGCAGATTTATGGTGACTGGTGGAGAAGTCATAACAAAATTCTTCCAAAAAGAGGAGGGTCCTAGGGATTATTTTTAAAGACCTAATCAGTTTTGAATCCCCACACATACAAGAAAAACTGCAGGTCTGGACTTGAATACAACCCAAAAGAACAGTGACTAAACAAGATGTCGAGTCTTTTGAAGAAAAGGATGAGATCCCATCACCCACCGAAATGGCTTGCTTCATCATGTGGGAACTCTTTGTGAACCTAGCTCTCATGAGAATATTGAGAGTTATGGTTCGACAGAGATTGGTGAAAATGCTTCTCACATACGATAAAGCAAAATAGCTGTTTTATAGGGTGATGGTTGCAGTGCTGGTGAAAATATGTGGAAAAAGTGATTTAAAATTGACTATCAAGACACAAAACACTTTTGTTCAGTGCTGTCTTGGTGTCAATGTAAAAACAGTGCATATACAGTTTAAACAAATAACTGTAAGATGGATAGGTCTACATGTTTCAGCCCTTGGATATTAGAATCCAGGCTTTCGTCAGGACCTTTGAATTTTTAGCTACTGCAAAAAGTTTTGGTGTTTCAGTGCACTGTCACAAAACAAAAATGATAAAATATGGTTGGTAACAATACAACCTGCTCACTTCTGTGAATCCAGAATGGAAGTACAGACAGTGGAACTGGAAAAAATACCTAATAAAAGATAGAAAGACTCACATAAAACCTAGTATATAATTCTAACATTAATCTATAGTCATTGTAACATTGGGTTTTACAATTCAGGATGTGATACTATGAATGTATCAAAGCACCACTTGGTGTATTAAATTTCCACTCAGGACGTGAGGCACCGCTCTATGTATAAAAGAAGTGACAAACAACCAGGATCAGAATAAACATTATCAGATCGTGGTAAATGTCCACTATATATGTTTTTGTTATCTCTAAGTCACATTGTTAAAAAACCATGGCGAAAAAGAAACAGGAGTCCATATACCCATCTTGGAGTGATTCTAAGAAGGCTCTCTGATGTATTAATCATAACTGAGAATTAAAACAAATGAGCATCGATCTACATAGATGCCTGCTGAACTAAAACAAATGTATTTCAGTTTCTATTTGTTTAAAGGACGGGACATATATCTTAAGCATTAGGAACGGTTGGTTAAGATCCTGGAGGCGGTCAAACAGTGGCTGTCAACAAAGCAGATAAAAGATGCACTAGCGTCTTAGCTAATTTGTTTAGAAAGTCACGTACCCATCATAATCGAGCTTAGCTAAGCATCCCTCAGTCCCAAACGAAATGCGATGGCGACCCAGAGCATTTCAGTTTACCCAGATCTCTTGACTGGGGGAGAATGTCTGCATTGTCAGCATTCCGTCCATCATTTGTTTGTTGTAACGCTTTTCGCCCTAAGTGGGATGGGTATGCCCAGACGTGGGTCCCGTGCTCACTACGCCGCTGGAGTCAAGCAATCCTGGCTGATGACGGCTGATAGCCAGAAACCGGTCCTAGGATGCTTGATTCCGGTCCAGGGAAGACATGGCTTGGCAGTTCGGGCTGGACTGTTCCCATGAGGCACAGGGTCAAGACTGAATTGCATATGGCCATGTCTGAACTGGGGTGGCGTAGTGGGCAAAAGAACGATGGATTCAACCCAGATCTCTTGACTGGGGGAGAATGTCTGCATTGTCAGCATTCCGTCCATCATTTGTTTGTTGTAACACTTTTCGCCCTAAGTGGGATGGGTATGCCCAGACGTGGGTCCCGTGCTCACTACGCCACTGGAGTCAAGCTATCCTGGCTGATGACGGCTGATAGCCAGAAACCGGTCCTAGGATACTTGATTCCGGTCCAGGGAAGACATGGCTTGGCAGTTCGGGCTGGACTGTTCCCATGAGGCACAGGGTCAAGACTGATTTGCATATGGCCATGTCTGAACTGGGGTGGCGTAGTGGGCAAAAGAACGATGGATTTAACCCAGATCTCTTGACTGGGGGAGAATGTCTGCATTGTCAGCATTCCGTCCATCATTTGTTTGTTGTAACGCTTTTCGCCCTAAGTGGGATGGGTATGCCCAGACGTGGGTCCCGTGCTCACTACGCCACTGGAGTCAAGCTATCCTGGCTGATGACGGCTGATAGCCAGAAACCGGTCCTAGGATGCTTGATTCCGGTCCAGGGAAGACATGGCTTGGCAGTTCGATGGTAATCTTGTGTTCGTTAATACGAACTTTCACTTTTCGTGTCGTCATACCAACATACCGCAGGGAACACGGGCACGCAATGAGGTAGATAACTCTTTCAGTATTGCAGTTTGTGCGTTTCTTAAGAACCCATGGTATGCCCGTCATAATATCCACTGTTTTAGTATGTTGGGTTTGAGGACATGCTGTACAAGAACCGCATGGGAAATGTCCCTGTACTGGAGGGAGATCCCATAATGTACTCATTGTAGTCCCTTTGCAGATCTTGGGTCTAGTATGTACTAGACTATCCCGTAAACTAGTACGTCTTTTAAATGAAAAGAGTGGAGTAGGAATACTTGACTTGCCTGCGTTCAGAATTCGCCAGTGTGTACGCACATTTTTTTGCACATTATTGGATAGAGTACTGAAAGTGTTGACTGGTGGAGAAGTGCCACTTTTAGAAGTTGGCATTTCTGTGTGCTGTGTGTCTGCCTGCCTGATGTGGAGTGCATGTCTGGCTTGTGATTGACAGGTGCTGGATGGTGTGGGGAATTCCAGGAGCCAGGGTGAGTCTGCCCAGTGGTGAATAGAGAGATCTGCATGCAGATGGGAGGGAGGAGTTGCACCTGGGACCTGCATAGGACTGTGCCTTCCGTCCACAATGCTGGCTCCGCCCCCTGTGGTGCATCTTATCCCTGAGCCCCCACCTGGCAAAGGAGAGAGGAGCTGAGCAAAACAAAGTGCTCCACAGCTCCCCTAAACCAGTTTTGACTGGTATCCCCAGGCCCTGTGCTGTGACAATGGGATTTCTTGGTATAAATATAGTGGCTGTGACCCCATGAAATTGCTCAGTTCTTGTTCGTGTGCTTGAATCTGTGGGGGCGTGCTGCTGCTGGGGCCCAGGAGGGCTTGCCTCCCTGGGCCCAGCCTTGCCCCCTTGAGTAACTTTTGCTGGACTGGCTACTCTTTATTCTTTTAAGGATTCTATGGCTCACTAGCGCCTCGTGCGCGCTTTCCTTCAATGCCCCTAGGAGAGGGGAACGCGGGTGCCTCGCAGCGTCAAGCTGCCCATCGCTCCGGAGGGAATCCCCAGCGTAGGGATTCCCCCCACATTGCCCTGATTGAGTGGATGCCCACCCCGCTTATTGTCATATTTTACTCGTGGGTGCCCACCCCGCTAACGCTCCTATTTTAATAGCAGGAGCCCACCCTGCTTTATATTTTAAACCACGAGGGAGCCTACCCCTCATTGGCACCGAAAAGAATTCACTGCCGCGTCCCGATGGCACAAAGAGGAAGTCAGGCAACGTTGCACCTGACAGGAGGGTGGGACTTCCGCATTTGTGAGGGAAGCCCGCCCCGTGTCCCGAGAAGTAGCCTGCGGTCATGCGGGGCTCCTGTGAGTTAAGGGAAGCCCCGCATATGCCTGGTGAAGTCCCGGGTCCCAGGAGGGGGCCCAGGTAAAGAGGAAGAGATGGCAGAGGCCGCCGATGGCAGCGCGGGGCTCCCAAGAGTGAAAGGGAAGCCCCGCGCCGCGAGAGGAGTGCTGCCAGCCCCACATGCAGAGGAAGCTACAGCCAGGAGCAACGACCGGAGGAGTCCTGCCCACAGCCGGTGAGTGGGGCTCCAGGTTTTCCTTGGTGTAGTGCCTAGTGGAGGCACAGAATCAGAGCGGCCCCGTCTGATAGCGGGCCGCTCCAACGAGAGGGGCAGTATTTATGTAGTTATGGGCCCCAGTGGGGCTTGGTGGCAAGTTCTGTCTGGCACATGTTTATTTTGAGAGCCCGTGTGCTCCAACGCTTGTGGGCATGATTTGTTTACAGAGCCCCGGGTAGCTCCAACGTGTGGTATATTTGTTTTCAGAGCCCCGTGTGGCTCCAACGAAGGGGGCACATTTGTTTTAAGGGCCATTGAGAGCCCATGCCTCATTTTAACATTCCCAGCTGCCCAGCAAGTAGTGGGCAGCTGCGCCGTTTAGGCCATTCTTCCTTTTGGGGACATGTCTTCTAAGTTATGAGTGAGATGCACTCCTTTGCCCCTGACATTCACAGCTGCGCAGCACTTAGTGCCAGCTGCAACGTTTAGGCCTGCGCAGATTGCGCACCCTTGACTTTCGCTGCTTTGGCAGCGCGTCCTGACTTTTGGGACATAGGGCATTTGAGCCCATTTTGAGATGGCCAGTTGGCCTGGGGGACTGTTAGGATTATAGGGTGCCAGTCCCTAATGTGGTTCCTGCCTCTACTATGGTCTTTCTTAGGAGACCATGTGCTAAATGTGATTGTGGTGCTAGGAAATGTGATTCATGTAGTATGATTTCCGCACCCTGTTTTATACCTCTAAATGTGGTTCTTGTGATTATGAGGTTGTTTTGCATATTATGGTTTATGCTAGTGAGATTTATTTCCTAATGTAGTTATGCTTACGAGGTTAGGGTCTAATGCGTTTTAGACTTATGAGAGAATTGCATAATGTGTTTATGCTGATGAGGTTGGCGCAGAGTGTATTCGCGCCTAATGTGATACTGTGCATAATGTGGTTTATGTTACAGGCTGATGCTGAGTACAATGGCTACCAGTAGTTACTGGTTGTGTTCTAGGTTTATGATGTGTTCTGCATTTACTAAGTTCACTTTGTGATGGTTCTGACAGTGGTCCAGTTGGCCCTGTCTGGTGTAAATAATACCTTGTAAATATGACCTAGTGCCAGGTGGCACCATGTATATGATGTGATTACTATTCTAATGTGTCATGAGAATACAAAGGCTATTTTTGATATAACCTTGTGTGGAGTTCCTTTTGTAGTGTGCCTGGGATGTTGTTGCTGTGTGCGTGCGCAAATGCTTTACACATGGCCTCCGGGATAAGCCTGACTGCTCGTGCCAAGCTACCAAGGGGGTGAGCAGGGGTTATCTTTGGCGTGTAACTCCCTCGCCCTGACTAGAGTGGTGGTCTCTGGCTGGCTGTGGCGCAAGCCTTAGCCAACCAGAGATCCCATTTCTAACAGAGTCCTTAAACAAAAAAAACAAAAAAAGTGCTTATAAAGTGAACAGAGGAAGGAAACACATAATGCATCCATGCTCCAAGGGAGGGACAAACACAAGAAGAAGATGCAAAGCCCACATAGTCTAACAAAGAAAAAACTAGCAAATGAGAGGAACAATAAAGCCAACCAATGACAAGCAATAGGCAAACTCTAAATCCACTGTAAGCTGACAAAATGTCTTTTTGCCAATAGAAAAAACCTAACAACCCTTTAACTAACTCCAGGACGAAGCACTATTCCCTGTAAGATCGTTTTCCCATCCACAAATGCCTGGGGACACATCACAGAAAAAAGAGCATTGGGCAGCTAATTTAAGACAGTCTTTACCACGTGTTTGAGCTGACAGGTGCCTTAACTAGTTGGAGAGGTGGAGCAACGGTTGTTTGTAACTGAAAGTTTAAGGTATTATGTTTCTTTTGAGCTAAAATTTGCAGCGTTGTTGATATTTCTAACGCAATTACAGAACACAAAACAAAGCAAAATAGAAATACAGCACAAACAATACAGGGGAAAACACAATAGACTGTCAAAACAGAACGAAATGCACCAACTATAATACAACACAACAATAACACAATTCTATAATGTATCACACAAATACAAGATAACAAAAACACACAACACATCACAACTACAACAAAATCCAACAAAACAAATGTATGCAAATTATTGTTGTTACACATATCCACCTCCAACTGCTATTTCCTAAACCAGCGGTAAAAGGTATCTGCATTGAACACTGCCTTTCCACCAAGGACATCTAACACCCAGTGGTGGCTGGCAAGTACAGTGATTGAAGGGGTGAGTACATAAAATAATACATAACAGAAGTAAAATAAATACATAAATTCAATGACTAAAAAGTGGCTTACCATGCTTACTGCAGACACGTCCTACTCGCTCCAGTCCTCCTCTTATCGTCACTTCACGTCCAGGGCCCCAGCTAACTCCCTTAACCAATCCTGGTGCTGCTCTCATGCTGTTATGCAGCATGAGAGAAGCTCCAGGATTGGAGGGAGCGGCCTCTCTCAGTGCTCTCGGTGACACTAGAGGCCTGTGCAGGCTCTCAACGACAGCTGGGTTGAGAGGTTTATAGTTTATATTGCATGTCAGGCTGGCTGTCACAAGACGGCATGCCAAAGTGACATGCGCACTATAAACAAGTACGCAGGTAGTACACCAATGCTGCCACTCAGCAGGCCCTGCCCCGTCCTGACACTCACTTCAGGACCGGTTGACGAAAAATATAATGGTAATGAATTAACTCCATTACCATTTTATTTTTTGTCTCTGGGGCTTTTCTGAGGGCCTTCAAGTGGGGTGACGCTCCTCGGCTCCAATGGAGGAGCCTCCCCTGGTAAAACCACTAGTCAAAAATGTTTTGTGATCTGGCACCAGTATTTCGCTCACACAGTGGTGACAGGTCACCCCCAATCCCCCGACTTCATAGGTTTTTTTCATTCACCTCCCCTCTTTGTGGCTTCCTGCAGTGAAGTTTAAACATTTTCTGCACTGATTACAGAGCGCCTGGCCAAGTAGGATCCCAATAGCCTTGCTTTCCTGCAGTGTCTGATGAAGCATAGATGATGGAGGGGCTCAGCGGCAGCATTAAACAGAAAGACTTGCACAGTTTAATCTGGGCTGATGTCATCAGTGCCTAAAGTTCAACTCTTTATGGAGCTAATTTTTACAAATCACAGATTTTAAACCTGGTAATCGTAATCTGGGCAACGCATTCCTTTTGGACAGCCGCCTCTGCTATTTTTGCAAAACTGCATCTATCATTGATCATCAGGGCCCTTATTTGCTGAGGAGGGGCGCTTGCCCGGGCGCATTTGAATGTATAATTCATTGAACAAGACCAACTTGGAGGTTGTATTATTCTAACTTTCTTTTGAATTGTGCTTGTTTGTAAGGACTCATTGCCAGAAGTGACTTTCTGAATTATTTTTTCAAAGCAACAAAATTCAAAATTTCACTTTAATAGGTACAGAACCATATTCGGGTTGATCTCCGCTGTTTGAACACTCAGCTTTCGCGCCATTTCTTGGCTAAAACGCATACCCTTGCGATGTTTCAATGTTTTCAGATCTGCTGTTCATGCCTATAACTTTCTTCTTCTTTCTCTATGCTGCACTTCTTTTTCAACCTTCCACACTTCACCGCCCCCGGCTGATGGTTGAAGGTGGGTGTATGTGTACCAATAAAGAGAATTAAACCATAAAATGCATCCCCTGAAGGTTTGTTTTAAAGCACTCCCTTTGGGAAAAAAGTCTGTTCTTTACATATAGCCTGGTGACAATTCACCCAGTTGATTAAGGACATTGCTGTCTTGGCCTTCCCATGCTTTCTTTATTAAACTGTAACTGCTACGTTTGATATGTCTGCATATGTTGTTTAAGCAGGAGATTGGATGCATTTATTTTCAGAGTTGATTTTCCTCTGTTCCCTTTTAAGTTGTAAGTCATAACTAAAATACTTGATAACAACTGTGTTTTAGCAAAAATTGAATTTGTAAACCACTTGCAGTGGAAGTCAGGCAGCATCTACAGGAAATGCATCCACAGAAGGGCTCAGCTCAAATTAAACACAACTCGAGGCTGAAGGTTACCGGAGTAGCACATGAGCCCGATTGTGCATGCACCAGTAACTTCTGCAATAGAGCTCGGAAGGAAATTCCAACAGTAATTGAAAAGTGGCTCTTTGTTCTCAGAGCATCCACAGTTCCGACTTCCCAGGCTGTGGAGTTCAGACAGTATAAGTGGCCTGCAGATGGCATGGGCTAGTGAGCATAGGAGTTGTGTCATAACAATATATGAAACTGTCTGTCTCTCTGCACAAATGCAAAGAGTTCTGTTTTATCAGATATATTAGGAATGCTCTGACAACTTACAATGTTCGAAGATCACACACATGAAAAGGAATTAAAGTGAAACAATTCTTCCACTTAGTAAAAGGAATTATTCTCAGTCTTTATTGATGAACAATGTGGATACACCGCTTTCACGTGCCTTAAAGAGGCCATCCAAAACGAGGCAACGGAGGTAGGCACGTGAAACATAATGGAATGACTATTTAAAGTATAACTTGTACTGGACTGTACTATGCATCCCACCTTTGCAATTCCAGAATCTCCTTAGTTCTGTTGAATCCAGAAAGTTAGCATAGGGTCAGTGGCCTTTAAATGTGCAATGCACAGGAGAGGTTTGGGAGCCCTACCAGTCTAGACCTCATGTCTTACTACTGAAGACTCCTTTTAGTCAAAGGAGGCAGCGTTGCCTACATCAGATGCTGCATTTTGCATAAACGTCAAATCCTTTTCTGCCCCTATTAGATTGAATTCAGTTCACATTAATTGTTAACACAGTCCATATGCTCAATGTAGTCCTGGGACTTGCCAAACGCAGAGTGGCGTTGGAATGGAAATCCGAGTCTGGGATCCAAGTGGAGAGTTGGAATCATGACGTGATTGCTTGGGCTGGGGAGGAGGTTAGAGAGCTGAGTTGGGAGGAGGGTAAAGGAATGCGGAAGCACCCCATAGCAGACCAATGGAAGGAGTCGATGGTGTCCTGGGAAAGGCTAGCACATACTAGCAATGAAGAGGAGGGGGAGGAATGAGCGGTCCTGTGCAGGAGACCTGAATTACAATAGCCTCTTCCTATCACTGTGATCATTGAGCTGAACTTAGTAATGTACCCTATGAGCGTTACCTACTGAGACAAGAACGGGTGGGTGTGGGAAAAACTGCCACACCCGGGCAGCCCCTTCCGGCTCTGCTGTGAGCCTCCTGCGTTAAATCCCTCCGATTACAAAATGGTAGATGCATGAACATAAAACCCTTCTGCACAAGTTTACGTTTCCAGTTTGACATTAAAGTAGACGCATTAATCGAGTATGGTATTGTTGTACCCTAGAGACCTGTTGAAGGCTGCCCATTTACACGCTATAAATAATGTGTGAAGCGGATAATAGACTGGATAATTGTACACCAGGGATGAGGCATCTCCACTAAGTTAGTTTTCTGGCACACAATATGACTTAATACATAATTGACAATTAATGTACAGTAAACCGGGAATGGTATGGAATGGTGTTCCCTAGTGCTGTACCACATAATGCTTCTGAAGTCATGCCTGATATTTGTATACTGTAATGTTATATACAAAATGCCAATAAAAATACTTTATAAAAAAACACAGTCCTTATGCCAGAGTTAACTATCCAGTTCTTTCATTATATAGTATAATAGTAAAGGGTGAAAGCAGGTGCTGCGGTGAACATCTGAAAACGTGATGGACACCATCAGAGGAAGGAAGCACTGGTGGAAATGGCAACTATTCATTTGGGAACACTTGTGAATTACATTTTGTCCCCCTCTTCTTTCTCATGCTGGGCATGGTTTGGGTTTGTGTAGTGCCCGTGATGTGTAAGGGAGGGGAAAGATACAGTGATATGTCTGTGTATGCATGAAATGTGGTGCCTCTGTGCACGGTGGAGCCTGGGAATCCATTGCAGCTGGAGAGAGAATGGAGCCCTCACAGGATCTACTCACTGTTGCAGTAGCCTAAGGTCTTAATATTTGCTAAAGAAGTTACCTCTCAGCTGAGGAGCTCCAGACTCTTATGTGAAGATCCTGCCCTCCAACTATAACAGTTTGCATCTGCGACAAATGAAGGAAAAGATTCCTTCTCTAGATCCATCCTGGGTATTCCTTTTCACACTTGCTATTCCATTATTTTGGAATCTCCCACGCGGTGTCACTAATCTGTTTAATCCTGAGTCTGCCGGAGCATCTTGAGTCTACCACACCCTTCATCTCCTACTCCCTGCCACCAAAGATTATGGTACCTTAGGATTGGGTAAAGGAGTCTGAAGGAAAGGAAACATTATGTTCATGAAGACATCTGGATTGTGGGCAATTTCATCTGGGATTTTCATGTGTTGCCTGTATTGAAATAAGGTCTTCTGCAGTGACAAATGAGAGTCCTAAGGATAATGGCAGGACTGTGGGAAGATCTTGTACGGCTGAGGAGAAGAGAAGGAGGTCTCCAAAATGTTCCTGCAGATAATTAGTATATCTTCTAGAGTGTCTTTGTAATGCAGGTATAATCAGAGAACATCTACCATAACTGAATAATGAAGAAATGTAACAAATGGGAAATACCACAGTCAACTCTATTCACTTAACTCTCTATCTTGTGCTTTTGTGTCACGTGCCATTTTCAGAGGAGAAGCATACAGGGAACCATGCATAAAATCACTATCACATCACATTGAAATTTTACTCAGAAACTGCAAAACTTAGGAATTGTAGAAAGGGAGAGGGAAGAAGGGCACTGGTACATGTACACATGTGATGTGAAAGGCTATGAAGTTTTCAATGTACAATTAAGTTGCCTCTGTGCAATGCTGACTATCACTCATAGCATCATGGGCCATCTCTCTTTATAGTATGCGCCTACTCATGTGAAAGAAAGTTAGGACATATCATCATAGAAATAATGTATAAAAATGTGCTATATCACAAAGATACTATATTTTTCCAAATATTATGATAGTAGCTTTTTGAGTTTGGCTCACACACTAATGAAACGTAAACCACCAATTATAACACTAGCACAGAAATTGCTGGAGGTACCATCTTTGCAAACCGAATATTATTGAAGGACTGGTAAAATGTTCTGAATCTTTTGCCAGCACTCTAATGATAAATAACTTGTATTACACGTGCCACGATAATGCCTAAATATTTGACATATTTTGGATTTGTACAATTTTATGATTAAGTATAGTATTCATCAACATCTTTTGGAGATTTATGTACTAAAATAATTTCCAGAATTTTTTATGTTTTTATGGCAAAATATATAAATACGATGTGTTTTCATGTCTTGGCAAGCATATTAAGAAAGGATCTTAAAGTTAAATTGAAACTGTCAACAATTGGTGCTATCTTTCAGTAAATTATTGCACACAAATTTTGTTCATTTGTGTATGAAATGAAAATAGCGTTTGTGCCTGGTTTGCAAAGAAAGATCTACGTATGGAGAATTCAGCGTAGGTCTAGACACAGATCTGTGCTGGTATAGTAGGATTCATGAGTCTCCATCACTGACTGGAATTAGTACTTTAAAAGTTACTACATGTAACTACACAACCGGTTTTCTAAAGTGCTATATGAAGACATCTCCACAACTTCTATGGAAAACTCTGAATGGAAAGAATGGGCAAACAACTGACCTCAATCACACACACCTGCCTCTCAATAACACTGCGAACACATAAATATAGCCACATCCTGGGGACTAAATAGCCTTGTGGTGGAAGAACCAGATTCAGGATCCAAGATGCTGACCACTGCACTCAAGAGGGAGAGGAACGTCTTTGAACAGGGGACAGACCAGGTAGTACTCTTTGTTGTGGATCATCATAGGTAGCAACATTCTCTGCCTCCATGCAGAGAAGATGGTTTTGTGGCAGGAAATGACAGACAGTGTAATGGATTAGGTAGAAATTTGCAATATGGGGGGGATCGCTCATGAAAAGTGGCAGGATGAAAGAAAGTGCATGAATGAGAAGTTCTATAGGATAAAGTATGAACGGCTATTCCTGTAGAGCGACCTGGATCCCATCTCAGTCTCAACCCCCTTGGTGAGCATTTCTTTTGCACAATGCACCTTGGGCTGCTATCTAACCTGCCTGTTCCATGGAACACCAGCAACTAGGCCAATATATTGGTATTTTGTCTTCCTATTCACTCTTCAGCTCCCACAGATCATACTTGGTTAGCTCGAATAGCCAGGTCTTGAGGAGTCTCCTGAAGGTCAGCAGGTTCTGGGTCTGCCGCAGGTGGATGGGGAGGGTGGTCCATGTCTTGGCGCCGAGGTGGGAGAACGATCTGCTGCCGGTGGTCGCTCTTCGGATGCGGGGGATCATGGCTAGGGCAAGGTCAGCGGAGCAGAGCTGGGGGGTCGGGGTGTAGAAGGTGAGTCGTCTGTTGAGGGATGCTGGTCCGGCGTTGTGGAGTGCTTTTTTGAGCGTGGGTGAGAAGCTTGAAGGTGACCCTTTTGTTGACGGGGAGCCAGTGCAGTTCTCCCAGGTGGAGTGTGATGTGGCTGTGGCGGGGGATGTCGAGGATGAGGCGTGCAGAGGCGTTCTGTATGCATTGTAGTCGATTCAGGAGTTTGGTCGATGTTCCTGTGTAGAGGGCGTTGCCGTAGTCCAACCTGCTGCTGATGAGGGCCTGGGTGACCATTCTTCTGGTTTCCGTGGGGATCCATCTGTAGATTTTGCAGAGCATGCGGAGGGTGTTGAAGCAGGAGGATGAGATGGCGTTGACTTGCTGGGTCATGGATAGCGATGAGTCGAGGATGAACCCCAGGTTGCGTGCGTGGTCGGTGCAGCTCCTAGTGTGGCCGGCCACCAGGAGTCGTCCCAGGCTAAGGGGGAGGAGCCAAGGATGAGGACCTCCGTCTTGTCCGAGTTCAGTTTCAGGTGGCTGTTCTTCATCCATTCGGCGACAGCCTTCATTCCTTCGTGGAGGTTGGTTTTGGTGGTGGTGGGGTCCTTGGTGAGGGAGAGGATCAGCTGGGTGTCGTTGGCGTATGAGATGATGCTGAGGTCATGCAATCGGGCTATGTGGGCGAGCGGTGTCATGTAGACGTTGAAGAGTGTCTGAGGGATGATCCTTGGGGTAAGCCGCAGATGATCTTGGAGGCTTTAGATCGGAATGGCGAGAGGCGGACACTCTGGGTTCTGCTGGAGAGGAAGGAGGTGGTCCAGTCCAGGGCCTTGTCTCGGATCCTTGCGTTGTGGATGCATGTGCATAGGGTGTGGTGGCAGATGGTGTCGATGGCGGCTGAGAGGTCCAGGAGGTTGAGGGCCGCGGTTTCTCCATTGTCCAGCAGGGACCTGATGTCGTCTGTGGCAGCGATGAGGGCAGTTTTGGTGCTGTGGTTGCGGCGGAACCCAGAGTGGGACGGGTTTAGGATGTTGTTCTCCTGGAGTTAGCGGGTTAGTTGCCTGTTGACGATCTTCTCGATGACCTTCGCGGGGAACGGGAGGAGGGAGATGGGCCGGAAGTTCTTGAGGTCTTTCGGGTCTGCCTTGGGTTTCTTGAGTAAGGCGTTGATATCGGCGTGCTTCCAGCTCTCCAGAAAGGTGGAAGTTTCGAAGGAGATGTTGATGATCTTGGGGGGTGGGGTGCAATGGTGGAGCTTGCTTTGTTGAAGATGTGGTGCAGTCAGGGGTCTGACGGAGAGCCTGAGTAGATGGTGTTCATAAATTTGATGGTGTCCTCGTCGTTCACGTGGGACCAGGCGAGCAGGGTATTGGTCTGGATAGGGGGTGGCGGGTCTGAGGTGTCGGTGGCTGTCGGGGGTGCATGATTGTTGAAGCTGTCGTGGAGGTCTGCGATCTTGCAATGGATGAAGGTGGCTAAGGGGTCGCACAGGTCTTGTGATGGCGGGATGTCGTTGGTGTTGGAGCTGGGGTTGGAGAGTTCCTTCACGATGTTGAAGAGCTCTTTGCTGTTGTGTGCGTTGTTTTCAAGGCGTTCCTTGAAGGAGGTCCTTTTGGTGGTTCGGATGAGTTGATGGTGTCTGCGGATGGCGCTCTTGTCGGCTGCATTGCTGTCCGGTGTCTGTTCGTGGTGCCACTTCTTCTCGAGCCTACGGCAGGTCTGCTTGGATGCCTGGAGGTCGGCAGTGAACCAGGTGGCTTTTCGGTCGGTGCATCTGTTTGATGGTTTCTTGATCAGGGCGAGAGTGTTGGCGCAGTCGTCGATCCATTGCCTGAGGTTGGGGCGGCAGTGTCGGTGGGGTCGGTTGGTGGGTTTCGGGCGAGGGTGGTGATTAGCTGGTGTTCAGTGACTTTGCTCCAGCTGCGGCGGGGGGTCCATTGTGTGTGTGGGTTTCTGGAAGGTGAAGTGGCTGCAGCGATGGTTGATACAGTGGAGTTCGGTGGTGTGGCTGAAGGTGACGTGGTTGCTTGCGGAGAAGATGGGGTTGAGCGTGTGACTGGCGGAGTGGGTGGGCGTTGTGACGAGCTGTTTGAGTCTGAGGTTGGCGAGGTTGTCCATCAGGGTGGTGGAGTTGCTGTCGTTGGTGTTCTTGAGGTGGAAGTTCAGGTCTCCAAGGAGAATGTAGTCTGTGGACGTTAGGGCATGCGTGCTGATGAAGTCGGCGATGGAGTCACTGAATTCTGGCCAGCATCCGTAGACGAGAGTTGGTCTGAGGGGGGTGTTGGGGTCGATGTGGATCTGGAAGTGCAGGTGTTCTGCGGTGCTGAGGGAGTCGTCGGTGCTGGTCGAGATCCTGAGGGTGTTCCTGTGGATGATGGCGATTCCTCCTCCTTCTCCATTGGTGCGGTCCCTGCGGGTGATCTTGTAGCCATCCGGGATGGCTATGGCGATGTTGGGTGCCAAAGAGGAGTTCATCCTGGTCTCCGTCAGGAAGGCGATGTCTGGGGGGGATGTGTCGAGTAGGTCCCAGAGCTCGATGGCATGCTTGCGGGCAGAGCGGGTGTTGAGTAGTATGCATCTGAGGTGGTTGCGTCCTGTCCCGGCTGGCGAGTTTGCGGCTCGGAGGCTGGTGAAGCTGCAGCTTTGGCAGGAGAAGGGTCCTTGGGTGCGCTTCTGGGTGGCCAGGAAGCAGGTGTGTGATCGGCCAGCGTTCAGTGCGTGGAGGGTGCTGGCGTCGTAGTGGCAGCAGTCATCGTGGTGTTTGCGGGGGCCAGGGGGTCTGGCACTGGGACGGTCCAGGAGCGGACGGACGCAGACGGGCTTGCTGCGTGGCCGCTATACGAAAAGGGAGGTGGGAGGGAGGAGCAGCTGGGAGGCGGGAGTGAGACGAATTGGCGAGTGGGGGGGGCGGGGATGCAGGGGACGCAGCGGCAGGAAGGGGAGAGCGGAAACGGGCAGAATGAACCCCCTTGGTAGCTTGGCACGAGCAGTCAGGCTTATCCCAGAGGCAATGTGTAAAGCGTTTGCACAACACACTGACAAAGCAGCGAGAAACTCCACACAAGGTTATACAAAAATATCCTCTGTATTATCCATAGAACACATTAGAACACAATCACATAAATCATTGTGCAACTAGGCACTTTTCATAGCGTCACATAGATCATAGCATCATTTTGCCACTCTGCCTATCGTAATAACATAAGCAGTGCACTGCAGTACACACTTAAAAGCTGTCATCAAAACACCCTCAACCTGTACAAATCCTGGCAATACTGTAACAGTACTTGTCATCCTGACAATGCAGCCATCCAAACGACATCCTTTAGGCTAAGAGTCAAGACTTAAGGCAGGTAATGCACCAGGTTAGGTCATAACAGCACAGGGGTCAACAACCGTACTGTGCCTGCTTGAGTACATAAAAATCAAAAGCAAATCACATCAGGGAATGAGATACAAGATCAATCACTGGTCCTCACTGTATCATATACTTCACACAAAACCAGAGATCACCATAAGCCTGTCAGATCTACAAACCTACAGGAATCACTGCGCTCCTCTTAGGGGAGCTGTGGTAACCTTAGCGACACTGGTGGAAAGAAACCAAGAACTATTGGTTTTTTCAATGCTTGCTACAGAATATAAATGAAATGACTTCTGAGAGGGCAGAGGTCTTAGGGCTCAAGGGAGAGTGCTTCTCCGGATGCTTGTTGGAAATTGCCCTGCCTGCAGGGTTAAAACAGATTTTTGTCTTCTTTTTGCTGAACCCATTTTTGTTGGCCTTAGATCTCTGTGCACTTTACCCCTGTTAACCACGGGTAAAGTACATGGGCACTCCTTTTTAAACATGGTAAAATTGACATACAACTAATTGACATATTTAATCTACATGCATGTGCCTGATATATGATACTATATGTTCCTACAGCCTTTAAATTAAATGCTACAAGTGGGCTGCAGCTTTCATTGTGTCACCCGCTAATGTACCACTATGAAACATGTCTCAGGCTTGCCATTGCAGAGTGTAGTGCAGTTTAAAATTGCCATTAAAGCCTGGTAAAAATAAGCCTTTTGACAGGCCTAAACCATCCTTTTTTAGTACTTATAGGTCAGCCCTAATGTGGGCCCTCAATGCCTATTGTGCAGTTTGCCTGTACTGTAAAATGTTGGACATGTATATTTAAAGTTTTACACGTCCTGGCAGGAAAAAACCTTCAAAGTTGCTTTTGATGGCTGCAGGGCTGGCTCTCCCATAGACTAACACTGGGTTAGCTGATACCATTAAATAAGTGACAAATTCAGTTTAGGAACAGCTAGCAAAATACTTCTTTCACTCATTTTAATTGTAATTTAAAATCCTCTTTAATAGTAAAATCTCATACTAAATTGTTGTTTTGGAAATGCAACTTTTAGAAAGTTGGCAGTTCCCTGCCTACATTTTTTGGTGCCTTCCTGTGAGTGGCCAGCAGCCTCCCACAGTGATGGCTCCTCCATTGGGAGATGTGTACTTGAGTCAGACAGTGGGTAAAGGGCCTGAGTGTAGAGGGGAGTGGATGTTCCGACATGATGACTGGGGATGAGCTGTACCATGTCTAATTACACTTCAAATGGATCTGCCCCAGAACGCACAAAAGAACCTGACACCCTGCCTGTCCTTACCTTGTTTTTCACTAGCCAGGCTGGAGCTAAATCATGGGAAGAGGAAAAAACTGACCAGAAACGGTTTATGGGGTAGATAAAGGGTTTATGTCCCACCCACAGGCTAGCACTGGGTATAAAACTGGCATGCTGAGAAACAGATATCAGAACACTCCAGGGCATAGGAACATTCAGAAGAAGTACTGCCCTGTTATATTGGACTTGTTTGCCTTGAACCCAGGACCCCAAGGTGACTCCAAAGGTTAGTTGAATGAACTCCTGTTTGAGCAACTGGGACTCAACAAGCTTCCAGAAGGCTTGCCTGCTTTCCAGCTGACCAGTATCAACTGGAACTACACCTGGCACCTTAGCTACTGCTGATCTCTGAGGGAGTCTGTCCTGACTCCCCAAGTGCTGTCCTCAAAGTTCTGGACCCTTGGCTAGTGTCAGAGTGTACTTCTTCCTGCTTAACCAAAGATTTTATTGGATTTGACGCAGGGCAACGCAGAGATCCTGAACTGAAGGCTTCACCGGATCTGGTGTTGAGCAGCGCATAGCCATGCAGCTCCCGACTGAAGGTTCACTAAAACCAATCCAGAGCAGCGCAGAGTGCTGCAAAGCAATGCTATGCAGACACTGTACCAAAGTCAGATGGTACAACCCCCAAAGGGATGAACTTGGTCATGTATCTGGACTGTGCTTCATTAAAGCCAGCCTGAGCTTCTCACTTTGCCTCAGTCCAGTGGTACCAGGTGGTATATGTACAAGGAAATGGTGCAGTGCGGGGCTGCGAGCAATTTTGCTGCGCCGAGCTGCCTCATTTCCAAAACGCAGGGATGTGCTGTATTTACTAGAATACAACTCTGTTTGTTGTGCAAAAATACTGTATGGCAGCGAGATATGGGGTTTTGCGGATACTAGGATGCTTAATACAGAAGAGAATAAATTATTTCGGAAACTGCTAAAAGTCCCACAGAGTACCTTGTCTACCATCATTCGTGAGGAATTAGGCACTAGGTACTTGAATGATAGTGTAAAATTAAAACCTATCAGCTGCTGGGTCAAAATTTGGACGAACACAGATGCAGCACTATCTAGAGAGATTATTAATGATTGTCTGAGTAGGGAAAAAGGGTTGGCTATCCCGTGGTTAAACTATGTCAAAGAGTCCTTTGAGATGTTGGGCCATTCTGAATTCTTTTTTCACCCAACAAAATTGCGGGTGAGGGACAAGGAATTTGCGAAGGGAGAGATGCTGAATCAATTGGGCTCCTGTAGAGAAGACAATGAGAATTTTAAACCCTCAGTGAGGGCCCACCTGCTAACCAGATCAGCCTTGCACATAGAACCTTATTTATCTCTCATTCACAATGCCCAAGACAGGTTCTTAATGACACGTTTTAGGTTGGATCTAGTACACCATTGCTTGGCTGTCCCTGCAGGTTTTACGAGGACTCTGGAGTTGAAGGGTCCCTGCGGCTGCGATCTACGATCTCCGCAGGATTCCCTTCACTTCGTATTGTTATGTCCTTTGTATAGGCATCCAAGAAAGCTTTATTTGAAAAGCATTTTAAAAAAACAAGGGTTTAGGCAGGCAAAGTGGCCCTCTTGTATCTTAAAATATCATCTGAGATATTAACCATGCATTGCATTATAAAGTTTCTTCGACTGGCGATGCGCCTTAGAAACACTTTAGGGACGTCTTGAATAGAATTAGTTTAACGGGGCGTGGAAAATGATTTATTAATTTTGTGTTTTAAATGATTTTTAACTGGGAAAATATTAATTATTAATGTATTGTTTTTATTGTATTAACTTGTGCTTTTATGGTATTGTGTTATGATGCCGAATAAAGTATTAAACAAAAAAAAAAAAAAATACTAGAATACAGAGCGCCACTGTGTTTTCCCTTGCACTGGTGCTAAAAAAGATGCCTAACGCCGGCACTGGCACCCTTGCACCATAGTGAAAGGGTGCCTGCATTGCAGGGAATCATCCCTGCAATGCAGGCACCCTTGCACTATGGTGTAAGGGTGTCTGTGTTGTAGGGAATTATTGTTTATTTGCAGGAAGGGACACCTTCCTGCACATAAGCAATATTTAAAGGTGTTGTGCTCTTTTTATGTCTGCTACAGAATGCAGCACACATAAAAAGAACACAACTAAAGAGAAATAAAAGTCCTTCTCATTAAGCCAATCTAATGCCTGCTAACACATCCTTATAAATCCGGGGCAGCGTTAAAAAGCAATGTATTCTGCGGTGGAACACCCACAGCAACACCCATTGCATGCCCCTTTCACTTAGATATCTGCATTAAAGGGTATCATATTTACAAAGAGACAAATTATGAGTCTGGCGGTCCGAGAACTGACAGAGTCGTGGGGTGTGACGGTGGAGGTCCAGGAACCACCGCACGGGTGGTCCGACTGTCAAATTACATGTTTGGCGGTCGAACCGCTATTGCACGGCAGCAACTGCCGGGGAACCGATGTTCCCTGGTGGTGCCGCGGCGGTAAGGTGTTCAGCAATATGCTGGTGGTGCTGCTGTGGCACCACCATGCATATTATGAGTTTCAGGACCGCCAGTGGTGTCATGGAGGTCTTTGCTCCATGAAAAGGCTGGTGGTCCTGAAACAAAGGGGGCCCTACAGGACCCCCTGTTGCCCATGTGCATGAGGATGCATGCAAGGGGGCACCACATGTGCCCCCTGTGTGCATGCACCACAGTTCCTGCACTGCATGGACTTTAACAGACCATGCTATGCAGAAACTGTTTTTGGAATTCGCATTGCGGTGCCCATTTTCAGAGGCACCGCTGTGGGACTGCCAAAAAATGCTACGTCATTTTCTTTTTACGCAGCGGCAGCACAAACCCCACGCCATATCTAAAAAAAGATGCATTGAGTCCAATGCATCAGTTTGTAGAGCCCTGCATCACAATATACATGCGCCAGGTATAATGTATGCAGGATAAGCATTCCCACACAAAAAGCCATGTAGAACTGGTGCAGTGAAATTTAAAACATTTCACTGAGTCACTCTACGACTTCACTGCGTCAAAATCCTTTCCCCTGCTCTGACCAGGCGTAAGGATTGATGCAGGGCTTTTACTATGGAACTCGCCTATGTGTTCTGATGCATTGCTGGAGTTGCATCAGTTGTACAACCAACTCCAACAATGCATCACTCTTGCCCCAACATATGCATCAGAATTTCTGATGCATTTTTTAACCCTTGCACTTTGGAACAATGTATTATAAATACAGCACATCCATGGTGTCACAACGGCATTCCATGCAGGCACAAGGAAATTGACACATAAATGCAGATGAGTCAGTTTCTTGTAAATGAGGCCCTATGTTTCTCAATTGGTTCGGAAACTTTCCTTTGTTGGGGTTTTACTTCAATGATTTTTGAGTGTTGCAAAAATACTTTAAACATTGCCTCTAAGTTAAGCCTGACTGCTTTGTGCCAAGCTACCAGAGGGTTAAGCATAGGTTTATTTATGGACATACGTAGTTAACCTTGAAAAGGATTGTGAATATTTCTTGCAGTGGACTCTAGCCCCCTTCAACAAATAATCCAGTTGCTTACAAGGCTGAAGACTGACACTGCTAAAATAAAAAATAAGTATAGTGATTATGTAAATCTTAAAACTAGTTTGCCAAGGTTAATACAACCTGAGTCAGAAGTGTGTTGATGTAGCACGTTCGTCTCAGCAAAACATTAGTAACATTAAATATCAGCCAGCTATACATGCCTCAAAGTCTTCAGTCACATAAAGTAAGCAATTTATGGTTCTAGGGAGACACCTTGCTAGCCCCATAATTCATAGCTGCAGGATTCTTCACTGCCACAAATCATGGCACGCAAAGCCTGGTGACTGTTCTTCTTAGTCTCTCATGGTAAGTGTGCCTGAATATAACAAACACAAATAAGGTTTGAACAGGGAAGCAGCCTTTACACCACGGCTCGAACCCCGCTCTGCCCTAGCAGTGCGATCTGAACCACGAAAGCGTCTTCACAACGCATTCCTTTACCACGCAAGTCAACTTCATTACAACGACTTGCCTTAAGGAAAGCGATTGATGTTGGACTTTAAGTCCAACGCTTTCCCTGCTGTTGCACAGACTCGGGTTGGAATAGTAAATTATAATATTCCAACTCCAGCGCTCTCCTTAAGACACGTCAATGTAACAACTTGCGTGGTAACGGAATGCGTTGTAAAGATGGGGTCGTTATTCGGACCGCGTTATTGTGGCAGACGTGATTAACACCTGTGTGGTTTCAACATACAACCGTTTGAACCCAGTATTCTGAGTTGTGCAGCATCACCACACTCCCGCTAATTTTCCCTGTACAGGTGTCCGCTAGGCATTACCTGGAGGAATTCACGTGGTGTAAAGTGTTTGGTCTTTGGGAAAATGTGAGGATTTTGGTTGTGGAAAATCACCTGTGTATTTAATTCTCCTTTCCGAACTCATTAACTTGGAATGGAACTAGAAACTTGTCCATGGCTAAAACCGCAAGGTGGTCTAAATGGGATCACCTGGGGCTATTCAACCACAAATAATTGCATAGCACTCCCTTTTGCTGCTAAGATTAGTGGATAAAGACTTATGACTGACTGGAAAGTATGGTTGCTTCAGAATGTCATTGCAGTGTCCCTTATGCTTTTATAAACAACTTAGGAGTGTGAAAATACTTTGCACTGCGATATGTTTGCAGGTGAATCAATCTTTTCTGAAACAGCATTCATTCTAAAATTATGGAAGATGATTTTATCAATCGCATTCTCTATCATATTATGATTCTTTTACTATAAGAAAGATTTTGCAACGTGGTATGTTTTTACACACATTATTTTATATTAAATGTACGAAGATACTTCATTGATATAAATCCTGCCTGTTAACAAGCACTGGGAACGTCCATGCTTCACTGTTTGACGGGGAGTTCTTCCTCGCACGTATTTGACGGCTCCTAATGTTGCTAATGGGCGGTTCACCTTGTCAGATGATCCCTATGGGTGAAAAAGCATGATTGATAGCATTGGTTGCACATCTGCCGTGGCACACACAGCAAGCTGCGAATGTCAGAGCGGCTGCCAATCATCGACATCTGATGTGAATCTTTGCCAAGGGGTGGTACCCTCCTCCTGTGGCCTCAGAACGTGTCCAAGGCAAACACGTGTCTGTACAAAACCACACGAACCCAACCGTGTCTGAGCACGTTGCTGGCAAGGAGTTGAGGAACTCTGTTAGCGAGCCTCCATTGATGTAACACGTTCACATCCCCTCATTTGATGAAACCTTAGAGCGGGATTTCTCCTTATAATACCACAGACCCCACCCTTTTTAGCCACCTGGCCCTTTATTCTCCGGGTGACGGACATTGCCACCATTGGACACTTGCAATGATGGACATTTGCATTGTCCTATCGCACTGCGGCTTCCATTTATGCAGATTGCTGAAATGTATTTGATACAATGTTTATTTGTCGAATGTCCAGTTTTTTAAAAAGTGTAACTCTGTAGCACGTCTAGTACGTGCTGGATATTAGGAACTCCAGACAAACCGTGGACTTCAAATTCCTGCGAGTATGCTAATTTTAACAATAGTGGATTCTGATTAAAGGGGGGCACCACTACTTAGGGGATGGAAATAATAATTATTGTGTAGATTTAAGTACCTCCTTCGCATTCATTTCTAAGGAGAGACCAGTCGGATTATCTGAGGTGATGAAAGTATCGCTTCTCTGCAACCCACACGGTGCTAAAAGTTGGTTCTTCCGATTTGATGCTTTACCATGCAACCTTGAAGATAAATGTAAATGTTGTGTATTTGAGTTAGTTTTTCTTTATTAATAGGTTCTTGGGAAAAGGCATATGCCACTTACCAGTAGGCTCAAAGCGCTGTGGGACAATTTTACATACAAGAAAGTGATAATTTGAAGTATGCAGCCCTAGTGGTCATGCATGCAGGAGTTACAGTCTAGTTGTTAATGTTGGAGTCTGCTGCATAGTGCCTGCCTCCTAAGTAGGCCTGTTCGAAGGATTTTTGTACGCTGGTGTCTGTAATCTTCCTTCATTCTTAATATTCTTGCTTCCTGCAAAGGTATCTCTTGTGGTTTTGTTTGTGCGAGGTATACTCTCATAGGAAACAGCTACTCGACAGACAGGCAAAATATATTTTGCAAGATACACGTAATTTTGCATGAATTACAATTATTTCACAGGAATTCCATCACAGATTCCTCACGCTCCTATTCTTTGTAGTTGGATGGGTGATTATAATGCCTTCTTGTGGGATAACGCAGAGTCCTGGTACTTGGGTTAGATTGGACGTGTCTATGAAACAGTCTAGGGCATTTGACAAGCAGTATGAACAACATCCGTCTAAAAGCAGTTGTCTGGTGACTCAGAATGTACTAGAGAAATCTAGTCATGTGCCTGAAAAGAGGTGTGATTTCAGGCACTGGTGGATGTTAAATAGAGGGCTCTGCAAAAACAGGTTATGAGGACGATGATGATGATTCTGAGAAATATTGTCATCAACATTATCAGGATTATTATTGATCATATTACTATTATTGTTGTTATTATTATTATGTTAATTATTATCATTATTATCATGCCTTGACCCATATCAGGTTCACAAAGGATGGAGGCATCCATTGTACTGTCATTGATTACCTGTCACATACATGAGAAGGGTTTCTCCCATTTCATTTGTTCTCTACTGTGGGTACCCACCGCTCCCTCAACTCTGATTTGAAGTTTAAGGGCCAGCTCCCGCTGAGAGCGGCCATTCATCATGCATATCAATGATGTGTCGAAAATGTTGCTTTATTACAAATGTTGGTACTGCGGAATTCTTTTACTGATGACACAAGACCAAATTGCTTTAATTTTTGCAATGATCTTCCTATACATCAATCCTCCCTAAACTGACAATCAAGCTTCGTAGATCACAAAACCTGTCCATTTTGTGATACTGTTCTCCCTCCACAATATCCTTCTACCCTTTATTTCACCTGCTCTTACAATGCCATGCTGGATATCCAGTGGCATTGCAACAGTTGAGAGGCAACCCCTGCAATGTACATAGGTGAGGTTCACCATGCTCTGGACCCAGTCAGCAGCTCTCAGTCGCTGCCCATGCACAGTGCCGGAGGGGCCCCCCGCACCGCGGGGCCTGCGGGGGCTATTGTTAGGCCACTGTGGATATCACCCAAGACTAGTGGAAAGAACAGTTTCAAGAAACACTAACTATGTACCTGATGCAATTACAGGATCACCCATGCACTGGTAGAAAACAGTAAGGGCATCGGGGATTTAAATTCTTTTTTTAATTAGTTGCCTGTCTTTGTGGAAAATAAAATTCTGACAGGGTCACCATGCCACTCCCTCCACCTCCTCCAGCGAGACACATAAACTAACACACCGATCACAGAAGGAGCCTGAGGCATTCGTGCCCTCCTCTTCCCTATTCCGCTGACTCAATGATGCCCTGTTCCAATGTCCAGACACTGGCTGTTGGACCCTGCAAGGTGGTCCAAGGAGCCTCGTGGTACTCTAAGGACCATGGATTAAGGTCAGAGGGTCTCAACCCTTAAACGACACAGCATCTGGGAGCAAACTGAAAACTCAGAATGTTGAACTGCTACGTTGTCAAAGAGCTGCACCTTCTGTCTGTCTATCTGGTTGCCTGCCTACCCGCCTACCCATCTACTCACCTGTTGTCTGCAGGCTCTGCGTAGACTGCAGAGAAGTTCACAGGAACTTACAGAAGCAGGCAGAAGTGAAAAAGTGAAATAGAGATTCCTGATGACCAGCTGTTACCAGTGACGTAGGGTTACCCAATCAGCAAGGAGCTCCTCAAGAAGGAGAGAATCTTGGAACCGAGTGGAGGTCAAGTGATTTGTCAAATAGCCATAACAGCCTATAACTATAAGACCTGTGGCTTGGACTGTGCCTAAAAAGTATAAAACACATAATCCACCTAGAACCTCTGATAATTTGCCTTACACTATGGTTTCAAATCCTACGGCAAACATGATTGCATGTGATATCACAGAAAAACAAGTTCATGGAATACCATTACTGAGAAACAATTTCATCTAAACTGTTTAACGAACAGTTGCAAGATTAAAGTACATTGGATATTTTTAATTCACTGACCCCTCACAGCCTCTGAACACCATCCATACCTAACCCCTTAACAACCCATAAACACCACCCATCCTCTGGCCCTGAAAAAATCTCACCACACCAAAACTACTTACTTCCCTGGTCCCTAAATGTCACCCATCTCTGAACTACACCCATGCCATATCACTGAAAGTCCTTTCTGCTCCTAAACTCCACCCATCCCTGAACCCTAAAACCTCCTTTCTACAGCTAAACTCCACCCATCCATGAACCTTTAAAATCCCTCACTAGCCTAAATTTCATCCATTCCTGAACCCTAAAATTCTTTCTTCCCATACACTCCATCCATCCATGATCCCTAGAACCCCTGTCTACCCCTAAATCCCACCCATTCCTCAACCCTACAAACCCTTTACCATCCCTAAACTGTGCCCATCCTTGAACCTTTAATACCCTTCACCAGTCAAAATCTGCCCATTTGTGAACCCTAAAAACCCTTCAACAGCCCTGCATTCTGTCCATACCGAGCACTTTAAAACCCTTACAACCACTAAACTCCACTAATCTCTAACCCCTAACACCCCTCACCACCCCTAAACTACTCTCATTCCTGATCCCTAGAAAAACATTACCACACCTAAACTCCATCTGTTCCTGGCCTCCTAAGAACCCTTTCTGTCTGAACAGCACCTATCCCTGAACGCTTTTCTTTAAAATGATCTTTCCTTTCAAATGTTTCCTTTAATTTTTTTTATTTGCATTTCCTTAAAATAGTCTCTCCTTAAAATTAGTTTTTCAGGATTTGGTTTCCTACAATAAAGTTTCTCAGTTTTCATTCTTCCATTAAATCACATACATCAAGCAAATACATCTCTAAGTTCACAAATTGACTTCATGACCCTAGTCAGCTTTGTGAAAAGTGAATAGCTGAACCATACAAAAAGATCCTGAAAGCAATTTCTGGGATAAGCAAAGACACACAATTGATGGACGGAATGCAGAACAAATCAAAACATTCGCCCCCAGTCAAGAGATCTGGGTTAAATCCATCATTCTTTTGCTCACCATGCCACCCCAGTCTAGACCTGGCCATATGCAAATAAAGTCTTGACCCTGTGCGTCATGGGAACGGTCCAGCCCGAACTGCCAAGCCAGGTCCTCCCTGGACCGGAAACAAGAATCTTAGGACCGGTTTCAGGGCTTCACCCCTCTTCAGCCAGGATAGCTTGATTCCAGTGGCACAGTGAGCCCAGGACCCACGTCTGGGCATACCTGGCGTACTTAGGGCGAGAAAGCAAAAGACACACAATTGATGGACAGAATGCAGAACAAATCAAAACTTTCACCCCCAGTCAAGAGATCTGGGTTAAATCCATCATTCTTTTGCTCACCATGCCACCCCAGTTTAGACCTGGCCATATGCAAGTCTTGACGTTGGTCCTGTGCTTTCCATGGTGAGCCTCATCCAAGACCCCTCAACCATCTACAAGAGGGCCGCACACGTGAAAATTACTAACCTTGCTATTAGACGAGGACTGCCTGTATGCCATTTCTCAAGGAGGAATCTGAAGCAACTTATTTGAGATGTCATCAGTGATGTCATCAGTGATGTCACTGACCATGTCATGAGTGATGTAATATGTGAGCAGTGCATTGCGGGAGCACGAGTTATAGTTAGCTCAACTATAACGGGGGAATTTCTCTGGTTTTGTACGAGTGAAATGTCCAACTAACTATAACTTTCCCTAAAACCTATGTTTTTTTCAGTGAATTTCTAAGGTTTTTTTAAATGCTAATTTCTAACTATAACTTTCCCTGAAACCTATGTTTTTTTCAGTGAATTTCTAAGGTTTTTTAAATGCCAATTTCTAACTATAACGTGCCTAAAACCTATGGTTTTTTTAGTGAATTTCAAAGGTTTTTTAAATGCTAGTTTTTAACTATGCCTGCAGAGGTAGGACATGAGATGAAAGAAGAAACAACGCACAGAAAGAAAAAAAAGGAAATGCATAAAGTAGCAACAGAAGTCCACAAAGACGAAGAAAAGTGCATGAAGAAGAAGAGATGTGCAGAAAGAACCAACAGAGGAGCATAAAGTCCTCCTATGCCCACAACTTTTTCAGACGGGTACTGGTGGTAACTGACTCTGACTAACCAGGCCTAGAGCCAGTGCTATGCTAAAAGACACTTAGAATACATTGAAAACACCTACATACACTAGGGAACACTATGCATTGGGGTACCCTGTGATTAGTATGACCTCCTCTGTAAGTCCCTAGTACATAATAGGGCAGGGGGATTATATCTACCTCTTAAAACGCGCCACGGGGTGCGTTTGCACACTGATGAAGGGAGGGGGGGCCTGAGGTTACATGTGTGCAAACACGCCCTGTGGGCGTTTTAAGTTGTGGGATAAAGTCCCCTTGAATCCTGAGGGTCCCTGGGGTCCAACTAGCCCACCAGGTACCCCCAGTAAGTGCCACAGAGCTGCGTTGCAGAGAGGTGTAAAAAGGGGCATGGCCTGGACCACCTCTCTGCAACGCAGTGCAGTGGCGCTTACTGGAAGCACCTGGTGGTCTAGTTGGCCGCCAGGGGCCCTCAGGATTGAAGGGGAATAAATTCCCCAACTTAAAACGTGCCACAGGGTGTGTTTGCACATATGTCACCTCAGTCCCCGCACCCTCCCTTCACCACTGTGCAAACGCACCCCGTGGCGCATTTTGAGTTGGGGGATAAAGTCCCCTTGAATCTCGAGAGTCCCTGGAGTCCAACTATCCCACGAGGTACTTCCAGTAAGCGCCACAGAGCTGCGTTGCAGAAGGGTGTCAAAAGGGGCGTGGCCTCTGAACACCTCTCTGCAACGCAGCTCCCTGGTGGATACTGGAGGTTCCTGGTGGGCTAGTTGGCCCTCAGGGACCCTTCAGGATTGAAGAGGAATCAATTCCCCAACTTAAAACGTGCCACAGGGCGTGTTTGCACATATGTCACCTCAGGCCCTGCCCCCTTCCTTCACCACTGTGCAAACGCGCCCGTGGCTCGTTTTAAGTTGGGGGATTAAGTCCCCTTGAATCCTGAGGGTCCTTGGGGCCCAAGTAGCCCAACAGGAACCTCCAGTAAGCGTCACTGAGCTGCGTTGCAGAGAGGTTTAAAAAGGGGCGTGGCCACTGAACACCTCTCTGCAACGCAGCTCCCTGGCGCATACTGGAGGTTCCTCGTGGGCTAGTTTTTTAAGAAGGGGGGCTGTGTGGCCCCCTTCCTTTCCTTTTTTATTGGCCCTGGTGACCCCACTCCCCAGGGCCTGACCCCTATTTTCTTTTTTTTTATAAATTGGGATGGGGCTGCGTAGCCCCCCTCCCGAGGTCATATTCGGACCTGGGGACCCCATCCCCCGGGGCATGGCCAGGGTTTTTTTTGTTTAAATTATTGGAGTGGGGCTCCTCAGGCCATTTATGGCCCCGGGGACCCCATCCCCTGGAGTCGGCCTTTCCTTTTTTTTTTTTTTTATTAATTTCTTTATAATAGGGGACGGGGCCACGTGGCCCCCCTCCCGGGTCACTAATGGCCCTGGGGACCCCATTTCCCGGGGCCGGGCCTTTTGTTGGGGACCGTTGGGGGGTCCCCAATTCCCCCACGGTCCTGACGGCTCCCCGCCTCCTGCGGGAGCCGGCATTGATTTTCCACACGGGGTGCTGCTAAGATGAAGCTCCCCTTGTGGAAAAGCAATGTGGTTTGGATTTTGAAAGCGAGAGCAGGTTTCCTGCTCTCGCTTTCAAAACCCAAACCAGAGTTTACAATGACAGGGCGGGAGCCACAAGGCTCCCACCCTGTCATTGCAAAGAGCAGTGTCCCTGGAGTGGGCACCCCGGGACACTGCAGGAGCCGGCCCTCGGTGGTGGCGGTCCCCAGGGCCATCACAGGCTCCAGGAGAGGGGCCGCGCAGCCCCCTCCCGACATTAGCAAAGCCCTGGGGAGGTGGTGGTCCCTGGGGCTCAGGGGTCCGTAATGGACCCCCCAATTTGAATACTTAGTGCCCTGGGGAGGTGGCGGTCCCTGGGGCGTGTGGGGGGGCTCGAGCCGCCCCACACAGGTTAGTTTTTTTTTAAAACAAGCCCCGGGGTGCCGGTCCCCAGGGATGTGGGGGGCCATAAGCCCCCCACAAATATTTGAGAAAAGCCCCAGGGGGTGGCGGTCTCTGGGGCTTGGGGGGCCCCAAATAATCATTATGCTTGCTGAACATTCTTATTCTTATGCAGAGGTAGCTACTCCACCCCAGCAACAAATGCCCAATGTAGCCTTTCATGAAGAGAGTAGTCTAATAAGAAGCATAACTACACCAATGGCAGCCGTCAGAGATATTAGATCCTGTATTTGTGACAACTATTACACATTTCAAGGTGACCATTCAATTCCTCAAAGGGATTTATGCTTATGAAGGCCAAAAATCAAAGTGTTTGAAATGGCTATTTCCTTTTAAGGAATTATGTCAGTGGTTTATTTAACTTCCCGAAGCATGGGAATGCTGCTTGACTCTCTCATGCTCAGTGATAAATTCAGATGAAGTGTCACCCTGGGAAGGCTCCCTTTTCAACTGTTTGCATCCCATTAGCCACTTTACATCTCACTGTGTTAACTTGTGTCTAGTCTTGCCTACATTATATACCAAGTGTTTCAAGTATTCCACTTTAAATATTATATTGTCAGTGGTTTCTTAAAAACTCCATTTCAGGTATGTTAATGTTTTACTGCTTTGGCACACATACATCCTTGTCATTTAAATGCTTACAGTCAATGAGGGTCAACCATTGTCCTGAATATAAAGAAAAATGGAGAATAATGCAAGAACTATCATTATGAATGGTTTGAGGCTCTACCTGGGTCAATCCCATATTTTACTAAACTTTGTTACCCATTGCTCATATACATGGTGAACCTCAGACAAATATAAAACGTCCTTGTTTTAATGAATTTGAGTTAGATATTACACTTTTCACAGTTCAAGGTTGTCCCCCACATACGAAAAAGTACATTAGTGAATGGAAAAGTTAAAAGATTCACCACCAAGTGGAGTCTATCAAATAGACGATGTGTTCTTTAAAGACAGGAGATTATTGATGGATTTGATGACCCACAGTATGTCAACACATGTGCCTTATCAAATGGCAAGGAGCATGGTAGGGCATGCAACAACGAGGAGAAAAACATTTGACAATATACTGAGGCTGGAAACAATTTTTGATTTCACTGCGATAGGAAGAGAAGATTACAATTTATTTAAAATGTGTTATTTTAAATTTGGAAATTACACAAATAGTTATGATTAAGCTGTACCTAAAATGGCTGCCCCTCCAAAAGATAGACAGTTGGAAAGTACATGTTCAATGATACAACCTCCTGATTATTCATACACGCGTCACTTAATAACGTTCCATACCATACAGCTGTCACTTAACACATTAAATGATCGTGATGACAGTTCTATGATAGATGTACATAACATGCTGCCACTCAAGAAGTTCACAGCTCTGGTGATGTTTACAATTTTATAGAAATATTCCCTTACATCTTTGCACATTTGTCATTGAGTACTAAAGAGGTAGGTTTAGATTTTAATCTAAAAACATCTATACATTTGTAGTAAAGACGATGCGTGGTTATTCATGTAAATATGCAAATTAGCCAATTTTATATGCAAAATAGAATCAAATACATGCTCAGTATGAATATTATTGTGCGGTATTGAAATCTGCTTTAAGAGTTAGAAGTTAATGACATTATCTATTATTTAAACCCTTATATTACATTAGAGGACATCAGGCATTGCGTAATTTTCCAGTAGGTTGAATGCTAGGGCATACTTTTAGGGCTGGGTTGTTGCTATGGCCTGCCCCTAAAAGTGCCTCTTGTCCAGGCTAACCCCATCCTCTTTTTCCTTGGCGAGAGCAACTAGCACCTTCCAAAATTGTGCTACAGCAGAGGAAGGATAAATGCATGGGTGAAAGGAGAAGTATGTAATTGCCCATCATGCTTACCTTACTTCTATTTTGTCACGCTGCTCATTACTCCAAACTCATTGACTACAGTGAGCAGACCCACTGCTCCTGAAAGGTGTTAATCCGCCAACAGTGGAACAGGGACTTTCTATGCTACAGATCAATCCCAAGCACCAGCAGCAGTATACCAGAAAGCAGGATGTGGCACAGAGTGGCACTGCATGTTGGACTGTCTACACTTCTTAATATTCCTCATCCACTATATCTATACTTACACCCATGACCCAGTGACTCCAGCATAAAAATAGCTACTGATACATATGTTTTGCTCTTGTTAGAGCTCATCAAAGAAGCATAGTTTTTGTCCTGGCAAAAGGGAGCACCCATTATACACCCAAAATAATGCTCTTTCAGGCTTAGAGTGCTGCATAAAGTATCCAAGAAGAGAAGTAGGGAATCCTGGGTGCTCCCTTTTGTCTGTGCACAAATTAAAAACAAGTGGAGGGACATGAAAAACAGCTAACAGATACACAGTAGACACTCAGTGATTTTGCAAATCAGAAATGACAAAATACCTCGAGAGCACAGAGGGCTCGATTATGATGTCGGGCGGAAAGCCATCTGACCGCTAGTCGAAAGGCTTTCCACCCAACATCAATGGTTTCCCTTCGACCGCCGTATTATAATTCATGTGGTCAGAGGGAAACCCACGGGGGATCCCGCTCCGCTTCCGACGGGCTGACAGAGCCCGTCGGGGCAGCAGATGGAATGGTAATCCCATAAAGACAGCAATACCAGCCTCGGCTCCACCTTCGGGATTACAATGTTGCTTTCTACCTGCCCTTTCATGGTGGTTCTCCCACCATGAAAAGGCAGGTGAAAAGTGACTTTGGGGGTCCCTAGCAGGACACCCTCCCCCCTGGCCCTGTTTGGGGCCTGGGACCCATAGCGGCGTCACTAATATGGTGCCCCCTTAAACATCCCTCTGCCGTGTCGCAGGCACCGCCTGGTGCCTTCCACACGGTGCAGGGATGTTTGCAAACATCCATTTTACAATTGTAGCTTGTGCTGCAGGTCTTTTCCTCACGCCACACAGGCTGCAATTGTAAAATGGATGTTTCCGATCGCCCATAGGGCGGAAGCATCCAAAAACATCCCGCTATGATGTTGGTTGGGAACTCATCTGACTGACATCCTAATTAGGCCCTAAGCACGGGTGAAGAGGCAGAAGACTCACATCTCAGGGATTTTGTTATTAATTTGTGGAAAAATGCTCTTCCAAGTTAAAGTATTGGGGCTGGGATCAACAGATTCACCAAGCTTATTGTTTCCCTTTAACTGCAAAATGTTTGACTTCTATCTACCACAACTGAACCTTCCTGGAAAGTTTTGGGGTGATACATCATGCAGGGGCGAACACATAGGTGGGGTCCAAAATGGTAATTTCTCAAGTTAATTTCAATAGTAACATTTGGAAAGTGATGCAGAAAAAATTGCTCAAAAGCATTACACAATATTTGGCAAAATGTTGGAACTTTACTCAGAAAGCATGCTTTTCGTTATTTGATGTACATCTGTTCAGTTGTTTTTCAGAAAAAGTTAAAGATGTGCTCAAGGTGGCCATTGTAGGAGTTAACAAAATAGGTATGACTGGAAAGTTGATAAAATTGGGTCTTCGGATTGGCCCAGGGAGCTTTTCCTTCCTTGGGGCTTTTCGGTACCACCGGACCAGGACTCGCCCCACGGTACTCAGGATTTAATTGGCTGACAACAGCTCTCCACAGAAGGCTGTGGGAGCCATCACAGGACAAGACCGCTTGGTCCCTGAGTCATTACAGATTTTGCAAAAAGACTGTAAAGGAGCATTGTTTGTGGGCACACACTGACTCTAGGGGCCATGTGGGCGGGGAATCACAAACAGCTAGTACCTCAGTACCCATTCTGGCTCCTGTGGAGCCACACCTTATTTATTTTCTTTAAAAGAAAGAAAACAATAGAAATAACTGCAGTTGGGTGAACATGTGATAGAAAACTGTGGATATATCTTGGATTAATATACAGACAAGCTTCCATTCAGTCACAGATGCTCAATTCACCTATAGCAGGTGCCCCAGTTAAAGCTCAATTTCTGTAGATGCCAAAACAATGCCAAATCCTTGTCCTTGATGAAGGAAAAGCTAATTGTGCATTCCCTATACTTCCACACCGGATAATAATGTAAATGGGGGAGACAAGAGGGCAGGGACATCAATGGAGTGCGGTGGCAGGACATGGGCAGTGGCAGCACAATTGACTAGGGAGGGAGGTGGTAGAGGTATGTATATAGAGAACGGGGTGGGGCAAGGGGCAAGAGCAGCCACAGTGGGCAGTTACAGAACAGGGGAAGTGGCAGCACAATGGCTCAGGGTGAGAGAGTGGTCTAACACACACACAGAATGGAGAGAGGAATGGGGCAGGGGCAGCAGTGAAGGGCAGTGGCAGCACAGAGAGTGATGCAGCACAAAGGACCAGGAAGGGAGGGGCAAGGGCATGCACCTGGAGAACAGGTGGGCAGGACGGAGGGGGCATGGGAAGTAACAAAGGGTAGTGGCAGCAAAACAGACCAAGGTGGGAGGGACTGGGGCACACACATGGAGAACAGTGTCATGGGCAGAAAACTGACAAGAGTACCCAGGCTGCAGTAGGTTGGCAATCCAGAATGGGCAGGCCTGGGCCAAACCCCATGCTGCACACAGTTGAAGGCTGTGTACAGTGAACGTGGTGGCTCTATATAATTAAAAAAAGAGATTTTCACTGAAAAAAAAAGATTAAAGAGACCTTATAGTTAAATATGGTAATATGATCTTTCCTTACATTAAAAACGAAATTCACCCAAAAAAACACAGTGTAAAGTGACATTATAGTTAGGTATGGTAATAAGATCTTAACTTACATTAAAAAAAAATACAAATTATCACATTTTCTGAAAAAAACAAAGATTAAAGTAACGTTATGATTAGGTGTTGAAATGTGCTAAAAACGAATGTTTCAAAACAAAAAACAAAAACACTGAGATTCACCAATTATAGTACACTGAGCTGACTAGACCTTGCACCGCCACCATGCACTGTTTATTCCTCATATGTTAAATCGCTCATGACATGTGAAAAGACATCATTAATTACATCACTGATGACATCACAAATACACATTTTTTCATGCAGCTGATATCGCTGTACTCTGTTTCTAGCATGGCCCTGCAGTGAGATACAGCAGTACTCCTGCGGGAGACGTTGTTCAAGCATCACCTCCAGTGTGCTGTGGTACTGTCAAGCTTCTTTGGGGAAAGCTTGCATGGTACTGCTGTGTTCTGGGGGTTGATGTGTGTGGTGGGTACTATTGGAATACTGGCTATCTCCAAAAAATGTAGAAAAGAAATGTGGGTTGGTAGCCAGTGTGGGGCTGGTTGTCCACGGAGAGTTGGGCGCAGGGTGTACTGAGGGGCTAGATACCTGTGGCCATCTGGGAGTCATTGGACACAGGGCCAATCCCGCTGCGCACAGCCTTCGGTCGTGTGCATTTAGGGGTTGGCCAGCTGCAGGGGGTTGGGCAAAGTGCCACCTCAGAGTGAAGTTATTGTTAGGTATGATAATAAGATCTTAGCTTATGGTATAACAACCCTAGAAATGCACTGAACAAACAAAAGTTAAGGTAGCATTACAGTTAGGTGTTGAAATAACATAAAATAACTAATGTTTAAAAAACAAAAATACACTGAAATTCACCAGTTATAGTTAACTGAGCTAACTGTAATTGCACCCCTGCCATGCTCCACTTATCATCTCACACATTACACCACTCATAACATGTTAAATAACATCAATAAAGAAATCACTGATAACATCTTAAATTACATCATCATAGTTATAGTTTGTTCATTAAATTATAATTTGTTTGTTTTACTGCTTTTTGGTGTTTTTAAAGTTAGATTGTGTCTTATTTCAACACCTAACTATAACATCAATTTAACTGTTGTTTTTTCAGTGAATTTCCTGTTTTTTAACTGACAGACTGCCGATGCAAGATTACCATGGCCCAAAAAAAAAAAATTGTTAGGTGGCTGTCCGTGGGGAGTTGCTTGACTACGGGGGGTTGCCACAATGAGGGATTAGCCACCAGCAGTCAGGTCCTGTGCCCAAGTCCTGTGGATGCCATTACCCCCCACTGGTGATCAACCCCCGCTACACATGGCCTTGGGGTTAAGGTTCATCAAATAGCATCAAAATTATTAGCAAAACAAAAAATAATTTTTCTATGGAAACTCGGTTCTAACCATAACCACACAGACTGCCACTGTCTGTCTATCTATGTAGGTTCAAGTGGAATTGTACATAAGGAAGATGGTAAGTAACTTAACACGTACGTTAAGAAACTTTAGAAATCCACTAAAAAAACACAACTGTTTAAAAAAACAAAATATCACTGAAATTTGCCAGTTATACGTAACTGATATAAGTATGCCGGCTCCAAGAGAAAATTTTTCTTGCCCAGACCTTCCCTCTCCTAGCCTGACACAGACACACAGTTCTTTACTCTTTCAATTCTTCTCTTGAACAGAACAGCATGGGGAGATAAAAATCAAAAACGAATGAGCGATGAACCGACCAAAAAATCAGACATTGAATGTGATGATATGCAGTGGATCAGAGTTCATAGTTTCCTTAACTTCTGCCCATCAGGAAACCGGAGGTTGAAAACCTGAACAGGAATTCAGAGTCATGACAAATTTGGAAAAGAAAGGCAAAACATCCATATGAGTCACCAACTTGAAATGGGAATTGGAGTGGCAGATTCAGGGGCGAGTGCCTGCTGTCACTGAAGTTCTCCAAAATGGTAACTATTTTTGGTAAAGTGGCCTGCCTCATTTTTGGAACTCAAACTGCTTTAAAAATACATTTTATTTTTGAAATGCAATCACAAGATTGGTGGTCTGCTCTTCCTGGCAGGCTACCATCCCTGTGATTGTAGCCAACTGCCGGAAAGCACATATTGCAAACTGCTTAATGAGTATTAATTAGGTATGTTGTTCTGAGACTGCTGTAATTCCTTACTGACCTATTTGTACCTAAATCAGTTAGCAGATAAAATACTAGTTTTTACTATTTTTAAAAGTATGATAATTCTTTGTGCTTTTTTCCAAAAATTATTCAAAAATTATGTTTATCATTGTTAAAAGATTTAAATGTTTGCTATTGTGGTTCAATTTTAGAACTAGTTTTGAAACTTTTTGTCTCATATCATTTTTTATTTTGGTTTTATATCTACTTTTTTTAAATATATGTCCTATATGTTCCTAAAGATATGACACTAGGTTACTTTTGAGATTTATATTAAATGTGTGGTTTTTTTTATCTGTGACTTTCCCAATGTGATTATTTTTGAGAAGGAGGGAATAGTAAATAAAATCACCCAAGAGTCCAATATGTTCCTGTATGTGGTTGTCTTTAATAAGAATAGTACATGTAACTCCCTCTCAAAAGTCCAATATTTTCCCTACTGCAGTTAAGTTTGGAGAGGGAAGAGTAAATTGAGCTTACACAAACTCCAATATTATGTTATTATTTGTATTGCGTAATGCGAATCACCCCCGAAAGTGTCTCTCTGTCTTTTTTGAAGTAGGAAGGTCAGGGCAAGACCAAATATCTAACAGTAGCTTGTTCCACTGGTTGGTAGCAACATAAGAGAATGATCTCCTGCCTTGTCTGGCCGTATGTATTCAGCATGGGTGTAGCAGGGATTGCCCAGAGCATCTAAGGTTATGGATTGGGCAATAGGGCTGTAGTTTCTTTTGTAAATAAAAGGAGGTTGATGCTGGACAGAGACTTGTGAACTAAGCAGAGGAGTTTGAAAAGGGAGCACTTTTTCACGGAAAGCCAGTGCAAAGATTAGAGAGTGAGCTCAGAAGGTATGTGAGGTGGAAGTTTACAGACTGAGTTTAGATAAAGGAGCCTCATTTGCAGCTACCGTAAGGGCGTTACTATAGTCTAGACAAGTAACAATCAAAGCTTGAGTGAGTGACTTTCTGGTTTGGATGGGTAGCCATTGGAAAGCCTTCCAGAGCAGGGGCATGATTCCTAAGCAGGTGCCATAGGTAGAGCTGACCTGTTCTTTAAACTAAAGGTTCTCATCAATCAGGATGCCAAAATGTCTTACTGCCTTTTGAGGCAGGGGGGCTGGACTATGTTCTGGCGGCCACCAGTCCTCTAGCTAGTGAATATGAGCCTTGCCAAAAAGCAGAATTTCAGTCTTTCCACTGTTCAATTGTATGCAGCTAAACGCAATCCAGAGAGATACCTTCCTCATGCAATCGCTGAATCTGATCTTTGTGGATTCAGGATTGGGTCCCTTGGAGATGATCAATTTAGTGTCATCTGCATAAGAGATGACTTCAAACTGCAGGATCTTATCAGTTGAGCCGGGGGAGGGCACATATATATTGAAATGTTTGGGGCTCAAAGAGGAGCCCTGCATTACCCCTATAGGGCCAAGATACGGGAGATGAAGGGCTCAGAATGAATATTTTGGGTCCATTTACTAAGAAAGTTCTTGAGCCATCCAAGAGCTTTTCTACTGCCACCAATCTCAACAAGAATGTAGATCAAAATTGAGTGTGAGATGGTGTTGAATGCAGCAGATAGGTTGAGTAATGCCAGCATTGCTGGGAGACCCTCATCAAGAGAAAGTCAATGCTGTTTCTGTGCTGTAAGATCCACAGAAACATGACTGGGAATAATCTAAGAGAGAATAGCTTGCCAGAAAAGATGTGAGCTATTTATTTACCATAGGCTCTATTGTGTTGCTAAAAAATTAGAGCAATGATATTGGCCTATAGTTGGATAACTCAAGGGGATCCGCTGTAGTTATTTTTAAAGATAGCCCTGACTTGAGATGACTTGACCAATACTTTCCCTCCTCTTCTTGCAATGTCTACCATTAACTCAGTATCAGAAATTCCACAAGATACGAAAAAAGAAGTAATCATATGTCTGTTCTGGGCGGCCCTCATCCCCTGCTTCATGTAGCTCATCCAAACCTGACTCTTTAAGACCCAAAGAGTGGCCCACACGTTCCACATATCACCCCCTATAAGCGTTTTTGCTAAAATTATACACGACTAAAGAGAGTGGTGTGTCTGTCCACATATCTCCTCTGGCTTTTGCCATGTCATGTGTTAATGGTCCTTGTGGCCTGATGTGCTAGCATTTCCTACTCCTCCCCAAAGTACAATACTATATTTGGTATACAAATTCTCTCTCAAGTCTAAATCCTTATGCTGCTATCCTGTCTACATGTATTCCCTCCACATATTCTAGATCATGGGGCTGCCCCCCATTAAGACAATGATTCTTGAACAATTGTTCAACCCAGGAACTTGTGGTTGGTGCTAAATACGATATAAAACGGTAATCTCACCTTCACCCATAAATTTGTCCCACACTTTCTCAAACCTGCACACTTTATCATTGAATCTCACAATCAGTCTTTCAAATGCAGCCATTTTGCTAATTTAATCCAGTTATTCCAAATATGTTGGGACTGAGGCCTTCTTCAAGTGTCACAGCATGCCCGTTTTAGACACAGTCAGAGATGGTGCTAGGTTAGTGTGTTTTGGGAGCTGTGGGTACTTGTTGAAGTTGTGTAGGAGTATACCTCTGGAGTTTGGTAATTGTGTCATATTGAATTTGGACATTATCATGGTCAGTACAGCCTGCCAGAAACCATCCAGATTAATACAATCCAATGACACATGAACAATATCAAGATATGGAACTCCATATTTCCAACAATTCTAATAAGTACTCAGTCTTGCCCTGTAAATTCGTACAAGAGACCAATGCCAAAGGTGAGGGACTTAAAAATAACTAATATTAAGCCTAACTTCCCCATATAAGTATGATGATCCCTCAATAAGTCAGTCCAATCATCTTCAGGGAACTCTACAGTTAGGCACCCCTCCCACAACTTGCAAGTCATGTCAGTAAACTTATTGGATAAGACTGAAGATCATACCCACCAACATCTTTCCATGTCATCAGATAAATCAGGATCAGTGAAGGTGGCAGTGTGAATGGTGTGGATCCTAATACTATTGTTAGGCAGTGGGAGAGAGATCCATAGGTATCTCCAGTATTAGGAGCATGGTAATCTAAATCTCTATACCATTCTAAGAACATCTTTCATTGTCCTCCCATCAAAAAAGCAACTATTGTTGATCAGTCCTGAGTTCCCTCATAGCAACCATTCCAATCCTTGCCCTCCTATCAGTTATTTTCCGTTTCCCCAGGTCGGAGCATAAAGGTGAACCTCTGCCAATAAATCTACCAGTTCAGGTTCCTGTCTCCAAGCATAACTAAATGAATGTAAGACATAATTTCTGTACTTAGTAAATAGATCACAGGGACCAAATGATGAGCCAGTCTCTAGATTCCATGTGGTGTAAGTGGACCCCACCACATGTTGTATCTGCATGTAGGTTTGTGCATGCCAGTCATGACTGCAATTCCCCCAACTCAACATTACAAATCTCTAGATTAATTGTGTTTAACTGTTTACGTGAATGTTTTAGCTGCAGAAGTCCAGGTACATAATTGCACCAAGCAGCTGTCATCATTTCGATTTTTTGCACTCTATCCCATAAGGAGACATGCATCTTAGACCATTTTAAAAACTTTAGTTTCAATTTGTCGATTATAGCCTGTATACTTTCTTGCATCATATTTTTGAAACCCCGATTCAGAAAAAAGGCAGAGGTATCTTAGTGTAGAAGAGGTCTATTCAAAGGGACAATTACTCAGTGATGCTTTTATTGTGCATCTCATCATAGGCAGAGTATCACATTTTGACCAATTCATTTTTTAGGCCAAAAACTGGGAGAAACTGTGAATCTGAGAGATTAGGGCTGGGATGGATTTGGATGGTGATGATAAAGGGACCAAAATATCATCTGCTTGATAAAAAAACACGTTTTGTTCCCTTAATCAGCACATTATGTGGGATGGCAATTGCCGAAGGTTCCAACACAATCAAAAACAGAAAGGCACGAGAGATAATATCCTTGCCGTGTGTCACACTAAATCGAGAAGAATGGGCATATATAATCTCCACAATTCATTGACACCGTGGGGTTGGTGTAAAAGAGTTGGACTTTCCTTATAAAGGAGTCTCCTAGTTCCATGCTTCCCATAGTTATCATCAATAACGGCTGTTCCACCAAACAAATTCCTTTTCAGCATACAATGAGATTGGTACCTTGTCATCCACATCTTGATGGAACTGTCATAGAAGATGAGAGATGGTTCGTAAGTGATTGCACAAAGCAGGGGATCCTTACCGGGCGTTTGTATGACAGAAATCCAAGAGCAGTTGAGTTCCACCGAAAACTTCACTATGTTTGTCACTTCTGTAAACAACTTACATAGCAGAGGCACCATAACAGATCTATTATTTTTTTTTTAATTCTATTGGAAGTCTATCTTCTCCTGACTTCATATTAGTTGCTATACAGACTATCACAAAACCAATCTCTCCCTCCATTATAACCATGTCCAGAGCATTTGCCTAATCTTCCTCAAGTTTAAGGACTGTGTTATCTGACATGAACCTATTCTGTTTTTCCGAGCCATCTTCAGCTGTAAAGTGATTTATACTAGTTATTATTGGCATCCTTAAGGACTGGGATGGTTCTAGCCTCTTTCATCTGTTTTAATTGAGCTGTCAAAAGTTGTCCAGCCTTTCTTCCTGCTCATAAGTTCTATGTTTGAGTCTGAAGAGGGAGTGTTCTACCTTGGAGGTGTATATCTTAGTCAATGCTTATTTGGCTTGTATTAATGGATATAATGTGGGCGGATCTTGGGTCGTATTGAAATCAACATGTAACGTATGCACATGTGATCTAAGGCAATCTGACATCTTTTATTTCGGCATTGCCACATCTCTCATAAAAGACACTCTAAGACTCGCCTTTCCTGCTGCCCATAATGTAGAGACAGAAGGCACGGGGCTGACATTCAAGTCCACGTATTCTTTCAGGACCAATTTCATAAATGCCTTTTCTAGGGGGTCCATATCTTGCCACATTAATTATCCATTGCCCCTGAGGTTTAAAGATAAGGCCTAATTTTAAGGAACGGTCTATTAGATTGTAGGACTAGGCAAGGGACTATGGTTGCGCTATACAGGTGATGTAATAATGCTGTCATGATCATGAAGAAATTGATGTGTGTATGCTGTGTTTATAGGTTGTAAAAGTATACCCCTGTCCTTCAGATGTGTCAGTCTTCAGAGGTCACATAATGCATAGTCCAACAGTATATCACTTACTATTGATCTGTCTTGGCTGTGTCAGGTTTCTGGTCTGCCAAAATAGTTAAGGACCAGATCAAGAGTTATATGCCAATCTCCACCAAGTATAACCTTTGTCTTTCCAAATGAAAGGAACAGTCAGGACATTTTCAGTATGAATTGTTGATTGTTCTGTACTGGAGCATAAATAGAGCCAACAATCAGGGCTGCACCTTATCACAGCAAATACATACAGACCCTTAACATCGACGCATGTGGTAAGAATGGGAAGTGGGAGAGATCTATGTATCAAAATTGTCACTCCTCTGTTCCCTGTGGTCTAAAGGAGTGTGAGGAAGAGTACTTTGAGTTATTTTAGGACACGCATAAACCACCTTCTCACCCAGTCCCTTTTCAGTTTGTGACATTCGTTCTCAGGAAGGTGTGCCTCTTGAAGAAGAGTGATATCTGGATGTTGATCAGTGATCGAACAGCTTGCCAGATCCTTCCACCCATCATTCAGTCAAAAGAGAGTGACAGGGTGGGAAGAGAGATAAACCAATACTTTCAGAAAGTGCTTGTTCCAGGTCATCCTCAGTCTGAGTCATACAAAGCTACATCCTAGCCATTCATTACCTCCTCTCTGAAGATTTGTCTTACTTGACACTTGCATGTTTTGCCTTCAATTGATTGATCACCATAGTTCACTAATTATGAGCAACAAGACACACAGTTACATCCTAACAATTACTTCATTGTCCTATGTATCAAAGGAGGCACAATGTGTGATAAGTCATGCTTTGAGAGGTAATCTCGACTTGTCCCTGGCCATTCTATTATGTGGGTGTTTCTGTGGTGCGTCTCTAGATCAGGCATTGGAGACTTTTTCCAACGGTACACGTTCCTTGTCATCACCTCTTCGTAAGTTCCGATCACTTAAAGATGAGGTTACATTTGATCCGGATAACCCTTTTGTGGACATTGGTTCTGCAAGATTCAGAAAATCGAGAAAAGTCTTTAAACCTTCGGGGATTTGTAAAAAGTCCCTGAGGAAGCCTGCCGTTTCATCCTTCTCTAGTTGTTCCTGAATGCCAAAATGCACAAATTATCTCACTACACCTGTCCTAAAGGTCAATTACGTTTTTAGGAAAGGCCCAAATATACAGGCCACATTCTGGTATTTCCTACATTCCTTTTTCTACATCGTCCAGTCTGTGTTCTGATGACAATATTCGCTATTAGAATGCAACATAATTTTATAGAGATTGCATTTCATGTGTTAATTGGGTCACTGCCTTGTCTTCTGCTCTGATGGACAATCTGCTAACTTTTTTAGTAGAGTATCCATGTTGATAGAGGCAGGCGATTCCTCTCTGGTTTTGTGCACAGAGGATTTATTCAGTAAGTTGTTGGGTGATGGGTTCAGAAAATAACAGCTGTCTGGAGTGTTTAGCTTGAGACATGAATGCAAAAGTCATCCACAAAGGATGCCTCTTTACCACCATTCCTTGATCCATCTGTTAGCTTCATAAATGGCAGTTTAGGAACAAGAGAGTAATGGTCATCACCTTTCATATTGGTCTGAGATAGGTCATGGATAAAGAACAGTATTTCAATTGTGGAGAGGTGGAGAGGTGTGGCTCACTGGTTAGAGGCGGCAGATCCGTAAGCAGAGAATCGGCCAGGGACCAGGGTTCAATTCCCGACGCGGCAGGGTCATGGACCAGGGTCAAAACGGGCTCGATAATTCTCGCCTCGGTACCTACTCTAACCAGGAACACACTCGGCAACTCTGGGCATTAGCTTGCCTCATCTCCACAACGGCCCCCCACATTCGCCGGGGATGCCTGGTTTCACCTTGGAGATACCCTGGAGGGACCATCTCACAGGGATAGCCAGGACGGGTTCCCCAGCGGTCTACAGCGCCAGGACGCCTCAGGGCAGCAGTGCGCTTTACAAGACACATACATTTACATTAGGATGGAGTATCTTTCATGTCTCAGGGACACAAGACCAATTGGGAAACTATTTACATAACTATTTACATAACCAGTAGGCTTGAAACTGTGAGCAGACCCTTTTTCTCACTCAAGATGGCCTGCCCTGGAATACTGTGATAGTCCTCAGCCGGGAAGAGGATAGAGTAGACAAAGAAGGCCCATCTTACCCTTCCTGAATTCCAGCATACTTGGCAGCTTTTGAATTCAAACTTCAGTTAGGGAGTTATTAGGAAGGTGCAGGTGAATCAGTTTTATGGGCTGTGCGATCATGGAGACCACAGCAGGCTGCAACCACTGCCAACAGGTTTTTGTGGCATACCCTACAAAGATGCCCACCGGAGCAATGGGGGGCACACCTCTCTACATGCTGTAGAAAAATGTGCAATGTCTATATGTCCTGGAAGTGGGGATGTAAGTTCGAGCTCCTGTGGGGTTAATCAAATAGTGGACACATAGGACTTTCATCTGGTGCTTCACAGCCAGACAATCTGATACCCCTCACAGTTCACTGGGGCCTCAGGCTTTTCTAGTCTTAACTCGGCTAGTCAGCATGCAAGAAAATAAAATGGTCGGTAGCCCGCAGTCTCTCAGGAGCTCACTCAGAGTGCAACCATGCTCCTCTGAGGTTGACTCCACCCCCTTTAAAACAACATTTTAAAGGTTTCTAGTAATAAATGAAAATATAGTTTTATTTGTATAATCATTTATTGTTGGTATTTTGATACATATTTACATGCATATTATTGCTCACCATTTCAACATAAAGTTTTTAAAAATTTAATGTTTTATCTTTATATTTCTTTGATTTTATATGTATTAATAAAAACTTCAAATAAACTATTTTTCATTTATTTTACAGTATTTGAGATGTATAATTTCATTTTTATATAAGGCACTTTAAAATTTGTTTTTCATATTTGTACGATTTTTACAAATGTTTTTTTTTAGAACATATATATTCATCGGAAAGTATAAACCATCATTATTTTACTTCTTGCTTTATTTTGTGGTCCACCTTAGTGGCTGATTATGATTTAATTCGGAAAGGCTCTGAATAAGATTCAGAATCTCAGAATCCGATTCGGAACCTATGTTTCCGACCGAATTGTACACATTTCCAACCAATTGATTACGATGCCCAGAAACCGTTTGGGCTGTCCGATTCGATTCCAAAAGGCATTGGGACAGCCCGAGTCTTTTGGAACCGAATCGTACAGCTCTATGGACACGGTTTCCGAGTGAGCAATTACGTTGACCTATTCAGACAGTCGTTCTGATTCGGTCTGCCCGACACAAAACGGCTGTCGGAATCTAACTTTGGGGGACCGCAGCAGGCCGCTCTTGAGGCGTCCGGGTGGGACTCGTGGGGTACCCGAGGGACCCCTCTTTACAGCCATGCACAATGTGACAGGCACCATAGGGTGCCCACTACAGGGTAAAAGGCTTTCCCCAACCACCCCTTTTTTCAATGGGAGCCGGTGTTCTTGTTCAGAACACAGCCTCCCATTGAAGTCAATGTGAGTCCGACCGAACGATGTTGGGAAGCATCGTAATCGATCGGTCAGACTTGAAGAACCCAATTTGGTCAAAAACGATTCCGAAACTGATTTGGTCGGAAGAGTTTCCGAACAACATCGTAATCGTCTCTTAGTCTATTTTGGACACCAATGACACTGCAGGTTAATGGTTCCTCGCTGATGTTTTCTGGTAAGGGTAAGTTTATTTTTAATCCGTTTTCTTTAGTTACAATGTCTGGGGAGAGCTGGTAGTTTGTTAGTAAGGTTATATGTTTATCTTAATGAATTTCTTTGGGTATAATTAGTGTGGGGCCCTGTTGTAGTTGTTTGAGGTGAGTGCAGAAGGCCTAATACTGTTTTACTATATATGTGAGTTTATTGTAAGAACGTATGTTAAATTTTAATTTATTTTTAATTGTATATTAATAATTACCTTGGTGTGACTGTTTTGAAGTTTAAAGTTCTGTTTTCTATTACAGATGTTTTTATTGAAGTCAGACTTTTATTTTTGAATGGTGGATGAGTTGATTTTATTAATAAGGAAATATAGTTGGGACATTTTATCCAACTTTTTTTGTTTTTGCAGTTTTCCTGGTGCAGTTATTGTCTATTGAATGCTTTATGGTCTTCAATGGTTTCCCTGCAGTTTATATGGTCATATTGGATGGAATATATTTTTATATGTAATTTTCCATTATTTGGTTTAATTTGTAAGTATTTATTATGGATTTTGTAGTCTTTGGGGTGTCCTATTGTCTACAGAAGACCTCAGCTACAAAAACATGAGGGATTCCATGTTTTATGTTATTTCCTTGCTGGGTAGGATTTAGTAACTGTATTGTGTTTGTTCATATATTGGTATTTTTTATTAAGTATAATCTTATTCTGTTATATTATGTGCTGTTTTTAATCTATGTGTGCTCTAGATTTCTTTAAGTTTGTTTTGTTATTTGGAGGAAGTATCCCTTCTAAATAATAATATGATGTTTTATCATTCTCAAATAATGTTTTTCTTTATTTTCTATTTATTCTGACTTATAAAAACGAATTAATAGTTTGTTATTTATAATATTACATAGATTTTGGTTGTTTACATATTTTACTTATATATTACTTTGATGTATTTTTAGTGCTTTTATATAGTGTAGTGCTTGACCTATTTTTTAAGGCAGAGTAGGCCTATGTTAGTGACTAGTCGCACTTTGCATAAACTAGCATTTTGTGCATTTGGTCAAGTTGTTTAGATATTTTTGGTTTCAGTTAGGGATTGCTCTACTCTTAGGGCCCGATTTATATGTTGGCCGAGATAGAACCTCTATGTTCCCTGCTATTTTCAATCTCCTGGAACTTTTTTAGTAAAGCAGAAATTTTGAGCGACTGAAAATTTGAAAAAGATTCACACATTTTTCGATGACAAAATCCTTGTGATGCTAAGAAAATCTGGCCAAAGCCCTATCTGTAACTACAGAGGTGTATGGCAGATTTATGACTCATTGAATGAAGCAGAATCTAAGATGAATGCCGTAGGGGTAGCTTCTTTTCACTTCTACAGGACATTGAAACTGATTGGGAAACTTAATATGTCCCAGAAGAATTAAGACACTGTAGCGTCACAAATTAATAGTGACATACAGAAATTGATGATAATGTTCCTTCCAAACTAAGTAAAAGAACCATTTAACCCCACCCCCCAGCAAGATGGAATTTCTTTTTTATTTCATCTCACTTAGGTTTTCTTCTTAAAAGTGGGTGGAGTATACAGAAAGTTCAGATGCTGGGGCATAGATCCAAGATGATGATTCACAATTAAGAGACAAGGGTGGTTTGAGGACTTTTGCTTCCAGCATCACATAGGAGTATGGGCCATCTGCCTATTATTACTGGCCAGAATAGAGGGATGAAAGTCTGAAAAACCTTTGAGAGCAGGCCTTACCTTTACACTTTTAGGGACTTTTGTTTGAAATCCCATGGACAACAGGACAAGAGTGTGTAAAACTAGCATTACCATGATGTGGCATAACACACCTATCAAGATAGGGGAAGATCACATGTGGAAATAGTTATTGCTGACACAAGCTACGAGAATGAACTGTCATCCCACTGGCAAACATGTAGGAATCAACAGATGGGTCTATTCAATCTTGGCAAAAGGCAAACAAATAATAAGGAAGCCTGAATCTAAGTTGCAATAGAAAAAAGACAATCACAAATTGAAGGCGTCTGAGAGAAATAATTCTTTACAGGTTGAAAGATAGGAGTGAAAAGCAAGAGGCAAACGAAAGTGAAACATTACAACAATCTGGAGAGAGTATCATGTTTAAGCACATGAATGTGTGTATTTGTATTTTTATTTATGAATTAAATGCAGAGCCCAAGCTCAAAGTGCTGCCTACAGCAACAGATCTAAATTTTTCCATCCTCCTGTTTGTCTACCTTCCTCTCTGGACTGTTACCACACTTTCCTTGAGTCAGAGCTGTGAAGTAGCAGTGAGACAGCATGACTGCTACACAAAAATACGCCCAAATAAAATGAAATACATTTGCAGGATACGGTTCCACTAATCCTAACTGCTTCACTGTAATTATTAGCCTAAGTTTTAAAGGTATCCTAAAGAAATATAAGCAATTTCTTAGCTACACCAGCAGAGTACCCAAGCAATTGTTTATCTTTGAAATATATAATCCATACAGATCAGTGTTTGTGAAAGGGAACGCGTGGCAGTGAGCCACGGGAATCACAGGCTTGCAGAATATTGAACATATTTCCACTGTGCATATGGAGGAGTATCATTTCCGTCCTCGGAAGTGCATGCTCTTTCGTTGAGCTGGAAGTACCATATGTTACGCACTGCGATCTAATCTTATTATTCCAAGTCTGTATTTGCATAATGATCATGTTTTGTAGATTTATGGATTTTATAAATATACTCCCACATAGACAAACCTGCCACTATATTATGATATTTCTTGTCATTTTTTGTTGGATCCTTTTTCCTCCAACCCCAAAAAAATCTTCAAATAATTTAGCTTATAAATATAAAAAGTATAATTTATATTTAAATATTCTAAATATATATGATACATATTTAGGTAAAAAATGCAAATGACAACAGGGTCATGTGGTGGACATAAGAATACCAAAGGAGTGCTTTAAAATTTGCACTGCCTCCCGAAACAAAGAACACTTGAAAGGTTCCTGAGGGGTGTGCAGCAAAAAGCATACCACATCCACAGAACACATAGGCAAAACACTTCCACTTCTATGCCACTTGTATATCGACTATTATACATCTTAGCCTTTAGGTCCTGTTTGCCAGTTAGTCTGAATATGGTGGTGTGTTTACCATGCATGGTCAGTACCATTACTCCAGGAAGTTGGAGACCCTCCAACAACATCAAGAGAAGTAAGAAACCTAGAGGTAACCATGGGTTTAGACTTATCTATCCTTGATACTACGTCAACAAAGTCACAAAGAGCACCTTCTTCACAATTAAGGCACTCTAATGCATCTTCACATACAATGTATACCAACAAATCCAACAAGCAATCCTCACACTCATAATCTCTGCACTTGACTATGCCAGCCAATTTCCTCATATGCAAAATAAAACTAATTCAAAATGCCTTCTGCAAGACTCCTACTCATGCTTCAGCAGTGAGAATGCATGACTCCTGTCCTGCTATTCCTCTACTAGGTACTAATAGCTAGAAGATCAATGTTGTGGTATTGTCCACAGAGTCTCCCAAAGAAAAGGACCATTATTCCCATAAGTTCATTTTAAGCAACACAAACAAAACAGGATACTGCAAGCCAGGCTTGCACCATGGACCCTCATCTCACCCGACTATAAACAATCCATAGGAGGCACTGCTTTCTCAGTCAAGTTGCCAAGCTCCGGAACTTGCACCAGCCAAGATTCAAAGCATTCAGGGACATATACACTTAGGAAGCCAGTTGAGAACATGTCTATTTACAAGACAACTACATCATTGTTGCACAACCGTGGAAGTGAACCGGGAATGATAATTGCACCTCAAAGTACAGTCTCCAGTTTACAGCATGCAGAATTGCAGAATTGGTGTTTGGCATGCTTAGTTCTTTTTCCCTGGTCTTGACCTGACAACATTTATAAAGGGAGAAAAGGTTAGGGTGTAATAATCATCACAAAACGTCTGATACCTGCCCTTCATTTGTAATGAGTGCTTTTGAGAGTTCAGGAACTTAGCCTTCACAAGTACAGCCTGCTAAAAAAACAATTTCTTTCCCTCTAAAACAATATTAACAGCAGTATGCAAGCAGTCAACAGTTATTTTCATGTTCTGACATTTTTCTGGTGCCATAGTGATAAATAAATACAACTTGAAAAATAATTTTAAAAATAATTGTCAGCAAGAACATTTGTGTCTAAGTGTTGACATCTGTATTTGTCATGCAATCCCTATTGAGATTGATATAAAGCCCAGCAAAGGGATGTTAAAATTACAACATGTAAAGCAACATATGTTTATGCCAAGTGTTTGTATCAAACTTAAAATATCTAAAACTTTCTTGAAATTTTAACCATTAATGAATGCCATTTAACCCACAAATAAAAAGTTTCATAATCTCCAAAGCTTCTTTGTTTAAACATTCTCTTCTATCCCAAGAGGATTTGGAGCTATGCATTGTTCAGGAAAATGATCTCTAGCTTGATGCGACCCTCACAGCGGTAGTCAAACGGTGAACGGGGACGGTGCAGCCACGATTTCTGGAATTTAACAGGTGATTCCAGGCTAGAATAGTCTCAGATGCCTTCAAGATTTTCTGGGATTTTCAATACTACTGAAGAAATCATCACATGTTGCCCCTCATTATAATGAGCACGGTTAATTGCTAGATGTGTGGTGACTCCTGTTACTGCTCATATCACTATTAGGAGCCTGGAGGCTAACACTGCACTCCTGCAGGTTCAGGTGAAAAATGCCTGCTAATTATAAGAATTTGGGTAACGCACCAGAATTTTCATCTACACTCCTAATTGTGAGTATTTATTGGACCTGATAAATTCCAATCTACTGGAGTCAGATTTTGTCAGATCCAATAAATATCAGCCCAAACGCAAGATCACTACCACTGTGAGCAGAGGAGTCTGAGCAGAACATCAATTGACCTATTTCTAACTTTCTATTAACAGCTATCATCATGAAAAGAATAATGACCAATATCCTCTATTAGTGTGAACTGCAGAGCCTGCACAACCTCATGGAAGTGAGTCAGTCTGGTTAATATCCACACCATCGCACAGGAACTACAATAATAGACATGTGTTAACAGGTTCATCTCTTGCTGCACTGAACAGACATTGTATTGTCAGTCATTCCAGTGGCCTCACACACAGGTCAAAAGATAGGTGTGGCTTCTCTGCAATTTCACTGTCTTAAACATTATTTCTCGATGCCAGTACATGTATAATTGCTATTATCATTACTAAAAGATTTTTTTTTTATTAATTTTTACAAAATATATATATATCTAAAAATTGTGTACCATACAATAACAAATAGGGCCTTATTATGAGTTTGGCAGTCTTCCAATGGGACCACCACCGCAGTGGTCCCAGGTAGACTGCAAAGCCCATGGTGTGCCACCCGCTAGATTACGACTAGAATCCAGGGCAGGCGGTGTGGTGGTGGTGTCATGACAGCGGTCTGTTAGGCTCATAGGTGACCTCAACAAGTAGATCGCCACCGTGAGAGTGCCTATTGCACGTTCCTGCCACACCGTGCAGGAACGAGGGTGCAATTCCGGGGGGGGGGGGGTACAACATGCACCCCCGGCCCAGGTTCGGCTAGGGCCCATTAGGCCCTCCTTACCTGCATGTCTGCCAGCGGATATGCAGGTTGTAATATGCTTGGCAGAGCTGGCATCAGCACTTCAGGCAATTTGCAGACCACTGCCGCTACAGGATCCTTATTTATTTATTTATTTATTTATATTAAAGGTTTTATATAGCGCTGGCTGGACCCGGGGGTATCAGAGTGAGGATAATACAGACATAATACAGTTGTTCATAACGTACGGTTCATATAGGTTCAGTAAAAGATAACAAGAAGCATAGTACAAATTAGCATTTGTCGCAGCAAAAAGAGATATAAAACATAAGTAGAATGAATACATCTAGTCGACTTATATATAGTAGCCTGAGGTGGAGGGAGGCAAGGTGGTAGTGGGGTGGACGGAGGGCAGGCGTGAGTAGGGGAAGGGAAAAGAAAACATACAAAGGAGTGGGGGGTAGAAGTGAGGTAAGGGAGTGAGAAAGGAATAGGTAAGGAAGGGAAGGCGGGGAGAAAAAAGGAGGGGAATGGGAGAGAGGAGGGAGGAGTAGGGAGAGGAAAGGATTATGGACCCCAGTATTTCTTGAGCAAGTGCAGTTTGAGGTCTTTTTTAAAGCTGATGCAGGAGGGGTTGCAGCGCAGGTCATTGGGGGAGGGCATTCCATATGCAGGGGGCATATCCAGATAAAGAGCGAGATTGTGTGGTTTTCTTTTTTGTCGTGGGTGGGATAAGGAGGAGGGTGTTGGAGCTTCTCAATGGTCGGGCGCATCCTGCTTTGTTCAGTTTATCAGTGAGATATAGTGGGCCTTTTGGTGAAGGGCTTTGTGCATAATCTTGTAGGAGGATCTGCCTTCGATGGGCAGCCATTTAAGGGCCCTGAGGGTTGGGGAGATGTGGTCAAATCGTTTTCAGTCAGTGATTAGCCTGGTCGCTAGGTTAAGCACAGATTTGAGTGGGGTTAGGTGAACTTTTGGGGTTCCGGAGAGGATGGCGTTACCATAGTCAATTCTCAAGAGGACAAGTCATTGGACAACCGATTTATAGTCATCAGCTGGGATGAAGGGTTTGATTTTCTGGAGATGGCGTAGAGTGAAGAGCGCTCCTTTGGCTGAGTTTTTTATGTGGGCCAGGAGGGTAAGGCTATTGTCAATAGTGATGCCAAGTGATGTTACTGAATTTGAGAAGGTGAACGGACAGTTGAGGGCGTTAAGGTCAGAGATCCATGATTGGATAGGAAGAGGGTTGTTTTTTGGAGAGAAGAGAATGATTTCCGTTTTTTTGGGGTTGAGTTTGAGATGGTTGGAGTGGAACCAGGATTACATTTTAGACAGGGTGTTATTAAGGTGTAGAACGTCGGAGTGGGATCTGATCTTATAGTAGAGTTTGGTGTCATCAGCGTGGAGGTGGTAACTGATTCCAGCTTACTTTAGAATGATGGTAAGGGGTTCCATTAAGAGGTTGAAGAGAGGGGGAGAGAATAGAACCCTGGGGGACACCGAGTGAGACTGGTGTGGGGTTAGAAAGGCAGTTGTAGATTTTGATTTGTTGAGTTCTGTGTTGGAGGATGGAGGAGAACCATTCAAGTACTGATCCATTATGGCCAAATTGCACTTTGAGCGCATTGAGTAAGGCGGGGTGGTTAACAGTATCAAATGCAGCAGAGAGGTCAAGGACAATGAGTAGGCAGGTCTCGCCATTATCAAGAGAGTGATGGATGTCGTCAACAATATTTAGTATGGCCGTTTCTATACTGCAGCCTTTTCGGAAGCCGGATTGTAGGGAGTCGAGTAGGTTTAAGGTGTCGATGTGTTTGTCCAGTTGAAGAAGGGCACATTTTTCAAGAGCTTTGGAAAGGAGGGGGAGGTTGGAGATGGGGAGGAGATCATTCAGGTCATTGTGGTCAGCATTGGGATTTTTTTTTAATGGGAGTGATTTGTCCGAGTTGGAGGGATGGAGAGACAAATCCCGAGGTGAGGGAGGAGTTGATGATAGAGGTCCAATAGGGAGCAATGATGTGTTTAAGCTCCTGAACCAGGTTAGCAGGCAAAGGGTCTTTGGTGTGTGAGGACGGTTTGAGTTTGGAGATGATGTTAGAGACTTCAAGTTCCGCAACGGGTTGGAAATTGCACCAGGAGGTGTTGTTTTTTGGTTGAGGGTTAAAATGACTGGTATCTGGAGGGGTCATGGCTGGAAGGAGGAAGGGGAAGTCAGGGGGGTTAATAGGGAGGAAGATTGAGAGATGGAGTCAGCGATATGTAGGGCATAAGGGGGGCACTGAGATGCTAGGAAGGATCTGTCTATAATAGATATTTTTTCTGAGCAGAAGTTTGCAATTTCTTCACATCTGTCAGTTGTGGCTGTCAGGGATAGAGGGACGAAGGAAGTTTGGTTTCAAATTATGTTGAACAGCTCTCTGGGTCTATTTTTTGCAAAATTGAGTTGTGTGCGGAAGAAAGAGGCCTTCTCCATGAAAATGTGTTTCTTGTATGTGGCTCTGGTGGATCTAAGGAGAGCAAAGATCTAAGGGCGGATCTAAGGTGTTCTAAGGATCATGGGATCCCTGATCCCAGCGTAGGCTGTGGTCTCGTTATGTCCCACTGCCAAACTCATAATACAGCGGGTGTACCAGACATGGGGGTGGTGGTCAGACCATTACCATGAGTATGGCGGTCCCAAGACTGCCATACTCATAATAAGCCCGATAGACATTAACATGCACCCCCCTACATGCACCCCCAGGCCCAGATTCAGCCGAGGACCCTGTTAGGGTCTCCTTACCTGCATGTCCGCCACCCTTTTCATGGTGTGGTCCCGCCATGAAAGGGGCTGTGGAAATGCTGGTCGTAATATCCTTGGCATAGCTGGCATCAGCACCGCCAACATATTCAGGCCATATGCAGACCACCACTGCTACAGGATCCTTGATCCTGGCGAAGGTGGCAGTCTCGTTATGTCCCACTGCCACACTCATAATGCAGCGGGTGTACCAGACATGGTGGTAGTGGTCAGACTGTTACCATGAGTACGGCGGTCTCAAGACTGCCATACTCGTAATAAACCCCATAGACATTAATTTAATACATTTGCCAGTGTACAACATTTATAATTAATTTAAGTAACATAAAACACAATTATAAATGACAATACTTATATCATACACATAACACTTCTTAAATAAAAACATTTGGGGGGTTATCATGATGTTGGGCGGAATGACTTTCGCCGACACCGACTCGGTCCTGGAACCGACCGACATGTGGTCGGCCGTCCTTTCCTACAGGTTCCAATGCGACCAAACACAGTTCGGTCGCATGCTCCCTCTTCTCAATGGAAGCTTGTGTTACGGCTGTAAACCGGCCATAACACAAGCTCCCATTGAGGAAAGGGAGGTGCAGTTCATCCCTGCATCCTGTGACAGGCACCTCAAGGTGCCTGCCACAAGGTGCAGGGATCAACAGTGGAGCACCATATGTGCCCCCTCGGCCTCCAACTAGAGGCTGTGCACTAAAGGGGGCCATGCTGGGGGCCCCCAAACGCAGTTTCCGACATTATGATGCAGCCCTAAAGGCTCAGACCACGCTGTATCGTAAACGGCCCCATAATCGATTCAATGTATATTAAAGAATAAAATATCACATAAACATATAGTTCTAAATCAGTCCTTAAAAAACTATTAAAATACATTTTAAATGTATTCACCCACTATCAATAATTTAAAAAATATATCACAAAAATGAGCATTTTAAAATACAAATTAAAACAATGTACTAAATAATAAATTAAAATCAAATAAAAATGCATTGAAAAACTCTAAAGCCAGCCTAGCAATAAAAATTGGGAAAAGTGCATGAGGGTCATATTCACTTATCTATCTACAGTATTTCAAACAGTGCACACATCGGGCGGTCAGATTTACTATTCTATCTTCTAGGGGAAATTGTAAGCATTTGGGGGGAATACAACACACTTAGATACAAATACAAACATTAATAATTATTTCATGAATGTAAATAAATAATGTATACATCCTACACCAGTGGTTCCCAAACTTTTTCAACCTGCTTGATCCTTTGGCCATTGCCCGTGGCTCCCCACTGTTACTATTTTTGGAGGGTGGGGTGGATGTAAGCCTGACCTCTGGAGTACTTGCATTTTTCTCCCGGAAATAATTGGGATGAAGCAGATGAAGGTATTATAATCATATACGCAGGGTGTTTCGTATTACTAAGGCGGCCCCTCTAACAAAATATTCCTAGTTACACTTCTTTGCCCATGCCTTTTTTAGAGTACCCTCTCAAACTTTTTTAGCCCACTTACAGTGCTAGATAACATCCCTATGCATGTAGGCCCCATTGCCAAAGTGTTTCTGTGGTTAAAGAATATTGGCATGCACTTCCATTTCTACCCATGTCATACGTGCCAACACACCTGTCTCAGCGGGATGACTCACAATTTATTAAACCACATACTGCTTTAGTTTTGCTGTCTCCTCCCTAAAATTGCCTCCAAATCAATGCAAGTCAAATACATTTCTCAGATTTTATTTTTTTAAACGTCCCTCTTTCTTTCTTCCAAATGTTGGCATTATGCCGTATATGGTGTTTTACTTCCCTGTGCTCAAGGAGAGGGCAGGCCTGTCTAGAGATGTGTGTGTACTGAAAGAAATGTGTACTGGAAGTACCTATGATTCAAGTACAAATGTCAATACTTAATAGACAGGACAACTGAACTTTCCTGAAAAATTGCATTGGTGTAAAAGGCATTTGGAAAAAAACAAAACTATTTACGTGTCACACAAAATAAATCAGGCATCTTCCGCTTACTTTGGGAGTGTTGGAACGTGGGGATCCAGTGAAATATGGAGGTCATCTCCCTCGACATGCCATTAACTAAGCACTACGTTTACAGCCTTAGACATATCACTTACAAATCATTGACATCACGCGTTTGATGGGCCATGGGAAGGCCCGAGAAATGCCCCATAATAATATGGATAGCGGTGTCTTGCAGACACCGCCACCATATTGATTCCCTTTTCCGCCCAGTCAATATTTAGACTAGCTGAAAAGCGGTGGACGGTCTTCCCGTCTGCCGTGGTGCCCCCTGCCATACTAATATGGCAGGGGGTGAACCAGAGACATATGGCGGGCGGATCCCCACCACCACGCGTCAGCGGTGAGCACTGCCGGCCCGGCGGTGGAGATCCGCACGCCATCCTAATAGACCCCTTGGTGTGCGGCTCCCCTGGCTAGGTTTGACGGCTCCCCAGGGAGCCACAGCACACAGTTTGGGAACCACTGTCCTACACATATAAAAATCTTACCAGTCACAGAATTACATAAAAAGTTTTTTGTTAAATAATAATTAAAATCAACAATATCCCTTAAACCCCAACCTAACATACACACATAACATACACACATAAAAGAAAACTAATAACAGCTGTTATCATATAAACAATTTTTGTTTTTAAATATAATAACTAAAAACATATGCACTCACTCCACAATCTATGACTCATACCAAAAATACACTTAAAATAATAGGAAATAAAAATAATTAATACTAAAAATGTAAACATTAAATAGTAGCAATCATTACTATACACATTAAAACACACAATTCCCACCAATACCCTAATGCAAAACATCCAGCAAAAATAAATAAAACATTAGTTCCAAAAATATACAATCATTTTTATAAATTATAAATATTTGAAGATCCAAATAAAAAAATACTATGTACTAAAATGTAACAATAATGGTACATTAACAAATTATTGTCATATTTATGCTTAAATAATGCCCCAATAAATTGCACAACCTGAAATTAAAATGTAGTAAAAGTTTTAAAACTTTATTAACCATGAAAGCAAATAAATATTAATTTATACACATTTTATTCAAATTAATTAATAAATAATTTAATGCCAGTAGTTTCTTGCTGAAAAGGTTTTGCAGGCCGGAAAAACGTTATTGCTAACAGAATATGTTGTTTTATTTTCTTCCAGGATATAGGATGGGCATAATAGGTGATGGGGTAGGTGTAGTAATTTTTTGTCTTCCACCTAGTCAGGGTTAGAGCTGTTTAAAATCACATGCACCCAGCTAAATGTGAGATCTGTTAATAGCGGAGCAGATTGCAGCACAATAAATCTCACATTTGCTGAGAAGAGGGTTAGGCTAACAATCAATAGATGAGTAGAAAATGTATGGAAAAAAGTTTGCCTAAGTGAAAATAGGGAGGACACACGGGGCTCCAAATGTATTATAACATGGATAAATAGTGCAACTGTCTTCTGGAATTTTCCATCTTGGGAGTAAGGCTGACTTGCAGAGCAGTAATGCCTTGGGTTTCATTCTTTTGTTAGAGAGAACAAAATGTATAGGTAAAAGGTGAGGTCGCAGAAAAACCAAAAGGATGAAATATTAACCATGTATATCATGAAGATTGTTCTTCCGAAAGAGTCAAGCCTCTTGAATGAGAAGAGAGACTTGAGAGAAGGTGAACAGGAAACTCTAAGGATTACCAAAGAGGTGACAGGTTGAGGGGCATTTACTGGCATATTGTTAACTTTAGGCCAACCATCTACCATTTACAGAGAAGTGTAAGCATGTGTCCAGAACGATCGCCCAAACGTTAGAAGAGAAGTTTAGCTAAGCGTCTTATGAGTATTACATTGATCATTTTATCTTTGTTTGTTATATTAAATCACCCATTTCACGTTTCATTCCATTGTGATATGCATCTCTTTTTTCCACGGTAGCCACACATGATAGCCACACACACGTTACGCAGTCATCTTGATCTTCAATGGCAGCTGTGCATGACAGTTCAAGGTGAGGTTTGTGTATCAAACGTGCATCATCCAGTTCCCTTGGAAATGGCAAAGTTAATTTTAGAGGCTATTGTTCATGGGAATGTCCGTTGTTAACCTGAAGGTGGAATAAGTTGTTTTTGCTAGTTTGTCCCCAGGTTAAATTGATTGTATCTTTGATCATTATCTGTCTGTGCATTGTAAATTGAGCACACTAGTCTATTTTGTTATTTACATCATCACACACCATATAATACAATTAATTATATTAAAATTGTCTTTTTGTCCTGTTTCACAGCAGCCACTAAGTAAAATATGCAATGTGTAGGTCATTGCAGTAAATATAATACATGACATAATAATAACACGTTACAATAATTCCATGTACATTGTAAATTAGTAATTAGCTGTTAGAGTGTTGGACACATATGCTTCATGAACATTTTATATAGAGAAAATAATTCAATGATTAAACTGCCTTGATTAACCAGTGGCTTTGATGATCTACCATCTCACCCAAGAGGCTTATGATAAAATAGAGGCTCTATATGGAGCACAGCAGAGCACACACAGAAAGCCAAGGAGAGTCACCCTTTATTAAGGAAAATATCTGGGGTTTATTCAGGTCCCAAGTGGTCCATATGAGTGGCTCTGGAGGAAATTAACAATGCATTAAATAATTCAAACAATAACTATGTCGGGCAGACTACAACCGGTCTACAAGAATGGCAAGGGTTCTAAAAATATATTGCCAGAACGTGCCTCTGACAATTCAGAGGGAGTTGAATTGCTTGGTCTGGTGGCTCAGTGGACTAATGCATCCACTTCAGTGGCCTGTGCTCGACCTCATGGTCACAGGTTCAAATCCTGACGGGTCTACTCAGCCTTTCATTCATCTGAGGTCAATAGAATGAGTACAATTGAGTTGGGTAACAATAACAATCTGTTATTCAGTGCCAAGATACCCTTCTGGGTGAACATGCACTTTACAAATACACATGTTATGTTACTTGCACACCCACCACAAAAGCAGGTTGAATATGAAAGATTGACCAAAATGTAAAACATCCCCCATAACTTACAGACTTCTACCACCATACATTAAGCTCACGCATAGCATTATTTATAAAAATCAGTAAAGTCAGAACAAGTATCTGAATGCCCCAAAACACCTGTACACCTCCAGTGGCACCACCAGAAGGCTTTTAAATGTGGCAGAAGTGTTTCATTAATTAACCAACACATACACACACAAACTGGTTTCACAAAATGGCAACTGGGCACGTCTTGGCAAGGTAGGAAGCATGGAAGACAAAGTGAAAATGTGTGCCAATCTCCAAGCTGCCCCCAGCCCGCTCCTCATCAACAGCAAACACATTCAGAACTGAAACAGGATTGTACAAAATACATCACATTCACATGTATTTAACACTACAAGAAGTGTGTGAGAATTTGGGTTGTTGGTTGACTGGGGTGTGAGCCCTGGTCAAGAAACAACCACAATACCTCACAGGGTAAACCACAAAAAGTCACTAAATTAATCTGTGCTTAACCCTGGGTAGCTTGGCACAAAAAGCAGTCAGGCTCAACTTATAGGAAATGTCTAATATATTTATGCAGCACACAAACAGTAATACAGTGAAAGCAAAATCAAAAAGAAATTGCACACCATTTTAGAAGAATAGTGTGGATTGTAATAAATAATTTGCCACCAAAAGAACAAAGATCCAATCAGTAGAACCAATGCTATGAATTTTTTAAGTTTTTTGTAAAACTAGTACCTAAAAGAACAAAGCACCAACCGTGGACATCTAGTCACCTGAGACCAGGTCAGAGTAAACAAATATGGCCGACCACAGGGGAGCGGATTGGGCACGGTGATGGATGGAATGCTTGAATTAATCTCAGCCACTGGCAATCCCAATCCATTGTTTTTCGCCCACCATGCCACCTCAGTTTGGACTGTAAATAAGCAAAAATAAAGGATTGGGATGAGGAGTCGAGTGATTGTCTTTGCCAGAGATTAATTCAAGCATTCCATCCATCACCTTCTTGTATTTGTATCTGATGCTCTAAGTGCGGCAGGTAGGCTCAAACATGGGTCCTGGGCTCACTTAGCCACTGGAACCAAGATACACCCAGCTGAAGAGTCCATAACAAGGGTGAAACTGATCCTAGGTTTCCATTAAAGGCAGCAAAAAATCTCTGTCTCATCTTTGATGAGACCCTGAGCTTTGACATACATTTCAGTCGTACTACTAGTACTTGTTTTCACATCATAAGGATTCTGAATAAGATTTTTCCTCATATCCAATCGGAACTGCACCAATCAGTCATCATTGCCCTAGTCACCTTGTGAATTGATTATTGTAATGCGCTGTATTTTAACATAAACAGTTCTACCCTGAATAAACTTTGGGCTTTACAGAATGTGGCTGCTCGCCTTCTTTTAAACATCCCCAAGAGGCTCTTGATCAGAGACGGTATCTGATCTCTTCACTGGCTTCCAGTTAGGAAGCAAATCTGCTTCAAGGCTCTGTGTACGGTAGTTTTGGCTTTGCCTGAGAAGGGCCCTAGCCAACTGAATGTATTATTTAATTGGTACACACCTAGCAGGTGTCCCAGATCTGCTCACCTCAAAAAAGGTATGATTCCCAGATTCTGGAAGGAAGAATGGAGAGGGTATACCTTCTTGGTTGCCGCTGCCAAGCTATGGAACACCCTACCCAACCATGTCTCTGTAGCAGACTCCCTTATGTCCTTTAAAAAACATTTGAAAGTCTGGCATTTTTCACTATAGTTTCCTAATCTCTTGGTTGGTCTGATTCTGTTGACTAGTCTGTCTCGCAACAAAGCTTTGGTACTTGTGGATTTTAGTGCACTTTATAAAATTCAAAATCATATTACATCTCGTGTTTCAATTCAGGGAGGACCTGGCCTGGCACATTATGCTGGACTGTTCCCACAGGAACAGGGTCAAGACTGATTTGCATATGGCTGGGTCCAACCTGAAGTGGCATGGTGTGTGAAAAGTGATGGATTTTCATGCGGCCCTGAGCGATTGCCAGTGGCTGAGATTGATTCAAACATTCCATCCAACACCTTGTTCTTTTTGCATTTGATGCCCTAGGAGCTCCAGGTATGCTCTGACCTCGATCCCGGGCTCACTGTGCCACTGAAACCAAGCTATACCTGGCTGAAGAGCCCATAACATAGGCAAAACCAGTCTTGGGTTGCTTGCGTTCCAATTCAGGGAAGTTCAGGCTGGACTGTTCCCATGAGGAACAGCGCCAAGGTTGATTTGCATATGGGTGGGTTCAAAATGAGGTGGCATGGTGTTTGAAAAACGATTGCTTGGAATGCAGCCCCAACCAGTTGCTAGGTGGCTAATATTATTTAAGTGTTCCATCCATCACCTGTTTTTTGCATTTGATGCCCTAATTGTGCCAGGTATGCCCAGATGTGGGTCCCGGGCACCCTGTGTCACTGGAACTAAGCCATACATGGCTTTGTTTCGGTTCAGGCAGGACCTGGCCTGGCAGTTTGGGCCAGACTGTTCTCATGAGGTACAGTGTCAAGACTGATTTGCATATGGCTGGATCCAAACTGAGGTGGTATGGTGGGTGAAAAATGATGGATTGGGATGGGGCCCTGAGTGATTGCCAGTGGCTGTGATTAATTCAATCATTCTATCCCTCGTCCTTGTTGTATTTGCAACTTTCTAAAAGTGGCATTTTCATTGCCAAGTCGAATTGCCAGTTTAAAATTGCATTCAGGCTGCAATGGCAGACCTGGGACATGTTTTAAGGGGCTACTTAAGTGGATGGCACAATAAGTGCTGCAGGCTCACTAATAGAATTTGAGTTACAGGCCCTGGGAAAACGGTATACCACCCTACAAGGAACTTGTTAATAAATTAAATATGCCAATCAGGTGAAAGCCAATTAAACCATGTTTAAGGGAGTGAGCACAAGCACTTTAGCACTGGTTTGCAGTGGTAAAGTGCACAGAGTTCTAAGACCAATGAAAACAAATTTAAGCACAGAAATAGAAGTAAGTAGGCAAAGCGTTTGGGAGTGTCTCTGCAGAGAGGGCCAGGTCCAACATAATGCATCAGTAAGAATATGAAAAATTGACAAAAAATTGTTTTTAGAGCAGAGTAGTACGCCATGCCTGAAAATGTAAAACACCGCAGGATAATCAGTACATCTGAACAAAAGAAAGGTAAATGAGGAAATATATCTCAGGACTCCACCAGCCCAAAATTCCTATCTTACATCAGGTACTCTTGCCCCACTTCCTTTCTGTGAATTTGTGCCTGGCCTGGACCTGCAATCCACATTTCCGAGTCCTGCAACATTAAAACAAACAAATAAAATAAAGAAACCTAAAGAAAAAAGAAAAAAAAGTTATTGATGTTTCTCTCACTTAACCATTAGCCCAAGAAACATAAACATCTCACAAAGAGCTGAGCTTTTTTGATTCTCCTTAGACATGCAACGGATGATGCAGCAGTGTTTGCAGGCAAAGGATGAGTGATTCTTTCCTCCTTGTAGCCAAAAACACAATGAGCATACTTAGCAAAGACAAAAAAAGAGGCGAATGGCGAACAGGAAGACTAAGGGAGATATTCACAAGGATCTATCGCCGAGTTAACGGCACTTTATCGCAGCCAAAGTTGCAATAAACTTATCGCCATAATCACAAGCTGGTGTTAACAGCCCACAGCACCAGTTTACCCGTGATAGCAACAGTAAAAAACATCGCCACAGATGACCCCCGCAACTATCGCTAATGAGATGCAGAGTAGGCGTTCCCATGCAAAAAGCCACGTCAACACAACTCCACAACTTTCACAACAACAAGCCAGAACTGCGATAAGAACACAAAACAGACGATAAGGTGCGTTAGCAGCAGGAAAATAACACCTGCTCTGACCTGGTGCAAAGTCGGACCACAGCCTGCACCACAAAAGGGAGCCCAGCCCACAGCCACATCGGCAGGGCAACAGATGCCACGGAGCCACTGGACATGCGGCCCGGACACCCAAAAGGGCCACAACACCCACCGCCACCACCCCAGGATCCCAACACCCACCCGGAACTCCCCCGGACGACAGACAAAGACAGCGGACCCCAGGAAACGCACCAGCCTCACAGACCCAACACCTGACAATGTCATTGCACACTACAGGCACAAAAGGACAATCATCCTACGCATCCTGACCAACAACGCCCAACAGGCCGACGGCAACAACACAGCGGACAACCAACAACCCACCCCAACAAAGCTTCTGGCTGTGCTGCACCTGGTGTCCCCTGGTACCCCCAACCAACACCCGCCAGAGGCGGAGGAGTCCCACAGCCAGCCACGTCCAAGTCCCTCACACCTGTCCTGGACATCACCATCAGCCTGGTACCCCAGCCCCCATACGTCCAACACAAAGCGCAGAATCCACTGGAGACCAAGCAAGAACCATACCCCATAGCTCGATGCATGCACGTGTTGGGGGCAATCCACAGTACACATGTCATACCTGTGCCCCCTGGTGACACAGCACACAATCACCGCAACAGAAAGCACACGTCTTACATCAATGTGCAGGCAACATCCAAACACCGTGGAACCTCCACCAATGTACCTCCAAATACCCAGCCACTGTGCATGGCCCCTTCATCCTCCGACAGTCCAGCAGCAACCAGCGTTCCCAGGATGGCACTAACGGAAATGCACAGCCCCTTGGCAAGTTCCAAATGAACACCCCACTCACCTCAACTCCACAATCATGCAACTCACAACCCTGGCAATGCACACGTCACAAAATCACAACCAACATGCCCACCCACCAGACACGACAGAACAACTCACAATGGCAACCAGGGCAAGCAGTGAACATGAGCCATCAACGGCATGGCACCTCAGCCACACATTAGCCCAATGTGGGGAGAGGTGGCAACCAGGCATGTGTGAAGGATGCAGGAGAACCATGATTGGGAAAGTACACAATGCCAAGAGTGGCAGAGATGTGCTGGACAGACCGCAGTATGCCAAACACACCCATATCCATGGTGACATACACCTCTGGTGTATGCAGTGTAGTGGACAGTGGGCGTAACCATGTCACCCCAGCCAGTCGGAGAGTTTGTGGAAAAGATGCCTGTTACGTCCCCCTCCAAGTGTGAGTGAAGTGGGATGGCCCGGCGTACGTCAGGCCAGTGTAGAGGTGTGAATAAAAAGCACGTAGCCCTGGGCGTGGTCCTCTTCCGGAAAGCCCCACATTTCTCTCACACGGCGGCGCCTCTCACCATGCCACGAGGCCGACGGCGTCCTCCTGAGCGGAATTGCCTGTGATCCTGTTCCCCATGCCGTAACCCAGCCCACTGGACCCCGAACCCGTCGGCCCCGCCCCTGCACAGCCAGCCACACTGATCACCTTCCGACACCGGCGTGTGTCAAGGAGGGCCCACCATGTGCCGGCGCAAGCTCCAAGCCAGAGGCCCCCGACCTTGACAGCCTCTCAGACTATCACGGCCTCCATGACACAGGCCCACTTTACTCCTTTCTCGTTGACGTACTCTACTGCCGACTCCAGACTACGTCATGGTCAAGTAGGTCACACATTTGGAACTGAGTCTTGATTACACCATGGCAGTGAACATTATTTAAGGCAGAGTTCATGTCACTATACTCCCTTTGATGTGGTGCCACTAAGTTTGTGCATAGCATTACACCCACACGTGTCTGTGGGCCTACGCGGACTACTGCCCTCGGCCAACGCTGCGCAAGAGTAGGTCACAGAATTGGACCTGAACATCGATTATTCAAAGGCAGAATACATATCATCGCACGCAAGGCGAGGTGGTAGAGAATGATGCGTTGCTGTCCGGAGGAAATTGGATCAACGTTATGGAGGTGATCGAACACTACTGAAAACTGCCCTGGTGTCACTAACTCTGTGCATCATGAGCCTTCGGCCTATACTGCGGTCCAGTAAGTCACAGAGTCTTGATTTAGCGATGGCGGAGTTCATATCAGTGTACTGGCATCATCGCCGACTGCATCCCCCCTCAGCACCGGTGGCACTAAGTCTGTTCCCCGACATTCATGGACACTCTCTGGTTGTACATTTGTGACGTCTGAGTCTATGGACTAGGGGCTAGTTTTCATACTCATGTAGCTGATACCGAATTGGTGGTGAAAACGGGGCTGTCACTTTCCACTTCACCATTTGCTGCTTCCGGATAACATCAGACCTCCGCATCATGCCCTGGAGGACACCTTCCTCTGTCCCCCGCAAGACTCTGCCACATTCACCTTCGACATCAATGAGGACCCGCTCACTGCGCGTGGAACTACCTCAGTGCACCGGAGGTCAACGTCCCGTGGCCGGGTGCCTGTGCTGGCCACCGTGCATCCGGGGCCACTAACTCTGTGCTAGTCAGGTCTGGGACCCCTTCTTCTCAGATATTGGATGGCCTCTAAGGCGATTAACTTAGGGTCATCGACACCAGGTGTCTGTGGCCCTGCGCAGTCCGCTGCCTCCTGACTCAACTGCGGTCCACTAGGGCTCACACACCAAATCGAGTCCTGACCGGCCCAGACATCGCATCACCGCAGGAGGCACATGCCACCACTGCTAGGACCACCTCCAACCACTATCTGCCAGAGTCGAAACGGTGGTCCGGACAGACTTACGGAGTTGCTCACACCTGTCGTGGATGCCATCATCAGGCTGATACCCTGCTAGGCACTCCAGGTGCCACTGACTCAGTGCACCGCAAGCCGTCATCCATTACTGATTGAGTTTTGTGTTGTGGAGAGGTTGCGCAGCGATGTCACCTCAAGCAGTGTGGGAGACGTGGGACATTGATGAGGAAGATGATGCAGGTGTAACACACACCACTGCATCTGCATCAGGAATATCTCGAAGGGACACAATCTGAGACTTTTTCTTCACATGGGCGTGCTTAGCTGTAGTGCACAGAAAGTGGGCTGCAACTCATGGACACTTCTGTTTGCTCATTGTGTGCCCTCTGGACCTGCTCAGGCTACCTCCATGATGCTCCGCAGTTGTCCCTGTGATGCTGGTGTTGTCTGTTTACATATTCATTGTGTTAACTGTTGTATTTGTTGCCAGCACCAACTACTCCTTGAGGGCTGGCTTGCACCCACCCCACACACATCCAGCACAGGCATCACTGTACATGTGGCCCTGCCAATAAAGGGGTCGGGCGCACGTGCCCGTAGCCAGTTCAACATAATATCTGTGTGTGTCCCTGTGGTCTTGTCGTATGCATGAGGGCCCAGGGCCCTATGACATTACATTGTGCTGTGTACAGCGGATGCAGACATGTCACCGCAGGCATCGGGTTTGAGCTTGGACATGTAGCTTTGTCATCACCCACTCAATTCGTAAGGGGAGTGGCCTGGGCCGTAGTACGCAGAGCCAATGTGGGTGTGTGACTGATCTGTGCAGGCCCCTGGGCGTGGTTGTGTACTGTGAATGTGCATCTGCATGTGTCTCTATGGCAGTGTGGCTTTCTTTTGTGGGGTGTAGGTGGTCCCTGAAGGGTAATAGACACCAACGTATGTGATCGCCTTCCATGGGATCGGAGCCCACCCACACCTGTTGGGCCACCTCCTTTTGGCGTGCTGACACATGGCATTGGGCTGCCATGTGTGGGTGGGTGAAGTGTTGTGAGCCGGCTGTGCTTGCGGATGCTTCCTGCTGTGTGGTCTGTTGCAGGCTCTGTGTTTTCCTCTAAGTAGCTTCGCTGCCCGGGTCCTGGTGGTAGGTTGCGTGGGATATCCATGGGCTGTTGTAGGACATCGGTGTCGAAGGTGTGGTGGTCCTCTCCTGAATCACAGATGTGTTTTCTTCTGTGCTCTGCTGGAGGTGTTATGAGCCCCTCGGCAATGTGAAGGGGAGATGCATGTTGACATTGTGTTGACATGTATGTTGGCGCATTGTGCTGGTTTACATGCAGACTGTATGACAATGTACATTGTGACTGGGAGGTGCTGGATTCTTCTGCGGGACAGTGTACATTTGGACTTCATGACGGATGTGAGGTCGTACACGTACATTTCCATTTCACAGTTTCCAGCTCTGTCAGATGTAGTAGGCATGTTTCTGTGCATGTACGGAGCCAGTTGTGTCCTTTGTTCTGCGGTGTCGGCTTTGCGCATTGTACCACGTTGTCATCAATGTGGGTGTACTGTTCTTGCTATGTGTGTGTGCTGCAGTGTGCCAAGGGGATCAGGAACATGATCCAGGGTGATTGTGGGTGTGCAGTTGAGGAAATTCGATTTTCGATCTCGCTTGTATTCAGCTACCATTTTTTGTGTTCCACCGCCATTTTGTGTTGCCCTCACTCAGGCAGCACAATGAACGAAGTTTTTCTGCTGATCTTACTGCGACGTGTCAAATAACCTTCTGCCTCTGTTTACGAGACTGATGTCAGGGACTGGCTGAGTCCACTAATCCTCGTCTGGTTTGACTAAACCCTGTCTCAACTGTCTGTCGGTTCACACCATTCTTTCCTGACTTTATCTTATCTTCTGGCCTTCGCTATTCTCTACTTGTATTCTCTCATTTCACAACTGTCCTCCAAAGCATACAAATATGTCCTGCCACCTGCAAGTTGAGTTGTAGACACTACCACTGATTAACTTTTGGGGAGGGGTGACAAAAACAGTTGGAAGAGAGGTTTATTTGGGTTACTTGATATCTTGTTTTCAAACTTTTCTCATTGGTTATATCTTGTTTTTAAACTCTTCTCATTGGATAACCATGTATGCATTGGGAGTGTTCTTGGTGAATCTATGTGCTATAAAAGATTGTGCGCCACGGAGTAAAGTGGCAGTCTCCTAAGAACATACTGAGTGTACTTCTGGGACAACTGTACTTAGCTGCAGCTAATAAACCTGATCTTCTACGCTCAACAGAATGTCCGTGTCTCTGTTCAACAAAGCAGGTGAACTCAGGAGATTAAGGCGTGCCCTGCGCCGCCAGGCCCATAAGGCCCTGGTTCTTCAATTGGTGCCCTCTGTGAGGCGGCTTCAGAGGTAGCGATTTTGCCTGAGGGTCGTGAGGAACCCCGCAAGAAAATTCTGGAGGAATCGCGAACCACGTCAAGCGACCCCTGTATGTCGAACTGGTCCAAAGGTCTTTTTTAGCGTGGTTTCTCCTACCTGACGGCTGCTGACGACTGCTGCCCTGACTGCCGCCTTGCTTTGGCCCCTTTTGGTGATGTATGGCATCGCGAGACGTTAGACGGGCCTCTGTTGGCGTAAGACGACACTTAGTTAAGTATTGGTGGGTAGCTCCCACTATTTTGTTTTGTCTTTATTTGGGTCTTTGATTCGGCTATTGCAAAAGCCGAAGCCGAGGGGTGAGTACAGATTGTGCTGTGTTATTTGATTTAACCCCTTGATGTTTGTGAACAGTCCAGTGAAATAACGATGCCTCATCTGAGTAAGTTTAGAAAGTTTTGTTGTTTTGGTTGTGATAGGGATTCCCGGCTGGAGGACTCTTGTCCAATTCCTCCGGTTGGAACTCCCACTTATGAGCTTTATTCTAAACATGGTGTTGGCCCCATTGCCTTTAATGAGGCATGGATCCGATACACAAAGAACGATGGTGTTCTACAGTGGCCACAGAATGGTAGCTTTGAGCCTGACATATTAGATAATTTGGAAGCAATTTTGTTTAAAAGAAAAGTCCGGCCGGCAATGTTTGACTCTTTCCGCCTCTGGCGTAAGGAAGCCAAACAGAGAGAAATTAAACAGGCAAAACGAGAAAAAAAAACACAAAGTATGACGATTATACAGGCTGCCCAGCAGTTTAAAGATAATGAGATTAATCATGAAATGGAAATTTTAGAGAGACAGCATCGTATGGCGATAGATAAATGCTATCCGGTGCGGCCTATTTCCCCTTCTGATAAAAGTAAGGATCCGGAGGAAGACCCTTTGATGTCTCACCTATTGAGATTGCCTCCACCCTATGTACAAGGTGCTAATGCACCCCCGTTGTTACAACCTGTTCAGTTGCCTGTTGTCCCCCCACCTGTTCCGGTTCTTCCACATTTGCCCCTTCCGGTATTGCCACTCCCACCTCTCGTGCCACCGATTCCTTTGTCTCCATCTCCTGAACCTCAATCTTCTTTGCCTTCGGCTCCCCTTATAACTGCCAGTTCCTCTCCTGTATCGCCTAATACCTTGTCCCCTGTCCTTATGTCTAATTCTCCTACTGTGCGCAAACGAATAACAGATACTGTCTCTGGCTTTTTGTCCCCTTTCTTTGGGACTCTCAACATGTCTCCGGCTTTCTCTCGAAGACAGTCTCGTAGTCACCTTCCAGGGTCCGACGAACGGGTAGTATTGGACTCTCTCGCTCGCAAAAGGATCGAGAAGGGTCCCCAGTATAGTGTGAAAGATATCATGACTACCTTTCATCAGTGGGAGGCGCCCACGCAGAGATATGTATTTAATGTTATGTGTGACACTCTTGCTAAAGAATGGGAGGATATGGATTTGGGTTTACTTCCTCAGGGTTTGTTAGATGTTCAGGCTAATTTCGATAAGGGACTCATTGTGGGTTCTAAGGTTGAGGATACCGTAAGGACACTTGTCACTTTTAGGTCCTTATTTTCCTCACAGACCTTTTTTGATTCCGATCCTGCTGTTGGGCTGACATCCAAACATTATCCCATGAGAGAGGTTCCTCCAGTGTGGAGAGAAGCGGTTGCAATAGCAGGTGCTAATCCAGCTGTTCCCGCGCACTTCCAGCGTATATGGGTACATGTCCCCTGGAAGAGATCTGAAGTTTTGGCTCTTAAACAGTCTCTACCGGATCCCCGTAAAAACCCTGCTGGCTATTATAAGGAATTGTCTCAGACTGTTGATGCCTGTATTATGAATTTAGCCAATATTGACATGTTGATGGGAAATGTAGTCCCACAAGCGTTATGGGCTCGGATTCGTAGAGAGGATCACGCTCAGGAATTGGGTGGTACATGGAATGCGTTAACTGCCTCGGATAGAGCACAAGTGGGTGGTGCTAAGCCTGATGTTTTGATTTCAGCACTCCCTGGTAGGATTATTACTTTCATGAAAACGATGATGCCCGCCTTGTGAGTTAATTGGGATAAATTAGCTGCATGTAAGCAGAAGAAAGATGAGAGTGTCTCTGATTTCTTCACTCGTTTTGAGGAGACGTTTATTGATCACAGTGGTCAGGATATGACTACGGAGGGTGGACAGCGATTATTTGTAGATAAATTTGTATTTAATTTGCTTCCTGAACTGTCACATAAGTTGAAAGACTCCGAGAGTTCATGGGCTGTTTCTTCTTCTGCCCAGATATTGGCTACTGCTCAATATTATGAGAACAGGGATAAAGAGGAGAAAGATAAGCAAGAGAAGAAGACGAAAGAATTAAAAACGAAGGTTCTTCTGCAACAAGCTTATCCTCCTTGTTATACTCAGCGCCAGTTTCAACAGCCTCCACAGTTTCAGAGGGTGTATCAAAAGCCTGAGCCCTTTATTCCGCGACCTTTATTAGGTCCTAACCAATGTGCCTATTGTAGAGAGGAAGGTCATTTTAAGAATAGCTGCCCAGTTTTATTGCAATGTAAGGGAGAACTATCTGCTCCACAAGGCTGTGGTGGTTTCCAGATAATATACAGGGGTAGAGGTCGAGGTGTGATGCCTCAAGAACAGTGTTCCTTACCCCCTCCAAATTCTACGAACTACTTCGATCAGCAGAATACTCAGTCTACACAGTATTACAATGATGATTATCATGTTGAAGGTGAAAATGAAAGCCTTCACGCTAACTAGGACAGCCATAGACAAAGTGAGGGAGTTGTATCGATTCCAGTAAATCAGGATGGGCCTTATGTCAATGTCACTACAATGGGTGTTTCAGAGCCATTTCTTTTAGATACTGGTGCGATGAGAAGTTCTATCATTCACTCTAAACTCCCTGGGGCACCTTTGTCTGGCTTAACAAATGTATCGGTAGGATTTTCTGGCACCCCAGTTCGTAACCCAGGCTCCTGTCCTTTGCCTATTTCAATTGGCCCCATATGATATGGAAGCTCCTCTTCTTTTAACGACTGGTTGCGGCGAGAATCTGTTGGGTTTCGATCTATTGAAAAGAATGCATGCAACGATATATTGTTCTCCTTCTGGTGTGCATCTTACTTTAGGGCAGAAATTGACTTCTTCAATGTATTTGTCTAAAGATCAATTCCCACCTGAATTGCTCTCTCTTCCTGCAACGCTCTGGGCTACGGGTCCAAATTATATTGGTGGTCTTGAGATCCCGCCTTATGTTGTTACTCTCAAGCCCAGTGCTAAATTGCCACGCATTCCTCAATACAGAATTTCCAATGAAGGTGAAAGAGCGCTTTTGGATATCATTTATGATTTGGTTCAGAAGGGTGTGATTGAGGAAACGAGAGGAAATGTATGTAATAGTCCTATTCTTCCTGTTCTTAAACGCACTGATCCTTCTAAGCCTCCTGTTTATCGTTTTGTGATTGATCTTCGGGAGGTCAATAAAATGGTTGTGCCACAGTTTCCTGTTGTTCCAGATATCACTGCCCTGTTAACTATGATACCTGCCTCAGCGGCTTGGTTTTCTGTTATTGATCTGAAAAATGCTTTCTTCAGCATTCCCATTGCCAAAGAGAGTAGGGATATTTTTGGTTTCTCTCTAGGAGGCCGAAGTTTCCGGTTCAAGCGTGCACCCCAAGGCTATTGTGAAAGCCCCTCCATTTATAGTCAAGCTCTGAAATGTCAGCTCGATGTTTTTCCTTTGCCCCCAGGTGCTACTCTTATTCAATATATGGATGATTTGTTGATTGCTGCTGATTCAGAGGATGTCTGCAAGAATGTGACTGTTGCACTGTTACGTCACTTGTCTGATCTTAATCATAAGGTTTCGCCTTCTAAACTACAATATGTCCGTCGTGAGGTTACCTATTTGGGTCATCTCTTATCAAAGGAGGGAAGGCGATTAACCCCAGAACGAATTCAAGCAATTGCGCAAATGTCTGTGCCATCTACATAAAGAAAGGTGCGTGCCTTTCTGGGCATCACTTCTTATTGTAGACAGTGGATTCCGAATTTTTCTTTGTTGGCCAAACCTTTGTTAGCACTCACTTTGAAAGACACACCCCAACCCCTTCCTTGGACTGACGAATGTCAGAAGAGTTTTTCTGATTTACGTACTGCTCTGTGTCCTGCTCCTGTGTTGGGTACTCCAGATTACAGTAAGCCCTTCACGCTCTATGTCCATGAAAGAGAGGGTTGTGCGTTGTCAGTCTTGACACAACAATTTGGAGACAAACAGCGGCCATGTGCCTATTTTTCAGCTACGTTAGACCCAGTAGCCAAGGCATTGCCTAGTTGTCTTAAAGCTACAGCAGCAGCAGCGATTTCTATTCGTCAGTCTGCTGGAGTGGTGCTAGATAATACTCTCGTTGTAATGGTACCACATGCAGTGGATACCTTGCTAAATAGGACGAAAACACAACATCTTACAAGTGCTCGATTGTCTGGATATGAGCTGACGCTCTTGGCTAGTCATGTGCACATCAAACGATGTAATATTTTAAATCCAGCCACACTGTTACCTCTTCCAGAAGAGAAAGATATTCGGAAAAAACATGATTGTTTTCTCCATACTGAGGAGGAGACAAAAGGCAGGATTGATTTGAAAGATCCGCCTTTAGTGGATCCAGATGGGATCCTATGGGTGGATGGGTCTTGTTTCAAACTCCCAAACGGTGAGACAACTTCAGCTTATGCTGTTACCACCTTGTATACAATCGTCGAGACAGCACGCATCAGACATAATTCAGCTCAGGCAGCTGAACTGATAGCTTTGAACAGAGCGTGTGTGTTATCTAAAGGAAAGAGAGTCAATGTGTATACCGACAGCCAGTATGCGTTCGGTGTGGCGCATAGCTTCGGTCGTTTGTGGAAGGAAAGAGGATTCCTTACCTCCCACGGTACTAAAATAGAGCATGGTCAATTGGTAACTGATCTTCTTGAGTCACTTGTTTTGCCTACCCAGATAGCAATTGTGAAATGTAGTGCGCATAAGAGGATTACTGATGATGTTGGTCGCGGGAATGCTTTTGCGGATGAGATAGCGAAAGAAACAGCCAGAGATGCTATGACGCGCATGTATGTTGTGGGCCCTGCAAATTGGGTCAAGGAAAAAGGAATGTGTGAGGATACAATAGAAAGTGTGAGATCGATTCAAGGAGAGGCTACAGAGAAAGAGTTGAGTAAGTGGAAAGAGAGTACAGGAATGTTAGACGCGATGGGATGTTGGATAGAATTGTCAGAACATCAGCGTTGGCTGTTACCAGATGCCTATGTACAGCCTGTAGTTGCTATGGCACATGGTCCAGCCCACATCAGTGCAAAAGGAATATGTAAACTTCTGGCTCCAGTGTGGCTGAACGAAGGGATTCCAAAAGGGAAAAAGAACTGGATCCACGGCGTGCACTGCAAGAAAGTGCCCTTGCCCTTGCCTTTTGATCAGTGGGTTCGTAAGAGTATAGGTGATTCTGAAGGAGAAAAAGTCCCCTGATTCATACCTTTCAGTAGTGCACACCTGGATGGAACTCGATCGGAGAAAGAAGATGACGACATTCTACAAGAAGCCGTACCTTCCCATCTCCGATTAAACACTACAGAGCCACAGACCCTATTTCAAGACCAAACTGTACCAACAAGGACTAGATACAATTTAAGACCTAGATTGGTCAAGGACACATGTGATTTCCATCTCTTCTGCTACATTTATCATCTGTCCAGGTTGCAGGGTCACGGTAGGAGTCTTGGTTTGTGACCTGTATAATGGCTAGGCCCCCAGGACTTGCAGTGTCATAGGACGGCTAATAATCACAGCCAAGTGAGTAAGGAAGATTGCCGTGAGCAACAATTTTAGAGGATGGATGTTAAATTAGGAAAGAAGGATAATAAGGAAGAGATGAGAAAGAAATATTGTAAATTAGTGTACAGTCAATGTGGCATAACACTGTGTGTTCCTATGTTTTCTAGTATCTTATTGGCTTGTATAGGTTGGATTGTTCATGCTATGCAGCACAAATCTGCCCTTACTTCTATTTCCTTGCCTTTTCATTCTACTATCTCCCCACATCAACTATATACGCTTCCCCAACATGAACTAATCAGGAGAACAGAATATTTTAACAATTCATTTGTCCAGTTGTTGCATCAACACCAATTGGTAGTCAACACAACCGACTGTTGGGTGTGTGGACTTATGCCTCATACTACAGATAACGGGATGCCATATTTAGTCCTTCCATTTTCTTATGAAGGTTCCGCTTAGGCCTATTTTGTAATATTTTCAAATGCATATCAGAGCCGATTTAGACGTCCAGTTGGTTCCTATGGTAGTAAGCCAGATTTTAGTCATAATTCTCTGATAAAGGGAATGGTGGCTATGACTAAAATTGTGGAGAATAATAAGGTTCCTGTTGACGAGAGACACACATATACTAATTGGAACGTGACTCGTTACATTACTAGCCTTACAGATAAAACTAAACAGGGAAAATCTCCACCAATTTATACTGTCCCTCATCAAGGTAATTTCTGTTTACAAATGAATGGCCAGACTACTGACACCGGACAAAGAAAATGTTTTGGTTCCCATACATACATCTACACGTCTCATAATTCACTGCCGTTAGTGCCATCCCAGGGCACATATTTTGTCTGCCACGATAGAGCTGACACGTGGCTACCAACGGATTTTTCAGGAACATGCTATATAGCTTTTCTTCTCCCTCCTACATACACTGCTCCTTCAGGCCATCATAGAAACAGATATGGCATAGGGATTATTGATTCTAAAGACACGGCAGGACAAGAGGGAAGTGATTTCCTCAAAGGATTTCTTCCTTTTTGGGGCCCAATGGCCAACAGCAGAAACATGAGACAGCTGGTTCGTGTTGTTGAGACTACCATAGATGTCACTGTCGGAGCCTTGAGTAATCTCACAGCTGAACTTCAGGCGGATCGTCTCATGACTTTGCAGAACCGGATTGCACTAGATGTTATTCTTGCAGATCGTGGTGGAGTCTGTAAATTGATCGGATCTAGCTGTTGTATTTATATACCTGACGACGCCCCTACGGTATACCAAGCCATCTCCAAATTACACATGATCTCCGAATCGATTCATCAAGACGAAGGAGATTGGTCTTTATCAGGATGGTTTTGGGGATTACTATCTAAATGGGGATGGAAAGTATTAACCTTCCTTGGAGTGGCCATCATTTTTTCCTGTTGTCTCTGTATGCAGTGTGGCCCCGCCATCTGCGGTCTTTGTGCCACTCTGTGTGTCCCAAGACCTGAGTCACAGAAAACAAAGAACATTAAAATGATGTTGCAGCAACAGTTTGACGACCTCATGGCTGTCGACATTGATTCAGATTAACGTGAATCTGTGTGTTTTGCCTGAGTTATGGCAAAAGGAGGGTCTGAGGAAATTCGATTTTCGATCTCGCTTGTATTCAGCTACCATTTTTTTGTGTTCCACCGCCATTTTGTGTTGCCCTCACTCAGGCAGCACAATGAACGAAGTTTTTCTGCTGATATTACTGCGACGTGTCAAATAACCTTCTGCCTCTGTTTACGAGACTGATGTCAGGGACTAGCTGAGTCCACTAATCCTCGTCTGGTTTGACTAACCCCTGTCTCAACTGTCTGTCGGTTCACACCATTCTTTCCTGACTTTATCTTATCTTCTGGCCTTCGCTATTCTCTACTTGTATTCTCTCATTTCACAACTGTCCTCCAAAGCATACAAATATGTCCTGCCACCTGCAAGTTGAGTTGTAGACACTACCACTGATTAACTTGTGGGGAGGGGTGACAAAAACAGTTGGAAGAGAGGTTTATTTGGGTTACTTGATATCTTGTTTTCAAACTTTTCTCATTGGTTATATCTTGTTTTCAAACTCTTCTCATTGCATAACCATGTATGCATTGGGAGTGTTCTTGGTGAATCTATGTGCTATAAAAGATTGTGCGCCACGGAGTAAAATGGCAGTCTCCTAAGAACATACTGAGTGTACTTCTGGGACAACTGTACTTAGCTGCAGCTAATAAACCTGATCTTCTACGCTCAACAGAATGTCCTGTGTCTCTGTTCAACAAAGCAGGTGAACTCATGAGATTAAGGCGTGCCCTGCGCCGCCAGGCCCATAAGGCCCTGGTTCTTCACAGTGTGCTACACCTCATTGTGCATGTGTGCCATTGTGCCCATCTTCCCCCGTCCCTCCAGTCCCTGGTCGTTACTCACCCTGTTGATGTTGTGTCAGGTCCTCTCGAGCTGTGTCCGTACACCCTACTACTTGTACCATCTCCACACTAATGACTGTGGCCTCGGTTTCCTCCAGCTCCTCCTGTGACACAGGACTGCCACCTCCTGTCGCCATTGCAGCCTTCCTGTTGGGTGCGGTTTTGTGCCTGGTTTAGGTTGTCACATCATGCCAGCGCCTCTTGGCCTCCTCAATTGGCCTCCTTGGCACTCCGACTGCATTCCAGGTGGTCTGCTTGTGGGTCAGTTGCTGGTAGTGTTCTGTCACCTCCGTGACGCTGATCTGGTTTTGCTGCGGACTGCATCCTGTCTTCCTCTCCCTCTTCTCCTCGACCGTCCCCATCCACGTTGTTCCTTGCTGGTGGTCTGTGGAAGTTGTGGGGTTCGCGTTGGGCTCTGCACTGGGTCAGGGTGCATCCATGTTGCTACGTGCTTTGGCTTGTTTCTGGTGTGTTGTTTCTGTGGTTTTTATGGTGCATTTTCCCGCCAGACGCGTGGGATTTGCAAGCCTGTGGCTGGTTTTCGCTACTTTTTGTACCACGATTGGCTTCATCCCATGAGTTTTTGCGTTTCGCATTCTTGCGCCGTGGCGTTGATTTTTGCGCGGCCATATGACACGTTATCTGGTGACTATGGCATGCTACTGCTGCGTTGTGAATACTTGGTTGGCACAGCATAATTTTCCCGCGGTAGGCTGCGATGTTGAGAGTTGCGTTAAGCTACTCTTGGGATAGTTATCATACGTTCTTGTGAATATACTCCTAAGTTTCTACTCTATGTACAGTCGTCTTACTCTCTATGGCATGTTCTGATTTTTTTTTTTAAATGAACATTTGCATGTTACAGATCATCCAGTGGTGCTTTTGGGGAAAACATCCATTCAAAAGGAAGTCCACTCTATATATAGACGCATGACAAGATAAAGCGACGTGGGCGTCGGTCAAATTACTTCAAGTCTTACCACTTGAGTTGTAAATGAATACAGTTGGCCCACACCTGGTTCTACACAGCTCAGGCAATTCTTTTTGCCTTGCACAAGCTGCCGGATTATACCTAGTTTGGGTAATGGTGGGAGTGCAATTGTGTGTTTTATGTCTTACGCTATATTCCCATGGTATACCAGATCACGCATGGGCCTTAAATGAACACATAGGAAACACAACCTGCAAACAACTTTTAATTTAACACCTGCAGTGAATCAGGAAGGCTCTATAAAATATAATGATCTTAGATTATTGATAGTATAAAGTAAAAAAGATACATTGTTTAAATGGCTGCTGTGTTCAGTGGATATTACAACTCGACCAAGATTTGTTTGCTCAAGATCAGATCATCATTACAGGTGAGTATTGAGAGTTCCATATATACGTGCTCTTGGGGAAAAGTGATTTTCACGTTAGGGCCAGCCAGAAGTAGCACCTGCCAACTATGGCTTACACTCAGGTACCTCTGGCACTGCCCTGGCCTTAAGGGGCATAGAATCAGCACCAGGAACATAAACGGGGGTGAAGAACCCTGTTCATAGAAGCATATAGGACACTGCTGAGGGGCTACGTGTGGGACCTGTGGCCAATATTTTTGTATCTTTGGGGGCGAAAGTGTGCGTTTTGTCCCTTCTGCTCACACTGGCTTATTTTTAATCAACATCCAAGAATTTACCTAACCAGGATCATTAGCCACATCAGAGATTATTTTATACATGAAATAACGTGGTGCAAGGAGGCAGCCCTGTGTTGTGCTGCAATTTACAAGAAGGTTTACAGTATACTTAATCAATCAATCAATCAGGACATTTGTATAGCGCGCTACTCACCAGCGAGGGTCTCAAGGCGCTGGGAGGGGGGTGCCGCTACTGCTCGAAAAGCCAGGTCTTGATGTGCTTCCTGAAGGAGAGATGGTCCTGGGTTAGACGAAGGAGGGTGGGGAGGGAGTTCCACGTCTTGGCCGCCAGGTAGGAGAAAGATCTTCCTCCGGTGGTGGTTCTGCGAATCCGTGATACCATGGCGAGGGCGAGGCTGGCGGAGCGGAGCTGGCGGGTAGGTGTGTAGAATGTGAGGCGGGTATTGAGGTATTCGGGGCCCGCGTTGTGGAGAGCATTCTGTGCGTGGGTGAGGAGTCTGAAGGTGATCCTCTTGTTGACGGGGAGCCAGTGCAGGTCTCTCAGGTGAGCAGAGATGTGGCTGTGTCGGGGAATGTTCAGGATGAGTCGTGCAGCTGCGTTCTGAATGCGCTGGAGTCTTTGCTGTAGTTTGGCGGTGGTCCCAGCGTAGAGGGCGTTCCCGTAGTCTAGTCGGCTGGTGACGAGGGCCTGGGTGACTGTCTTCCTGGTTCCAGTGGGGATCCACCGGAAGATCTTTCGGAGCATGCAGAGGGTGTTGAAGCAGGAAGATGTAACGGCGTTGACTTGCTTAGTCATCGTGAGGGAGGAGTCAAGGATGAAACCCAGGTTGCGTGCGTGGTCCGTGGGCTTGGGGGCGGTGCCCAGAGCAGGGGGCCACCAGGAGTCGTCCCAGGCGGAGGGGGATGGTCCGAGGATCAGGACAGGAGAATCAAAGACCACAGAATAATCTATCAAATAAGTGAAGAGTTTTTTCTGTGAGCTAATGTTTAAATTTCTGTCAGACTTTCATACCTACAAACCTTTCTTTTACAAACCCCTTGTCACATGTGAGTGAAAGAGATCAGAGGTTCTCCTCCGTGTGCAGTTCTGCCTGATGCAAATGCTTCCCAATTCCTGTCACTCACTCACTCACTCATTCACTAACTCCCTCACTCACTCATTCAATCACTCGCTCACTCCAGGTGATGCTGCATATGACTGGGTAAAGATTCTTTCTGGGTTTGTAAAATATGGACCATATCTGGCTAACGATCTGGACTGCAGTAAGAGCAACACCCAAGCGAGAAAATGTAAGGCGAATCACATTCCACCTCTTGTACATCTCCATCCTACGGGTAGACACCATTGTGTTTGTCTCCTGTAAGAGGTCCTATGCTTCCTGTTTCTCGGATGAAATGTTTTTTCGCCTTTAAGTGGCCTTGCTCAGCAACGGAGATTTGTGTCTCAGAGGACCTCACTACAAGTGCCCCGGTAAATATTGTGTTATTTGCACACCCTTGAGTTGCCATTGCAATGCGGTTCCGGTTATTGCTGGGTAAGGGGGAAATGAGCATCACATGTTTTTGAGGAATAACTTTGAGGAATTTGTTTTCCGTGCAGATTGCAGCGTCTTCTCTGCCGAGACTGAGATTTCAGCTAATTTCCATGTGAAACACCACAAGTTGCAATCCTGATGTGGTAACTTCGACAGAAGCATGCAATTGCTGATTGAAACTGTTCATGATTAAATTGGAACAGGGTGTGCGCAACACAATTTTAGCATTACCGGCCATTTAAAAAATACCAGGGCACTCGTATGGGTGTCCAAAATGAGAAGCCACCTTTAAGCCCCCTTTCCTTCCTGCACGCCATGGAAGCAAAGATATTCCTTTGGTATGGGAACCTGGATTTGGAAGCCCCTTTCTTTGGAAATGCATTTAAGATCTTGTTTATTCCTAGGAGCTACTATAAAATGTGAGCCTGTAATGTTTTAACATAACACATGTTTGTAAAGCGCACGATCGTCCTTAGGCCTTTTGACTCTGAAATAATAGATTTTTATTGTTGCCCAAATCAACAGTTCTTAATGTCAGGGCTGGCTCTAGGGCGGTGCGATCGGTGCCACCGCACCGGGAGCTGATTTGGGGTGGGGGCGCCCTGTTTATTGTTTTAAAAGTACCAGATGCCACTTTCCTTGTCCCAGCAATTTTCAAGCATCAATAAAAATGTCACCATAACTCCATAACTGTGGGGATTAATGTTCAGCATGAGTGAGCCTATTAACTGTCGTCAAAGAGCTGTGTGCAAACTGCAAGGAATATATTACACCTACATGTTTTTGTGCCCAGTCTTATCCTAATATTGCAAAAAGGGTTAATTAGGGTAGAAACCAATTCTTATTATTGAAGAAAACCCCTAACAATGGTGTTATAGTTCAAATTCTGTATTTGTGCTTTTCCAGACCAATGACTCTTAAACTATACTGCCTACCAGTATGGATGACATGTGACTCCTACACCTTGTAGGCCTCTGTCTTATGTAACATTTCCGATACACTGATTTACACACTTTTTTTTGTATCTGTGCAACGTATTTGTGATTTAAAGTGTTCTGACACCTTAAACTGGTATGAGTGGCCCTATAAAACTAAATCAATCTAAGAGACTGTGGTTATTGAGACTTGATGGGCAGTGTTCACCATTGTGTTGCTTCAGGGAGCTATAAATACCAGGTATTATTATTAATAAACAATATTAATCAAATCATCGACCTTGAAAGGATGAAGTGTTGGGTCATCCGGGCTAAGTTTCAAACTTGTGAAATGCAGCAGGCAGCAGCATACTCTTAACTCTCTGAGCCATATTCTCATTCGTATCATACCCTATTGCTAATCTGATGCTCCCCTGTGATAATTGAGGGCTCATAACAAGGATGGAGCATGCCCCAAAACAGGGGTGTTGTAGGACTACAAATTCCTGAGGAGGTCTTCTTGCTACTAAGGGGCCGATTCCGATTTTGGCCGGAAGGGCTCTGAACGATGGTCGGAGCCCTTCCGACCGAATCGGAAGGTGTCGGCCGGATTCCTTTCCGACTGAGCCATTCCGATGGGCTCGGTCAGGAAAGCAATCCGACTCGGATTTCCGGATGGCTGGCGACAGGCTCGGAGAGCACGTCCGCTGTCCGGAAATCCCTTAGTGCTCCCCCGGCTACCTCTTTACGACCAGGGAGTACGATGGCAGTTTTTCACTGCCTTTTCGTGACAGTCTTTCTGGCACGAAACGGCAGTCAGAAACTGTCTTTGGGGGTTCCCCAGTAGGGCCCCCATGGGTGTGAGGCTGCCAAATGGCGGCCTGGGGGCATCTATGGTGCCCCTCAGTGGATCCCTGCACCCGGTGGCAGGCTCCTTGGGGTGCCGGCCACATGGTGCTGGGGTGAACTGCACCCCTGCTTGTCACAATGCAAGCATGCATTCTGCTTGGAATGCATGCTCCCATTGTGAAGTATATGAGTGGGTCGCATCGTACTTCCAGGGCCGTAACCGACGACAGCAGGTCAGTCGGTTACGGCTCCTGACCGATGTCGGACGGATCTGAGTCCGTCCGACATCGGAATCGGCCCCTAAATAGAGACTCCTCATATGGGAGACATACTGGTTCTGGTTTTTGTGTCATGTTTGGTGCCATCTGGAATTCTCTAGCTGGAGTCCTCCCTTTTGTCTGATGGTTTCCTGTTTTAAGTGTTCAAAAACCAGTGTTTGATGATTCCACCGGTATTGAGACAAAATATTGAAATTAAAATATAGTCCTGTTAAAATATTAATATCGCGATAGGGAAATATCATCTGCAAGAATATTGTTGTCAAGAAAATCGATTTTGAAGTAAGTAATATAAATGTTAAAAACATCAAAGTCATTATTATCGTTTACAAAAATATTGTTGTTTATAATATCATTTTTTAATTATTGTTGTGTTTTAGTATATATTTTAAAGGATACGATGTAAATGTATTGCATAATTACTGTTTATGTTTTTTAATATAGTTTTTAGTAGTTATTAAATTTTTAGTACCGTAGTGAGCTGTGGGTTTATAGGGGTGCAGGGTGGGAAGTAATTTATTTACAATAAATTAATTCGTTTTTAATTAATATTATTTATTTAATTTGATAATTATGTTAATCGTGCAATACAATTTTCTATTTACATTTTCGGAGCGGGTTGTGACGTTTATAGGTGTACAGGATGGGAAGCAATTTAATTTTAATTAATTAACAATTATTTGTTAATATTATGTTAAGTGTGTAAATATATATTTTTTTTAATTTTAGGTGCCAGTTGTGGGGTTTATAGGGGTACAGGGCGGTAGGTAAAATAATTTGAATTCATTAATAATTAGGCCCTCATAATGATGTTGGTCGGAGTTGCCTCTGACGGACATCATTGCGGATTCGGTACCGACCGACCTCAGTTCGACTGCACATGGTGCGGTAACATACTCCCATTTCTCTATGGGAGCTTGTGCTGCGGCCGTAAACTGTCTGTAGCACAAGCTCCCATAGTGAAATGGGAGAATCTGTTAATTCCTGCACCACGTGGCAGGCACCTCAAAGTGCCTGCAACGTGGTGCAGAGATTAACAGGGGGGCACCTTAGGTGCCCCCTCAGCCTTCAACCAGAGGCCACAGGATGGGGTGCCCTGCTAGGGGCCCCCAAAATCACTTTCCAACAGGCTTTCCATGTCCTATCCAAAACGTTCCCTACTGTTGCACTCAGTCGGTCAATCAAGCTTTATTCGATTTAAATAAATCATAAAAGCACAAAATACATTTCATCATAAAAACATTTAAATAAATATTAGTTTTGCAACCCCCATTTTCATTTAATAATGTTTTAGGTCAAGTCATACACCATACATAGTGCACCAACCTCCCCTAAGCCCTATTTCTTTCTAATCCCAATTGATCCTTTTATAAAGTTTAAAACTGCACAACAAATAGCCATTGAATCACAAAAAAGTAAAAACCTGTAACCTTCTATAAAACAACAGGGCCGTAAAGACTTTATCATTGGAAATAAATATTTAACTTTGACAGACTTACACAAAGGACAAAAAATGGTAAAGTGCAAAGTGATCTGTAATGTAAAATTGTCACAGTGACATAGCTTATTAGACCAAATACATTGCTGTGGAAAAGCCAAAGGAAGTGGACCAAGATAAGACGAAATCTCATCAAATAAAATCTGTGTTGACAATTCATTAGATAAATAAGATAAAAATGGGTACTGCTGCACTCTTTGGAGTGGGAATAGTAAATTCTACCCCTCTGCAATTCAACAATGTACCTACTGTTGCACTTACTGCAGTGGGAATAGTACATTTTACCCCACCGCAATCTAACACTTTCTTTCTGTTGCACAGACTGGAGTGTAATAGCAAAGTTTACCTATCCGCATGTCATTTGAGATGTCATGAGTGATGTCATCAGTGATGTCACTGACCATGTCATGAGTGATGTAATATGTGACGTCATCAGCAGTGCATTGCGGGGGCGCGAGTTATAGTTAGCTGAACTAACTATAACGGGGGAATTTCACAGGTTTTGTATGAATGCAATGTCCAACTAACTATAACTTTACCTAAAACCTATGGTTTTTTCAGTGAATTTCTAAGGTTTTTTAAATGCTCATTTCTAACTATAACGTGCCTGAAACCTATGGTTGGTTCAGTGAATTTCAAAGGTTTTTTAAATGCTAATTTCTAACTATAACATGCCTGAAACTAATGTTTTTTTCATTGAATTTCAAAGGTTTTTCAAATGCTAGTTTCTAACAATGCCTACAGACGTAGGACATGTGAAGAAAGAAGAAAAAAAGCACAGAACGAAGCAAAAGAATGCAGAAAGAAGCAACAGAAGTACGCAAAGACGAAGAAAAGTGCAGGAAGAAGCAAGACATGTGCAGAAAGAACCAACAGAGGAGCAGAATGAGGCCTTGTTCCAAAATCATCCTGTGCCCACAACTTTTTCAGACGGGTACTGGTGGTAACTGACTCTGACTAACCAGGCCTAGAGCCAGTGCTATGCTAAAAGACACTTAGAATACAGTGAAAACACCTACATACACTAGGGAACACTATGCATTGGGGTACCCATGTGATTAGCATGACCTCCTCTGTAAGTCCCTAGTACATAATAGGGCAGGGGGATTAAAACTACCTCTTAAAATGCGCTACGGGGTGCGTTTGCACAGTGGTGAAGGGAGGGGGGGCCTGGGGTGACATGTGTGCAAACACGCCCTGTGGCCATTTTAAATTGGGAGGTTAACTCCCCTTCAATCCTGAAGGTCTCTGGGATCCAACTAGCCAACCAGATCCCTCCAGTAAGTGCCACAGAGCTTTGTTGCAGTTTTTAAGTAGATATATGTAAATATATATTTATGAATATTTATGTGTGTTTAACTTTTTTAAATAAGTTTATTTGTTATATTTTTTTGAAACAATATTAACTCTATTTTATTTTTATAACATTAATGTACTATTTATTATTTTTTGTATTTGATATTTAATATTTAAATGTATATATATTTTAAAAACGATATGTACTACAACGATAATAATGACAACAATTAGATACATTTACAAAATATGTTAGGAGTGATTGTTTTTTTATTTGGGCCGGGGACTTTAATAACAAGAAATGTGACATACTGGAAGGGGAACATTGTGGTTATAGGAACGAATATTATGAAACCTATTCCCATTTCCCACACAATTTGTATGGAGAAACTATTAATGGTGCAATGCACAAATACAACCTAGAATTATTGGAGCAGTCTATGGTAGAGGGCCAGGCACTGGTTCCAACTTATGAAGGCCATATACAGTCCTCGATTATTGATCATATATTGATCTCAGAGATTGGACGAGGGCAAATTGTGAAACTGGAGGAGATAGAAAGTCCCTTATGCGACCATCACCAGCTCTTCTTGACCCTTAGACTTAAAATGACGCCCCTGGAGGGGGCATGTTTAGCTCCTAACATAGCAACGAAAGGAGAGAATGATATTAGCATTAAATGGTAAGGTGTCAATCCAACCTGTTTTTTAGACAAAATAGTGCATGAACGACAACATGACTTTGATATCTGTAAGAAGGAAGATTCTTCTAATTCGCACATCATCAAGTTATTCTGTAACATCACCTCTGCAATTCCAGGAAGCCTTAAAACCAACAATGCACCAAAGCCAACCAGGCCTTAAAAAACGCCTTAAAGGTCAAACCAAGAGACAGCGAACTGATAAAAATCCAAAGGAATTCATACAAACAGACCTTAAATAGAAGATAAAAAGAAATACAAGAGCAGGCATGGGGAAAACTAGTTCAAGCGGCCGATACATGGGACACTTCTCTATTCTGGAAAACAATTAACCACTCCTATTTTAATGATCAATCTGTAGTGAAAATAAAGATCTTGGTACAGTCCTCAGATTGGTTAAAGCACTTTGAACAGATTTGTAATCCAAATGATGAAATTTTATCACTTCCAGTTAAAAAAAAGGGTAAACCCAAAATATGTCACTGGTACCTGGGTATAGGACAGTACATTGCAAAAGTGGACCAAATGAACAATTCGTCAATGACACAAAATACAATCAATAAATAAATAAAGAAGAGATACTAGAGGAAATACGTAGTGTATTTAGTAATCAGTGTTATTGAATCACACCGAATGAGGTAGGTGTTGTTCTCAATCATGGCTATTTATCTTTTGGATATCATTTTGAATCTTGTGGCTTAAGATATGAGCCTTGTTTTTCAATGTGACTAACTGTGTGATTTGCACTATATCTTCTCTACTTACCCTGTTATCCACACTCCAATCACAACACCTACCTCATTACCCATTTCTCCTTCTTTCTCCCTCCTAGGGGCACTACCTTTTGTTATTGTTTAAACAACGTTACAATTTGATGTATGTTCAGTGTGATTAAATAACACTGATTACTAAATAGGACGTCTCTTCTGTCCCCTTGCTTCTGCTTTAATCAAAGCCCTCCCCTCCGCGCTGGCCCACTGCAACACGTCCCGTCTCCAGTCCTCTATTTTAGGGCCTGTTGTGGATTTCCAGTCCATGGCTATTCTCCTCCAATCAAGACCAGGGCCAAATCAAGGAATTTATTCTCCACCTTTCACTTGGGGGAATGGGGGAAACGCCCCAGTAGGTAAACCTCAACATTGAGGGGCAATGTACGTCCCAGGTCATGTGCACCGTGCAGACCACAGTCTCCCCGACTGGCTTTAGCGTTGGGCATGCACACGTCATATGTGGGAAGTCAGCATCTTCCTGGCCACATCTCGGGCAGGGTCTAGTCTCTCCACCATACACTACCTTCAGCTTGTGGGGCGTCATATAAGTCATATGTAAGAAATTAAATTGAGTGTATTTTAGTCTAGTAGTACGAGATATTGTTTTAGGATACGCTAGGGCTCTGGCCGAATTGGGGTCTGTAAGTTCCATCTTCAGCACTATCTCCCAGCAGGCACGTAATCGTGTCAGGGGGCTTCGAGATGCCTCAGATATTGATCCATATAACCATTTAACCAGGTGCCTAGCTGTGCCTAAGTTTAGAATCGAGTGCAAAACTTGGTGAGTCTTGGGTTCCTCACTGCCGCCTCCCCACAGCGCCCGGAAAGTGTGAAGCAATGCTTCATATCAAAGGAACTGTCCTCAAAAGGAACAAGGATGCCATTGTGGTAATAGTCTCCCACAGTAGACATGCCTACCTCAGTCCAGGCCCCCAGTTGATCAGCTGTGAAAATAGAAATTGGGTCTCCATGCAGGAGTCCAGCCAGGGGCAGTACTGGAGAGTATAATGTTTTAGCCACAGCTTTAACCACTCTCCTGTTCCAGCAATGTAGAGCCACCATTAACTTTGGAGAGCCAATCGGGGTACCCACTTTTGGGGTGAGCAAGTTGGCCGAGAGCCATGTTGAACCCGCCACAGTCCCAGCTTTGTGTATGTCCTCTAAACTTATCCCCTCCAACCACTGGGCTACCCATTGTAGCTGGAATGCCCAGAAATAGTGCTCGAAATTCGGGACTCCCAGTCCCCCTTAACGTGTGGGGCATTGCAGGGTCGCCAGGGAGACTCTATGTCTGCCCTCATCCCACACATGGTCCCCAGGAGAGAGTCTAATTGACTGAACCAGCCAGCCGGGATAGTAATCGGTAGGTTAATAAAATAATATAAAAAGCTTGGGAGCATGACCATTTTAGATAGGGAAATCCGAGCAATGATGGGCAGGTGTAGCGTTAGCCAAAAGGGACCGAAGTGTTCTTCCAAGATTGCCCGCTCGAAGGTCTTCTAGTGAGTGGTATATGTATATCCCCCGATATCTAAAAGTGGATTGTGCCCAGCTGAGCTCCACCTGGATATTCGGGAGCCGGAGATGTGAGGGGTCCATCTGGAATATATATGTCTTCTTTTTTCTTAACTTTTAATCTCGACACTTGGTCGAATTTACTCAGCAGGTCTAGGGCCGAGGTGGTTCTCACGTGTACATCCGCCAGGTAAGTTAATAATTCATCCTCATACAATGAAATAATGTGGCTCAGCCCACAGACTGGTATCCCCAACCCATCTCCCACCTGTCAGAACAGCACAGCTAGGGGTTCAACTGCTAATGCAAACATGAGTGGAGACAGGGGACAACCCTGTCTCATCCCCCAGTGAATGCCATATTGTTGGGATATTACTTTACCAGTCCTGACCTGTGCTGTCGCTTCCATGCTCAGCAGTTTCATCCATTTTAGCCAAGCATTCCCCATGACCATGCATTTCATCATTTCCATTAAATAATCCCACCTCACTATGTCAAAGGCCTTTTCAAGGTCCATCGACAATACTGCTGCATGCGGGAGGTTACGAGTACTTGGATGATATAACACTGAGTATAACCTCTGCAGGTTAAGGGATGTATTCCGTGAAGGAATAAATCTGTTCTGGTCAGGGTGTATCAGGGTGGACAAGTGTTGAACAAGCAGAGTGCCATAATCTTACTGAGGATTTTTAAATCTGTATTCAGCATGGAGATTGGATGTAAGTCTCATGGGGTGACCTCCAAGGAAGTGGTGTTGGGGAGGGGGATTTCTGCCGTTTCTGTTATGGAGTCTGGGAGCTGCCCGATTTCCAAGGCTTCCGCATAGAGCGACACCAATCTAGGGACCAGCACTGATCCATAGATAGAATAAAATTGCGCCTGGAGGCCATCCAGCCCTGGTGTCTTCACAGTTGCCATAACTTTAATGGCCGCTCCGATTTCATGTCCCGTCACCAGTCCTCCCAGCGCTTCTCTAAATTGATGGTCCAACTTTCTTAGCAGTAAATCCATCAAGAACTCTCTCTCTGCCATCAGTGGAAGTAAGGGCGGCTCTCAGTACAAGGAGCAATAGTAGTCATAGAATGTTGCATTTATTTCAAATGGGTCGTGCACTGCGTCTCCCTCCCCTACCGTTATCTTAGTGATCTGGGACCCTTGGGATTCTGGTTTTAGCAACCAGGCTAGACCATGCTCGACTTACCCACTTACCCTCTTCTTTTTGTACTTTCATATTGTATTCTCTAAGGTCATGACACTGTAATCGCTCTAGTGCTGCTGCAAGTGATGATTGTGTTTCTCTTAAGCCCCAATGTCTTCGAGCTCTGTGCCCCTCATGTTTCTCAGCCGATGCAGCCTATCCTCTAGATTTTGTATTTCTACCTGTAGCTCCCTCTGGGCTCCCAGCGATTGACTCAGGCAATGTCCCCATATGACAGACTAAAATGCATATGACTCCATCGACCTAGTGGATCTGGTCTTGATTAGGAGCGTATACCCTTCCAAGTGTTATCTCCTGCCCACAGAGGCGGCCCGTTACCAGGAGATAATGGCCTTCCTTATCTATGCGCGTATGTTAGGGTTCGAATGGGATTCCTGCCCTTACCCATAGCAGCGCCCCTCTCGCAAATGCTGAGAATGAGGTGGCAAATTCATGCCCTCTCCACCACCCACACAGTGCATCTACCTCACTTTGGATAAGATGTGTCTCTTGCAACATGGTTACTTGCACTCCACGCCTGCGTAGGTATCTGTGTACATTGTGTCGCTTATTACCCGATCCCAGCCTGCGTGCGTTCCATGTCATAATCTTTAATGAGTGGTGTGGTGCTACCATGTCTGATTGGATAATGCATACCTTCCTATCCCCTCGCACCACTCCCCTCTTCCATTGGAATGTGTAGGACCAGGGCGCACACACATGCAAACCAATTAAAAGCAACAAAAAATTGGTAACTTCCCCCAAGTGTAACTCCCAATCCCAAGAGCATCTTGGCAATGGCCAGTCGCCCAAACTATGAATGAATCATCTGGTCGAATTAGGAAAACTGACCCAGCTGTGAGTCAGTCCCCCAATGGGGGGTGGATGTCAGTCTCTGAAAACTCTGTCCGCTTCCAAGCGCATCCGGCCTGGCCCATATCTCTCTTCTATGCCTCACCCGTTGAATCAGATGAGGATGATGTGTGGGTAAACAGGTGCCACCTTTCTTCCATACTAGTTTACTAAATGATGTCGTCTGCTGTCCCGGAGTAACTACAGGCCTCTGTGCGATGTCTGCTTGAGAAGACTCAGATTCGGATGCTTCGGTACCCTTCATGGAGAGCGAGTCCAGATCTGGGGTGTGTTCCGAGCTCTTTAATAGTGCAGCTACTGCTTGTAGAGCTTCTGCTCTCTCTTTCTCGGTCTGTGAGAGGCTAGGTTTCTTGGTTGGTCCCTTCCTATTTCGGTGCTGAGGTCTCTTCCTCATCTTCCCTCTATTCTTGGATCTAGTTGTAGCCTTCGAAGGTGATGTTCTTGGTTTATAAGCTTCTCTCCAATCCCAAATAGCCGTCGGGCTGTCACAGAAGTGGGTCTTGCCGCCCAGTATGATACGCAGCTTAGCGGGGAACATCAAAGAGTAATGTAGGCCTTCTTCCCTTAGGGCCCTCTTGACCTCAAGGAAAGATGCTCTCCTTTTCTGAACTTCCAAGGTATAATCCGGGAAAATAGACACCCTGCTATTATTGATTGTGTAGGGACCTTAAGTCCTGGCTTTGTAAAGCAGGGTGTCTCTATCCTTATAGTGGAGGAGGCATGCAACCACCGCGCGTGGAGGCCGTCCAGGTGCTAGTGGGCGAGCCTTGCACTCTGTGGGATCATTCAAGTGTATAAAATGTCGAGAGACCTTCCAGAGCAACCACAGTTTTGAGCCAATGTTCAAGATAAGGAACCATACCTTTGGCTTCCACTCCCTCTGGCAGACCCACCACACGTATATTGTTGCATCTGCTGTGACCATCTGCGTCATCAGCTCTACGTTCCAGAGCACTCACCCTGTCCACCAGCTCAGCCACTCGAAGGGAGGTCAACTCCTGGCAGGGTGGAGGTCCACAATGGTCGCCTCTACTTCCATGACCCTGTCTGCCAGTTTATGGTGTTGGGCCCGGAGTAGGCCAAGCCCTACCGACACAGTGCCAATGTTCTGGTGAAGTGTGGTTTTGGTGTCTTCAATGGCTTCCAATGTTTTGGTTAATTTCTTTTGCAGTGAATCTCCAGGAGTTTCCAATCCGAGTTTCTGCGCACCCGGGGTTTCTCCTGCCCCTGCCAGAGTTTCTGTGGTTTTAGCTCTAGTTTTGCCCATTCTCGTGAAGTTTGACATCCAGTAAGGTAGCGCAGCAAGCCTGCTAACACGTCGGGGACCCAAGCGAGAGTCAGGCAGTGGTGGTCCCGGGGGTCTCAATAATGTCAGTTAAGCAATGTGCCTACTGTCGTCGCCTCACCCAGCCTCCTGTGTCCCACTTGGCCGCTGTTGCGGTTATGTGTCTGGGCGTCGACAAGAGTGTACTATAGGTGAGTCACTTATCTTCACTCGTGGAGTGGCCAAGGGTTATTGTGGTAGTTTTCGATGCGAGGCCAGTAGATGGCCTTCTCACACTAAGGGAGCGAGACTGGCCCCTGGCAGGTAATCCTTTAATTATGGTCACAGGCTCTCTATGTCTGGACCCCCCAGTCTCTGCCCGATAGGGGTGCTTTCCTCTGCCTGTATAGGAGGTTCGCCCCACTGTCTTCACCCGGTTCAGGGTGTTCCTATCTAGTGTCCCTGTGCAGGAGTCCCACGTTCACTTTCCAGGAGGAAAATTGGGTTTTTTCCCCCCACCCGCAAGCCTTTTCAAATGCAGGGCTCTGGCTGTTTCTATGTAGCTGACTGCGCCAGTTCAGGGGAGCCTCACCTCTGCACTGGGCCTCGGTTTGCTGGCAGGGTCACTCAGGCCGCCTCCTCACCCGCGCGCGGTCTCGGCCTCCCCCGATCTCTTGCCTGGCCAAAATTCAGGAGAAAGGTGAAGAGAAGTTGTGGTCTTCACTGTAGTGAAATAGATGGTAGGAAGGAAGTGACAATTACAGCAATGTAACACATCATTTATTAATCTAACCCTGGTCTATCCCAATCTCCCCTATACTAACTAGTCTTTCCAGATGGTGAGGTTCCCTAGCCTGAATGTCAAGTTTCTTGGTAGGCTTTCTGTGTAGACTAGATCTTGAATATTCAGTGCCTCTCAAGGGCATGGCAACTGTTTTGTGTGTGGTTTTATTTCTCTGAAACACACTATCTTTTCTGTCTCTGGAACGTGGACTTGACCTCACTGAACTTAGAGTCATAGGGCTTTATTACGAGTCTGGTGGTCCATGGACCGCCAGACACACGTGGGCGGTCCAGATACCTCCGCACCGGCAGTCAGACTGCCATATTATACATTTGGTGGTCAGACCACCATTTGACTACTGCAACTGCCAGGGAACCGCATTTCCTGGTGGTGGCGCGGCGGTCAGGGGCTCAGAATATGCTGGCGATGATGCTGCGACACTGTCATGCATATTTTGAGTTTCCCGACTACCAGCCTTACATGGCGGTCAGCACTGCCATGTAAAAGCTAGCAGCGGGGAAACAAAGGACCCTCTTACCCCATGCAGGTAGGTCCATTCAGGGCGGTACATGTTTTGCACCCCTGTGTGCAAGCACCCTCCAGTTTCAGCAAGGCATGGACTTTACAGTCCATGCCATGCTGGAACGCACTGTGGCAGTCGCACGGCCGGGCAGTGTTAAAGGCTCATTGAGCCTTTTTACTGCACGGCCGTGGGACCGCCACGCTGCCCACCCACAAGACAATGATTTGTATCATATTCTGGCAGGCAAGCAGCGTTCGGGTTTGGAAGTACCGGAGCGGGGCGATGGTGGACCGCCCCGCTACTGCACCACCAAACTCGTAATGAGGCCCAAAGTTACTGTACCAGTGTACCAAAGTCTTCAAGGACACTTGTAAAGCTGAATCAATCTCTCCTTTGCTGGAATTGCTGTTTTATGCTGGTTATTTGCCAACATATCCTTATCTGGCAATAACTTTAGTAGTTGTGTACCAGAAGCTACTTTGCTAATGTCTAAGGTCATGCCATACTTTTGATGATGGCTCTCAAGACTACCACACTGCTGGGTTGCTGTCAATAGTTTTCTGTCTATTGTCCATATCACTAACCTTTCTGCTTTTGATCTTTCCAGGATTGCTGAACCAGATGTGCAGAAACAACATGTGAAGCACTAACTTGGACGAAGTAACACAGAAATGGGAACCAGAAGCATGTGTGAGTCAGTTGTTCATTGCAAAGTAGGTCCGTGGCTTATGGGTGTGGTGTTAGTTGTTTTCTCACAGGATTTGGATCATGGTGCCACCACATCAGACCATTTATCATGATAACTGGTTCAAAAAGCGTAGTCCACATGCAGCAGAGCTCCTGTCCTCATCCCAGTGTTGGTTGTGTTGTTTTGTATTTGGGAATGGGATTCTTAGTGCAAGCCTAACCCATGTGGCATTTGGCCTCAGTCATTACATAACTCTCACAAAACATACATTTTGTTAACACGCTGGAAACTGAACAATCCTGGTATTTATGCTTTTCCAAGGGATCTTGTGAGCCTCTTTGCTTGAATTTCACTTCTAGTGTTCTGCCATTAACCATGTAAGATGTCCTTTGCTATGTTTCCATTCTCATTTTGTGTGGGTTTTCAATTAGGAATCTTCTTGTTGTGCAAGTTTTGTCAGAAAGGATCCAGATGCTCTATATAGAGGGCACCTCCATTCAACAGGGTAATCATTGTTCCAGTATCTGGCACCAGCAACTCATTTGTGAGGTGACATTTTTCCCCCTGTCTTTTCACCCGTCTCTGGTTTTTAAGCGAAGGTGTCATAAAGGTCGTGCAGCAATATTTTGTGACCTCTTGCTTCTGAGGATCAGTCTTCAATTAGTCGCCCTCCTTTTATCATGAAGATTTCAATAAAACTTAAAAGCATACTTTCTTCAAACCAGAAGATTGCCTCTTTGTAAAGGTGGTGCAGTACGGACCTCCCATTTTTTAGTGATCATCCATTGAGGCTTCTATGGCACCCTCCCAAATATTGGTACATAGGTTCTAGATTGAGCTTTCTTTCCAGCTTGTCTGAGATGTTGTCTTTCCTATATTATGACTCCTTGGATTTTCTTTCTTCTGCCTTACTTTATTCTGCTATGATGATAATTGTATCTCCAGTTACTGGTCCAGTAGTTAGCCATTGTTGTGCTATATTACCCTCCTCTTATTCGCCCCAGCTGTAGCTTCCTCAGCTTTTGCTATGATCAGAGGCTTCTATTCCGAGCTATGGTCCCTGGATTCAGTAGCAGTTCTGGTTGCTATTATGTCAGATGACTTCTCAGGACATTTCACTTAAATCTCTGGCAGTAGATCTCAGGTATCACTTCTGGGGTTATTATTGGGATTCTTCTTGAGACAGATATGTATTCCTACACTTGGTTTTCTTGAAAGGGCTCCTTATTATTTGTATTTGTATTTGGACTGGTTAACTCAGACTTCTTTGCTTTGTGTTGATCAAGTAAGTAGTGCCACAAAAAAAGAGGGAAAGGGTGGTCATGAATTTATCACCCAATCGCCCCCATTATTCTGTGCACTATTATGCCTTGTCAGGGTTTTCATGATCCTGCATCCAGATCACCCTTACGTATCCCACGTAGAGTTTGCTTCAGTAATAAACAGATGAGATCTGAAATGCATAGTGGCTCTGAGCATAGGTCACCAAGGTGAGTTATTAACATTGTTCTGTGTGGGTGACTAGACCAGCAAAGAAAGACCTGTCTGTGGGTTAAGGAAGCACCTCATTGGACTATGATACATAAGAGTCGGACTTGGTGTAATGGCGATGACTGCTAAGTAATCAAGTCAATGACCAGTCATCTCTCAATTTATTTAGCACAAATTTTCTCCTCACCGGTAGGATGTGCAACAAGTTTGGGCTGCTTTCTCATCCGGCATGGCGTATATCCATAACACCTAATCCTACCCTGCTCTCGAAAAGGCAAGCACTAACCCTTTTTTTAAATAAGTGTTGCTAATGTCTGCATTTACTGGAAACACGTCATCTGTTTTATGAATGAACCCAAGGAATACTGCAACAAGGTAAACCCAAGTACCAGGTGACAGCTAAATTCACTTCTGGTGTACTTAGCTCTAACGGGAAATTTAACAATGTTAGACCCAATTAATACACAATCCTAATAAGGTGTCTGTTTATTATTGTGTATTTATTTGTACAGCATTGGACTGTGAGACAAAGGCCACTTCATAGAGCTAAATCTTTCAAAAGTAATGAATTCTATTACCAGGAAGTTCTCCCGCCGAGACACCTATCGTCAGTTGTAGGCCGCTCCTGTGAGACCCTCTTATGCATTTCTTGTTGTGATGCAGGTGAGAACCCGTCGTCTTTCCTGAAACCCTGTATTAGGAGGAGGAGGAGTTAAGGAGCCAATCAGCATTACACTTACGTTTTTTAAAATGTGTCGGCCTAAATATTTTTTTGAAGCTTTCATACATGGATACGATTATAAAGTGTTTTCCTCCACTGTGTTCCTTATGCTTCATGCTTATACTAAGTTCCCATGGGTTTACGTTTACTTTGAAAAGCTTTATGTTATGACCGAATTTGCATTTTGACATAATATGCAAATAAAACAATCGCTTGCACGGAAATTGAGCTAAAATCGTGAACATAAAAAATAAAAGATGTAAGTCACAGTGTCAATGGCTCTTTAAAGATACACGAAACTGTGAAGAACATTTGATGACAACGGAACGGAATCCCAGTTGCTCTGCTTTCTGCAATTTTTACATGTCAAAGCATCAAGCACTCCTACCTAGAATAACATATAAATAAAGAGCATTCTATAAAAATGTGAGATAAAGGGTGGACATAGAGATAAAATAGATCTGATTTCCTTTGAAAATAAAAGATGTCAATCAGCAATGACAAGCAACACTGATAAGCAGAATAACTTGTAATCAACGAGTGCGCCCGACACGATATTGTGCGAGACAATACGGTGAATAATTAGATACAATATGAGGCCTCGCATGTTAAGGGGTTATTATTTTACACTTGGATTATAACTGCCAGCAATACGGCTCTTCCCTGAATATCTTGTTGGCTTCTGTCAGACGGAAGTAATATACAAATTATGCAAATCCACATTATTTGATGTAAAAATCATGGACCAGTCATTAATGTTTATGCATTAAGAAAGGGCATCTTCTCCTGGAAGAAATAACACAGAGAGCCTCTCATAAGTAAACATTTCCAAAGAGACAAAGGGCTGATCCCTGCAGCACAATATATTATCATATTTCCACATAATTAGTTTGTTTTCCACTTGAAATCAGAAAACGATTCGACATTGCATCCTCTGCCCCAGGATGGCACATACAGTAGGCTGCTTCTCAAGCGGAGGTTCAGATGCTGAATAATTAGTAGGAATTAATGTGCTGAAATTAAAGTTTGAAATATTAGAGAACTCATGAATAGTGTATAGGACAATCAAGAAAATGAAACTAGAAACAGACTTTGAGCAGACAGACAATGGCAGATGACTCTTGGCAATCTGTTTTTTAATCACCGAGTTCCTAGCCAGAGGGGTGGATGTGATTGGTGGCTTATGGATCGCTGTAAACTCTGAATACAATAACAAGTAATCTGGCCCCTTGTTTCAACTTAGTGTAAAAAACGAATGCTATTTCTTAATTTGAAATATATCTATGAAGAAATGCAGTATTATTTTCATCAGGGGGAGAATAGTTGTACACAGTGTCACTTTTCATGGAATGTTTAGGAGCTCATATATATATTTATTTATTTATTTATTTTAGTGTTTTATAGCGCGCGAACATGACCCCTGAGGGTATCAGAGCGCTTTACACGGTTTACAGAAGTGAACAAACGAAAGGCTTAGAAGTACAGAAGTATGCAAAACGATTGGAGAGGGGCGTGGGTGCTAGACCCATAGGGGAAAAAGAGGGACACAAGTGTATGGCTACAATTACAGTTAGAATCCGTAAAAAAAAAAAACACAGTTTCTTGGTGGAGTGAATTGGTGATCTGAGGAGAAGGCGATAGTCTTTGATTAGTCAGGCACACTGTGGTGGTTGAAGGCAGAACTTAGACGAGGAATTATAATTAATTTTAGTTAGTGTTAACAAAATGCGCCTGGTTCACAAAACAATTTGAGCACCAAAGTTCAATTTAGCTGTGCAAATAGTTATATTTACTGGTGAAACTTCACCTTTGCAATTCCCCAGTATAGTGTAGTATTATGTGTACTGAATATGTTACCATGTGCTGGAACTCGGCATTCATGGGTGGAAATGCCCCGGAAGATTTGATCATAACCACAAATAAATGTGTCTATGGGTATTCCCAAACGTTTTTACAACCCATCCCCCTGTGAAAGACAGCAATAGATCTGTTTAGATGGTCGAAATAGGTAGAGAAAACCCACAACATTGATGTGGGTGCAGGGAAAATGTAGGTTTAAAGAAAAATTACAATTGCATTAATGCAAATTAATTTTTCTATGCAGTTTTACCCTATGCATAATTACAGTTGTGCAAATAGATTTCCATGTAAGTAAATAGGAATTTGCAAAGGACGTACATGAGTTCTCCTGGAAATCGTGACTGCCACAGCTGGTCATGTTGGGCAACAGGCATATCGCAGAGTAGCTGGATGCATGCAGGACAGTTTTGGTTCCAGTGTGACAGCCACCTTCACTTCAAATTCCAGTATTTCTTTGAATTGTAAGTCATGTTGTGTTTTACATAATGCACCCCCATACCATTCAGGTGGGTATGGATAGGACACAGGGCCTGGCGATCTGGGGAGTGGTTGTCCCCTTCTGCCAGTAGGCATTCCTGCGCTGCATTGCCTGTAATCAGAAGATAGATGGGGCTGGACCAGCCCACATACTCTGCATTAAGCCTGAACAGACAGTCATAGCACTTAAAACCCTTATGCAACCACATTTGGGGCTCTTCACAAAGATAACTTACACTTGTCAGTAATTTACAAGTGTGTTTACTCTTACACTTTTAAGTAATTGTACTGCTTTTAACCATTCACAAAATACGATTTTAAAGTTACTCAAAAGTGTGGACTTACACATCTCCCACCCTGAAAAAAGGGTATGGAGCCAATCTTCTGAGTGTAAGTTGCTACTGCCAAAAAAGAAATGGTAGTAAGTTCAGCACCACACATGGCCAAACACTGAAGCTGCAACAACCTCTCATAGAAAATAATGAGGTAGGAATTTTAAATAAAACCCCTTAGGAAATAATGTTAAATGAATTTAAAATATTGAAAATAGTTAAAATTGTAAATAAATACAAACACAATTCACTGTTATAATACAAAAACAAAACGTTCATTATTACATGATAAATTATTTTAACAATTTAGAAGTTAAAACAACATTACATTTTAATAAATATAATTCAACTATTTTGTAATTAATTGTATATTATTAGTAATGCCTTATAGAAAATGAGATCAAACAAACAATGGTGACTAGGGGACCCGTTTGCTGCACAATCACGTGTTGCTAATAATGCCAAGGGATACTAGAAAGGTACACTTGCCCACCTCAAGAAATGGTTCGCCACCAATCGGAACCACAAATAGTTAACATCAATCACAAAGATCTGAGAGGCAACCAGACCAACTTTTAGTGAGGTAATGGCAAAGTTGCCAAACATAGACAAACAAGACAAGCAAGAATCTTTAGATATTTGATCCTTTATTTCATATTCTTTGTAGAATTTGGATACAGCCAACGCGTTTCGCCTGTATACGGGCTTCTTCAGGGCATCTAAGCAAGCAGGCTTTCAATTTAATCAGTGTTCCTAGTGCAGTATCATTTAGACTAATCCAAAGCAATTGGGCAGTTGCTATGACGCCTTAATGGGGGATCCGGACACAGTTTACGTGGGCAATGATAACTACAGCTCTTTAATTACACTTATATGTGACACATTTTAATTGCACAGCTCTTTACTGAAGATTCTCACCGTCCACGATTTTGGGTCTTACCCGTGCGGAGGAAATCAAGCCGCATAGCTTTGAATTTGTCTAAATGATACTGCAGTAGGAATACTGATTAAATTGAAGGAGTCTGCTTGCTTAGATGCCCTGAAGAAGCTGTATCCAAATTATACAAAGAATATGAAAAAAAGGATCAAATATCTAAAGATAGTTGCTTGTCTTCTTTGTCTATGTTTGGCAACTTTGGCATCACATCTCTAAAAGTTAGTCTGGTTGCCTCTCAGATCTTTGTGATTGGCATTAAAAAACATGTTCTTTGTGTACTTCAGGTAGGAATTCTATATTTTAATTTAAAGATCAGAAAATAAATGTTATATATTTAATTAAATTAACTATTTTATGCAAAATTAAGTTGATACTGCTGCTATATTTGTAATCACATTATTATTTATCATAAAAATATTTCTTCAAACTTTTTGGGAGTTTAACAAACTTTTTATTTTTCACTATACTTTACTTTATGGAGATCTCCACCCTGATTGTGGAGTCTCTCTATGGTAAAATATAGGGAGAAGTGGAAATGTTTATTGAACTCCAAACAATTAGTAAAAATATTTTTACGTTAATTATTCATGTGAATTAATGTTATATATTTCTTTTAAATGTAAAAAAAGACAAAAATGCCACCACACTACTAACTTGATTTTAAATTATATTTCTAATTAATTTAAATATATTAAATTGAATGCAAATATGTTTTCTGAAAGTTACATTTACATTTAAAAATACATTTTCAACTAAAGTATAAAGCACTACAAATTGTTATTATTAATTAACAAAAGTGGTCTATATAAATAATTCAAAGTAATTTATTATTTTTCGATAAAAAGTATATTTGCATTAATGTTTAAATTAAAAAAGGTTAATAAAATATTGTATAACTAAATAATTAAAATGTTTTCTTTTGAGGTATTTTTTAACATTTAATTATATTTATTTATATTTTTAAATATTTTAAATTAATTTAACATTATTTCCTTAGGGGTGTTATTTGAAATCCCTGCCTCTATTATTTTCTTTGGGAGGGCATTGCAGTACCAGTGTTTGGACATGTGTGGTGCTGGATTTGCTCCAACTGTGAGCTTGAGTAACTTACTATTGTTTTGGGTGCTTTTTTGACAGTAGTAACTTCAGAAGTGCATTTTATAAATAGCAAAGGGCGTACTTTTTGTAGTTGTGGGTTCATATCCCTCTTAAGCCCCCCAAAAACCCTCCTTCCTCCTCTGTAAACCCCTCCCATTTAGTAGTAAGTGTGCGCCTTTTTTCCAATCAATCCCTCTGGTCAAACCCACATTTACTACTAAGGACCAATTACAATGTAATTCGGAAAGGGTCCGAATGGTATTCGGTATTGCAGAATCCAATTCGGAACCCTTGTTTCCGAACGAATCGTACACATTTCCCAATGACTGATTACGATGCCCAGAAACCGTTCGGGCAGTCCGAATAGGTTCCGAAAGACATTCGGACATCCCAAGACTTTCAGAGCCGAATAGTACAGCTCTATGGACATGGTTTCTGAACGAGCGATTACGATGCTGGATTCGGAGAGACGTTCTGATTCGGTCTGCCCGACACGAAACAGCAATCTGTCTTTGGGGGCCCGTTGTGGGTCCCCCTACACCTGGAGGCATCCGATTGGACCCCGTAGAGGTACCCAAGGGACCACTCTTCCCAACCATGCACAATGTGGCAGGCACCAGGGGGTGCCTGCCAGAGGATGCAAAGTTTTCCCCAACCACCCCTTTTTTCAATGGGAGCCTGTGTTCTCCTTTGGAACACAGGTTCCCATTGAAGTCAATGCGAGTCCGACCGAACGATGTTGGGAAGCATGTTAATCGGTCATTCGGACTTGCAGGACCCAGTTTGTACGGAAACTATTCTGAGACCGATTTGTTCGTAACAGTTTCTGAACTACATCGTAATCGGCCCCTAAGCAGTAAACATATGTGTGAGGTTCTCTCCATAGAATACATAGGATAGTGATTCACACTTGTAGATTTGTGAATAGCATTTTGTAGTACTTTAGTAGTACTATTGTAGGAATACTAAACATACTGCAAAAATACAATTTGTGACTCGGCCTTGCTGCTTTGAAGCACGGTCACTGTTTCATCAGGGTGGACAGCACAACATATAGAATGAACCAGGCTCTTCGCTTCCAGTGGTGGGCCTAGGTTAACCCATCACAGCATTTTCAACCCTCATGCTTTGCAAGCGGCCAGGCTCGGCTCCATATTTCATGTGATATTTCCTCACACGTCCCGATATCCATGCCTGCAGCCTGCAGTGCCACCAGGGTGGACGGCACCTGCTGGTACTTCTTCAGGCAGGACCCTGCCAAGGTCTGTTTGAGCAAAGTTTGGCTCTAATTCCTTGCCTGGTGCAGAGCAGTGTGGAGCACCAGCCCAGCAGTGTGAGTGTGAGTGAGCTTGAGGCAAGAATACTAAATCATGGGCACTTAATCCCCAGCACATGGTAATATAAAACATCGGATTTTATATTATGAAAAATGTCCCAGGATTCTGAGATGTGTGATAAATAGTGCCCTCCAGTTTTCTTCCCCTACCCGATTTTCGCCAGCTGAAATCTGGCACAATTTGTATGGGGGAAAACGACATCTTTTCAAGTTTTAGCATTTCGGAAAGTGGGAAATCACGCAGTATCACTGCACTAGCCCGTGTGTGGATGTGCAGATCTCAGAATTATGCGGCAATACTGCACCGGGTAAATACCGGTATTGCTCGAGTGTGATATTACCACAGTGGCACTTATAATGACCCCATAAGGCATATTAGTTCATGTGAGAGTCATATAGTTATCTTTGTTAAACACGCAGTGACAAAATAACAACATTTGCAAAATGCGTGCATTGAAATATAAAGCAATAGAATTTGTTTTAGTTGAAAGCGTTGTTTTTTTTATTTTAATTTGTTCTTCGCTCTCTTAAATTTGCATAAAGCGTGCTTAATCAGATGCGCGCAGGATCTGCCTTTGAAACTCGCCCACAAGAGCTGGCACCATCGCCAGCCTTGAGAAGGAAATAGTGGACGGGGTCCAGTACATTGGCACCGGACCAGTCTTCAGAATACCATGAAACAATCTGAGGCGGGATTCACAGCCAGCTGGTATCACTGCTGGGCAGTGAAAGTGTCACAATATTGGTGACTTTCAAAAATTTGTCAAAAAACATTGCCACGATGCGACGCCTGAGCAGATTGCAAATGTGATTATTACACAAAAGTAGGCTTCGTATCCTCGCGACCTGTGTGTTTTTTTCAGCATTGGCTTTTTCTTCTTACACTGCCTTGCAAAATATGTCCACATTTCTGCGCCCAGGAATCCTCGTGAATACATTAAAGTTACAGAAGCATATAAATAGGCAGCGGTTCATTAGGCACCAGACTTTGGCAGTCTTCAGTGGAACATGAGCACGTACTCCGTAGAGTTCACTAATGTTTATGAGTGTATGCAACTTACACGAGCTGTACATTTTGCATAATTAAGAAATACTTGTTGACAGAAACAAATTGTACATGGATGCATTGCTCATTTACTCTAATTGGTGCTGTGTATGTCGCTCAACAGAAACAGCGAAATGTACACGTTTCATCTAGCGCCTGGTGTAAAGTAACTAACCTCTACTAGCGGTTTGAACCACTGTTTGCGAATAGTCAGGTTAATACGTGTCCTTCGCATGTTTTCTAACTTTGGGTTTTCACATTTTAAAAAATGGGGCATTAGTGCTTTCAAGGGGGAAACCGCCCCCAGCAATCATCCAGGTTCAATGTCAAGAGGAAACTGGTGCTAAAGTGAGCACCAGAGAGAAAAGCACATCCATTGTGTTTAGTAGCAGTTAGCACTAGCAGGGAAGTCCAAAGTCCAAACAAACCTTTATTCGCAAACAGCCACAAAAAAACATAAACAGAAGAAATAAAAAGAAATTCATTAAGAAAATGCATAATGCAAATCACATAGGTAAACAGTGTAAAAACACAGAGCTCCGTGAATATTATACACGCTGTACATGTGGATTAATTAAAAAAACATACCACACCTTTTTATCACTGAGATAGCGTGCTATCAGCAACGCTTATCTCAAAAGCGATAAAATTCCAAGCGCTAACTGCCAAATGTGAGATTATCGCCGGAAAGCCAGCGATAATCTCACAAAGTTTGGCGATAGCTTGATGATAGGGCAGGGCAGACTTAGCCATGATATCCACCTTACATTGGATATCACGGCTAAGTCAAACCAAAAGCAGGCGTAAGAAAAGTAGCGATAACCAAGGTTATCGCTACTTTTCTTGTCGCTCTGCAGGTTAGCGTGAGGCTAGATAATAGGAGAAATGTTGTTTAGCGACATTTCTCCCGTTATCTTTGGGTGGAACGCCCACTTTGCATCTCATTAGAGATGCGAAGATGGGCGTTGGGGGAAAGGGCGAAAATGCAAGGATTCACGCAATAGCGTGACCTTGCGGATAAGGCGATAAAATTATCGCCACTTTTCGTCCGATTTCTGATATGTTGTCAACCGTGATTTTCGTAAAACAGGAACCAGAAAATCATGCCTACGTTCTTTATATAAGGGGCAGAACAATATAAAACGGGCTGAACTTTGTTTAGCAACACTATTACAATGGAATAAAGGTAAATCATTCAACCATACACATGGCATGGGAAAGGTGACCTTAATATGCATTAAACTGTCTAAAATATGTCAAGTAACATCGGTGGGAGGGGTTCAGAAACCAAGTTAGATAAAGTTCCATCCTATTTCAGGTTGACACCAACACATATCTATCAAATGAAACCAGAGACTGGGCCCTCCGCAACCTCAAATCTGTACTGTGGTTATAGAAACATTTCTTAATGACCTTTTTATTTCAATGGTTGTCATATGAGGGTACCTAAACATTTCAGCTAATCCTGTGGCCTCAAGTGTATACTAACCATGGGATCCGTGCGCCCCCTTCCCCCTCCCAGCTAGCACTGGCGGGGAAGTTGTAACCAGTCTGTGTGAAAATACTGTGCAAGAGTGCAGACTGTGGAAAAGAGAGGAACTCTACACTAGGGATTGGCCCGTTATTGGCATCTATGCAAGACTTCACCCACATAATAAAACTATGCAAATCGCAGACCAACAACAAGTACGATGCCCCATCCTAGAGACCTTAAGTTCTATACATGACTGGAGAGAAATGTGTTATACAACCTGTTGCATTTATGTTCTATTGCAAACTGTTATCAAAAAGAGAAAAATAATTTTTGTTTTGTAGGGATACATATTGATATGTACGAGCGCTGTCTACTGATGTTAAACACAAAAGTAAAAGTGGAAGCGGGGCCAGAAAACCCCTGTACAGTTATGTAACTCCTGAACGGATGTGTACTATATAAAATGTGAAAAAAAATAAACAAATTTAAATAAAAAAATAATAAAACGATGCAAATAGATATGATTAAGTGCTATACATATTCAGGGAGATGTGCTTTTCTTCAAGCATTCACCATGTCCGTTGAACAAAATGGTTCTGAGATTTGTGTGTCTGTGTGTGTGCACTTTTGTGCGTATGTGTAAATATATATATTCACAGATACACACACACATATATAGACACATGCATATTTATATGAACCATTTATTATATATATGCACATTTACATATGTCTATATAAACATTGAGTTATGTAAATATACATTTAGATATATATTTTCCATTTAAATAACCCCACACGAACTGTACAATTGTGAAAGATGGATTTAGGATAAAGTTTAACTCAAAAAGGCTCCAGTACTTTTCTGGTCTGTGAAGAATGAGCGAAGTTTCTCTGACCTTAACTCTCCCAAATCAAGATGATCTGATGTGATAAGCAGCAAACTTTGATGTGTAGCTATGTTAATCAGTCCCGAAATGTCAAATTTGCATATATTTCAAGCGACCCAACCATATTTACCTTAGAGCTAAGTTTCATATTTTTCTGACAATTGCAGCATTGCGCGAGTGACTCATTTCGCATATCTCGGCGGCCCGTGTCACATGGATTCACCGCGGACTTGTTTGAAAGCATCAAAAAGACAAACACCGCTGTCTGAAATTAACGAGCGGACTAATCCGATTTGACAATATGTTGAGTTTGATAGGGTCACCAGCTACTGATGCTGCGAGGACAAATAGTGCCTTGAAGCTTTAATACAATTGAATATTTAAGCAGTTCATTATGCAAATTTGCCCTCTACCTGTCAGTAATGACTAAAAGCAAGGAGTTGGAATGATGTCCGTGTCTTGTGCAGTGGCTGGCCTCTGCTCTGTTGCTGGGTAGTTCCGTGTGTTTGTTATGTGGCAGCGGCTGGCTTTCACCATGGTTTACCTTTCCGGTCAATGTATGCAGGAAGGATTTATGTCTGATGGAAAGAAGAAGCAGGTTGGTGCTGAAGGGGGTAGACATAAGACGAAAAGTAAATAGGTGAGGGATGCTTGCAAATCACACTACTGGGGCATTGGGTGCCCTGCTCCTACAGAAAGAATCCTAGATTGAGTCAGGCTATGGAAATCAGGCGTAGCATCCTTTAGGCCCTGATGATGAGTTGACTCGGTGTTCTTGCACCTGGATTTACAGGGTGGGGGAACAACAGGTCTGATGTTATCCTCTGGAAAAGCCACCCAGTGAAATCAATGAAGGGCCACGAAGGGACATCAGGCACAAACAAAGGCTTACCCCACTTGAGCCCCTTCTATTATTGTTATTTTAGTTTTATATAGCGCCACCCGAATAACTAACTGAGGCTTTCACCGAGTGGTAGAACGAGCGACTGTTATTTTATACACTATTTAGTTAGGGCGCTGTGTGGTGCTTCTTTTTATCCCTTTTTATTCGTGCCTAATTTGTATTTGTTTTTAAACTCTGCAAGTGCACCTTAACATTTGTTGTTCTATAGCGTTTCACTTACCCGCACCATAAAATCAATCTGCACACGCTATTTTAGCGTGATAATCCTCTGCTTCTTACAGTGCCGCCATCTTGGGTGTGTAACTCTTTTCCATTGTGCCACTACTCGCCGCCATTTTGCGAGGCGCTCTAGCGGTTGGGAATCTTTGCTGAGCACCTATATAAAACCACCCGATGCAAGCGCGCAGCCTAACTGACTGAGGCTTTCACCGAGTGGTAGAGGCAAGCCCGTCTGCGCCCGTCCGCGTCCCGGACGCTCCCAGCGCCAGCAACGCTACTCGCCAGTTAGAAAGAATGACATACAGCAGAGCACAATTATTATATCTAAATCCATCAAAGGGTCATAAGTCAGTTAGTGCTGATCTCTCTTGTGGCCTAATTAATAGCCGCTCGCTTGTCAAGCACTCTACTGAAGTGGTTAGCTTACTGGAAGATATGGAACTGGATGCACTTTTCGTAACTGAAACTTGGGCTACTACGGAATCTGCCGTTAGCCTGAATGGGGCTTGTCCCAGCGGATATAAAATCCTTCACAAGCCTTGCAGTTCGGGCAGAGGGGGGGGAGTGGGTCTGATCTTTAAGGATACTTTGGACTTTAGACCATGTCAGATTGACGAGGTTGGGGGCATAGAAATTTTGGGCTTCTCGCTTCAGGCCCCTAGCGGAAATCTACTCACGGGGATGCTCTGTTACAGACCACCGGGCGCGACCACACAATTCCATCTTCTCGCCGAAACCATCACCAATCTAAAACTTACCCATACCAACATGGTTATCCTTGGTGACTTTAATCTCAGTGAAGACGGAGGCCTCTGTAGTCAGCTGAGAGACCTCCTGTACACGTGCTCCACCTTAAACCTCTGTCAATTGGTGTCCAGCCCTACCCACCAGAAGGGACGTATTCTGGATCTGGTTTTCGCCAATCCAGCAACAACAAAAGTCTCTAATATAATGCCCTTGAACTGGACTGATCATCGTCTTGTCCTCCTAAGTATGGTGTTGCCCTGCCATAGGAATCTGCCTAGCCAGCGGCACTTCCACAGGATGGACAGAGAATGGGCCAAATTGGCAAGGATTGATTCTATAACTACATCCTTTGATGTCAATCTCTTCTCCTCCAATAAGTCCGTGGAGGATAACTATAGGTCCTTCACGGAACATATCACTAAGCTTTTAGACCAGTGTATCCCTATAAAACCTTTAAAGAGGGCAAGGAAAAGATCAGCGCCCTGGTACAATGAGAAACGACATCATCTCAGACTCTCTCGCAGACAAGCAGAGAGGAAATGGAGAAGAAATTACTCTGAAGAAGATAAAAAAGACCTTAGACTAGTTCAACTGCAATATAAAACTCTCATTCTGAGATCTAAGGCAGATTTTTACACCAACTCTATTACTCAGGCTTCCAACGGGTCCAAGGCCCTCTTTAAGATCGTCCGGGATCTCTCCAACCCAGACTGCCTGAATAACAGAGTCGCCCCCTCGCAAACTCTGTGTAGCGAAATCGCCTCCTTTTTTCAGGAGAAGATTTCCAACATTGTGAAGAATCTGCAGGACAACACCCAGAACAGTCCGGAGGAAATAACCAGCCTGGCTGACGGAGATCAAGAACCAACTGCTGTCCTAGACAGTTTTCAACCTCTCTCTCATGAAGTCTTCGACATCCTGTCTGAAAGCGTGTCGTCTGGTTCTCCTTTAGATCCTCTTCCTCATAAGATGTGGAAACTGTATGGACGTAACACCTTTCCCTGGTTAAGGATGATCTGCAATCAATCTTTGCTGGCTGGATCGGTACCCGTCTGCTGGAAACTAGCAGTGGTAACCCCACTGATAAAAAAGCCGAACCTGGACCCTTTGGTGCCAGCTAACTTTAGGCCCATTTTCCTCCTGCCTTACCCGGTGAAAATACTGGAAAAGCATGTGAGTAAGACTCTATCTCAGTTTCTGGAGGAGAATTCTTTGCTAAACAGGGACCAGTTCGGTTTCCATCCTGGCCACGGAACCGAAACAGCGTTAACCACCTTGCTGGACCACCTTCGAATGCGTGCCGACAACGGGAATGCCATGATCTTGGTGCTTCTTGATATGTCGGCAGCCTTCGATACGGTGAGCCATCCAGTCCTGTTAGAGAGGCTGAGACAGTTAGGCATAAAGGGTGGAGCGCTGCAATGGTTTCATTCCTACCTAGAAGACAGACAGCAGGTTGTCACCCTGCCACCGTTCTCCTCTAGCAGGTCTCCAGTTGCGTACGGGGTGCCGCAGGGGTCCGCTATTAGCCCCATCCTTTTTAACATCTACCTGCCGCCCCTGTTCCCATTAATTAAATCTTTTGGAGTCAGCTTGGTGAACTACGCTGACGATACGCAACTGGCCTTCTCTTTAGAAGGGGATGATGCACTATCCATGGACCGCTTCCATCAGTGCATGAACCAGACTACGAACTGGCTCAGAAGGAACTCTCTTCAGTTTAATAGCGGTAAAACTGAGGTGGTCCTCTGTTCGCCTTTCAGGATCCCCAAATACCTCCCTCCCGATTTCTGTCTCACACCGGAGGAAGGACCCCTCACACCAGTCAGGAAGGTTTGCAATCTTGGGGTGATCATCGATGACAACCTTCAGATGGTGTCCCAGGCCAGTAAGACTGCCAATGTCTGCTTTGCCTTGCTGCGGGTACTTCGGAACACTCTTCCTCTGCTCCCTTGGGAGTCGCGAGCCACGGTGGTACGCAGCACGGTATTAAGCAGACTTGATTACTGCAACTCCCTCTATTTAGGGGCTCCGCAGTATATCTTCCAAGGTCTGCTGAGGATTCAGTCAGCCGCAGCCAAGCTAGTGCTCGATAGGCGACGTCGCTCTACGTCGGCCAGAGCACTAAGGGACCTACACTGGCTCCCCGTGAGGGAAAGAGTCGTCTTTAAGTCTTTATGCATAACTTTCAGAGCATTACATGGACTAGGCCCAGCCCCTCTACAGGACAAGTTTGCTCGCTATTTACCAGGCAGGCAACTTCGCTCCTCTTCAGCTGGTCACTTGGTGATTCCGAGATTCAAGCGTTCTAGGGTAGGCGGAAGATCCTTTAGCATAGTAGCATCCGGCTTGTGGAACAAGCTCCCCGTGAACTTGCGACAGTGTAACTCCCTACTTGAATTCCGTAAGGGTCTTAAGACCTGGTTATATCCTACAGCCTAAACCTGGCAGGCTCTCTTACCGACTCTCCCTCTGTCACCATTTGATGCTGTCTTTAAGTCAAAAGCGCCAAGATGCCCGTAGGGCGATAGTTGCGCTATAAAAGCTCCACATCAATCAATCAATCAATGTAGTGGAGCACTTTACAGGTGTGCCGGTTAAATTACACAAGGTGAGTTCACTTTTTAGTCATTGAGATTAAGTACTTTGCCGAGAACCAAATGATGTTGAGTAAAAGCCCAGTCTCGAACCTTGTTTCCCAGTTAACTTCTATGTGTGTTGCTTAATGCAGCACACATTGAAGTTGCAAAACAGCTTTTTTTAAAAAAAAAAAATGATTGTTTAAGTGCAGGAAGGAGGCCTTCCTGCACATGAACAATCATAGCCAATTTGCTGTTTCTTTGTGTGCGGCACAAGGCAGCACAAACGGAAACAGCAAACACGAGGAGAAATAAAGCATTTCTCCTCGTTTTGCGTGTTTAAGACCAGGTTTCCCCTGGTCTTAATTTTGGCGCTGCCTCCTATTTATGCTGTCCTTGTAAATAGGAGGCAAAGTCAAAATCAATGGGTGTTGCGGTGGAACGTCTGCAACACCCATTGCCCTCCCCTTTCACGCTAAATACAGCTTGAAAGGAGGCCTTATTTACAAGGCAGCGTTGTCATGTTAAGTGGCTTGACGCTGCCTTGTAAATAAGGCAAAGTTCTTATCGCCATAAAGCGTCACTAAAGATGACGTTGTGGTGGTGATAGGGGCTTGTAAATATGCCCCAGCATGTCTTCCACATACTTTGACAGATTGTGAACTCAAAGGTCTTTCTGCTCTGAAGTGACACCGAGCATCATCGTAGCAACTGCAAAAGAGACTACTTGACTCTGATAAGTGTGATTCTTTGTGTTGACCGGTGCTCCCGTTGGTTACTGGGGGATGGAGATTTGGTATTACATATAAGACACAAAGGGGCATATTTACATAGAAAGTGGCGGAGCGTGTAGTTAAGCTTGTGAATATGGTGCAGCCCTGCGTTTCCCCCTGCGCTGGTGATAACTTCTTCTGCCTAGCGCCAACACAATCACCCTGCAACCTTGCACCATAGTGTAAGGGTGCCTGTGTTGAGTGGAAGATTGTTTATCTGCAGGAAGGTCCCCCTTCCTGCAAATACACATTCTTGAAATGTCATTTTGTAGCTTGCAAAAATTGTCACACAGCATTTTTAAAAAATGGTTGTTTATGTAAAGGAAGAGGACCTTCCTACTCATAAACATTCATAGGAAATTTGCTGTTTCTATGTGTGCGGCACATGGCAGCACACATGGAAACAGCAAAAACGAGGAGAAATAAAGCATTTCTCCTTGTTTCGCCTATTTAAGACCAGGTTTTCCCTGGTCTTAATTTTGGCGTTGCCTCCTGTTTATGCTGCCCTTGTAAATAGGAGACAGTGTCAAAATCAATGGGTGTTGCGGTGGAATGCCCACCACAACACCCATTGCCTGCCCCTTTCACGCTAAATACAGCGTGAAAGGGGGCCTTATTTACAAGGCAGCGTTAAGTTACGTTAAGTGGCTTAACGCTACCTTTTAAATAAGGCAAAGTTCCTATCACCATCATAATGTCACTAGAAGTGACGTTGTCGTGGCGATAGGGGCTTGTAAATATGCCCCAAAGAGCATTATTACTGTAATTCTTTTTAGATTTTCTGTAATAGGGAGACCACAAGGCTTCCATCCTAGAAGTAGCCGGGACAGGCTAAATAAAGAAACTACACCAGGGTTAAAAAAAACCTTCATGTCCCGATAAACACTTTTGGGAATTGTAATAAAGGTGGAGCATTAATAATTAAACATGCATTAGCCAGGCGTATAAGTACCAAATCCTCCATATGATAAACCACAAAAATGTTATAGAGATGAAAAAACAGGAGCAAATAAACTGAAATATAAACATGTCAAAAAACATATTCTAAATGACGAGGTGCCAAGAATGCTAAATATTGATTTATGTGAACTCCCAGATTAATTCAGCTTAACCAGTATCTTGGTATGAAGTTCATGATGGCTTCACCCTCTTCTAGGACTTGTAAATGTTAAATGTTCTTATAGAGCACTCACATGCCCAAATGGGTGTTTTTGAGCTAGCTGAGTGAACAGATGCAGGAATAAGTCAAAGAGGGAGGTTAGTATGTTGAAAAAAGCCATGTTTTTAACTCCTTCCTAAAGGCCAAAAGATTAGACGTGGCTTTACTGTGTAAAGGAAGGGCATTCCATGCTTTAGATGCTCCGGGCACAAAACTTCTACCTCACCAATTTGCATATCTGAATCTGTGCAGGGCCTGACTGGGAACACAAAGCGTCCCTGGCACGTGAGTCTGGGCAGCTGCAGGGGGGGTGGGAGATGCACATGGAAAACAAAGATGAAAGATATTAGCCAGCTTGGTTCCAATAATTTCAGCCGCTAAGTTGGCAACAGAGGGGGGACCTGGATCATCTGGTGAGCCTGATTTGGAGGTCTTAAGCAGATGATAACTTCGTTGGTGGCAGGCGGGGAGAAGAAGCTAAATGTAGTGCTAGAGTCAATTGGCTCAGGAAGAAACTTGTTGGCCTCAGGGACACAGGTAAGTGAGGAGAAGTTGTTGAAAACATCCTCTACCTTAAGGAGGAAAGTGTTAGCCACTGAGCTGCAGAAGGATTGGCTGCAGCCTTTAGGTAGAGGCTCAGTAGCAGAAGTAGACTGTAGAAAACAATTCCTTAGATGAATTAGCTGCAGACTCTATCTTTCTGGTAAAGTATAAAGATTTTGCTTTATTGATCAACACCTTATAACTAGACGGTGGATCTTATATTTGTCCTTTTCACTGCTGCAGTAATTTGACACCAACCTCTTTCTTGCCTCCTACAGGGCTGTTTCAAGGTCCTGAACTCCACAATAAACCAAGGGGCAGTTGTATGATGCCTCTTGAATGGAACCTGTTTCGCAGCGGCCAAGGCGAAGGAGGTGGCTTCAAGCCGATGTGTATAATTTTCAACTGCTGAATCAGCATCATAGGATGAACCTGGTAAAGTTTCAGTGGGCAATTAAGAGAGCTCATCGGCTTGAATCCTGTGCCAAGCACAAGAGAGGGTCTAAGAAGGAGTGTCTGGGGGAACCTGACAAAATTGTCTATAAAAGATATTTAAAAATACGGCACTGTGATCGGACCAAGGAAGGGGAAGCATACTTACATTTCCCAAAAAAGGATTGTTGAAAAAATACTTGAGCTAGGATTTAGGTCCAATTTCTTTAATGCATAATTGTGCAAACTGGAAGTAGTGAAAGATACTGAAGCAAAATCACAAATTTACAAATAACAGGGTGTGCTTTGGACCTGGTTGAAAATGATGACCACCCGAGTGACAGCTTCGGAGGACATCTCAAACCAAAATGTTAGCTACAGTTCCAGAAAGCTGTCTTGTAGAGCAGAGGAGAGGAGGAACAACAGGAAAAAAGGAAAGATAAATTCCCATCAATGCAGGCATAAGCAGCTGTAAGAACAAAGTTTGCACAGAAAACATTGTTAAGGAGGTGTAAGTCATTGTCAGGGAAAGGGCAAATGTTAGGAGAAACACAGGAGCACACCAACATCTGTAGAATTCATGATACTTGACACCTCGGTGGAAGGCACCTCCAATGAAGTGCATGCAGATGTTGGAGATAACAGTAGAGTCACTCAGTACAAACAACGTCACCCATGGATTCAGGCCCATTTCAGGCAATGTGGAGAACATGTCAGAGCCAGTGACCGTTCTGTGTGGGGCACAGCGCAATTAATTATTGACCCAGAGGCACAGACAACACCACCTAGTGGGCAGAATATAGGGCTTCAGGAAATCTATAGACAGAGTGGGCATTGCTACAACAGTGTTCTCAAGGTGCACAGTAAGTGCTCATGTGGGTATTGTCTGTTACAGTGCAGAAGTGATTTGGCCCATTGTCCAAGTGATGAGTGCACTGGTAGAGATACCGGCAATGAATGTGGTTTTAGGAACAGCAGTGCTTGTAACAGTGAGTGTGGAGGTCTCAGCAGGTCCTCTGTGGTAGAGAAGAATCGTATGCCGCGCTGTTGAGGGAAATAAGGATGAAGCAGGAGCGACACCTGAAAGGGCCGTAGTGGACGGAATATAAAGTGACAGTGAAATGGGCTCAACCATCTACATTGTATACATAACTGATTTGTTCTACTTTGTCTTGTACTCTCAGCATTGTGCATTATGAAGTGCTGGCTGGATCTGGACACTGCTACATGAATTAGTGAAGTCACAGCCTGTGAACAAATAGAAAGAATAGTGTACATGGTTTTTTTTATGTATCATGTAAACTACTTAACTCGAAAGTAGTTGTCAGTCACAGGTGTTATGTGTGCCCCACTCTCTGCAGCTGTTGGTGCATCCAGACAGGTCTCATTGTCACCAGAATCTCAGTTGAATGGTCTGATTTCTAAAACCTCTCTGGTGACAATATTGTGCAACATTGCATACATGGCTTTGATTTTGCGATATGTTTCTGAGGCGTACAGCAGTCTACCACTACTTTTATGTATGCAGCACAATCTGCCTTTTAGTATTCCAAATGTGTGTTCCATGTTAGAGTGAGTTGGTTTGTGTGACCTGTTGTACTTCCATGTGTCAGTGGATTTAGGATGTGTGTCATAATAGATAGTTGAATGGCATAAGTGCTCTAACCTACTTCAGGGATATAACAGTTTTCAAAGGTGGTGGGCAAGGATTGACTGACAAGCTGGGTGTACAGTGGGTGCTACTTACCTAACAACTACCATCTCCTATCTCAAGTTGGTCGTGAAAAGATACAGAGACAAAACATTCACAGGTCACGTGTATTCCCAGGATTCTGTCCATGATAAGACACCTGCATTGCAGACCACTTGCATGTTGAAGGAGTAAAAGCACTTCCTATTCCTGTACATGTTTTTGCCTTGTGATGGTAGACAAATCAAGATGTGTTTCCCATCCACGCAGCCAAAGATGTGGGAACACTGTAGAACTGCAGTTTGTTGTCCTGCAATTCGCCTGGAGTGTTTGGAGCAGATTGTGGGTATGGATTCAGGACAGCACACCATTCAAGACAGTGCAGCATTGTTCTCAAATGCTCATACTTCAAGGTCCTGATACATAAAATCATTCCAGCCCTCGTGCTTCCCGGTGCAGTCCAGGAAACCTTTCTACTCTGCCAGGACTAAATATTGTAAATCAATATGGAGATCATATCATAGAAAGTTTAAAAGAAGTACATCTGGTGATTAGTGGTAATTTTCGCTGGTTGTAGATATGGCCTGGAAAAAAAGAAAATACTTGTCAGGAAGATTGGTAGTGGGGTCAACTATACTACCACCAGCAATATCCATTTCAGGAACAAATTGCCTTTTTGTTTTTAATTTGTCACTTAAAATAAGCTGAAGATCCTCAATATAGAACAGTCTTTAGTTATGCCACTGGTAGAGATGCAGAAATGCATCTAGTAGCAGCAGTAGTCCCTACATGTAAGGGCCAAATCACCTCTGAGTGCTAAAAGCGACCTAGGTCATTATTATCCGCCTGGATAACGCCAGAAGTACCCAAATGATTAGTATAAAATATGCTCTTATGATAAAAAAGACCATTGTAAGAATTGTAATACGTGGAAGGGAATATGCGGATTGAAATGCTCAAATAAAACTACCCAAATGCCATCCTTAAAAACATGAAAAAAACCATCACCTTCATCACAAATAGTTAACATGTGAATTATGTAAAGACTGAAAGAAACTATGATACATGATCAAAAAACTTCCAGCAGGTTCAACCACATTCCTGATGGCATAAAAATAAATAGCAGACGTGTCGCATTCACAGTTAATATTATTATTATTATGAATTATTTTAATTCCTCATATCACTGAACCTGCTGCAATCTCAAGCTTTAAATACGATGGCAACCTGTCCACAAAGCCTGGTGCATATGTTATACTAATACAACTTGATAAAGTGCAACAAATCATTCTCAAAGCTATATCTCAGCGCTCAGCCAGCACAAAACCAATGACCAGAGACCAGAACAGTGGCGTTTTCAGCATTTTCTTAAATTTAGTGAAATATGTGCAGCACTGAAGATGGAGAGGCCGTGGATTCCAGGCAGTTGGGGCAGTGAAGGAGAAGAGTCTACCACTGTACCTTACAGTGCCAACACGGGGAACAATCCGCAGATCCGTATTGCTAGAACTTAAAGTGCGGGAAGAGCAATGCAATTTAATCTTTAGGTAGAGAGGGCCATTGTCCATCAAGGCCTTGTGGATGAGACAAGAAGTTTTAAACAAGATACGCTTTCGGAGAGGAATACAATGAAGAGCTCTAAGAATGGGAGCTGAAGGGGAGCCTGACAGGAAATCACAGGCCAGTAAGATTTTACTACCTGCCGTAAACAGTGCATTACTGTAATCCAGGCAGTTTAACTAAGGTCTGGACCAGCGTTTTCGTGGCAGAAGATGGTAGTCAAGGAAAGGCCTTCCTCAGTCTCATAGTCGCAAAACAAGAACCGCAAGTTGCAACAATGTCATTCTTCATGGAAAGTTCCTGATCTAGTTTAACACCCAGATTTTTTAAGGCCTGACATGGTGAAGGAGCTGCCCCTAGCTCCGCAGGCCACCAGTCAGGAAGTGAGAGGAACTGAGCTTTTCCGAACAGTAGGATCTCAGTTTTTTCACGGTTCAGCTAGAGACAGTTGTAGTCATCCACGCCGCAATTTCTCTCAGGCCGTCTTAGAAACCATGTTTCACATTGTCAATGTCTAGCACCAGTGAAATGATCCACTGGGTGTCATCTGCATAGGAGATAACATCAAAGCCACAAGATTTGACAATGTGGGCAGGGCAGCCACTTAGATTTTAAACAAAGTTGGGCTCAGAGATGTACTTGAGATATGCTTAACCCCACCAAACAAGGACAGGCTGCAGGGCCCGAATCACTTTGGTGCATTGGTGTAATCACAGGTCTGCTTGATCTTACTGAACCAACATACCTTTCCACCTGGGTCTTCCTGACTCTATACCAGAAACTAAGTGCAGCCCTCAAAAAGTATGTTGGGGTCCCATATTTATATAGAAAACCAACAGATCTGGGCTCTTTAGTAATTTCTGTTAATATCCTGCCCCAAATTGAATTATTCGGGGTGCCCAAGAGCATCCTGCAGTTATAAAATTGGAAAGCATCACAATGGGGGTGCAGATCTGGCAATGCAAGGCCCTCTTTCCCAGCCTTCGCCTCAATTTTTTCAAGGAAAGCCTAACTACATGAGAGGCCCAGATAAAAGTTGTCATCTTCCCCTGTATTTTAGCTATAGCAGTTTTAGGAAACTAAAGCGGGCCGTAGATTATCCTTGGAAGAATCCTCCACTTGGGGAGCAGCAGGTTGATCTCCTTTGCCATTTTACCCAAATAATATGCTGTGATTGCCTCTAAATGAGGGAACTATAGTGATGCCCAGGTATTTGATCATCTGAGCCTTTACCTCCCTATCTCAATCAGTTATATTCCAGCTCATAGTCTCAGACTAGTGCTGCTTTAACAAATATCCTGCTATAGACCCAAACTCCTCGACTAGCTCTTCCACTCAGGGAATAGTCTTGGCAGAGTCCGACGTGTAGATTATGAGTTGTTCTGCATAAAGCAGTGTCTTATTCCTGAAACCCTGCAAGGTAAAGGGGATTACCTGCTGAGCCCTTCTGAGTATCTGAGCGAATGATTCAATATAGATGCCAAACAAAAGAGTGACATCAGCAGCGCTGCATTTTGTGCATAAGCTATTAATTGTAAGGCAGATGTATGAACTATCTGGCGAATTTCAGATTTCGTTCAGTTGTAAGTCATAACCATAACTGCACTTTAAGTGTATTTTAGGTGAATTTCAAATGTTTTTTTAAACATACATGTAGGTGTTATAACCAAAGCAAACATAGGTTCACATTAGCACGTGCTTTTTTCAATAAAAAATACATAGGCCATGGAATAAACCTTATATAGGCATGTACACAGAGAGTAATATGCTGTTTATTGCTACTGTTGAATGTGAGGAGGGTTCATGATTCACAAGAGGCTAAACCTTCAGTGGATCATGATGCCCTCCCCTCGCTCAGCAATGGTATTAAATAGTATATGACACTAAGCAGATCGAGATGTCTGGTTTATTCCATTATGTTTTTTCATGTGTAGTAGTTATAATCAAAATATATTTCATCATAACCGGTGAACAACAGGTGAAGTCCAAACAGTGCAATACATATAACCCCAAGAACTAGCGTAGTGAGGATGGTCCCACCTCTTTTACGTTTGTGAGGTAATTCTAGAAAGAAATCTGTGAGGCATTCACTATTGTTTTCTAGTGTGAGGCACGCTGCACTTTGGCGATAAATATGTAAATCTGTGTGTATTATTACACTTTTTCTAAATAACATGCATTTTTAGACCACATTTATTCTCACTGGCATTGTATACATGTAGTACAAACAAAAGCACAGTGTCATTTGCTCCCTATTACCATTGTTGAGTGTGTGAAGGGACACTGAGTGTGTACAATTCTGTGAATGTGGAAGTAGTTGTGAATTAACGTTTTGTAAAACATAGATAATGTGACATGCACTTCAGTCCCATATTTTTCCCTCATACTCCAAAACTGCTAAATGGGATAGTTTGTTTGTGTCTATTGCCCGAACTACTGAACAGATGTGCACCAAACTTGGCATGAAAGTCGAACTTTACTCAGAAAACATGCTTTGGTATTGGTTTGGTGTAAATATGTTCTGGAGCTTTTGAGATGTAAGTGTTAAAACAATTTCTGAGTGGGCTTTAAAGGATTAACACTTTTGTATATCTCTGCATTTGTGATTTGCAAATCCTTCCTGAATCCAGAAATGTTAAAAAATATATATATATTCAATTGGATGAAGGAGTCTTTACTCTCATCATCCATTTCGAATATCCAGTTCCAGATTTGGGTAAATCCAAGTGATCTGAGTGGCTGCCACAAGAGAAAAATGTCCTTTGCAGTGGCCATTTCATGATGTGAGACGCTCTCCCTGTGTCTTGAAAAGAAAAATAATAAAAAGTCCAAATACGAGGGCACATTGGGCACACCCTGACACCCAGGCTTGATAGATGAGCTCTCAAAGGACTAAGTACATCAAAAAATGTAAATGAGTCATGGGATATGCTGCACGATATTCCTCCTTCCACTTTGTTTCCCTTGTGCAAAGTAGAAACTGGCAAGTAGAAAAAACCTTGGATGCCAGCCCAATTTGTGCTAGTCTTAGCAGGGCCAGTGCTGAGCATGGGCAGTGTAGGCAGCTGTCGAGGGCCTCGCACCCAGCCCACCAGCATGGGGCCCGCACCCGTGTAACACACAACCTCTTGTACTACTGCCGCTCCTACAGAAAGAAAGGTGTCTCCTTGTAGTTGGGCCCATGGGAGGACGCCCGCTCCCTGGACCTCTCAGGGATGGTGTGGGGAGGGAGACACTTCCTCTTGTCCCAGTTGTAAGGAGACACATTTTGCATGTTTGTCCTGCAATTATCGCTCTTGCCCGGCTGCCCACTCAGAGACACTGCGGCAGGCCCTTTGTCCAGCACTTTAGCGCCCCCATGGTTTTAAGTCTCAGCCTACAAACAATTCTACACCTTCAGCTCGATAGGAGCTGTAAAGGAGGTGCTTGCAGGTAGCTGAGAGGAAGCGCTGCGACCCAGGAGGAGTCTGCACTAAGCAGCTTCCGGAGCCCTAGATGTGTCATTTATGTAAATTAGAGGGGCCTCGCACATTCCCTTTCTGCCCGGAGCCCAGAAAATCCTAGAACCGGCGCTAAGTCTTAGAATGTGAAATTGAACGCCAATGGGGTTTGCATCCCATTTCACATTCCAAGTTCATCCTGATTTGTCCACCAACTGAAAAGCAAAAGTGGGTTGTGCGGCAAAACGTACATGTGGGTTAAAGAGCAATACAGAAACATAATCTTTAAGCAAAGTACCACATACCTTCCATTGCAAAATTGTGGCAATTTGCAGGTAATATTTAAAAAAGTGATGATAACGTGTGGCTTCTATTGGGTGATCATTAAGCCCTTTAAGGACCAGCTACAATTTTCTTTACACATAGTACATATACACACATGGCAACCTCACAGATATTGTATATATTTAGTACAGGCCATTCAGATTCCAAAATAGTAGCTGAGTTAGCCAAAGGGAACAGATGGCGATGGAGTTCTGAATGGGGATGAGAAGGAACATGGCGTAGTAAAGCAGAGGACAGAAGGCTGCTTTCACACATTGCTCTGAAAACATTGTCATAAACTAGATCTTCATGCCTATAATTGACAAAAACCCAGTTCTGAAAAGAAAATATGGAAATGTAAAAGAAGAGAGAAGTCGAACGAGGGAGGCATTGCATACTTGGAGTATATGGCAAGCAATGTATATTTGATATATATAAGAATGTTTTTACTTAGTTCGTGTAAAGCACAGCTCACATTTGTTCATTTAATTTCATGTATGGTTCCTATTGTAATTGTACATTGCATTTATACAGTGCTTACTACCCCTGACGAGGCGTTGAAGCGCTCTCACGCTACTCCGGATCCCATAAAGGATTAGTGGTGAATTAGTATAGTGAAATATGAGATTAATTTGAGTGTTTTGGGCATGTTAGTCTGTTATTTGGATGGAGAAGGATAGTGGAGGGATAGAAGAGGAGGAAAGGTTTGCATGTACCTCATACGTAGTCAAACATACTCAAAGGGGGAAATATTCAAAATATAGCAGCCCTTGAGAATGGTATTTTGCACTTGATTATAGTCTAATATCTGCAGAATTTACTGGAATTGCGTTCACGGGCTAGAGTTCTCGATGTTTCTCTCTGTCCTCTTTCCGCTGTGTGTTTCTGTCACACATTCGACAAGTGTGCTCTTGTGTCTTCTAATCATGAATTCAGCAAGCACAGTAAGGCACCCGTTTCCTCACATGAGCAGGTGCACGTGTGACTGTGCAGGCCGTGACCACTTTGCTGTTCATAACGCATTCAGCCCTAGGCACATTTGGGCATCTGTTATTTACGAGTTTTTGAGAAATTTCAGCAGGTGACACCCACAGCTGGAAAGATGACTTCCAAAACCGGTCTTAGCTGAGATTCAGCAGTGGTGAAAGTGAATGCAAGGTGGCCTATTTGGAGTAAATACCTACTTACGCTTTAGGTGGCACATCAAAAAATGCATTCTTGGGAACCCCATTATCCCGACCTTATCGAATTTGTTCACCAAAGAACCAGCATTCACCAGTCCTGCAAGGTTGTCAAATGGGATTTAGGGTGTTTTCATTGTTTGGTATTTCTGCAATAAATTGTAAACCAAATCTTTATTGTTAGGAAACCCATTAGCCCGACCTAAATTAATTTCTCAGGAAAGAGGCAACATATGCCAGCCCATCGCAGTTATGAAAAAAGGAACATTGGATTTATATTTGAATATTAAGCTTTTTTGCCCTTTAGATATACTTCTGACACCGAACATATACGGCAGCTCTGTTTCATGCTGCTACTGGCCTCAGCCAAAAATATCCGAAAGATAGAGCCCCCTTCGAAATCTTCTTTCAATATGTAAAAGACGAAGAAAAGGTTGGAGCGGTACATTTTTCTGGAAGAGTGCATGTTCCTATCATGCAGCAGTTTAGTGGAGGGAGGGTGTAATACAGTCCCCCTCAGCCTCAGCGGTGCAGGTGTACCCCTCTTTCACCTCCAGCCATGCACTTCAACCAATGAGGAGTGGTGGGGCAGAGGGTTGCGGGCGAGGGGAGTCCACCAAACCAGCAGCCACCTTAACTGAAACACAGGAACCTCTCAGCAAATTCTGCATTACACATCCGGGGTGATCAGTTCGAAAGTGTGCATGGATAAGTACACTTAAATTGACTGCATCGGAGACATAATATAATAATAATAAATCAAAGAATCTTTATTCGGCCAATCGAGGCCATAAAAGACACATAACTATGCAATACACTCGAAAATGATCATAAAATAAGTTTAATACCAGCATGATCATCTCCTGCAATGTTACATATCGTTAATATAATAGCTAACCCTTATTTAATGTGGGCAAAGCACTCGGCAAAGTATAACAACAGCTTATGAATCATACTAGTAGCATACGTAAAAAGTGCAAAGTGCACGATATAAATACAGGATGATCAAAACTAATAATAATAATAATAAAATACATAAGTGAATTAACCCAATAACAAGTAAAAACGAGGGACATATTATCAACGGCCAGCGATAATTATCGCTGGCCGTGCTTAGCGATAATTTTATTATCGCAAGCTACCTCTGGAATTTATCGCCCTGGTAGCGTGTTATTAGCAACGCGTTTCTCCAGGGCGATAAAAATTCCAGAGATAGCGAGGTTATCGCCCCTTTGCAGGGAACATCGCTGGTTTTCCAGCGATGTTCCCTGCAAAACGGCGATAACCTTGCTGATACGACCCACAGGGTCGTATCAGCATAATCCACCCCAATGTTAGGGATAGGTAAGTCTGCATTTTAGCAGACCTAAGTTTTTGGAGAAAAACAGCGGTTTTCTGTAAAAACTAACGTGTGCTAAAATACTGGGGCAGCCTTGTAAATATCGCGATGTGAACATCAGCAATATTTGCAAGGTTGTCCATCCGGGGTACGCCCAGCGACGCCCACTTTGCATCTCATTAGAGATGCAAAGGGAGGCGTTGGGAAAAAGGGTGCTAAAATGCGATTATGCATGTTAGCACTCTCTTGTAAATAGAGTGATAGTTTTATCTCCGCCTTTTTGGCTTTTTAAGCCAAAAAAGCGGAGATAAAGCCCTTGTAAATATGCCCCAGAGTGTGGCGTGATATTGCTTGAATCCTGTTATTCGCTCGACTAAATGTCTGAAAAATACATTCAGTGAAGTAAGGAGGCTGTATGTTCAATCTGCACTGTGTTAGTGCGGCCTTGAGTTTGGCGGTAAACACGCACTGTTGTACCTCATGTTATGAATGAGTGAGGCTGGGTCAGGTTTGTATCGCACACACTGCAGACGATTCCCCTCAAGCATTTGTGAATTTTTAAGAAGAAATGGTGCGTCCTTGAAGGGAGCCAGCTTGAGAGCAGCGAGCGGTGAGATCCGCAGCACATGCTTCCCTATGCTCTGCAGAGGCTTGCATCATTCGTGACATGGAGAGCTAAAGTGACACTCAGATGCCCTGCACGTCTCTTGCTGGCCTCTGACAGCAAAGGCCCAGTTAGCGAAAGGAAGCTTTCTGACACCTGCTCAGCTAAATCAAAGTCATAGGCCATGGGTTGGGCTCTTTCCAGCCTGCATTGAGGGAACAATGTTGGAAACATAGCTCTGAATGACTATATTTAGCTGATTAGTCCCATGTGATGCACCGGGGTCAACACAGTGACTGTTAGGGCTCACTTTGCAACCCCAGTGGCTGAACACACATTGCACCCTAATAGCTGGTATTCTGCCTTCAAAGGAGACACAGATGGGTTGATTCACAAAAGCATTTTTGAGTACGGGAAGAAGTACTACATAGTAAGCGCGCAACGTGACGTTCCCTTCTCCCCAAATTCCATCACCTTACTGCCCCGCTGCGCCCAAGACCTCTCTGAATCAGGGTATGTTGCCCACAGCATAGCCTTTTTATTCACGTCAATCCAAGTAATTCACCACAGACCATTACCAGAGAAAAGTATCCTTCTTGGATATATACGATTATTCACAGCATCACTTTTAACTCGGCCGTGCACTAGAAATTGGCTGTACATTTGAACTGGGCCGTATTGGCCCACCAATCTTCCACTCTGCTGCACACATTGTGCCGGCAGGTCCCAACGCACTACAGCCAACAGTAAGGAAATTAGGTACGACATTACACCTTAACTTTTTAACTTGGACGTACACTAGAACTTGGCCATACATTCGAAATTGGCCATTCGGCCCACCAATCACCCACTCTGCTGTGTTTACTCTGCGCACATTGTGCCGGCAGGCCCCAAAACGCTACAGCAAATAGTTGCAATACTTGACATCCATGGCACCACATACCGCATCGGCCCACCGGGGTACCAGAACACAGGCAGCCTCCCCAAGATTGTACTCAGTCCATACATTGTGGGTTAGGGCAGTAGAGTCCAGGACTACCAGCAGGCCAGTCCCTCCTCCCCGCCTACCCAGAGCACATGATGAATTTACCCCTTCCTGGGGTCCATCAAATGGCTGCACCTCCATTGTTGTGCATCCCCCTTTGTTGTTAACTGTCAGCGCTCCGCCACCGTGCAGCCTTGCTCTTCTGTTGGGTGGGTGGGTGATCGACGACGCTCCTGTAGCTCTGCTGTGGTATGAGGGGACAAAGAGAATGAACCCCCCGGTCACAGCCTTAAATACCTGCTACATTTAGTTTCTCTGCGCCGCCTCCCGATGACATCACTCAGCCAGCCCTTCCATGGCCAGCCCCCCCTTCTCAGGGCCCGGAGGAGGCTCAGCCCTGTGGTGCTACTAAGGGCGCACTCATGCCTGCCTGGTGAATCAGCCCCAAAAATCTCTGTTAGTAAAAGTGCAAAGAGGGCACAGTCCTTTCTAGCTGCCATTATACTATATGAATATTCCTACAATGCCCCACTTGCATTCCCTTTGTAGATGTTTTGCTGTGAATTCACAATGGAACTGCTAGACCTTGCACCATTGGCGTGGGTTTCCCCTGCATTCTTTGCCTTTGCCGCCTATGTTTTTGCTGTGTGTTGGACTTCGTTTTGCTGGTCTAGATGCTTTGGGCACTTTGCCGCTGCTGTTCAGTGCCAACGTGCAAGTGCTCCCTTTGTAAATTGTTGTTATGGATTGGTGATTCCATGATTGCCATATTTGATTTACTAGTCAGTCCCTAGTACAGTGCACTGTGTGTGCCCAGGGCCTGTAAATCAAATGCTGCTAGTGGGCTTACAGCACTGATCATGCCACCCACACAAGCAGTCTGTAAATGTAACTCAGGCCTGCCATTGCAGTCCCTGTGTGCAGTCTAGTACTGCTATGTCAACTTGGCAAGTGTACCCACTTGCCAGGCCCTAACCTTCCTTTTTCCTACTAGTCACCCCCTAAGTTAGGCCCAAGGTACCCCTATGGGCAGGGTGCAGTGTCTGTGAAAGGCAGGACAGGCCCTGATTTGTGTCGCATGTCCTGATAGTGAAATACTGCCAATTTCGTTTTCACTATTGCAGGGCTATCTGTTCCCATAGGATAGAATAGGAGTTTGCTTTTAACATCTTATAAGCATGACTACCCCTAGGAACAAGATAGGAAAATAAAGTTTGATATATCAGAACTCAGAATATTAAAATTAATCTTTTAGCTAGGGTGATTTTTACATTCTGTGTTTGAAAATACCACTTTTATAGAAAGTAGGTATTTTCTTGCTTAGCCATCCAGTGTGCCTCTGCTAGGATGTGTAATGACTGTCTGGCTTTGGAGTGACAAGGGCTGGGGAGGTGCAGTGGATCCAGAGAGTCTGGATGAGTCAGGGCTGGGCTGAATAGACCTGGGCTGCATTTAGAGTAGGAGATTTTCTTTCACCTGAATGGCCCTAGTCTGCCTTCCACAATGCTGTCTTCACCTCCTGCCAGGAAGCTGCACCAGAGAGGACAGAACTGGTTTTGGAAGGGTAAAGAGCTTCTCTGCCACAGAGAACAAAGGATTTTTGATTATAAAAAGAGAGGTCCAGACCACAGACGTTTAGATCACCTCTGGGAATCAAGAGGAACTTTTGCCATGGAGAAGAGCTAGAGAAACAGAGGAGGAATACTGCCCCTGTGCTGTTTGCTGTCTGGGGTTGGCTTGCAGTGGCTACTTTCTGCCAAGGAAAGGGAAAAGGAATTTGCTGTTTGCTGTGTCCCCTGCTTGAGGAAGATCTTTAACGGCTTGATACTGAGCTTGCCTCCTGTTCTGAAGTCTCAGGGACACAAAGACTTTGCCAATAGGTCCCCTGAACGTCCTTGCTGGGAGTTCTGATCTGCTAAGAGGTGCCTGCTGTTGTTTTGGACCTCTGGAGACTGTTTGCTGCTGGGAGCTGGAAAAGTAACGCAACTTCAAAAAGCGTGACGCATCCGAACCTGTTTCCGATGCATCACCGAAGAAATCGTCACAGCACCTGCAAGCGGCTCGAGAAATCGCTGCATGGCACATTGAGTGCACCGTTCTCCAAAGTCTGAGATCACTGCACCGATTCCGATGCAAGCCCTGCTGTGTGGCTGCAAGAACCCATGCTTCGTCCTGGATCGTCGCATCAAAGCGCCAAGTCTGTCGCATCGTTGGGGGACACAGTAAGAAACCGATGCATCACCTCCCCATGCAGTAAGAAACCGACACATCACCTCCTCTCCGGTAAGGAACCGACACATCACCTCCCCTGCGCAGCAGTAAGGAACCAATGTATCACCACCCCCGGAGCTAGGAACCGACGCATCTCCTTCCCTGAGTGTATGGAACAGACGCATCACCTTCCCTGCGACCCTTTTTGTTTGTTTGCGCAACGCATCCAATGTACTTTGAATGAAGTGTCACATCTGCAATTTGCCTTGAACTAAACAATTTTTACCATTTGAAAGTCATATTTTTATTACTGTTATGTGGATTTTTGTTGTTTTGGTCTTGTTGGTATAGATAAAGCTGACCTATTTTTCTAAATTGATGTGATGTCCATTTGTAGTGTTTTCACTGTATTACTGTATGTTTTCACAAATGCTTTACACACTGCCTCTGAGATAAGCCTGTCTGCTGTTGCCAAGCTACCAAGGGGGTGAGCAGGGGTTATTTTAGAAGTGTAGCCCCCTTGCCCTGACTAGAAGCAAGGGTCCCTATTTGGACAAAGGTACCTACCTCTGCCAACTAGAGACCCTCATTTGTAACATGAACATAAGATAAAGAAGAGGAATACAACTCTACTTTGGGTTTAAATACTTTTTAGAGCACGGTGCTGCCATCAATGTTATGTCAGCAAAGGCACAGAGGTTGTGGAAAATCCAAATGTTAGACAAAGTGTAGCAAATGAGCCACATTCATTTGGCAGGATAAGGGTGGACGTGTAGTGTGGATCACAGACAGAATATCGGAAACAAAAATATAGGGTGGCCAGAATATTGAGTCAAAAATATCTTAGACCAAAGTATCAAGAAGATAAGTGCAATTAGGTAAGTATAGATTTACTTTTCTTAACTCCACATCTACGTACCCTGAATACATATGTTTATCATAAAGGTAAATATATTTGGAGTTATATAGGAGTAAAACTGCTTACCTATAGAACCTTACCTTCACTATGTTTTTGTCCTCGATATTCTTGACACAATATTTTATCCCACCATATTTCTTTCTCCGATATTCTGTCTAAACACTAAGCAGTGTGTTTGTAGTGGAGCCTTATTTAGCACATTGCCATTAATATATTGCTAAGCAGGGTATGTTGAGTTACTGCCTTTAACAGAAAGCACATTTTTCATTGAAACGGCCACTACATTTTTATCAGTCATGCAGCGTTAGTATTACATCTATGTAGTACACAAACAATAACATACAGAAATCAGATTTCTGCACATATTTATCATTAGTGATTTATACAAGTAAAGTGTCGTTTTTTATTTTACATTTTTTTTTACGTCACATCTCAGAATAATAGAAAAACACATGCTTTATTTGACCTTGTCTGGCTGCTGATATATTTTGAAATATTAGTAAATTTAATATACTATTATTTAAATGTTGCTAGTTTGTTAGAAAACGTTTGGTAACCTGCAGCCTTTCCTTTGATTGTTCATGTACACCAAAAAGATTGTCAGTTGGTTCACATTACACAATTTAATTCAAGGGAATGAAAAGTAAACACCATTCTCCATGTTAAATAAGCAGTAGTTTGTCATAAGGCATTGAATGACACTTGACCTCTGTCTTTGAACTCACAGCAAATTTAAAAAGATAGAAACCAAATATAAAGTCCTCTCCATTGTTTATTCTCCTTCTTCACTCTTGTAGGGTAATCTTGGGGGTGCTGCAGCACTACCAGCACACCTACTCTCACATCCCCTAAAACTCAATGGACCCCAAAATGATTGTGTGACTAGGCCTCAGAAGGGCCTCTTAGCAGACTCATGTTGGTTGCTGGTGGATCCACGAAGGATAGGTACTCATCTACCTGCCAGTGCTAAATAGACCAGGAATCATTGCCACAGCAACATCTGGGCACAAATACATTTTGGGGAGAAGGTGGTTGTTCTCACTCCCGCACACAAAGGATACAAGCCTAGCGGTAACTTCTCAGGCTTCTCCTTGCATCCAGAGCTGAGAGACGGAGCAGTTGAGCAGAGAGAGAAAATACAAGAAAACACAGGTAGAGGAACAGGAAAGTAAAAAGAAAATGTAAAAGAAAAGCAAGAAAGAAGGAGCATGGAAAAATTGAGAGTACAACAGGGGTGTAGGGAATGGGAGTATTACGTTTAAGTGAGGCAACAGGGCCTAAACAAGAAGCATTGGGAATCCCTTGGACAACAGAACAATAAAATAAATGGTAAAGAAAAAGAACAGGGATTAGAGACAGAGATGACAATGTGAACAAAAGTACCTTAAACCCTGGTTTGAGGAGCATTGCAAGATCCTGCGTCAAGGATGCATTGTGCAGCATTGGGTCAAAGAACCTACGGGGCTGCGATGCGAAGTCCTGCGTCATCATTGAGACTACCGGTAAAGGGTTGTTTGCTATGAGAATGCCTGCGCCGAGGCTACATTGCACGGTGGTGGCTCTGTTGAGACCACTAGCTGCGATACGAGGTCCGCCGTGGGGGATGTGCTGCACTGCAGCAGTTCCGATGTGGCTGCAAAGAGATATGTCATGCTGCATCATTTCTGGTTCACAAGACCACAGCTGGGCTGGCAGGGCAATTTCCGGCCCACTTCGTACGGTCCAGGACTGAGGTGACACCGCTTGGGGGGGTAGGACTCACAGCAGACAGAGTCCAAGTGCTGAGTTCAAAGGTAGTTGGAGCCTTTTCTGTCGCTGAGGCTCTAATCACGAGTCCAGCCAACTAGCCCTTGGAGTCATTCATTCATTATCTTTATTCGATTTTACAAATAAAATCACAAAAGTCAAGTCATCAAAAATTTGCATATGATTTTTCATTACTAAACTTATTCTCAATTTAAAACTCCCATCAAAAAGCGTACAAGTGAAAAGCAAATAATGGGAGAGTTTAACAGTTGTAAAAACAGTAAGGCCAGCCTAACTTAAGTAAAATTTTGTGGTTTTAAAATTTGGCATAAAAACTTGCGTCTCATATTATGGTATTTTGGAAAAAACATGACAACATGCATCGTATCATTAATCAAAGCACCATCACAATCACAAAGGGGCAGATCTGAATTTGTAAAACAAACATGTGTAAAAGGAATTAGACAGGGAAATAAATTCACCCTCAAATAAATCAGGAAGTAGCGTTGATGTCGTGTCATATCCCACGTCAGATAAGGTTCAAGATTACTGACAGTTTTCACTAATATTGCATGTCGCATAGAGTGTTTCATTAGTCCTCACGCTCTGATATCAACTTGTCCTTAAAAGCGTTTTTGACCAGTTTACCAACCAAGCGACTCATGACTGATGGATTATCATACAAATCAGGCCTCCCCAGAGGCCGCAAATTACGCTCCACATATGCCAGCTATGGGATTGAGGAGAATTTTTCTAGTTTTAAGCAATCCTGCAAAATTAGTCTGTTAAGGCTGAGTTCATCCTTTACCCAAATTAAATTCCAAAGCTTTAACGGACAGAAACAAAGCTGGTCTATGATAAAATCTATGCCTCGTTCTTCATGAACAATTTCATAAGGTACACTTTGTGGAACACCCAAAAGGCCCCTTAAAAATGTATTAATGTCAACTTGAAGTGGAGCAACCCAGCCATATCTCCATATTCCACTGCCGTAACTCACTAGTGGGATACATTTAGCCCTAAACATTTCTAGGAGCGATTGAATATGGGTGCACCAAAGTCTTCGAGAAAAATCTCCAATACCAAATGTCGCTTTATTAAAAGACAAACATTCTCAGTTATGACTGAGTGCCAGTTCAACTCAGAGTCCAGTTAAACCCCCAAGTACCTGAACTTGTCTACCTGACTAATATGTTGGCCATCTACTATGTATTTCATAGTTTTCGTTGATCGTGGACCAAACTCCATAACATGTGACTTTGAGAAGTTCGTTGTCAGGTCAAGGCTACTCATAAAACTAATAAAAAGTTTAAGGAGTTCTTGTAAACCTTTAGCTGTACGAGCAATTAAAACTGTATCGCCCGCATAGAGCAAGGCAGGTATGGAACGACCTTCTAATTTGGGAATGCCAACATTCAACATCCATCTGCTCCCTCATGGACCAAAGCTTTAATCGTTTAACTCTATCAAAGGCAGAGCTAAGGTCCATGAAGGCCAGATGGACTGCCCCTTCTTTGCCTTAGTGCATTTTCAAGTTATTAAATAGAGGTTCAAAGTTTGCTATATGGTGCCCCGACCAGAACGAAACCTCTACTGAAGGTCGGAGAGAAAGCCTCTCTCCTCAGCCCAGTCAACAAGGTGGTTTAATAAAATCCGCCCGATAATTTTCACCTTTGAATCTATAAGAGAAATGGGCTTGAAGCAAGCTGGATCTGACCTGTTGCCCTTTCTAAAAACAGGGACTATTACTGTCAAAGTCAACATCAAAGTAAGTTTTATTGTTTGCTCAATTAAAACCTTAACAATATAAAAGACATTTAAAAAACTTCAATCATGTTTTGCTAATTTCTACCTTTTTACATCACTATGAAGCTCATAAAATATTATACATAATTGATTAAAATGATTATTACAGATTCTTGACCATTGCTCTGCCAATTTTCCAACCCCTTTAACAAACTTGATTTATTCATATATTTTCTTTTTTTTAGTAGTTTGAGTCACAGTACTTTGAAGGAGTCAAACGTAACCACCTTCGAAGTGGCTTTTTTTAAGATCAGTTTTCAGGGCCTGGTCAAAGACATTAAGGAATTTGATCAATTTACAGTTCAATTGTGAGTCAGATGGATTTAGCCCCAAAATTATTGCAGCTCTGCAGGTCCTGATACCTCTGGCATTAAAAGTTTTTCTAAGTAAGGTGACTCGTGCATTGTAAGTTTTTTGCATATGCAGATTTTATGGATAAAATCCTCTTTGTGGTTACTGCAAAGTCGACATGATGTAGGCCCTGTGTACTCCCAGGTATGCTAATCCGCTGTCGATGGTAGCTTCCCAAAACGTATTGCCATTAATTGTTTCTTCAGGTAAATTGAAAATGTCAGATTCAAGTAAGGTGCTGGAGCAAGAGACTTACCATTATTAATCACCATCCACGCATGCGACCTTAACCTAAAGATATTTTTGTCAAACAGTTATGAATGGATTTTTGCTGCTTTGTTTATTGCTTGTTTGAAGGACTGGTATGGCAAATGTTTATTCCATAGCTCGGTAGTGCAGGTTTTTTGCAAGGATTTGTACAGATATTGATTGTATGGTGATTTTCTCTCCTCGTCCACTTCAGACCAAAGGGCTTTGTTAATTGGTGAGGTGGCCGCGTTCAGTTTCAACCGATACCAAAGCTTTATTGTGGTATACATTCTCCCTATAGTTTCGTTTAAGAGACCAAATTCAAGACGAACCTGGGCCGGTGAAGCTAACCGATGTATCGGGAAAATGTTTTTGTAAGTGGAGACTATTAGCCGGTTTAAGAGGTCTGAGTCTTTGCCATGAAGAGCGGTACTGGCATACGTTAGCGTTGGCATGATTTTGGCCACCATCACCGCTAGCAGAGGTTTATATGATGGTCCATTCAATTTTTTTGCCAGTTGTCTGAATGCAAATATAAGAGCACTGGTTCTCTGTGTCATGTCCGTTTTTTGCTCTAGATGATTTTGTATATAGTTTATATAGAACCCTAGGTATTTGTAGCTTTTTACTTCCTCTAACTGGTTGCCATTGAACCAGATATTCTGTTTACTTCTCCGGTGGTTGCCAATCAACATTGTTTTGGTTTTTGATGTGTTTATTTCTAATTTGTTAGATGAGATATAATCTGACATTTCATTTAATGCTCTTTGAAGACTGATCTTAGTTAAACTCATTAGCACCACATCGTCGGCGTACGAAAGATGTGTGAGTAGTAGTTTACCAATTTTCGGAGGATGGGAGTTAATACAATCTAGCCTCTGTGCAAGATCCGACATAAACAAATTGAAAAGGTGTGGGGCCAGTACGCAACCTTGTTTAAGGCCTTTAGTCGTAGGCAGCTTTCTGGATAGTCTAGAGCCATCTCCTATCTTGATTCTTATCCATGTATTGGAATAGAATTGCAGTATTCCTTGCAGCAACCTCGCCAGGATTTTCCAGGCTCGTAGTTTTTTCCATAGGAGGTGATGGTCTACACTATCAAACGCTGCCTTTAGGTCTATAAAACAGAGGTGAAGTTGTTGTTTCCTCTGCTTACATTTGTTTGCTATTAGTGATAGAGCTAAGATGTTCATGATCATCCCTATGCCTTGTCTGAAACCTGTTTGGTTAACTGGAATCAAATTAAGATTGTTCGACCATTCCTTCAGGTCTTCCAAAATGAGTGAGGCATGATATTTGGCTTCAACATCTAAAAGGGCGATTAGCCTGTAGTTCGATGGATTTGTTCTATTTCCTCCTTTAAAAATAGGTGTCATTATCGAGCCTTGCCAAGTAGGTGGAATACAATTTAGCAGCTATATTTCTTTAAATAACATGAATAAATGCATGCTCCAGAAGGCTGGATCGTTCTTAAAGATGGCTTGAGGCATGCCATTAGGTCCAGGAGCACCATCTCCTCTACCTTTCTGTAATGTGCGTATAACTCCACCAGCTGACATGGAGGACCGGTTTGTCTTTGGTTTGAGGGAACTGGTGCCATGTTTGTCCTGCAGTTTAGTGTTTTACTCAGTTAGGTTAGCACCGGAATAATTTTTTACTATTGAGTAGCTCGTGCGGGCCTCACTGACCCCTTGTATGATGTTTTCCGATATATTTTTTACCTCCAGTAAATCCTGGTTGTTCAATGCTGGCTTCTCGAGAGTTATGATTTCTGTGAACTTTGTAGTTAGAAATTTAGCCCACTCATGTTCTTGTATATTTGACTATAGCATGTTCGCCGGCCTGTACAGTTTATTTATTATTTCCCAGAATGTATTCGAGTTGGTTTTCTTGGCACTACAGAGTAATTCAGCCCAAAATTTGTCATTGTTAATTCTCTTTTCTTCCCATAACTTTTTTTTATAAGTTTTCCTCAGCTGTCGTACATTTTCCCAGGCATTTTGGTCGAGGAATGTTATTTTTAGCCTCCTAATAGCTTTCTTGAGTTCGTATTTCAGGGCTCTCACCCATTCCGATGATTTTTGTTTAATTTCGTTTTGGGTTTTTTGATTTTTATTCTGGTTTTGTTTCCTGGCCATTAATATTGTAAGCTCTGAAGTGAATTTTACCCAAGCTTGGTTTTTATTTCGGGCCTAGAATTCACTCTTCAGTATCAGCCTCTTTAATTTAGTTTGAAGTGCTTCTATCGTTTCATTTGACCATTTTAAATGTTTTAGGTCAATTGTGTAGATGGTTCCTTCTATTGTAGGATTCGCCTGATGTTTAGCTAGTTTTAAGCTGAAATGTATATGCTGATAAGAATGATCACTCCTAGTTGTATACTCTATGGAAAGATGAGAGAGTAAAGGCATCAATGCTAATGAGATGGTTGTATAATCCAGTCTTGATCGTGTCTTTCCTCCATCAAATGTATGTTTTGGTGGGAAGTCATCCGTTGTTCTGCCGTTTATTACTCTCAATCCAAGAAACTCTAAAGCCTTTACCAGGCGTTGACCTACGGGGTCCGGAGATGATCTCTTTAGCTGGTATTGCTGTGGGACACTCCAGTAAATGTTGTCAGCTACAAACTTCTCGTACTCACACGGGGTGTATATTAAGTTAAAGTACCCTGTCAGTACCATATCCCATAAGGGGTGTGTGTTCCTTATGTCTGTAATTGTGGCAATTAACTGGGTGTTATGAGCTGTTTTTTTCCTTGCTAGTGGATGGGCATACGTATTAATCAGCAGGACAGTTTTTGTTCTGCCGACGATGCTTGGGGTGAGTTTTATTAATTGTATATTTGGACCTGAAGAGGCAATCTGTTCCAATTCGATGTTTAATGAATTGGATATGTAGACTGCCAATCCCCCTTTCATCCACCCATGAGCCTTTGTTTTAACTGCAGGTACTGTGTAGTGTATGTAACCTGCCAGGGGTAAATCATCCAGTGCCCATGTCTCCTGAAGTGCTATTATGTCACATGATTCCCAGTTTTTAGGGTGGCAGACGTTTTCAAGCCATTTTGTTTGCCCCCGCGATGTTCCATGAGAGCAGATGTATATTTCTTCTGTCTAGCTTGTCTACTAGCTTTTCCGTTGGTCAGTAGCCCTTGTCCAAACTTAACGCTCCTGGCAGCCAGCTCCATCTATCTTGGTCTTGGTCGCTTGTTTCCTGTTTTATGCCTAGCTACTGTATATTTTTCCTCAGAACCAAATGTTTTATCTCCTTTTCTATTTATTGTCTCCTCAATTTTCCCCCGATCTACACCCATAACTGGGGTTGTGTCTGCTCCTCTTTCTATGATCTGATTAGTTTCAGCCATCTTTCCGTTGTCCTCCTCTTCTACCTTATGATAGCTAGTTGAGTCTTCGTCTGTACTTACTGTAAGACTTGTCAGGTCCGTGACTGCCTTGTTCACCCTGGTTGAGCCGAATATTGAAAATACCTTGGTATTCTGCTGTTTTGTTTATATTACCAGTTTGTTTCTTGCTTTCCTGTCACGCTTTTTTTGTTTTCGTAACAGCTTCGAAGCTTTTTTTTCTTCCAAGTTTGTTTCACCGACATTTTCTAATGTCGGCTCTTGATTTATGACCTTTAGGTGAGCCGGGCTTAGTTGAACTAGCATGTCTTCTGATTTAGCTGATATTTTGGTTTGTCTGTGTTCCTCTTTTGGTAGAGACTTGCAGAATTGCAAGGTGTTAGCTATATGCTTGTCATGTGCTTCAGCATTATTGTCTCTCGTTGCCAAATTTAGTTTATTTAATGATATTATCTGTTCTAATAACGATGGTAAGAGGCTCAGTTTGTCTATAATCGGGCTACAAGCACACTGGACTGAGTATTTGAATTGTACTCTTGAAATGGGATTGTTCATATTGTCCAATTTTGTGTTTATTCCTGCAATTTGTGATGCTATAATATTCATTAAGTCTATTTGAATATCCATTTTATCTGATTGCATATTGAAAGCCTTTGTTGTTGTCTGTAACATTTGTAATAAAGATTTGAAAAGCTCTAGAAAGTTACTTTGGTCATTCAGTGTCTCCCCTTGTTGTAACCCTGATTTTGTTTCTTGATTGGGAATTTGATTTTGGCTAAATAAATAGCTAGCATCATGAGGCGACCAGGAGGAGTTATTGTTTATATGAGAAGTTTTTGAGCCTTGTATAACCATGTTATTTTGTGTGTTAACATTGTGCATTTCTCCTGTCGCTGTACTTGGTTTGGTGACAGACGTTTGTAAGGAGTATTTGTTAGATGAAAGCCTGGGAACATTCTGCCATGAGTCAATCAATCCTTCGGGATCGTCTTGGTCCACCTGATGGACCTGTGCTGCTATTTTTAACCTTGATGTTGACTGGTTATTTGTTGCAAATATGGGGGTGGAAGATATCGGATTAGCTTGAAGTATTTTAAACTTTATTGTCGGTGGATCTGTTTTACTGTCGCCGACAAACTCTTTTAACCCATACTGTAGTGGACCTACTAATATTGTCTTGTTGTCTGTTATTTCTTCCTTTTTTTCTATTATGTTATCTGCGCTGTTTGTCCTTTCATCTAAGAACTGCTCCTTATTTCAGAGTGTTTTCTCATTATTTTTCTTGTCTGTACTGTCTTCATTATACACCTCCTCTAGGTCTACTGAATTCATTCCTGACTTGTCCATATCCTGATTCTGGTGTTGTGGACTCTTTAGATTGTTTGAATCCGTTGTATGGTGTCGTTTTGTATATTGTTTTTGGTAATAAATGAACCTGATTTCTGAGGGGCTAATGGTGTCAGGAGGCCTGGTACATCCGCAGGTGCTGATTAGATGAGGGTTCCAGGGTCTTTAAGGAAGGAGAATCTTGCATTCATAGTTGAATTCCTTTAGCTGTTTTTCTCTATATTTCTAAACATTGTTAATATTGGGGATATTAATGGGCTTGTTTGAGTAAAATCCGGGCCTTCTGATTTAGTTGCTTGTTTTGTATCTTTTTTTTAATGCTTTTCTTTACGCTTTTGGCCTTCTGGGTTGGGGTCTGCCTAATTCTGCCTGATCTCATTTCTTTTCACTCAATAGTCTCCTCTCTGTGGAACAGTCGATCCTACTATTTTTATGTTTTTCTCTAGGATTGCTCTTTGGTTGCTCACAAGACCTGATTATCAGAGTTTTTTAACTGTTTTCCGGCTGTTTCCACGGTGTACTTGAATGTGTATATAGGCTTGGTTGTACTATTACCCTGATGACCTGCGAACCAATTCTCAGACACCGACGTTTAAATTGCTAATTGCTTTAGCTGAAAACTAATTTTGATTAACTGTGGCCAAGTCGGGGTAAGTCAGCCAAACACCACCAGCCAAACACCACCAGCCCAAGTAGAGCGAGGCTGCCTGAGCAACACGCAGCTTGAAGTGCCCAGGCCACACTCCAACCACCCCACGCATTAAGGGTGTTAAGGCTTTCTACCTCAGCTCTGACCTTAGCTCTAACCTCAGCTCTAACCAGCTCTGGTCAGGCTTTTTTGACTGCTTTTGCCACTACTCCAGGCCCCCGGCCTCACCTCTCAATATAGAATCTGATGGATGATGTGCTGCTGCCTGGCTTCACTGTTCAGTCCTGTTCAGTCCTTCAGCCCTTAGTTTTCAGTCTTTTCAATGCTGCTGCCCAGTGTTTCCCGCTGGACCCCCCCTTCTCCGCTGTTTTACGCTCTTCTCAGCGCCCTCCCAGGGGACACAGTCCTTTCTCATCCCCTGCTCCTCACTGCTCTGCTCCGCACCAATCAGCGCCTTAATACTTGATTAATTCTGCTTGCTTTTGGCCGATGCTGATACCAGACGTGGACCAGATGTCTGCGGATCAGGGCTCGTAAATCTCAATCGTTGCTGCCCAGCGGTCATGCAGGGATATATCTTGTAATGATAAATAAATCCCTTGGTTTGGCCGGCTGGCTGGGTTCCCGCTCTGAGTCTGCTTCTGAAACACCCTTAAGTCCTTGGGTGCAGCGGGGAGAGAGGGAGAGTAGCCCTAGCCCCTTGCTCTACACCGCTCTGCACCACTCAATGCATGGGGAAAGACGAGTCAGCTGAGAGTGAGCAAATCGTGGGAACTGAGAGCGGGGGAAACGGGGGGAGCAAGGAGAACTGCAGCCGCACCGACCTGCGTGGCTTCCCCCTGCTCAAACCCCTCAGCTCAACCCCGGTTCCTCCAAACGCCGGCCCCAAGCACGGCTCTGCTCCACTCGACTACACTCGGTCTGCACTGCTGACCTCACGGGACTCCTCCCCTTCCCTCCCAGGTGAGCGCAATCGCTACTCTCTGTCTCTCCGTCCAAAAACCAGAGACACTGCAGGGACTATTACTGATCGTGACCAAGTTTGTGGGAGAGGACCAGTGGCTGTTGAGTTTAGGTGCAAAATTAACAACGGGATCCATAAATCTATGCATGTCTTAAAAAGATCCCCTGGCACCCATCAGTTCCTGGTACTTTATTGAGAGGGAGATGGGAGATAGCTGCTCTGATAGGTCAAAATATTATATGATGAGCAGTCCGGGAGTCTTTCGATGACTCCGGCTCCTCATCTAGGCAATGGATGTCCTTAAAATGGTCAATCCAGGCTTGAGAAGAAATGGTACAGGCCTGGTTAGGGAGATGATCTTTACTAAAAAGAGGCGAGTTAATGATACTCCAGAAAGCAGAGCTGTCACGCTGCTGACTGGAAATTAGTAACTTATCCCAGACTTCCTCTTTAAGTTGAAATTTGTGTGCCTTACAGGCCATTTTAAACACTGCCCTGGCCCTTTTAAACTTCTCTTGGCAAGGGAGTTTGCATGCAGAAAGTTCCAAAGGTCCTTATGGGTTTTGGAACACCGGCTATCAACCCATCTTTCTTCCTGCCTTGGCAGGGATGGGGCAGTTTTACAAAGCGCAGATTTGATGAACCTACATAATGTTAGAAAATGACACCAACATTTTCTGTGGTCACTCCTCTTCGGACAGACAAGAAAAAAATCAGGTTGACATGAGTTGATCAGGTTTTGAACAAAGCCTAAGGGAGCAATGCTGGCCCACCTCCCAGAGTTTTATTATCCCGATAAAATGAAGTAGTTAATGGGTTATGGTCACTCAGATTCTGTCTTAGAACCTTAAAGTCTGAGAGAGCACAGAAAAAACAACCGGAAACAAAAATGTAATCAAAAACAGTGCTATGCCCCCCCTTAAATGTAGGTATTTTTTACTCAATCAAGTGGTCCTGATTGTTAATCATTATGTTCACTAAGTTAAACTCAGAGATGAGGTTATTCACAGTCACCCAGTCACAGACCCACTCAAAGACTCATATATCCATTCACAAACCCACTCAGACACTTACACATCCACTCACAGACTCACTGAGAGACGGATGCTTCCAGTCACATACCCACTGATAGATTGATGCACCCATTCACAGATCCACTCTGAGACTCATGCACCCAGGTAAAGTCCCAGTCAAAGACTGATACACCCACTCACAGACCCACTCAGATACTTATTCACTTACTCATAGATCCAGTCATAGACTCATGTACCCAGTCACATACCCACTTAGACACTTATACACCCATTCACATACGCAGAGAGAGTCTTATACACACAATCACAAACACACTCCAAGACTCATGCGCCCACTCACATACCAGCTCAGAGACTTATGCACCCACTTATAGACCCACTGAGGAACTCATGCAGCCAATCACAGACCCACTTGGAGACTTATACAACCATTTGCACAAATCAGTGAATCATTAATACACACAGTTATAGAGATATTGAGAGACTGATGAATGTTTTTTATAGAGTTATTTAGATAGTGTGTTGTGATGGTTGGAATGAATTATATAGTTACACTTTTTGAATGTGGTGGTGGTAATTTAATTCCAGCATTTGCTTTGCGTTTTTGTGATGTTTACATGGTGATCGCGGGTACAGACGTCATCGCGATTCCTGGCGTCACCACGACAATGGAAAATAGGTTTTAGAGATGATTTTTATGGAAGCTCACTTCAAAAACATGTCATTAACCCCTAGAGTGTAAAATACTGTAACATGTCTGCATATATCTGTTTTACACTTTATGAAAAAGGTATTTTTGTATGTGTTGGTGGCCCTTGAATGCCTGCTTTTGTTTTGCGATCTCGCAATGTTTCCGCGACCATCATGACGCCGTCACAAATATTTCCAAAAAGAAAAAAAAGGATTTTTATTAAAAAAAGAAAATATTTTGGGCACATAGGAGGCTCTGACAGGAGCCTTTGTGTTGATTGTGTGTATAAGCCAGCTACACATAAGACCGGATGCAGAATTTCAGGCTACTTAGAAACACCCTGATGCCTTCGTCCGTAAAGTGCACTCCATCATTTCTATAAATTCCATGTCAAAACACAGGTTGTTGTTATAGAATGAGCTCATGTTATGGTCTCTGATGAATGCAGAAACAGCTTTATTAACGTTTTCTTGCTTTGTAAATCTGTTGACAGAATTTATTTGACCAGTTCCATTTCTGCTTTTAGCATATATTCGAGTACACCAAGACAGTGTGAGGGAAAAGTGACATCAGTTCTGCAAAGGTGTTTTTCATTAGGATTTCCAGCCCTACCCCAGTCAATGTGGCTAGGTCATTGCCACTACAATGCACAATCATGAGGTGAGGAGGTTGGCAATCCACAATGGTTTTAACCAAAGCCAGCAACTGATGAAGCTTTAACCTTCTCTGGCCAAACCAAGTAATCTCCACATTTTGAAAACCCAAGTCCCTGTCAATACCTCTCTTATTTTGCAGCCTCTTCAGCCCAATAGCTATAACTGTGGCCAACAATCCACACTCTAAGTATTTTGAATCGAAGGAGCAATAGCAATCAAGAGAAGTCTGGAGCTGAATGAGGAAGTTTTCCAAATGAAAAGCAGTTAAAATGGAGGTGTTTTATTTTATTTTTAAAATATATATTTAATTGGATGCTGTCAGCATGTAAGTGAATAAAATTAGGTAGTGTGTTGGATGCATTAGCAAGAAGTCCTATTAATGGCTGTTGTTTAAAAAAAGAAATGTAAGACAGACTATGCTTTTGAATCTGTGGAGTAAACCACACCTGCTGTATCCCATTTGGAAGTAGCATGTTCCTTCCATAATGTGTTGTAAACTTGTGACCAACTGGTTCCACTGGGCTGCTAGGTACACTGAGCTAAAAGTGTATTGGGGGAAGGGTGGTAACGAGACAGAACATTTTTTGAAACGTTGAGGAGTTATGACACAATTTAAGTAATGGTAAACTTTAATTTCCAACTGGTTTGAAAGTTACAATGTTATTACAGAGTTCTAATGAGAACCAACGATGTGACCTGGATGTTTTTACACTCTGCTTTCTTTTCCAGAGTCCACTATAGTTTTCTTTCAGACAACGCTGAGAGTACATAACCGTAAGTTTGCGGTAATAACTGTCACAGGAGAGGGTGCACCATAGCGAGTGTATACCCTCCGTGACATTCCTGGTCCTGACGAATGCCTTGCAAATCTACAAATTGAGGCTGAAACATGTAGACCGGTCACAATCACTTATTCACATAAAGGATGCCACTGGTCAATTAAACCAGAAAAGACATCCACCATTGCCTTTTTTAATCTTGCCTTATTTTTCCAATATTAAAAATTGTGTAGGATAAGTAAAGGCAGTTTTAATACTCACGGTGTTACTGTTCACTCACTTTCACAAATTCTTAATAAAACCTGCTCCACTGTAATCAGGCGTCGTAGCACACCCGAGAGGCATCCGGCCCCTCAGGTGGGATCCATATGATGAAGCATGTCACGAACTAGGTTGGTGAGTGAGGGATCTTCTTATACACATATGTGACTCCTTTTGCCTTATTCAAACCATTCATTCGGATTCACTCTTTCAATGTTTATTGATAATAGATTCTGATCCCTCGAGATGAAGGTCCTTAAAGGCTATACAGAGGTATTTGAAAACCACCTGCTTTTCCACCGGAAGCTAGTGGAAGGTAGACAGAGACTGGGAGACCGACTGATGTTTTGGTATCCCAAGAAGTAGTCTAGCTTCAGAATTTTGGACCATCTGGAGCTTATGCAGTCCTTTCTTGTGGGCGGTAAGAAACAGCACATTGTAATAATCACTTTTTGAAAAGACAAGAGCAGTGATCACTGCTTTACACACATCTAGAGGGATGAAGGGAAAAACTTTCCTGAGTTACTAGAACAGGAAAAAACAGGAGGAGGTGATAGCATTAGCATGTTCCACAAATGAAAGTTTCACGTCAAATTGGACTCCCAAGTTTTTCACTTTGGGGACAGGATTCAGAAGAGCACCCATTTCCAGTGGCCACCAATTGGGAAGCCAGAAAGATGGGTGATAGACAAAAAGAAAACCCTCTGTTTCGTCTGAATTTAACTTCAGACAGTTGTTAGCCATCTAGCTCCCGATCTGTCACATGCAATAATGGTCAGCAGTCCTACCAAAATCTTCGGTAAATGACACCACAATCTGGGTGTCATCAGCATATGAGACAACGGAGAATCCAAAATGTTTAATAAGCAATGCTACAGGTGTAAAGTATAGATTAAAAAGAGTTGGACTCAGTGCCGAGTCTTGCGGAACACCACAGGGTAGTGTAAAGGAGGACAAGTTGTGACCATTTGATTCCCCAAATTGAACTATATCTGTGAGAAAAGATTGCAAAAGTTCGAGGGCAACGCCTCTAACACCTAACTCATGTAGACGATTGATGAGAAGTGCATGGTTAACGGTGTTGAACTCTACCAAGAGATCTAACAAAATCAAGGCAGCGTTACCTCCCTTGTCCAGGTTTTTCTAACATATTCAGAAGCTGTGATCAGAGCCGACTCTGTACTATGTTGGCTCCCAAAGCAAAACTGGGAGGGATCTAGCAGCTTTTGTTCCTGGATGAATAGAGAAAGCTTGGTGTTCATGGCTTTCTTTACCATCTTAGCAGGAAATGGAAGCCGGGATAGTGGTCTGAAAATACTGGGCTTATCAGCATCTAAATTTGTTTTTTTTTAAAGCGGGAGAATAAATGCAATTTTCAATTTTTTAGGAAAATATCCTGATAGGAACATCTGATTGAAAAGCAGCAGTAGATGGCTAGGGACGATAGCAGAGTCTAAGTGTAAGATTCTAGGTGGGCAGGGGTCAAAAGGTGACCCTGATTTAATTTGGTTGAACAGGTCTGTCACCTGAACAACTGTAAGGGGTGTGAAAGTGGAAAAAATGGCACTCAAAGGCTGAGATGGTTCAGACGATAATAATGTAGTTTATAAACTTTGTTGTGAAGCATCAACAATTGTACTAATGTTTGTATTCTTATTTGATACCATGTTTACAAATTGACAAGCGGTTTGGGGGTGTGGTAGATATGTTAATATAGCTTTTGAGAGATACATATCATAATGTAAAGAGATATGATCAATGTTTGCAGATTGTGTTGAAAAATGGAATGTTCCAACTGTATGTACTTGTAAATTAAGGAGACAGTGTTTCTCAAATTACAAAACAAAGAATGTCGAATATGTTAATACAAGCCCTAGTGTTTTTCCGAACATCACTGTACATATACTTTAGCCCTATGAGGTTTTTGAATGGTGATATTGCTATTTCTAGTGTGAAACACTGGGTGAGCTTTAGCAAAGGTGTGTGAAGGTGAATGTGTTACGTTATAAACTGTTATGAAAGCAGAGTTCATGGCATGTTTTAATTACATTTAAATAGAATGGTTGAGGGTGTGGGATTTTTCACGAGAAGGGACTAACAAGCTATTGGTGTAAGAGATATAAGTATGTGGTTGTGGGTGAAGATGTAGTAAAGCTTAGGCAGTTTATTGATGTATCACTGTTATCAATTATCGACCAGCATGTAACTTTTATCTTTTTGGTTATTTTGTCTTTTTTAGGACGAAAATGGAAACTTGTGTCTGAGGAAAATATTATCTGCTTCCATAAGCAGCAAAAAATAAATAACCTTGTTAAGACACGCATGATTATTATATTATTCACCAGTGAGTACCTGAGGAGGCACAGTGTATCAGGTTCAAAGATGTGGAAGCACATGAAGACCTCTGTAGTTCAGCAGCACAAGCTAACACCTGAGCTCACCTTTGTGAACTCCTTTTAAAAAATTGTATGTATGAGAAACTTTGCTGAGACTTGTTTGCTGGGTGGCCTCACAACAAACAAACTGCCATATCTAAGATATTATTCCAGGTTGAGGTAGCTGTGGTGGTGCAGCTATACCAGGCTGCTTATCATAATGTGGTGAAGACATTTTAATTCAGTAAAGATGGTTGCTTTTTTTATAATTCTTGATATTGTTTGATAGTTGTTGTTGTAGTTTTGTAATGTTATTACATTGTTTTTTTAATAAAAAAGTTTAAAGTTACTACTGATGTGTTTGCTTAATAATTGTTAAAGATTTGATTATTATTACAGTACTGTAATAATGACTAAAACTGGCAGTTCCATCTTCTGGGAGTGAAGAAGTGTTGCTGCATGTGTATACAGTAATATACAAATGTTGTATGCTACAGAGAATTATTATGGAGCAGGCAATTATTTGAATACCCAAGTATGGTGGCTTCTTAAGAAACAGAGAGGTCTCACTAGAGAGATCAGTCCTTGTTCTCACTGTAGTATACATACCTCTCATACAAAAGAGAGGTTTTGGAACAGAAGTCAGTGTATCCTCATATTCTACTACTCACTGCTATCAGCTGGTGGAGATGTGATAGTGGAAAGGACAGTTATTTTGCACATGTTACCATATATGTTTGTTACTCTGGAGAGAAGTTTCAGTGTAGACGTCTATACCTGTGCACACCCTACTACGCCTCATTGTTCCCATGGCCCATGGGGAGAGGTCTGAGGGAGAGTTGAGTGTGCCCCCACATTCAACTATCCAAACCAATCAACAAAGTCACTTGTCTGAGCAGAGAGGATACACCATTTCTATCCCCTAATACCCACAGTCTACTTTACACATCTATTACTCTGGGGAGATGTCTTAGCTGACAGGTTAGTGTATTTAATCATTATAGTCTCTATAGTTGTTTTGCAAGACAGAGTTCTGAGGATAGAGGTAATTTCATTACCACACCTTACTGGTATATCTGTCATCCTGGGGAGAGCTGTGACCAGTGAGGTACGCTAATTTTCATAGCCTAATTTGCACACCCATCATCCGTGACACAGGTCACAGGAGAGGAGCCAGCCTCTCCCCACACTGTACTCAGAAGATTTATCATGCAAGAGAGGTGTGTCAGAAAAGATGCCACTTCCTCCACACAGTCTACTATGCATACCTGTCAGCATGGGAAGAGGTATGAGCAGACAGATACATGTATCTCAAACCCTACTATAGACACCTCTCGCCCTAGTAAGATGTGTTAGTGGACAGACCACTTTCTTCCCAGACACCACTGAGTAGCCCTGTTGGTCTATGGAGAGGTGTCTGCAGAAAGGCCACTCCATGCCGACACCGTACTGCACATTTATGTTCTGAAGATAGGTGTTAGTGGGGAGAAGAATGTTTGCCTACACACTACTATGTACTTTTGTCATCCCGGGGAGAGCTGTGACTGGATAGTCAAAGCCATTCCCACAACCTAACATATGGTTGTTTCCCTGGGGAGAGGTCTCAGCGGAGAGGCCAGTACTTGTTATACTTACTATGGAATAGTAAGGTCTTATATGTGAGATGAATATCCTCTCCACCCTACTATGCATACTACTGAGCCTGAGGAAAGGTGTTAGTGGAGAAGCTATGTCTTTTTATACCCTATGCTACACACTTGTTGCCTTCATGCAAAGTCTCAGTTTAGAGGCCAGTCTTCTCCCAGAGTCTGCTATATACAGTTTTCAGGCTGTGGAGAGGTGTCAGTGAGATACCAGTACCTCCTTAAACCCTACTGTGCACTGTTGTTATACTGTGAAACGGTCTTATTTGTGAGTCTAATTTCTCCCCACACCCTACCAACAGGGACTATAAGGCATAAGTACTGTAATAAAGGAAAGTGTAAATTCTTCCTCTAAAAAGAAGATTACAACATTGTGAGACTCTCACAGGATCATAAAGAAGTAGTGATTGAACTTTTTGTCTAGTAATAATAAATGGACTTAAAGTAAATCGGTGAATATCAATATGTGCTATGTACCAATGTTCGTCTCATGCAGAAAGAACAAGTGGGTTTTTTCCAGAAATCTAAGTGATTTATTTTTCTCCACAATTCCATAATGGACTGCATTTTTAAAAACATTAACATGCTGTTACTATTCTGGTTTATATAAATTACACATACTAAATCAGGTTATATTCAGTGTAAATGCAAAGTACATTATAAGAAGTATGATCTTGTGAGAGGCTCGCAACAGCAAACCAGGAAGCACTGCCCCCTGGGACTGCATGCAAGGGTTTGCCTCCCTGGCTCTCGTATGAGTCTCACAAGAGCTTTGGAATAGGAAAAAAAAAGGAAACATAGAACAAACAAGCCATTTTAAACAGTTTTTAACTACAAAAAAGTGTCTTTTCAAACATTTAAAATATTTAACATATTTTTGGTGTATTTTTTTAAAAAGGATAGGACAAAAACATAAAAATGTAGGTTTTAAACAAACACGAACATCATCTCCCCTTGAAAACATAAAGGAGAAGAACCTACAATTTTGCTTCGTTTAAAACAACTGGGTTATTGTCCATCCGTGCAGTAAAAACCTGTGGAGACACAGTATCTTCTGGTGCAAATGATGTTGAGGCCACAGTAGAGTTGGCTGCCTCCACAGCATGAGCCAACTCTGCCTGAGCAAGCTTTTGCAGATGTCCAGCCCTCAGGTGTCTCCAAATCCCTGTGGTACTCATACTTTATTGATCATGATCCCCTAGCTGAACTCTTTGCTTCAAAGTTTACAGGTCAAGTACTTTGCAGATACCTTCATGCAGCCTGCCCTAATTTTGAAGAATTGCCACACCAAGGTTTCCTTGTGTGATTGTGGTGTTGTTTTTGTAACGTTGTCTTATAAACTTTTGGTCAAATACGTATATTTATTATTTTCCCTTTTTAATATGTTCTGTCAATATCTTCGTATTCTATATGGTTGTTGTTTATTTTGACAACTTTCATCAGTTTTGAGGTTAGGCAATATTATATATATATATAGCGATCTGTGTTATTGATTTCATGGCATTTGGATGACTATATTATTGTACTCAATATTTTCATAGGTTGTTAGGTTAGGTTGTGTAAAACTTTTCATATTTTAGATATCACTATTTAAACAATATTTTTGTATTACAATATTTTTGTTATCAATGTCACATACAATTCATGGATATTACAAATTGCAGTATAAATGAATAATATGGGGATGATGCAATACCTAGGACAATATGACATGCAGTGTAGATATAAAACTCGGTCACAGCCCGTGTATTTTCTTCTGTAGCAAGACTGCATGTGCAAAGCTGTCAGTCTACTATGCAGATTTAACTGCTAGAGTACAATCCAGTCTACCGGTAAATGGCAGGAGCTATTATGCTCTTAATGTCTTCTCGTCTCCAGACCATGAAATTCAGAACATCGGTGGAGCTGATGGGCTATGGGCAAACTATTATTGTAGGAGAAAGTTGGTGAGATTTAAGAGATAGAGGAAGCGCATGTAACATTCACAGGAACTCCTCGGAATCCAGGCAATGCGCAAAGGAGTCCACCACTTGACATCCCCAACTCTGACCCAGTGTACACAGAGTATTGAGGCGATCAAGCGAGGGATAGGAATTAGGGTAGGATCAGCGGGGAATGGGATACCTGCAGACAGAAAGCAATAAATGACTACAGTTGTACAATACTGACTACTCTCACTAAGTCTCACTAATGTGACTAATACCTTAAAACAAAGATAAGCAGTCGCTGTGGTTTCTCTCTAATATCCAGTAAAGATACCGCTCTCAACCTGGAAGATTAGATACCTACAACAACAAAAATAGGCACGTTATTCATCCATTCACACCCCTCCCTTCCCACTATGCGACAAAAAGCAAACATTCCTCATATGTACCCATCTTACATCCCAAAGAATAAAGGAAAACAAAAAGAAAGTTGTGTATCTCTTCTCAAAGTCGTTAAACCGAGCGCTTAGAAATAGATCGCCAATATCCTTGCTCCTTTGAGAATGAATATAACCACACAGAGTCAACGTTGTACTTTAGGCTCCAAATCCTATTCCCTCGATAAATAACCTCCCTGGTTAATTATGGGAAAATGCACAATTGTCTATCAACATTAAATCAACAGACCAGCAGAATACCATGTCACTTTCCTCAGCAGCAGCCACAGTAAAATAATACCTAGTCACAGAACACACGGAACTGTAGGTGCTCCAAACCTGTTCCAGTCGAAGAGTGCTACTCGAGCCCGTACAGCACAAATGTATACGCCGCCATTGGTTCCATCCTATCGCCGACCCCCAAAAAGCATGAAATCACACGGATGCCTTCACAACAAAAGCAGATGAGTCGCCAATCAGCCCACAAGGAAAGCTGCTGCCTTACACCACCACTCTGACTCCAAGCAGCTACGATCACCACCAGCACCCAGCGGGAGCATGCAGACAGCCGTCTGCGGAAATGACATGCCTCCAGAAATCCGATTCCCCTCACCGGCAGGAAGGGGCTGACCGGAACAGAATCCCAGGAACAGCGTAGTCCGTAGGAAACAACAGAGCAGAAGGAGACTCCATGACAAGTGCAGCTGCACAGTCCAGCGAGATCCACAACAAGGTTAGAATTATGCACACCCCTCAGCATGCGTCAGCGGTTCATATACACCCAAGCCCCTCCGAGATAGAAGGCCTTCTGGGAGTTGTAGTTTTTCACTGCAGCCCAGCATGAAAGGTAATGCAGGCGCAACCGATCAGTACATGACAGTACGCCCTCCTCCCAAGTGCCTCCTAAAACCAGGTTTGCCAGGATTGCGTGTGTGGAAGAGCCGGACAGCTCAAGCAGCATGGACGTTGTTACATGGTTCCCAAGAATCATCCTCCGTGGGGATATCCTTTCCAGGAGATGACATACCACAGCCTTCCCCTCCGGTACCTGGAGTCCAATACACGACGCACTTCGCATTCCAGCTGACCATCCCGAATCACCGGAGGAACAGCATGATGTCTGGCACCCACAACCGGTTTCAGCAGCCCACAGTGGAATACAGGATGGATCCGAAGGGAACGGGGTAGTTTTAACTTATACACCACTGGATTGATTTTGTGCTGAACAGTGTATGGGCCAATGAATCTGGGATGGAAGATACAGCGTACTCTAAAACGGATGTTCTTAGTGGAAAGCCATACCTGATCACCTGGCTGATAACTGGGTCCCTCTTGGCAGTGTCTGTCTTTCCTTGATTTGTATGTTTGTTTGGCATGTTTCAGGTTGGTCTGCACCTTTCTGTGCATGGCTTGTAAGTTCCTCATTTGTGACATAACAGTAGGTTGATTAATGATATCACAGGGACTGGACAGTGGTAGCATTTTAGCATGGAATCCAGTGTTGGCTCTGAATGGGGTTTCTTTTATGGAACTGTGCCAGGCGTTGCTATAGGACAGTTCGGCTAGCCATAATAAAGACACCCAAGAATTGGTTGTTTCCTTAGCATAACAATGAAGGTATTTCTTGAGAGTCTGGTTTAATCGTTCTGTTTGACCATCGGTCTGTGGGTGAAAGCTGGTAGATAGGGCTACCTCCACTTGAAGAGCCTTGCACCACATTCGCCAAAACCGTGCAATGAATTGTGGGTCTCTACAGACACAATGACCCTCGGGGGCCCGTGCAATCAAACCACATGAGACAAGAGCAACTGGGCGTCCATCCTGCTGTTGGTAAATTTTTACATGGAATAAAATGACCTATTTTTGTAAGGCTGTCTACCACGACTAGGATGGCTTTGTACCCCTGATCCAGTGGCAGACCAAGAACAAAGTCCATACTAATAGTTAGTCAGGGTTGCGATGGTGTGGGCATTGGTATCATTTTTCCTTTAGACTTCGATTGTTCTCCTTTATCCCTAGTACGGTTCACAATGAGCCACCCATTGAGATACATATTTAGCCAACCTATCCCACCAGAACTGTCGCTGTAACAGTTGAAGTGCTTTGGTACAACCTGAATGGCCAGCCAGGACGGAATCATGACACCAGTTGAAAGGCTTTAGCCTGAGTTCTTGTGAAGGTAAGTACAGTTTGTTCCTATAAAATGGCAATCCATGTTTGAGGGTTCTGTGTACTTACTGGTCTGCCCATTTCTGCCACCAAGCAAGGGATTGATGAGTTTTGACCTCTTCATTAAAATGTTCCAACGTTATGGAACATAACACCTTATCGGGACTAATGATCACTTCAGTAATGCCTTTCCGTGGCCCAGACATATCCTATTGTTGAGACAACGTGTCTGCTTTTCCGTTTTGCAAACCAGGATGGAAAGTAACCTCCATGTCATACACTGCGAAGCACAACATCCATCGCATTTGTCTTTGAGTGAGCTGTCTCACCGTTTTCATATACTGAAGGTTTCGGTGGTCTGTGCAGACCGTGACTGAATGGAGTGCCCCCCACAGATAATGCCTCCACTCCTGAAAAGCTTTCTTTATGGCCAATAGTTCTTTTTCTGCCACTGTATAGTTCATCTCGGCTGCATTAAGTTTCCTGGACAGAAAGGTTACCGGATGCAACTGTCCCGTATACTTATCACGTTGTGACAGGACAGCCCCTACCGCGATGTCAGATGCATCCACCTCTACTATGAACAAGATCTCACTTTGCGGATGTTGCCGGATGGGTGCGGTTGTAAATGCCTTTTTTAGATTGGTAAATGCGTCCATGGCCTCTGTGTTCCAACAAAAAGGGATTCCCTTTCTTAACTGTCGTGTTATAGGATAGACCAGGTGGGAAAAATGAGAGATGAATCTGCTGTAGTAATTGGAGAAACCTAAAAAACATTGTACATCTCTCACGTTTTTAGGAACAGGCCACTCTTGAACCACTTTTACCTTTCTCTCAGCCATGCTCAACTCATAGGGACTCAATATAAACCCCAGGTATTCAACCTTCTCCACATGAAACTCACACTTGTTCAACTTGCAAAACAAACTATGCTCTTGTAACCTCCGAAGAATCTGAGTAACATGTTTCATGTGTGTCTCCTGATCGATTGAATAAATCAGGATGTCGTCTATGTAAACAACCGCAAACTTATCTACATATTCCTTGAACACATAATTTAGGAAGTATTGAAAAGCCGCCGGGCCATTACATAGCCCAAAGGCCATCACCAAGTATTCGAACAAGCCATAGCGTGTTTTAAATGCCGTCTTCCACTCATCCTCTTCACGTATCCGAACTAAATGATAAGCCCCTCTGAGGTCAAGCCTGGTGTAGATATTGGCTTCCCTCATCTGATCCAATAAGACAGGGATGAGCGGAAGAGGGTAACGATTCCTCACTGTGTTTTTACTTAACATGTGATAGTCGATGCATGTTCTTAAGTCCCCATTAGCTTTTGCCATGAAGAAAAGTGGCGAGGCTACCGATGAACGGGATGCTCTTATAAATTCTATATCTGCATAATGAACTATGTACTCCCTTAAATGTCTAGTCTCGGGCACTGACAAGGCACAGACCCTAAAGGAAGGGATGGCTGATCCAGCAATTAGATCTATTTGACAATCATAGTCACGGTGCAGAGGTAGTATTTCCGCCTTAGCCTCACTAAAAACCTCCCAATACCTTGCATAAACTGCGGGAAGCACAGTCTCTTTTTCCGCTGCGGTAGCAATATGGCACACCTGAGTAAGAGCTAAAGTGTGAGAACCAGAGGGTTGCATACAATTCAGCCTACACTCTTCTGACTGGAATACCACTGTCTTCCTTTTGTGATGCCATAGCCATGGCATGCCCAATATTACCTCATACTGAGGTGCATCAATGATGTTTAAAGTGAGATCTTCTACATGATCTTGTTGGTCTCCCTTCAAAATCAATCCTACTATCTCTGTTTGTTCCCTGATTGGACCTGACTTTAAGGGTTTCCCATCCACAGCCAAAACCTTTTCAAGATTCTCTCTGGGAACACGCCGTAGTTTTAAACATTGTACCAACCCATAATCTATCAAATTCCCTGTGGCTCCAGAGTCGATCATCACCCACTCTTGGTGTACTTGAGGACCCGCCGTAAGGGTCATGGAGAGCACAGTATGTGAGTCTGTATTTTTTATTTCTGTTACCACTAGTGAAGGCAACTTCAAGTCCTGCCCCTGATCTGTTTCTACTGCCAAGTCTGCCTCTGATGCACTTCCCTCAACGGTGTTCTGCACCACCGTGACTGCCACCTTTCTTCTAGGATAAAAAGAACCCTGTTTCTTGGGTTTATGGGGACATTCTCTCACGAAATGGCCCTTCTTCCCACAGTACATGCATAAACCTAGTGCCCTGCGTCTCTCTCTCTCCACTCTAGACAAGGGCGCTCTGATAGCTCCCACCTCCATGGGGTCTAATGCCTGTTCAGTAGAGGGTATACCTGGCCTGTCCCCTCTCTCCATGCTAGCATATGATCTTCCCCCACTCTTACGCTCCCCTCCTCTTTTGGCCAACAGATGATACAGACGTAAAGTTAGATTCATAAAATCAAATTATCGCGAAAATGTTGAAAATCTCCGCAAACACAGGAAATATCTCGAAGATGCAGAAGTTTTTTTCCCGCCCGTTCGCGGTATGTTCTGCTTGGTCGCGGCTCGCCAACTTACCCATGCGGTTGCTTGCGGGCGCGGCCATCTTGTATTCACTTGTCTCGCGGTGCATGATCGCGAGAAGAAAGACGTGATCGCGCGACGAATGATGTTACTGCGGGCGCGAACTGTCGCGAGACAGCGCAAATGGCTACCAACAATCCAACATCTCGTGGAGAACGCGACCGGATCGGGGAAACTTGTCGGCGAACGTGGGGATTCAGGTAAGGCGATCGCGCGCACGCAAGAATGTATTATTTTACAGCGCGAGCAAGCAAAAAACTTCCGGTAAAATGCGGATTGTGGAAATTTTTACATTTTCGCGCTCTCCGCAGAACGCGAAAATGTCAAATTATCGCAATTTCCGCGAGCGGAACGGATTTTTTGCCCAGGCCTAATCTGTATACGTGGTGGGCTGGGCATCGATCTGAGCTAACAGATTCTTCATCTCGTTCCACAGACCCTGATAATACAGCAACACCCTGTTCTCCTCAGGCCATGTGGTTTTGGCTATCAACCGATTAAGCGAGGTCATATAGGTAACCAAATCCTGTTTATCCTGCCTTAACTCCAACAGCTCTCTATCGGCGCTAAACGTGGTAGTCCGACGGTCAAACACCCATTCAAATTCCCTACGAAAGGCGTTCCAGTCAGAGAGCAAAGGATCGTCATTTTTAACCAACGGCACCGCCCAGTTAGCCACGTCCCCTGTCAGATATGAAACGGCAAATGCCTCTCTAGAGTGGTTGTTAGGGAAGGAAGATGGCTTACATGAAAAAATGTAACATGATCTGTGTTATAAAGGTCTGTATCTTCTGAGGATCCCCAGAGTATCTCTCAGGACTAGCCAAGGGAATGGGTGGAGGTACATTCACCTGTATTTGTGGAGACGAAGTCGATGCATCAAGTGGGTTCCTAGCTTGTCTCTCAACCTTTTCCCTAAGAGCTGCTGTCTCAGCCCTTGATGCAACTAGTTCTTGTTGGACTAACGCTAGTGCTTGCAGCACGTCTTCTAAGGACGCCATCGTTGTGAGTTGCCCAGACCGGGAGGAGTGTATATCATGGGTGCTTAATTCTGTAACATTCGCAGGAACTCCTCAGAATCCGGGTGATGCACAAAGGGGTCCACCTCTTCACATCCCCAACTCTGACCGAGTGTACACAGAGTATTGAGGCGAGCAAGCGAGGGATAGGAATTAGGGTAGGATCAGCGGGGAATGGGATACCTGCAGACAGAAAACACAAAATTACTACAGTTGTACAATACTGACTACTCTCAATAAGTCTCACTAATGTGACTAGTACCTTAAAACAAAGATAAGCAGTCGCTGTGGTTTATCTCTAATATCCAGTAAAGATACCGCTCTCAACCTGGAAGTGTAGTGTAGTTCCTATATCCCTGATAGGCTCTGCGCATTGGAATAATATACACTATAGTTTTGACATAGGACTGAGGTCAGTATGTCTCTATCGAGTACATTAAACCTAATTACTTGTGTGTGCCACCTAACTCTGAGGTCACTAGAAACTTCTTGAAAATACAAGAAGGATTAGTTTCTGACAACCACATAAACCTGACAACTTTGTTTCCCTTAGAGTCGGAACAATCTCAGAACCGTGGAAACAATAGATAACCGTTTCACTCAGTCAATTATGCATGCTTCGTTTCTACAGAGTTGCACAGAAATAGAGAGACGGGCGTTTCAATAAAAAGGGGTTTATTGAACAGTCTTATTTATCATGCAAGAGATATAAACTGCTACAATCATAAGACAGGATGCGAAGTACAATACGTACAGAGTTAGCAGTAAGATAAAATAATACTGCAATAGCATGGTTTGTAGCTATGACATATATTCATAAAATACATACCTAAATAACACAGGCTAAAATGTGAACACTCATCTGATGCTTCTAAATAGTTCTAACCCTGTCTACCTAACCTAAGTGTAGTACGAGGTAAGAAGTAGGTGCTGTTTTCTAAAGTATAGCTAGCTATAGTTTCAGTTTTGCCAAGAGTTGCCAAAAGTTTCACTAAGTTCTAGTCTGCTCCATACCTTAGAATGTATGAGGTTGGAATCTCTTTCTGGGACTCGATATCTAACACCCCACAAGGGGAGTCAGAAACACTGGAGCTGGATTCTCTGCGAGGAGGATGACAGCGTCTGGTCAGTGCATCAGGCGGGAACTCGATCTCCTTCCGAACTTGCTGTGGCGAACCGCAAGTAGGCAGTCAAACTGGACTGTACCGGAACCGTGGTTTGCCAGGGCAAGTGCAGGTATATTTATACCTTGAAGGCATTTAGGAATGCCGGTATTGACGTAAAAGTCGGGCATCGGAACGTCATGAATGAACCCCTAATGAATAGATGTTCATGCATAATAAATGAGTTCTAGGAGAAATCAATATCCAAGCAAGGGAAATTCCTAAAGGCTTAAGAGTCTGGTTTTCCAAGAACTCGTTGTGATGTGGATAGACGTATGTAGGAGACCATGCCTGTATTTCGTTAGCATGGAAAATGCCTAAATAAGGGCTGAATTTCCTATGCCTAAATAAGGGCAATATGAATTTTACCTATATAGGGGCATAAATCGGGAAACCTATATACGGAATCTAAATCTACACACAACACCCACTCCAGTTTCGTATGAACGACATTACTAAATCGCAAACATACTAAACATATCTAAAAGAGAGTATTGCATGATTAGCTAAAACATGCTAAAACATATCTAAAAACATATGTCCTAAAAATGCATTACAAAACCATTGCTATGCATAAGGTGCTGTACATATTAAAAGCAATATTTCATACTAAGCATATGTGTGCATTGGAAATGTTAAAAAGAATGAACCAGAAATATATACACATGATGAAATGGCTCGTTAATACAGAAAAAAAAGAAGGGCCGAAACCATTTCATATCAGGTTAATACAAATCAATTGTTGATGTGACAAGGTGGCATAATGTCCCTGGAAGATTTTCAAAGAATTCTGTTCTCTATGAATAGTTCTACTATAAGCAGATTACTGTGCCCAAAAATTAAAAATACAAATTTGGAAAAAAAAAAAACTTAATCATAGGAAAAAAGTTCCAAAGTTAGTCCCTTGTCTGAAAAAAAGGAAGGCCAAATTTAAAGTCTCTTCGGAACACTGTGCCGGAATCAAAAGTTAATGTGTGGGCCTGGAGAAAACATGTAATCTTCCAATCCTGTAGAGAAAAAGTCATCTACCGTTGTAGGTGAAAGTTGGAATACCTTGTTTAGAAGATTAACTGCACATAGATGTGAACTATCGCCTTCAGCATTGGTTGCATCAGCAATGTTCGAATCGGATGTTACCTGCGTACCTGATGTTTCCTCTCGTACCTCAGCAGTAGCAATTTGCGTCTGTGAGATCTCAATGAATGTCGTCATCAGGATTGGTAGCCGTTGGCGGCTACACAGAGCATGGGCCGTTACCGGGTCCAGCAGAGTATCAATATCCGTTGGCATGACTGATGGGAGTGTTAGACAGATATCTAGCACGCATTCTTCACCACAGAGCAGGCAGCGTAGAACAGGTAAGGTGCAATCTTGCCAGATTGGTTTGAATGACAGAAACCATGTGGTGTTTAATTCTCGTAGACGAGGTAAACCCAAAATTTGGACGATGCACTCACGACACTTCATCTCCAATAGAGCTCTCTCCATGGTGAATTGGGTGTCGCTGGTGATTTGGCTTGCCATATCGTAGCAGTAGGAGCAAATAAGGATCCCTGCAACGAGTGCTAAAAGGAGTGGCAGTCCGCCAAACACAGAGTGCACGAAGCTTGGAAATATGCTGAGGACTGCTTGAAAAGGTGCTAACAGTCCTGCACATACCGTTTTAAATACATGTATAATACCGCTCGTATCAGACATGTTTAAGATACGACCTAACATTTCTGAGAAATGTACAAGGCAGTTTGTATACAAAAGGGTATGTATCTCAGCAGAAGTCCTTGCGACTTGCAGATAATAGGTTTCTTTGGCCGAGGTCAGTGGCACTGTTTTCTGTAAAAGAATGGGTTTCATTCTGCTTAGAGTATCAATTCGTATAGAAGTGTCAGGGCTCACGGGAGGTTTCCTCCTTTTAGTGCAACGCTGGCTACCATCTCTCCTGTACTAAATTATCAAAGGTCAGTTCATCCCTCAAGCTGGAGTGCTTGTTGGCACCAATGGAATTCCAAGATGGCTGCCAACATGCACATACTGCAACAGCACACCACTGTTAGCAGTCTAGTCTTTTAGGCTTCAGAACACCTGGTGAAGTGTGCTTCAACATTCCACTGAGCACTTCACTGAAAAAATAATAATTGGAAGAGCACCTGTTTTCCCCAGCGTCTTGGAAGTCAGTTAGGGTAGTTGCGATAAATTCGAGGTTAGCTTCGTCGGAACTACATTCCCTCACTAATCAGGTTAGTGTTAAACTATGTAGCTAAAATAAAACATTCTGTTAGAAAAGGTTATTCAGAGGTAAACTTCTATTTAAAAAGGAAACGAAGTCTCAGACCCAGAGGTGACCTTTCAACACAAGGTGTCTTCTTTGACTGAAACTTGTTCACTCTTCAGAGAATTAATTAAAAGGTGAAAGTCAGGGTCAAAAGCCCAGCTGTTCACTCTTTAGAGAATTAATTAAAAGGTGAAAGTCAGGGTCAAAAGCCTGGCATATTTCTTTCTCATGCCAGTGTTAGGTTTGAAGATAAATAAGTGAAGGCCCAGTTAAAGGACTCCAGTAATGTTCTATGGCCAGAATAAATTAACTCTTCAGCAAACATTAAAACCTGAGGCAGAATAAATTGTGCTTCCGGCAAATATTAAAACTGAAGGTCTGAATAAAAGGAACGCTTCCTTTTAACATTTAACCTAAGTTCTGAAGCATTGTTTAAGAGCTAATTAAAGACAGGAAACCAGTCATCCAACTTGAGAAACCCCAGTTCAAGGCCCACTCCAGTCTCTTAACAGTGAGTTAATAGAAAGAAAGAGAAACCCAAATAATATGTAAATTAGAAATACAGAAATAAATACTTACCTTATCTTTCTTACATTAAGAAATAGCAGGATCAAGTGCAGATTGTACCTGAGAACGAAAAGAAAAGAGATTTGAGTGAAGACTTCTCATACAACCAAGCAAACAAAACATGAGAAGTAGAAGAGAAGTAAGCTTCAGTAAACATTCTGGTAAGATAAGTTATATATACACCATAGAAAAATCAGTAAGTTAAAAGACACAGTAAATAAAGGTTTTTACATGTTAATGTTGCAGTCCTGTAAGAAGAAGAAGAAGACGTCGCTGAACAGGCAGAATATTGGAGCAGTCTCTTCTCTGTCCCAACCCCTTTCCCCCCCCTTAGAAGTTACCTGCAATGGAATTCTAAAAGACCTAGCAGGGTTGGTTCTGAGAAGGGTATTGGGATCTAGCGTCATTCTGCTCCTGTGTGGTTCAGATAGCAATAAGTATTTAGACCCTGACAGAGTGAAGTGCCCACGTTGGTACGAGCACCGGAGCAGAATGGCAGAAGGACTTGATTTAAAAAAATTTGGCGAGATTTTGAGTAATATACAGAGGGACTTGGAGGCAGTTAGAGAGGAAAATAAAATACTAAGACAGGAGATAATTAGCTTTAAAACGGGAACACCAGTTTTGGGATCTAGGCCAAGCACCACATCCTTTGAAACCCAGAGTCCTAACATCAGCACTTCATCCTTTGTCCCCACACAAGTAATCCACTCATTATCCCCAGTAATTCCTCTTACCCCTCCAGAGCTATTCAATGGAGACCCGCATAAAGCACACATTTTTTTGACCCAATGCTCTCTGCATTTTATGTGCCACCCAATGATCTTCCCCGATGCTCAATCCCGAGTGGCGTTTATCTTGTCCTTCCTTAGTGGAGATGCCGCCTCATGGTCCATGCTATTAGTAACCAAGCATGACCCGATTTTGTACAGTTTAGATGACTTCAAGAAGGAATTTCTCCGAATTTTTGATAGGAGAACAGCATCTCAAGCTTCAGACAACAAACTTTTGGAGTTAAAGCAAGGAAACCGAGAACTCGTGTCTTACCTAGCCCAATTTAATAAACTAGTGGTCAAGAGCAACTGGCCCGAGGATAAAAGAGCAGCAGTATTCTATAGAGGATTGCGAGAGGAACTAAAGGACGCTCTATCTCAAATCCCTAATCGCCCCGCCCCACCGATATCTCTGCCTTAGTGGATTTAACCTCAGAGATTGATTATCGGCAAAGTGAGCGGAAAGGAGAACGGCGGAAGGAGTTTAGACCAAGTGTTCCTCGTTTAGACCGTGTCAAAACAGAATCCACACGGACAGTAGAGAGTTCTTCGGGAATTGAACCCATACAAATTGGTGTAGTCAGAGGTCCACTATTTAAAGAAGAAAAAGAAAAGAGAAGGCTGAACAAACTGTGCCTATATTGTGGAGGAAGTGGACATTTTGTCAAGAACTGTTTAAGGAGACCAAAGCTGCCCGCAAAGGAGAAGGAAAACTAGAGGCACCACAGGTAAGCGGAGTTGGACCTGTGGATGTGAATGGAAAAACGACTCCAACAAATCACCAATTGCCAAATACCCCACAAGCCTCCTCTCCCCATTTGGTTATGACTGTGACATTAAGGTTTAGAGGTATGGTTTTGACTGGAATATCCGTCATGGTGGATTCAGGGGCAACAGGTAATTTCTGCGACGACAAATTTGCTAACCTGATTGGTTTACAAGCTCTCAAGAAGGAGAAAAGTGAGAAGGTCAGAGCGGTGGATGGTACAGAATTAACTTCAGGGCCCATAACCAGCCATACAGAATTGGTACACATGACTACTGTCGAGGGACACCAAGAGACCTTGCAATTTAATTTAATAGACGCCCCCCAGTTTCAACTGATTCTAGGTTTACCATGGCTAACTGAACACAACCCGTTAATTGATTGGGGAGCCCGAACTATTCAATTAAATTCAAACTACGGCACCAAAAATTGTTTCAATGATCAGACACATTTTTCTGTGCCCTGCGCAGCCACCCAGCTGTGTGAAGTTGGAAGTTCGGTATGTGTGATCCAAACTACTACGATACCAGAAGAATACCAAGACCTTGCTGATGTCTTTGATGAGATTAAAGCAGAAATGTTACCCCCCACAGGCCCTATGACTGCAAAATCGATTTAGAACCAGGGGCTAATCTACCATGCAGCAGGGTTTATGCCTTAACGGAGAAGGAAAACATTCATTTGAAGGAATACCTAACTAAGAATCTGGAGAACTGATTTATTCGACCGTCGCAGTCCCCTGTCTCTTCCCCACTTCGTTTCGTGCCGAGAAAAGACGGAGATCTCAGGGCTTGTAATTAACCGGATAACTGTTAAGAATCGTTATCCGTTGCCTCTCATTTCGGTACTAATTGATCAAGTGAAGGAAGCAAAGATATACACTCGTCTAGACCTACGAGGAGCGTACCACTTGATTAGACTTCGGAAAGGTGATGAGTGGAACACTGCGTTCAGGACCAAATTTGGCCTTTGTGAGTATCTTGTGATGCCATACAGTCTCTGTAACGCACCAGCGTCCTTCCAGAAGTTTATCAACGATGTCGTAAGTGAATTCATTGACCGATGTGCTATAGTCTACATTGATGACATCCTGATTTATTCCAACACGGTTGAAAAACACCACAACAAGGTCAGAGCTGTTTTACAACGTCTATGAGAGAACTCTCTGTACGTTAAACTGCAAAAATGCCTTTTCAACACAGATACCATAGAATTCTTAAGTTTTGTGGTATCGCCTGCAGGAGTTCGAATGGATGAACAAAAAGTGAAGGCGATAACAGATTGGAAATCTCCTACCTGTATCAAGGAGGTTCAAAGCTTTATTGGATTCTCTAATTTTTACAGACAATTCATTAATGGATTCTCCAATAAGATACTTCCGCTGACTTGTCTTCTGAAGAAGGGAGTTCCGTTCCACTGGTCCGAAGAAGCAGAAGAGGCTTTCCAGTTGATGAAGGACAGTTTCACAACAGCACCAGTGTTGCTTCATGCAGATACCTCTGAGCCTTTTTATCTGGAGACAGACGCATCAGACCTAGCCTTCGGAGGGATACTTTCTCAGAGGCACAAGGACACGGGACAGTTACACCCAGTGGCATATCGGTCCCGCAAACTTAATCCTGCAGAATGCAACTACACTATTACAGAAAAAGAACTCCTGACAATCAAGGACGCCTTCAAAGACTGGAGACATTATTTAATGGGGGCAAAACACACGGTAACAGTGTTTACGGATCACCGCAACCTCAAATTTTTGCGATCTACTCGAACTCTCACACCACGTCAGCTGCGTTGGTCTCTTTACTTTGCAGACTTTGACTTTGTCATCACCTTTCGTCCTGGATCAAAAAACGGAAAGGCTGATGTCCTCTCAAGACTCGATACAGAAAATCAAACTTCAGCTATTGAAAATCAGCAAATCATACCTGATGGAAAATTCATTGGAACTATTTGCTTAGAACCTTTTGAACATCACGTTCGGAATTTGATGTACGACCTTGAAATGGAGATCTGGGCCATGGAAGATCCACAACGTTTCATTCGCAATGGCCTCCCCTATTTCGGCACCAACTTATATTTACCCACCAAGGAGCTACAGCTGAAGGCGATGCAGGAATGCCACGACAACCCTCTGGACGGCCACAAAGGTGTTGTGAAAACTGAAGAATTACTCAAACGTCGTTTCTGGTGGCCATATATCCATCAATATGCATTAGGCTGTGAGATTTGTGCACAGGGAAAATCAGACAGGCAAGCTCCTAAAGGTCTCCTACAACCCATGCCTACTCCCCCATATCCTTGGCACACTGTCTCCTTAGATTTGATTGTTGATATACCTTCTTCCCATGGGTATGATACCATTCCTGTGGTTGTCGACACCTTTAGTAAGATGGCACATTATATACTCTTCAAAGGTACACCCACTGCTAAACAATTGTCCCAACTTTTCAATCAGCATGTTATCCGCCTTCATGGAATCCCTAGGGTTCTCATTTCAGACACGGGCTCACAGTTCCTATCACGATTTTGGAAGGCTTACATCAAGGGCCTTAATATTGACCATCGGTATTCCACCAGTTTTCACCCAGAAACTGATGGTCAAACTGAACGCATTAACCAAGACTTAGAACAACACCTCAGACTTTATTTGTTAGACGAGGAGGGTGACTGGCCTGACCATTTATGGACTGCGGAGTATGCTCACAATAATGCTATAAATGTGTCCACTGGCCACTCCCCTTTCTTTATAAACTCAGGCAGACATCCCAATTCTCACGCTAATTTTGATGAAGTTAATGTCCCTGCTGTTCAAGATATCGCCCGACAGTTAACTAAGATCCATCACTCAGTAACCCAGAATCTATCGATTGCGAAGGATCGTTACAAACACTTCGCTGACCGAAAACGTAAAAAAGAACCTGAGCTTCATGTAGGAGATTTAGTCTGGTTGAGTACAAAAAATCGCAGACTTAAAGGTCCCCGTAAATTTCAGCCTCGTTTTATGGGTCCTTATCCAATTGAGAAAGTCATAAATCCAGTCACTTATCAACTATCTCTTCCTAACACTACCAAAATGAATCCAGTCTTTCATGTTTCTCTCCTCAAACCAATTTAACCGGGGTTGCGCAGGACCGCCCCTCCTGATCCTCTGATTGTTAACGGTGAGGCAGAGTATGAAGTTAAATGAATTTTAGATTCAAAACTCATACGTAATGAACTTTTCTACCTCATTGATTGGTAGGGTTATGGACCTGTTAAACGTTGCTGGGAAAAGAGTACTAATGTCCATGCCCCTTGAAAAATTAGAACTTTTCATGCACAATTCCCTACTAAACCACGATTGGAGGAAACCCCGTTGGGATCGGGTACTGTCAGGACTCACGGGAGGTTTCCTCCTTTTAGCGCAACGCTGGCTACCATCTCCCCCCTACTAAATTATCAAAGGTCAGTTCATCCCTCAAGCTGGAGTGCTTGTTGGCACCGATGGAATTCCAAGATGGCTGCCAACGTGCACATACTGCAACAGCACACCACTGTTAGCAGTCTAGTCTTTTAGGCTTCAGAACACCTGGTGAAGTGTGCTTCAACATTCCACTGTGCACTTCACTTAAGAAATATTTGGAAGAGCACCTGTTTTCCCCAGCGTCATGGAAGTCAGTTAGGGTAGTTGCGATAAAATCGGGTTTAGCTTCGTCGGAACTACATTCCCTCACTAATCAGGTTAGTGTTAAACTATGTAGCTAAAATAAAACATTCTGTTAGAAAAGGTTATCGTGTCAGAGGTAAACTTTTATTTAAAAAGGAAACGAAGTCTCAGACCCAGATCCAGACATGACCTTTCCACACACCGTGTCTTCTTTGACTGAAACTTGTTCACTCTTCAGAGAATTAATTAAAAGGTGAAAGTCAGGGTCAAAAGCCTGGCTGTTCACTCTTCAGAGAATTAATTAAAAGGTGAAAGTCAGGGTCAAAAGCTCGACATATTTCTTTCTCATGCCAGTGTTAGGTTTGAAGATAAATAAGTGAAGGCCCAGTTAAAAGACTCCAGTAATGTTCTATGGCCAGAATAAATTAACTCTTCAGCAAACATTAAAACCCGGGGCAGAATAAATTGTGCTTCCAGCAAACAGTCTGAATAAAAGGAACGTTTCCTTTCAACATTTAACCTAAGTTCTGAAGCATTGTTTAAAAACTAATTAAAGACAGAAAACCAGTCATCCTACTTGAGAAACCCCAGTTCAAGGCCCACTCCAGTCTCTTAACAGTGAGTTAATAGAAAGAAAGAGAAACCCAAATAATACGTAAATTAGGAATACAGAAATAAATACTTACCTTATCTTTCTTACATTAAGAATAGCAGGATCAAGTGCAGATTGTACCTGAGAATGAAAAGAAAAGAGATTTGAGTGAAGACTTCTCTTACAACCAAGCAAACAATACATGAGAAGTAGAAGAGAAGTAGGCTTCAGTAAACATTCTGGTAAGATAAGTTATATATACACCATAGAAAAATCAGTAAGTTAAAAGGCACAGCAAATAAAGGTTTTTACATGTTAATGCTGAAGTCCTGTAAGAAGAAGAAGACGTAGCTGAACAGGCAGAATATTGGAGTAGTCTCTTCTCTGTCCCAACCCTTTTTCCCCCCTTAGAAGTTACCTGCAATGGAATACTAAAAGACCTAGCAGGGTTGGTTCTGAGAAGGGTATTGGGATCTAGCGTCATTCTGCTCCTGTGTGGTTCAGACAGCAATAAGTATTAAGACCCTGACAAGAAGAGATGTTCAGTGAAGGCCATAAAGGCGACTCCCTAACTGTGTCTATTTGTGGAAACAAAACTTGCATACAGCAAGTGACCCTGGATGTAACCGCAACTAGATATGGAATACCTGGCAACATGCCACAGCAGCTGTGATCATTCAGCATAATGTAACTCCCATTAGAAAGTTGGCCAAAAATTGGATTAATCACTGCAGCCGGTGAGCCTTGCAGGTGACAGGATAAGTTTGTAGTGGAACCATCGCAGGACCCGTGTAAATTAATACCCTGACAAAGGAGAGAACCGCTTAGTGCATGTTCACAGTTTTCACCGCTAAGAATCACTTCTCGTTCCCCACTCCAACATCTATTTGTGTAAGGTAATTCCCAGGATGTCTTGATGTATTCTTTACCCAACCTTTCATATCTGCCTACTGGTATATATTTTAGGCAATACTGAAAATGGAAAGTTGTAACAGGCAGAGTAATTTTACCATGTATGATCCACTCAGAAGCTGGTTTTTCTGCCACTGTGAATGGTAATTTTTCCAGTTTTTCAATGCTCAGCATAGTGTAGTCTACTCCCCTTTGTGCCAGTCTGATCTGTTTATCAGTGAGATTGAATTCTGAAAACAGTGACGTAGTGTTGATTAAACGCCAAGGCACATAGCCTGCACGCAAGTTTTGTAGCGTCCAGCCCAATAGCATGATAGAACGTAGCTGAGACTAACCATGTTGCAACATGACCTCCTGTTCCATGTTGTCTATGACAGAAGACACAATGCTGTCCAATGAATATATTCTGGATGACAGAGTCGTTAACCCATTGTCTACTACAGAGAGAGTTTTCTCTAAATTAATATGATACATTTCTGGTATTCGTTCTGCAGTCTCTGCTTGGGTAACCTTCCATGCTTCATTATAAGCAGCGCAGATACCGGCATATATGAAACGTTTTTGACACGGTTTTCTTGGTCCTAGCAAGAATTCCCTAAGGTCTGCGCCTTCTTGAAGTAAAGTTAAGTGTTGTTTTACATCCTTCAGTGTAGCTTTCTGTAGCCAATCAAGGCAGAGTTTCTCTACACTGTATGTTGTTACTACCCCCGAATGCTGTCTTTGAACATAGCGTGGGTCTGGCCTATTGATAGTGAAGCCCTGTGTTTTGTTCAGGGATCGATCTTGACAGTTATTCGTGTCCGTAGGCCAGAGCAATCATTGTTTCCATTCTGGATCTGATCTGTTGTGATGTAAAATATTATGTACGTCGACCTCCCCCGTGTAGTGCAATTACTTGCAGGTATAGGTATGGTTGTGTGTTCATGTCTTTGATCTTGGCTAATCCAAGGCAAGACGTTTGTTGGACAGTGTCATTCAAAAACATAATTTGCTCAGGGATGATACAGGCTCTAAACAAAGCTTCTACCCCCTGCACTTGCCAATCTTTTGTACCCCAGACAGATTTTGTCTCAATGCTGTCTTTCCAAAAGTCGAAACCCTGTCTAGACTGTTGGGCAATAAAGGCTGCAGAATAAATCTGTTTCGTATTGGTTAACATATTTTTTGTTCCTGTCTTGTTCACATTTTTAAAGTAAAATGTTTCTGGACTAGACAAATTGTAGCCTGAAAAATATGGAAACTTCATTGCAAAAGTTTTCGAACTACCCTTTGGAGGTGTAGGACAATGTTCCCATTGTTTATACATAAATACATTTCTAGGTGTTGCAGATTTATGCAAGAAATGATGACCGTAATGGTTGTATCAATACATTTCTTCGTAGTCTGATGAACCTTCTAAATATTCATGATTTTGAAAACTGTAGACATCTCTAGATCAGACATCATGTTATTAACAGTCTCGAAGTCCCAATCATCAAAAAGGTACCAGAGGTAATAAAGTCATTTAATGAAACCTTAAATAAATGTGGAATCTTCAAAAGCTCCGATGGGCCAAAAATGTCATATTCAGTTCTGTCCCAAACTATACCATCTGGTATAGGAACGGCTGTGATATTCACTGCTGACAAGTCTCTTGCTTCACGATGGTATGATTTGTGTGGCTGGAGAAGTAAGTTCACTCTTTTTTACTTGCTGTGTCCATTTGAATATATCTTCCATTTATCAGCATACCCAGAGTTATTACCAGAACTAACCATAGTAGAAAGAAGAATATTCCCAAAACAATCCATAGTTCAATCCATGGTGAAACCAGATGTCTTTTTCAGGAGACGAAAAAAGTCTGTTGCTTGTTCTTTGAAAGTTCTTTGTGCTGGCGTCGTTTCAGGTTCGCTGGGATCCACAGAAAACATATCAAAGTTCATGAAATAGCCAGAGGCAGTTCTGTCAATGGTTGGAATTGCATCAGGATATGTTGAATTCGCAGGAACCAGTTATCACTTGTTACTTTGTTGTAGACATGTGTATCAGGACAAACTGTTATTTGGGTTTCAAGAGGGACAAGTGCCATAGCTTTGTTGCTTAGTCCTTTATTTCTCACTGCAGAATCTTCAAAGGTGATGAGTCTCTCAGTTTGAACCTCTTGGATTGTAGCTAGAGGAGTGCATCTGCTACATTGGCAGAGTCAACTTGGCCTACTGCTTAGTATCGGCCACATAGTGTGGTTTCATCAGGTCGATGGACACAAATCTTTTCTCCTTTTTACCAGCAAGGGACGGCAAAAGTACTGTTCTTGATCTGTGGATTGCTAGGACAGGTACTGGTTGTCTGTAAGAAGGCCCAAATTCCTTCTTGTCCGCGATCTTTTCTTTGACTAGATCACCAAGCTTTGGGATCCAGACAGGCCTTGCTGGGACGGACGGTTTTTCCCCAGTGATGGTTGGCTTCAGGAGCACGTTGCTTTGTTTCGTTCTTAGTTCATTTAAGTCCTGTAAAACAGCCAAACGATCTTTGATATCAAATTTCTTATTTTCCATCACTGTGCCTTGCATATCAAGGTCTGGTACCAACATTCTAGTTCCAAATAGAACTTCATATGGAGTGACACCCCCTAGAGAACTTCTTGGCAAGTTGTTAAGTGCGTGCTGGACCCCATAAAGGTGTTTGACCAACCCATCACCCGAACCTAATACCCTAGCTGTTATAGACTGCTTTATGTCCCGGTTTTTTCTTTCCACAACAGAATTTCCCTCAGGATGGAATGGAGAAGAATACCACAATGCTGCGCCCAAACTGGCCATGGCTTCTTTGTAAGCTCGAGAGCTAAACGCAGGATCCTGGTCAGAATGTAGTGTGCCAATTGCGTATGTGCCAATAAAGACTCGCAAATCTTTTATAACAGTTTTAGCGTCAGCCGAGCGCTGAGGCCACATCCAAAGGAACTTAGAACACGAATCCACTGCAACCATGATAAATTTATAGTTACCATCCCTTTGTAAGGGACCGCAGTGGTCCAGGTAAACACATGCTAATCGCGCTGTGTGTGAATTGCTGCTCTGCTCACTCGTGGACGCATTGGGGGCTAGTACTGCTGCGGAGCATCTTCATTAGCATATCCTGAGACCTGGGAGCACATCGGCTCGGTCACCTCGGCAGGGGGAGAGCCTGGACTACAATCTGCCGTGGGAGCGGGACTGCGAGGTCCAGAAGTGCTAGCGCCGTCCACCGCGCGCACCTGTTTCCTCTTCCCGCCCCCTTCTCCCTCCGACCTGCTTGACAACCTTCATAACTCCTCGCGGCACCCGCTGGCGCGGGTGCCGCTCGCGCTGTGTGTGAATTGCTGCTCTGCTCACTCGTGGACGCATTGGGGGCTAGTACTGCTGCGGAGCATCTTCATTAGCATATCCTGAGACCTGGGAGCACATCGGCTCGGTCACCTCGGCAGGGGGAGAGCCTGGACTACAATCTGCCGTGGGAGCGGGACTGCGAGGTCCAGAAGTGCTAGCGCCGTCCACCGCGCGCACCTGGTTCCTCTTCCCGCCCCTTCTCTCCTCCTCTATCTCAACCATGCCTGGAACGCGTACGCGGGACGCGCGCGGACGAAGAAGCGGGCGAAGACCGGGCCAAGAGCGGGCCCGTTTGTGCCCGTTCGTGACCGGTAGTGACCGGACCGGGCTACCCCCCTTAATCCTCCTGCTGCCTGATTTCCTGTGGATCACGCGAAACCAGGAGCAAATCCCTGTTGGCTGGAGGATCACAATCTGCCGCAGGAGGTATGGAGAAGTTTCTTACTAGGGCTAACAATATTATTGACAAAGAAATTGTCACACTGGAGAAACGATTGTCCAAGGAACTAATGTTTCTTAAACGTTCCAGTATGGGCCCTTTTGCTAATGCCAAAACTCCTGAAAGACCTACTGACTGCTTGCCTGTGGTGGATGCCCATCTTTTACTTCCCGATTCTGCCCCCCAGCCAAGTGTAGACTCTGTTGTTATATCTAATCCCTCCATCGTCATTGCTGATTCTAGCCATGTCTCCGATTGTGCAAATGTTTCCCTTACCTATGTAAATGATGGAAATTCTACCCTTCTTACAACTCAGGGGGGGAAAGAAGGGGCTATCAAGAAACGGAAGAGACAGTATTACAATAAAGGTAAAAATAACGGGAGGGCATCTAAAACAGCTAGAATAGATGGAGTATCTGCATTGTTGAATTCCAAAAGTGGAGGGAGTTTACCTAGTAACGATATCTCCATGGATAAAATTGCAACCCTACTTAAATCGATTATTTTTCCTTTAGAGGCCAAACTAGATAGGCTTGATTTTAGAATGTCTAATATAGAGAAATCAACCGCTATACTTTTAGCTAACTCCTCCAAGCCTAATAGTTCTGGTCTCCCTCCTAGCATGTCTGCCCCCCAAATTATCCCTCCTACTACTGTGCCCCAAATTCCTGTTTCAACGTCTACAAGCATCCAACATGATCCCCAAGTTCCTAGCTCTGTTAGCCTAGTTGCCTCTCAGATTATCCAAGCCCCCCCCCCAGGTTCGCATATTCCACCCGCACTTTTGTCTATCGATATCCAAGGGCCCCCACCTGAAGACCTCAAAACTCCAAGAATTAGACGGCCTGACCTACCACCGGAGGCCAACCGGTTCATGGTAATTCTGGCAGGAGCACCTCCACTAGATAGGGGTGAAACCGAAACCTTTAACTCCCTTAAAAACCAAGTCATAAAATGGCTTAATTGGAACCGACCCTTACCGGCACACCTGCACAATGAGGTCATCATGGTGAGGAGGGTACCATGGATTGGTAAAACCCCTAAATCCATTAAGGGAGACTGTATCACTGTCAGTTTTAGAGACCCACGTACTGTGTCTTACATATGTGCGGGTGTCAATAGGTCATTAGATTCCACTATCCAGACTCTCCCTGTCTCTTTTTTCTTCCCCCCACCCATTAACCCCATGTACTATGATGAAAGCAATGAATGGACTAGGGTTGAACGTAGGGGAAGGCCTTTTCACCCAAGATACCCCAGATTGCCCCCTTTTCAGCCCCCGCAGAACATCTTCTGGGATTATAATCGATATAGTTGTCTCGATGGGCTAGAGGGAGTCGACTGACTACCCAGTGCTTCTACCACTGTTCCCCCTCTACCCATCGAGACTAATCCTGTCGATAGCGGGGCTACTGTGGAGTATTATTCCTTACCAGTAACGGTTGGCAAAATAACTTCTGATCTACTCGATCTGACCCCTTTAACTCTCGATAAACCAACTGAAGTCCACCTTTCACCACTTGATGAGGCTATTGCTGATAGGGGATGTACAATGATTTCTCCCTTGGAAGAGATATCTACCCCAAGGGACCAAGGGTATTCCATGGTGAGCTGGAATATAGCTGGCTGGCGTCAGAGAGCTTCGGCTCTAGGGTGGAGGGAACTTATCCTTGGGTTTGATATTCTATGTTTACAGGAAACATGGTCCACTCTAGACATTCATTTTGATGGTTTTGTTTCTTATAACTGTGTTGCCCAGGAATCTGCTATGGGGAGGGCTAAAGGGGGTCTGCTTGTTTTTATATCAGTTGATCTCCCGATAACTGTAGGTTCGTATTCTACTGTTGGCACACATTCACAAATCCTGGAATTACAATCCAAAAAGGGTAGGAACACTTTACTGATCAATCATTACAATAACACATTTGATCCGACCAGCACCCTGGTTGTGGACGAACTGGAAGCCTCCCTAAATAAAATCTGTAATAAATCCCACACATCTTATGACATCATATGGGGAGGGGATTTCAATATTAGAACGTGCCCGCACTCTCAAACCCCAGTTTGTGGGTTTGATGGGGATTCGGGGGAGTATTTAGCACATTTTCAACACACCCCATATGGGACTTCCCTTAATGGTCTTCTGTTAAAATTTGATTTAGTTATTCACCTTCCAGCTCTTGATAAAAAGGGCAACATTGTTCCAACGTTCAAAGGGAGGGATACTGAGTCGGTTATTGACCATTTGTTGATTTCAACCCTTTTGATGCCATTCTGCACAGTGCCAATAATTAAGGACTATTGTCTGAGCGATCATAATGCCCTAACTATGTCTATTCTTATCTGGGGCCCCAGAATTACGCCTACAGGCAGGGTTGTTGACAATATTGTCCCAAGTAGGCCTAATGGAACCCGGATAAAGTGGTGCACAGAAAAATCAGAAAAACTACATAGTGCAGTTGTGGTAGGTGGTTCCAGGCAGATATTTCGCTGTCTGGAAGTCAATGCCCTTCCTAAGGGTATTATAGCGGATTTTGAGGATCTAGGCATTATTATTAATAGAATTTTTACTAACAATAAGATGAATTCTAGACGGGATAAGGTTGGCTGGTTCGACCAAGCCTGTACAACAGCGCTAAAAACCCTTAAGCAAGCACTATCCAATCTTCCAAGAGACAGGGAAGTGATTAAAACCTTGCGGTCCAATTATAACATTGAACTTAAACGCAGGAAAAACGAACTCCGGGAACAAGCCTGGGACAATCTGGATTGTGCCGCAGCTCTCCGGGATTGTAAATTGTTTTGGAGTACGATTAATGCCCCATTCCTCCAGAAAGAAGATTTCCCAGTACTTACCGCATTAGTAAGCGAAGATAGCTGGGTCCGATTTTTTTCAGGAATATTTGACCCCCCTGAGGAGTCTTATGATAAAATCTGTATGAATCCCCAGCTGACCCCACAGACTTTGGGAATCACCATCCGAGAAGTAGTCACGGCAATTAATTCTAGTAAAGGAGGTAAAGCCCCGGGACCTGACGGGGTCCCGATAGATCTTTATAAACATGATCTGGCCCTTTGGAGCCCCCTATTGACCCAGGTCTTTAATGCCGCCACTGATCTCTCCACCCCGGCAACCTGGAGTGAATCCGTTATTATCCCGATTTATAAGAAGGGAGATAGAGGGGAGGCCAAAAACTACCGTCCCATCTCCCTTTTAGACTCCTCCCTTAAAATCATGAGCCGGGTACTACTATTACGCCTGGAGGAGTGGGCGACCAATAACAATATCCTGGCACAATCCCAATATGGCTTTAGAAAGGGTTTGGGGACCATTGACCAGTGCATTAACCTCAACCTTTTAATAGGTAAATATACCAAGGTCAAATCGGGCTCCTTATTTCTTTGCTTTGCGGACCTCTCTAGTGCCTTCGACCTGGTGAACCATTCCCTGTTGTGGACAACCCTTCTCGATATGGGAGCTCCCTCAGCTATTATCCATTTCTTAGCTAGGTTATATTCCAACCTTACCACTCAGATACGATATGGACCAGCAGGAGAGTGTACGAGAAAGATTATGGTAAAATCAGGCATTAGGCAGGGGTGCGTATTGGCCCCCTTGCTTTTCTCCCTTTTTATTAATTCTATGGAACAAGAATTAAAACAGGTCCAAGCAGATGCACCACAAGCAGGTGGCCTACCAATTCCAGTGTTGTTATATGCGGACGACACCGTTTTATTATCTAGAACCCCAATCTACCTACAGCGGCTAATGAACTGTTTTTATGATTTTATCCAGGGCAAGAAACTCAAAATTAACAATTCTAAAACATTCATTATGGTCTGTGGTAAAAAGGTGAATCACCCCAAGTCTTTCTATTTTAAAGATAACAGAATTGAGGTTGTAGATAACTTCTGTTATCTGGGCATTACTTTTAACAGTCGGGGCTCATGGACACCTGAACACATTAACATAAAAGCCAGGTTGGGGAAGGCTACACTAGGTGTCTTCCGATTTGCCAACAAATTGGGCAGCCGACGGATTCCAGCAATGCTAAATATTTATAGACACAGATGTTCATCAATAGCACTTTATGGTTCAGGGGTATGGGGGTACGGGTGTAACAAAGACTTACAAATACTGGAAAATTTGTTTTTGAAACGGCTACTTTGTTTACCCTCATCGGCATCTAACTACCTGGTCCACGAGGAACTAAGGTTGGACCATATAGCTGATTTAACCGAATTGAGACCCCTCCTGGTATGGAGGTCTATTTGGCTGAAGGACGAAACAAGTTTCACAAAGAGCATTATCAAAGATTGTCTGTCTTTGGATAATTTCAAGAATATACCATGGATAAAGTATGTGACCACTACTTTTAGAGATCTCTTTGATTTGGATGTACGCAAAGATCCGGATATTGTAACCACTTTATCCAAAAAGGAGGTGAAAGAGGAATTTATGAGGGTAAAATTCGTTAAACGGAAAGCAGACACAAGTAACTACTTAACCCATGCTTTCTATTCCTCCAATGCAAACGAGGGTCCTGGTTTGCCTATCTATCTCAAAATAATCTACAGGCAATCTCACCAATTCGTCCTATCCAGACTTAGACTTGGTATTGTCCACAACCTTGTGGCCTTTCCAAAAATGAAATATTATACAACATCTGCCTGTCCATGTGATGAACTAACCAAGCAAAGTACCCTTCATTTTATGTTAATCTGCCCCCTTTATAAAGCCCTACGTATTGTTTACTTGAAACCGTTATTTAAAAAATATTCCGTGTCTTCTACTTCAAATGCCATGAAATTGTTATTTTCACTTGCTAGCCCGGATTTGTGTTTTTTTATAGCAACTTTTATCCTGAAATCTGTTGCTGCAAGAAAAAGTATGGTTTTTTAGCTATTTTTTTTTTTTTTTTTTTTTTTTTGTACTGCTGACTTCTGTATGCCCTGAAAACAACCCATGATGATATGTACTTTCCCTGTGTAATGTCACATGTATGATTTTATCTGTGTACTTTTATGACGTTTTTTAAACTGTCGAATAAAGTTTATGAACTGAACTGAACTGAACAGGGGCGTCTGCGCAGGACTTTCATAGTTGAGACTTTCATCTTCTGGCATATTTCGCAGTCCAAAACATAATTCCTGGTCTGTTTCCTAATGCCTGGCCACCAGTATCTCTGTTTTAATAACGATACTGTGGCGGAAACACCTGCATGGGCAGAGGCGATCCCTTCATGTGCTGCTAGGATTAGTCCTACTCTATGTTCCATGTTTTGTATCACCCTATCCCCCACTCCAGGGATCCGAGCAAACGGAACATTGTTCGCATCAATTATATATGAGTGGAATTTTTGTTAGGTAACGCTGCACCGCTGCCTTTGCTTGAAGCATTGACAGCCAGCATTATTTCACTGTCTATTTTCGTTTTCGAACGAGTGATTGCAGCTACAGAAGCCGTTTGCACAGCCCCTTTCGCGGCTTCATCAGCCAACGAATTCCCTTCAACGTGAATGCCATCATGTTGATGACTCAGCGTGTGTATCACGTGAGTGTTTTGTAGTACGTTTCGCAACTGAACTACTTGTTCCCAAAGCGTTTTATGCTTGATTGTGCCACCTTTTGTATCTTTGAAACCATTTTGAAGCCAACTCTGTAAATATTCATTGTAAGGTTGAACACAGTAAAAAGAATTGCACACTATGAGTGTGGGGAATTCGCGAGCTGTGCCATCTTGAATGCTTGTAGTTCAGCTCGCTGAGCTGTACAATCTCCTAGAGATTGCGTTTTTGTGACCATTGGTCTGAATTTTCCATCGCGCATACGACCTTTAACGATCGGCATGCTGCACTGTAAGCTTGTTTACTCCCCGTAGCGGGTTGTGCAGATCCGTCAGTATAAATTATAAATTCGTACTGATCAAGAGGGCGAATTTCAGTAGGCAGAGGACATTCGTGTTCGTATTGCAAAAATGCTTGTGTTTTCAAATAAGGATCAAAAACATATTCAACATCAGTTGCAGCACGAGAATTAACCCATTGCATCCATCTTGGATGTAAAGCTTTTGCATTCGGAATGCTAGCTTCAGTAACTGCCTCTAAGGTTGGTACAGGAGTCACAACCACAATGCGTTTCCCCTGTGCTAGGGCTCTTTCTTTTACAACAGCGGTTTGAACTGCTGTCAGAATTTTTTTTGTAGAAGTGAATTTCATTTCTGCTTGTGTATACAAGTGTGATTTGTATGCAATTGGTACTTTTTCACCTTCGTTAAAAGTTAAGTAGGTGAATCTGCATTGACCTGGAATTATTCAGATCACTAAGTTGCGTACATTTACGCGTGTTTGTAAATGTTTAGTTGTTAACATGTCTGTATGAAGTGAACGCAGAATTTCTGTGTGTTCTTGTGTCCAAGTTGTGGCTTTGAAATCAGGATTGATTAATTCGTAGAGTGGTTTAGCCCACTATGCGTAGTTTAGAATGTATGTTCTTTCAAAATTCAGGAAAACTAGAATCGACTAAGTTTTTCAGCGTTTCTGGAGGTTGGAGCAGCACACACTTTTCTAAAAAGTTGGCTGCCAGGCTTTTGCCTTCACTTGATAGTTCATATCCTAGGAAAAGGGCGTTGAGATGGGCAATTCTGGACTTTTTAAAGTTGAATTTGTAACCCTCAGAGGCGAAGCCTAATATAATGGTGTTCACCCTGTTCAAGTGTCTGTCCTGGTCATCGTCTGTCAGATATATATCATCGACATATGACAATGCCTCATCATCATAAATTTGTAGTAACTCTGTTACTCTTGCTGAGAATAGCCCCGGGCTGTTTTTGAACCCCTGTGGGAGTCGACAAAATTCACTCTGGGTCCCCATTATTGAGAAAGCGGTCAAATATCTACTTTCAGGTGCAATATTTTGACAAAAGAAACCATTTGAAATGTCTAATGTGGTTTTGTACTTTTTACGCACAATGTTTTTCATGAATGCTGTACTGTGTGCATTTTGCACTGCAAATGTTTTACAACATGGGTTTAGGTGTCTGTAATCCAAAACTAGACAATATGTATTGTCTGGTTTGGAAACAGGAAACAAAGGATTGTTCATTGATGAGGTGCATGTTTCAATCACCCCCTGGCATTCAAGTTGATCTAAGATCTCCCTGACTTGTTTTTTAGCTTCTTGCTTAACTGGGTACTACCTTTGTGCAGTTGGTTGATTTTTTTAACTGGATTTCGTGGTGAGGTGAGTCCGTATCGCATCCTACATGATTCTTATACAATGCTGGGGCCTGGGCCACTGCCCATTTCCTGGCATAAGTATATTTTAAATGTCCTGGAATATGGTTAGAGAAGGCTGGCATAATAATGTCTTCCCCATGTGGGCACTCTCTGACAAATTCTGGTGACCAGTCTTATTCTGCTAGAAGTATATCATAACCCTTTGAAAGTCGCTCCCAAAAGAGTGCTTTCACTTTTCTTGGTATGTCTCCCTCCATCCGGAATTTTATTTCATATAACCTATGCGGAGAACTAACCCTGGTGTCTGCAGTTTCAACTTGAATGTCCTCATTCAAGTCCACTGCCTCCAGAAGCCCCTTCAGGTTCTGGCGAGCTACTGTAACTTCTGCTGCGCTGTCCAACATTGTCTGAGCCCATTCTCCGTTCTTGAGTTGTGTTCTCAGAATCCTCGGCATGTCTGATCTTCAGACATGCTATCTTCTTTTTGGAGAATTTAGGTTTTGGTTTGTTTTTCTGACTGTGTTGATCATCTTTGGACTTCACGCGTTCTTCTTTGTTCTCCGACCGTCCTCTTCTTTCGGATGTCTGTTATGATATCTGAAAGGTACGAGAGGAACGTGTATCAGTATCTTGATACCTGTCATGTTTTCTCAAATTATCCCTATTCCTGAGGTTATACCTCCTTTCAGAGGGCTCCTTTTGAAGAGACCTACCTCGGGATTGAGAATCTTTCTCTTTTGAATGTTGTTTGTTATTTTCCCACTTCTTTTTAGAAGCGGTAGGATTGTTTTTAGTAAAGGCCTTTTCATGACTTTCAGACAGTTGTGGTCTAACTGGTTTCCCTCCCAAACTGTCTCTGCCTAATTCTTCATAGGATTTTTCAATTATTCTGGCCAGTTCTTGTGGTTGTTTTGTTACATCAAATTCCCTTAATTTCTGGCGGATTGCCACTGATGCTGCTTTTCCTTTAATATTAGATAATATTATTGTTGAGACATGGTCGAAATTTCTAAGTAACTTCATACCTCAATTCAGAGCAGGCTCTGCCCCGCATTCGTTTTTAATCTGTTTCAGGACATCAGGTATTACCACCGTAGACAGAACACCATGTGTTTTTGTGTAGATTGCAGCACAGACTGTGCCCCAAGTGGTGCAGTCTTCCAGATGTGGTGTGATCCCCATTGGTAAACAGATTGTTAGAATTCTGTGTTTCTCATAAGGGCTAGTATTACGAAATACTGCTTCAATTTGAGAAATGTTTTGAGCTATCCAGAATGGAATTTGTTCACGTTTTATGGGCATTTTACCCAAGACTGCGTGTAAAGTCTGTGGGAATTTTGAATGGTTAATGGTGGTTGCACTGTGAAAATCCGCAGGACATATTGAACCAATTCTCTATAAATTTTGATTAGCTCCTTGATTTGAGCTAGTAATTCTACATCTGACATTTCTTCAATGTCTGGATGAGGTGTGTAGCTTGCTAAGATCGGCCATGTTGCTCCTGGTCTACCTAGTGGACCGAGCCTGGTAATGTGATGGTAATGTTTTAGGGCGCCTTTAAACCAGAGATCATGCTCCTGGTATGTGAGTGGAATTTCAATATCCTCAAAAGGAATATATTCCTCAGTTGGTTCATCTTCTTTGTAGAAGTGAAACGTTTTAGTTACTGGATTTGATTCTGGGAATACTATCCATGAATAGAATACCTCTGTCTGTTGAGATTCATGTGCCTCTATCACAAAAACTGCTCTACCATCTCTTGGTGTTAGGCCATGTTTTATAAGTTTTAGAGTGATGGCTCTCCTTAAATTTGGATGGATGTTTATAACACCCTCATCGGTTTCATTTAAACCTGTAGTATTAAAAGCTGCTACTACTTGGTCAGCCGGAGCCTCTATATCAGACATTTTTGTTTATTGAAAAATGTAGAACAAGTTTCAAGGAAACGAAGATAAGGTGCACAATATTTTGGAACACTGTATCCTTCAATGTTGAATAAACCAAACAGCTAATACATAGGATTTTCGTCCTACTCAGCTATGGCGGATATTATCCCTACCCACTCCAGACGTCTTATGGAGTATTATGAGTAGGGGTCTCTGAGAAAAGCACGACTGAGTTACTTCATGATCTAGCGTTAAATTAGTGCCTTACCAAACCGTTGGGCACCATGTAGTGTGGTTCCAATATCCCTGAAAGGTTCTGCGCATTGAAATAATATACACTATAGTTTTGACATACGACTGAGGTCAGTATGCCTCTATCGAGTGCATTAAACTTAATTACTTGTGTGTGCCAGCTAACTCAGAGGTCACTAGAAACTTCTCGAATATATAAGAATGGATTAGTTTCTGACAACCGCATAAACATGATAACTTTGTTTCTCTTAGAGTCGGAACAATCTCAGAACCGTGGAAACAATAGATAACCGTTTCACTCAATCAATCGTGCATGCTTCGTTTCTACAGAGTTGCACAGAAATAGAGAGACAAGCGTTTCAATAAAAAGGGGTTTATTGAACAGTCTTATTTCTCATGCAAGAGATATGAACTGCTACAATCGTAAGACAGGATGCGAAGTACAAAACGTACAGAGTTAGCAGTAAGATAAAATAATACTGCAATAGCATGGTTTGTAGCTATGACATATATTCATAAAATACATACATAAATAACACAGGCTAAAATGTGAATACTCATCTGATGCTTCTAAATAGTTATACCTCAGTGTACCTAACCTAAGTGTAGTACGAGGTAATAAGTAGGTGCTGTTTTATAAAGTATAGCTAGCTATAGTTTTAGTTTTGCCATGAGTTGCCAAAAGTTTCTCAAAGTTCTAGTCTGCTCCATACCTTAGAACGTGTGAGGTTGGAATCTCTTTCCAGGACTCGATATTTAACACCCCACAAGGGGAGTCAGAAACACTGGAGCTGGATTCTCTGCGAGGAGGATGACAGTGTCTGGTCAGTGCATCAAGCAGGAACTCGATCTCCTTCCGAACTTGCTGTGGCGAACCGCAAGTAGGCCGTTGAACTGGACCATACCGGAACCGTGGTTTGCCAGGGCAAGTGCAGGTATATTTATACCTTGAAGGTGTTTAGGAATGCCGGTATTGACATAAAAGTTGGGCATCGGAACATCATGAATGAACCCCTAAGGAATAGATGTTCATGCATAATAAATGAGCCCTTGGAGAAATCAATATCCAAGCAAGGGAAATTCCTAAAGGCTTGAGAGTCTGGTTTTCCAGGAACTCTTTGTGACGTGGATAGACGGATGTAGGAGACCATGCCTGTATTTGGTTAGCATGGACAATGCCTAAATAAGGGCTGGATTTTCTATGCCTAAATAAGGGCAATATGAATTGTACCTATAATAAGGGCATAAATCGGGAAACCTATATACTGAATCTAAATCTACGTACAACAGAAGATTGGATACCTATGTTGCAGCATGGAACATCAAATTCCCCCTTCGTCACAGACCAAATACCACAATAGCAAATTCACTCAATTACATTCATTGGTGGGCCCATAACACCAACACTCATACTTCATTGATCTGCTTCCCTAGAGGATTAGGCTTCCAAACGCTGACATGAAAGGAATATCTTTACCTAAAACCCTAAATGCATTTAATACTATTAACTCCAACCTTGTGATATTCCCCTCATTAGGAGATGAATCATTTAGTTGTTTTGTAGTTTAGTGGAACCATTCAGCTATCTATACTCTTTATCCTAGTTTCTTTCAAATAATTGACACAACACATTTATCAATTAATCAAATATCATTTATCTAAGAAAATTGCAAATTGCTAGAAATCATCATTCAATCCATAGAACATTATATTTACCTCATCTGGCTAAGAGTCGTCCTCTAAGTCAGTCAAGTCGGGGAAAAACCTTTAAATTCATCAAAGTCAGGCCGCAATTCAGTCTCTCAAAGAATCAGGATAACAGCTGTCCAGCAGTGTCACCGTCCTCTATGTCAGCATAACGTCAGGAAATCGAGTTCATCAAAGAAGAAGAGAGTTTTTTTAGTTCACTTTCCTACCTACTTTTATAATGAAATTAATGTCAAAATGTATCAAGATTGAGGTTTTGGAAAGTTCTGATTGGAGGACTTGGGGTCATCCGGTAAAGTTCTCACATAGTCCGCAAAATGAAGTCATCGCACTTGCTGGTTCCGGTTTTAAGACAGTTCTTTGTATTGTCGTTGGCGAAGCTCCCAGAGTGTCCTTGACTAGAACATCATCTCCTGGGGTAAGGACTAGGCCATTGTTGCTGGTGGTGACGCATGCGCACTTCACCCAGAACCTCGTGTTGTCAGTAGTCGTCACATTAAGCGTTTCATTCAACCATTTTGGATTAGGCCGAAATGGTCAACTTAAGCAAAACAAACACAAAAACATAATTAAAACATGGAAATGGCTAATAAAATGTTAAACCCTCACTAATTCCCTTATGTGTAAGTAATTATCTAGCAAAATAGCAACATTCAAAGCGTTTATACTCACTCAATGAAGCACAACTCACAATTACATCACAAAAGCAACATATAACATGCAATATTCTAATTTTCTACTATTTAATATGCGTACATATGTTCGTTTACAATTAGTTTAGCCATGCAATGTGCAATTCCCACATATAATTCTTTTGTCAGTATAGTTGGTAAGTCTTTCACTGCAAACAAGTTAATAAGATTACTATTAGTTGATTATTCAGATTAATATAAAGATGCAGAATGGGGGGTATACAAAATGTTGTACTACCCGCTCCATCAATCCCCCTTTGGTGATTATATCAGCACACCAACAACATTTTGATATCCCCTTTTACGGAATTTTAAAGTGATTTCTTGTTTCATTCATATTTCAGTTTCCCCTGTTTCTTCTCTTTTTGCTGTTTTATACATACTCTCCTTGATTTCTTCTAATTCTATTTCTTCAAATTCTCTTTCTTGTTTCTTATCTCTTCTCCATACATTTTCTCTTTTTAACCTTTTCTGATTTTTATCTTTTCTACGACAAATACATCCTAGTCTAATTATTAATACTAAGAAAATCACACATGTTAATGGAAATAATATCTCACCTAAAAATGTACTACCTAGTTTGACTACAAAATCTTTAATAGCTGATATTTTCTTTCCAATCTTCTCCCAAACACCTTCAACCTCCAGTGGTGCAATTTCTTCATGCAATTCTGTAATATTCTTAATATAAATTTTCAAATCTCTACTTTCGTCAGGAATGTAAGTACAACAATGTTGAACTTTCAGCATTCCACAGACTCCACCCTCTTTTGCCAATAAGATATCAAGGGCAAGTCGATTTTGCATTACCATAGCACGCATGGCAACCATTTCAGTATTTACCAATAAGAATCATCCAGACAAGTGATCCACTACTGTTTAAAGGCTTCTAATTGTGTTTGCATTCAGAGATATTCCCACTGCGGGTATCAGTGCTCCAAAAATGTCACCCACAATTTCAGTCCAAGATTCTCTCTTACTACGTGCTAAATAACTACCTAAACTATGTACACCATCTTCTCCTCTCTCCATATGAAAAATCTTTGGAAAAAACAGGCCAACATAACATGTGCCATACCAATGGTCTAGCAAACGATAATATGCCCTGTTCCCACAAATGAAATACAGTCCTGGAAAGACTGGATCTCTTCCACCTTTAAATCCCCATCCTCCCATGATTCGGTATGTATCATGGCACTCACTATTCTCTACAAAATAATTATCATACGCTGTTTGATTCCTTCTTATACACAATTTCCCTTTCTGAGGCCAATCTAAAGCCATAGTTGGACTTGTTTCCCCTTTCAAGTGTTTCTCCATTTCTACATCCCAAACTGTTTTCTCCACTTTCCCTTCTGAAGCCTTTCTTTGCATTTTCAATCTCCTTTCTTCAACCATATCTAAAAATGTCTTCTCCTCTTTCTTTAAACTACAAGTCAAGTTGTTTCTAAATATGTATTCTAATGTTAGTTCTTTAGTCTCTAAGAAAAATTCACCTAATACCTTTGCAGGTTTTCCTTGTTTAGTTTGTTAATTGCCGGTAGTTGTGAAAATATAGTATCTACATCTGAAAAATAATATTCTAATTTACCTGTTTGATAAAATAAACTAGCTATTACACTACATGTTATTCCATGTGTTACTGGAAGGTGATGATAAGTCACTCCTTCAGATACAGATGCAGGTAACTTTATACATACGTAGCAACCCCTTACGTCCATTGTTTTTACATATTCATACAACAGTTTTGAAAACACATTATTAGAAAAATCTGTTATAGACCTGTCTTTATGCAAATAATTGTTATCTATTCTAGTCGGAACAACCTTTTAAATCTTCCCTATATTAGTTATGTTACCACTATGTCCTTCAAAGGTATCTATAGTAACTTTAAATGAAATTGGTAGAGCAAGTATACTCCAAAGAAGCATTAATAATCCTGTACAACAACAACACATTTTACACCATCTTTTAAAGAATGTACATCTACTTTTGCTACTATCTTTGTTTGCCATCTTCTCTAAAATGGACCGTGTCTTTTGACTTAGGCTCTTCTACTTCACAAATAGTTTTATAACCCAAGGCTCTAAGCACCTACGTGGTTCTACCAGTTTTTGTCTTTTTCAGTATTTTATTGTCTTTCCATCAGAAGTTTTCTTGTCTCATTCAGTTTGGCATCTCATCATCTTTCACTTTTCCTTCGTTTTCAGTATACAGAATATCCTGAACATCCGCTTCTTCTCCAATATTGGACAAGATAACTCTCAGGATTTCCGATTCTTCGTCTTTCTCAACCACTTCTGGTACAACCACCTCTGGATTTCCTTGGTTATCCGCCTCTTCTTTTACTTCAGGCAGGGCCACATATGTCCATTCCGGTGATTTATACTTCTGGTTAGGTTTCCTTGTTCTTTTGCTTTCTTTAACTACAATTGTTTCTTTCGATTTCTCCTGACTCGTCACTTCATTCACCTGTTCAGACCTTGGCGAATTTACTCGTGTCAGTCGATATCTCAATCTTTTTATTTTATTCGGCCAAACGTCATCTTTTGCCGTTCTTCTCAGTTTTCTCCCTTTATCGTTCTTTTCAGTCCTCCAAGCTCTCTTTCTCAGAACTCGGCCTTCTGGTACTTCATCTTCGCTTTCCTCTGACTCTGTTTCAACTTGCTTTTTACTCTCAACAGATTCTTTTTCCACCACTTCTTTTGTTTTCCCTACTTCTGTCCCTCCTCGAATCTCCGGCACGCAATCTTCCTGCTGACTACTTGTCCCTGCTTCTAACTGGATGTTGGAGTTCCCTACACCTCCTCGGGGGTCTTACGCAATAATCTTTCCCTCTCTCTCTGTATCTTGCACCTGTTCATCTAAGTGTGTTATTTCAGGTGGAATTTCTCTCAATCTTTCATCTGGCACTTCTTTTTCATGAATCTCTTTAATTGTCTCTCCACTGTCCTTTTCTTTGTTCTTCCCTTGTTCTTTCCTGGAAGAGTGTGCTCTTTGTTCTGTCTCTGAGTCTGAACTGGTATCAGAAATCTGTAACCTTCTCCTCAGGGAATTACTTTTGAGGACCAAAGTTAAACTCGGCTCTGTTTCCCCCCTTTCAGGGTTTTCTTTGTCTTTTGGCTCTCCGTCATCCGACTCAGTACTGGATTCTGATTCGTCAAAATACTCCTTTTCTTTGCTGTCGACTGGATTTGGAATTCTCAACGTATGGCTTGCATGGATCCAGTTCTTCAATCCAGCACACTTCACAGCTGTCGTTGTGGTCAAGATGACTTGTTTTGGTTTTCCCCACCTGGGAACCAAACAGTTTCTTCTTCTGTGGACTTTTATCCTTACCCAGTCCCCTGGGCTTAGATCATGGGCTGGCTTCTTTTCAAGGGTGGTGGCATCCGCTCCAACCTAATGAAACACAGAATGAACTGCGTCAGCCAGGCTTTTACAGTATTCCAACACCATGTCATCAGTTATAGTCATCAGCTTGTTGACTGGTATAAAAACATGACACATGGCTCGTCCCATGATGATTTCATGTGGACTAAACCCTGTAGTTCTGTCTGGAATTGATCTAATAGTCATGAGTACATCAGGCCATTTCATACCTGTGGCTAAACACATCTTCCCTATTCTGTTTTTGATAGTACCATTCATTTGTTCTACTACCCCAGAAGCCTCTGGTCGATAGGTACAATGTAGTTTTTGTTGTACATTCAATGCTTCACAAATGAGTTTTATGATCTCATTAGGAAAATGTCCTCCTCGGTCTGATTCAATTGTCACCGGGAACCCAAATCTAGGGATAAATTCCCTCAAAAGTAATTTTGCCACTGTCATCCCATCATTTCTTCTTGTTGGGAATGCCTCTACTCACCTGGAAAATAAACATACCATAACCAAAACATACATCAACCTGTTACAGGGAGGCATTTCAATGAAATATACTTGCATTCTGGTAAAAGGCCCTCCTTCTCGACCTATTTTTCCTAGACTCACTACTGTTTTTCTTCCTGGATTGTATTGCTGACAAATTAGACATCTCTGACAAAGACTTTCTGCTACAAGTCTGAATTTTGCATTATACCAAGTCTGTTTAAAGGACCTAATCATAGCGTCTCTCCCTATATGTCCCTGTCCATGATACATCCGTGCCATAGCAGACATCATGCTATCAGGCATAACTGGTCTTCCATCTCGATAGACCCACATGTGATCCTTCTCTCTTGGTGCACATCCTGCTATTACCCACTGTTTTATTTCTTCCTCTCCTGCTTCTTCCTGCAACTGCCTTACTTCTTCCCATGTTCCCACAGTGTTAGTAAACATTGGGAAACAGGAAATCAACTCCTTTTCCTTTGCCCGATTGATCGAATTCAGATTTCGCGCACAGTATTGCGCCATGTCATTTGCGAATTTGTTACCAGTGGCAATATAATCACCACTGCGACTATGGGCAGCACATTTTACCACAGCCAATTGCCTAGGCAGCTGTATCGCCTCAAGCAACTTTCCAACCACTTCAGCATTCTTGATGGGAGTTCCACTCGAGGTTAGGAAAACTCTCTGCAGCCATATTTGGCTGAAGTCATAGACTACCCCATAGCCATACTGGCTATCAGTTATCACAGTCACTCTCACACTTTTCCCAATCTTGCATGCTCTTGTCAAGGCCACAAGTTCAGCTACTTGGGCTGACCTTACCCCTTTCAAATAGGATGCTTCCATCACTGCTGCAACTGTACATACCGCATATGCTGCACTCAGCACTCCATCATCTGTCCTCAAACAAGATCCGTCAACGAACATGACAAAATCACTTTCTGGTAAGGGTTCATCTTTTATGTCAGGTCGTGGTTTTGTACAAAAATCAAGTACATCTAAACAGTCATGATCTGCTTCATCTCTTACTTCCACATTCTCTACATCTGGCAACAATGTTGAAGGATTCCCATTCACACATCTCACAAGACTCACATTCGTTGCACCCAATATGACCTTTTCATACTTAGTCAGCCGACTGTGCGTCATATACTGAGTACGACTCCTTGTTAAAAGGATCGCCACATCATGAGGATATCCCATCACAATACCCTCACTCTGTTCCAAACTTCGACATGTAGCAGCTACTGCTTTCAAACACCCAGGAAAGGTTACAGCTACTGGGTCCAACATGGATGAAAAATATGCAATTGGTTTCCTCAGTTTTCCATGCTTCTGTACTAGAACAGAGAGTGCACATCCATTTCTCTCACTGCAATACAACTCACACTCCTTCTCATAATCAGGCATTCCTAATGCAGGTGCTTCACACAATCCTTCTCTTAGTCTTTTGAATGCTGTCAATTCCTCTTTGTTCAAATCAATTGGATCTCTCACATCACTTCTTGTCAGTAGTACCAAAGGTTTTGCAATTAATGAGAAATTGCTAATCCACTGACGACAATATCCAACCATTCCCAGAAACATTCTCACTTCTCTTTGGGTCATTGGTGGACTCATTCTCTTTATGATCCTGATTCTGTCTATGGTTATTCTTCTCTGTCCTTTTTCAATGCTATGTCCTAAATATTGTACTTTCTTCTTACAAAATTGTAGTTTTGATGGTGACACTTTTAGTCCTCCATCTGTCAAATGATTCAGCAAGGCTACCGTATCTACCTCACAAGCTTCACGGGTTTTCGATGCCACAAGCAGGTCATTGATGTATTGAACCAATACAGAATTTTTGGGCATTTCTAGACTTTCCAAAGACTACTTCAATAGCTGATTAAATATTGAGGGGCTTTCTGTATACCCCTGTGGAATTCGGCACCATGCCAAAATACGCTCACCGAAACGAAATGCAAAAATGTGCTGACTGTCATGATGCAAATGGATGGAAAAGAAAGCATGGCATAGATCACTCACTGTATACCATTCTGCGTCATGAGGGATCTGATATAAAATCACAGATGGATTTGGTATAATGGGACAACATGGTACAACTATTTTGTTTATTTTTCTCAGATCTTGCACTATCCTAAACTTCCCGCTAGGCTTTTTCAGTCCCATTATTGGTGAATTACATGGGCTACTCATTATTTCTCTCAAAACTCCCTGTTTTACCATTTTCTCAATTACAGGAGTAACTCCTTCGATTATTTCAGGTGTCAATTTATATTGTGGGACATTTGGGTAACTTACTCCTTCTTTTACAGTCATTTTTTACTGGGTCTACATTTCTTATCAATCCTACGACTTCCCCAGTGAAATCCCAAACTTCTGCCTTTACAGATTGTTTTAATTCTTTTGGTAATTCGTCAGGGTTAAATACAGCATAGGTTCCCGTAACCTCTTTTTCCCTGTTTGCCATTGTCATTTCATACAGCACATCATCATCTGGTGTTTCAAAGGCTATTCCATCAGGAATACAAAATTTAGTGCAGTTCATCATGCACAATAAATCTCTACACAGGACTGGTGTCACACACGAAAAATCGGTGCATTTCAGAGAATTTCCCTATACTAACTTTCACTGGTTCTGTAAGGTAAGTTTTAATCTGTCTGTTGGATACACCAACTACTTGGATCGTTTCATCCGAGAGAGGAAGATTCTTTACATCAGCTGATCTAACAGTTGATCGAGTAGCACCAGTATCAACTAGGAAAGTAATATTTTCATTATTAACTTTTCCATCTACAAATGGGCCTGTCTGGTCTACTTCTAGAGTTGCGCCAAGCACGCACTCTTCTTCCTCCCTTCGGCACCGTCAATAACCCTCTTCTGAATCGCTTTCATCGCGTTGCAGCCAATACTGCAAAGCAGCGCTAGTGCGTGGCGGCTTATTTACCTGTTCTTCATTGTAGAATCCGTTCTCTTTACTATACTTCTGGCAATTTTTGTTCTGTGGAAAATATGGTTTTGGCACCTGATTCTGTTGTGTTACAACCTGCTGTTGTTGCTGCTGTTGACCACTCACCTCATTCTGCACCTGTGGATTTAATGATGCATTTTCATCGTAAGTACTTAGAGGAGATTTCCAATGCCCTATCCTACCGCAATTATGACAGGGAAATTTCTTTTTAGCTTCCACGATATTCCCTTTACTTTTCCCCGGATTCAATTTTTGTCTTGACCCTGCTTGTTCTGCTAATTGAGCTTTCTGTCTCTCTGCTACCTTTACTTGTGCCCACATAGCCTTCTCTTTCAATTTTCGCTGTTTTGCTTCTATTTCATCACTGAAATATTTAGCATGTCTCAATACTTCATCTATTTTCTTATTTTGCCAATCTACGGTATGCTGTTTTATCATTTCACTAATTTCTGGACGAAGACCATATACAAAATGACTCAAATCCTTTTCACTTAGATTTTCATCCCCACTAAATTGTTTAAAGGCTAAAATTAACCTCTCATAATAGGCATGTACTGACTCTTTGCTTTCCTGATGTGTTCTGTCAATTTTTACCCAGTCTGTCTCTTTAGGAGGTACTTTGTTTTTCAAAAATGCCATAACCTGTTCATATTTCTTCATGACCTAGGGGTCTGGAGCCCCTGTCTTTGGATCTCTTGGGTATTCCTGTGTCGGCCAATCTATCATGATTTTGCACTCTGTCCATAGATCTGCTGGTACTATTATGTCAAACAGGCTATTTAGATCAATCCACAATACTTTGGACAATTTTACAAATCTGTCCACCTGTCTGTACCACTCGACGGGGTTTTCACGTAGTCGAGGGAAGTCATTCGTAAATCACAAAATATCCTGTCTAGTCCATGTAACATGTACATATCCTCCTCCTGAAATCTCTCTCATAGGACATTCTGTCACAACCATCTCTTTTTCTCTAACAGGGAAAGTCGAAAAGGTTTTGTCTGAAACTTCATCTCGTTTTCGATACCATCTACTTTTCCATTTGTCCACATCTCCCCATTCCCTCAGCAAAATAATTATCTCTTTAATCTGACCTATTCGTCCTGTGGTACTCATGTTTTCAATGTCTTTTTCAGTGAAATCTACTCGATAGGGTTTCTGTAGTGCTTTTACCTTTTCAATATCAATACCCATTTCATTTGCTACTTCTTCTAACCTTTCATGGAGACTTTTTGCTCTCCATGTTACGCTTTTACACAGAAATAACAACTCCTCATCTTGGTAAGTTTTTAATTTTTCCGTAGGGATAGTTCCTACTATTAATTCTTCCAGTACCATTAGTAGCTTAGCCACATCTATTGACTGAGATTCTTTGTCTTTGTTCTGCAAGCTTCTCAACCATTCACTCAATTCCTCTGTAGATTCTGGCTTCTCTACATTTCCTTGTCCAAAATCCTTTTGTGTTTCTGATATTGACTCCACTATTGTCATACGCCTTTCTGCGCAGTTTTGGCCTACAAACAGGTAATTTGAAAAATTCGGTTCAATCATACTCATAGTCTGTCTCCATGGACTCTCATTCTGACTTATTCTTGGTTGTTCAACCGGTTTATTACTTTTTTAAGGGACCGTCAAACAGTGTTTGCTATCTTTTTGTTTATCAAAAAAAGGCATTACTGGACCTATCGATACTGGAACTGTTACCTCTTCCAGATTCTTAGTCAATACTCTTATTTTCTCTGTCAATTCTAGGGTCGTTTTCGCTAGTTCTGCTGAATTGTCATCATTTATTTTACCTCCAGACTTCTTCTCTACCTCTCTAATGGAATTGTTTCTTCCCAAAACTTGGAACTCTGGTTCTGATTTTATGATTCGTACTGTTTCTTTCATTCGGGCACTTGGGGTTAATATTTCTGGTTCTGGTCGATATGGAGGTGGATTTTTATAGAACATATCATAAAGAACATCATCCTCTGATTCATTCATTCCATATCCTCTCGATTCCACATTATGCCTCTTCTCTACACACTCTCTTCCTTCATTCTCTCCTGCAGTTCTTACGGGAAACAAACCCTCAGTCATACTTGCATTCCGCCACCTTCTCATTCGATCATCATGCGTCTCATGCCCGTATGATCTGCCAAACATATATCTATATCCTCTACCATTTCTCTGTCTTTCTCGGTCATGCATCTTGTCTTCCCACTCCGTCAAGGCTTCAAATTGTGTCGGTCTGGGCCTTGGTTCTAAATTCATCATTTGTTCTCTCAAATTTCTCAAAACTGCCAAATTAAATGAACCATGTTCTGGAAAAGCCAACACTCCGTCCTTTTCGGTATACTGGACCCAATTATCTAACCAAACACAGGTGTGATATCCATATTTCGAAACCATAAAGGATGCAGGGGTTTTCGGTGGAGGAAGTAACTGTCCTTCCCTAGTTACGATCGGTTTGTCCTTCTTAAACCACTTTTTAATTCTACCAAACCAAGACTTTTTCTCCTTTTCTGGTGGATCGTAATACATTTTCCTTTCTTTCGTGTATCCCTAGTTTCTCCTTACAACTGTTCCGCTATTCTGTCCAATCGCAGCGCGACTTACACTAATGCACCAATACGGAGCGTCTATGTCACTTTTACAATTCTCCAATCCCAGCGCGGTCGTTCTGACGTCAGCAGCCACTGCCGCAGCTTCTGCGCCTGTCTACCCCTCCTTCACAAAATCCACTTGGTAAGTTTTGTTTCGAAATTTACAATTCTGTTAGTAACAACATAAAAACACCACCATTGTCCGCTTCGCTAACCAAGGAATAGCAATAGACCATTCTCACAAGAATTCCGTCTTTCCCGAGAGCAGTGCTTACCTCTGCCCTACTACGGAATCGTTACTTCCGTTGATGAAGTAGCACATCCCTCTACCTTACCCTTCTAACAAGCATTAGCTAACCGTTTCTCCAGAATTAAGACACCTAGTTGGAGACCCAATGCTCCTGAGAAATAAAACTAGAGTTTCACAATTAACCAGAATGCCTTTACATTCACGCACTTTCACACAAGAAAAATGTAGTACATTCACACAGAATTCTGTCTTTCCCGAGAACAGCGAACAGTCTGTGCTACTACAGAATTATAAAATACGTTAACAAAGCAGCGCTTCCCTCTACTTTGTCCTTCTAGCAAGCTCGGAGAACACCTGTTACCTTTCCAGTGATAAGCGTTATCGGAATGCCATTTGGACTCCTGGTACTAAGACCAAAATTTCACAGGTGACTTTCACTAACATACACACTTCTCTCACACAGAAAATGTCTCTAATGGCAACACACAGCGATGTCACCGAATCGAACCCAGACAATGCGTCGTGCAACTTCAATCATCACACGTTTTCCCCGTGTACCTACAGGGCAACAACAATTCCGTCTTTCCCGAGAGCAGCGCTTACTACTAAGGAACTGTTACAAACTTCCGACTTCCTACATCCCAGAAGCCATGCAAACAACATAGAACTCGACGCGACTCAAAATAGAGTGTTAGTACATAAACCAATATTAATAACCAATAATCAATAAGAAATTTACAAGCAATAATCACCAAACCAAAACAATAAAAACCATAACTCTGCTACCAGAAAAACTGTTGCAGCGTGGAACATCAAATTCCCCCTTCGTCACAGACCAAATACCACAATAGCAAATTCACTCAATTACATTCATTGGTGGGGCCCCTAACACCAACACTCATACTTCATTGATCTGCTTCCCGAAAGGAATAGGCTTCCAAACGCTGACATGAAAGGAATATCTTTACCTAAAACCCTAAATGCATTTAATACTATTAACTCCAACCTTGTGATATTCCCCTCATTAGGAGATGAATCATTTAGTTGTTTTGTAGTTTAGTGGAATCATTCAGCTATCTATACTCTACTCTTTATCCTAGTTTCTTTCAAATAATTGATACAAAGCTGTGACTGCTGCTGTGTGTGCCATCGCTCCTGCGGACTGCAGGCAACTATCTCTGCTGGGACGGGAGCACAAGGTCCAAAGCAGTGGCCAAAGCGATCGCGCCAGATCCCCTGCGTGCATAAAAGACTACATCTCCCAGGATCCTCCCTTCCTGATTCAGGTGCAGCGAGTTTGCAGAGAAGGGGAGGAGCTAATTGATCGACGCGCATATAGCGCAGATACTCTCTCCGCTGCGCGGGGCGCGCGCGGGCGGCGCCCGGGCAAAGCCCGGGCCAAGGGCGGGCCCGTCCTTGCCCGTCAGTGCCCGGAGGAGGCCAGGCTGGGACAACCTTCATACTTTACTACATCAACGGGCCGATTATTCTAGAGGTACTGTGACTATAAGTCTGTCCCCTTTATCGTCCAGATAGACATGCGATCTTATGTATTTCCTTTTTTACAACAAAGAAGTCCTTTTATCCTTGGCTCTTATCGTACACTCATTGTCAATTGTTTTGTGCCTGGTGCCTCAATGGGAAAGCGGAAAATTATGGAGGGGGCTGGGGGTGGCAGCGGTTCCAATATAGGTGCAGGGAAGTTAAAAAAGGCCAGGAAGATCCCCAAAAGTGCCGCTGACAATTGTGTCATGGATCGGATAGACACCATTGTCAGGGAGTGTGAGGATCTTCTGACTGAGAAACCTTCTGCCTCCCCCCAACATTAGCCAACACACATGTCCCCCCATCATCTATCATACCATTAATGTTCAAAAAAGCATTATCTAAACCTGATGAGCAATTACCAAAGGTTCTGGTCCACAAACAAACTGCAGCTCATGTCCCGGATCTACAGATTTATTCTTCGAGTGCAACAGCGAGCCAACCTGTTATCCCTATACCTTGTTCCAACAGGTTTGAAATTCTAGCAGACCTTCCTACTACTACACCTGCTGAAACTACGGCTCCTACTTTGCTCCCCCAAACTTATTCAAATGGGACTTGTCTCTGCAGATGTTCTGACAAAAACCTGATTGAAATTGTCCAGTCTCTTAGGGTTGAGGTTGAATCGTTGAAAAAAGTAATTATGAAACTCACCTCCCTAGCCAGTCCTTCTCCTTCAGCTTCCTTTCCAAATCAACTTTCACCCACCCTAGAGGGTCCTCCCACTACAATATTGAGCACTGGGAAAGGGGAAGAAGGGCCAAGAAAGGTACAGGCCCCAGTGTTCCATAATTATGATACTTACAATATACCTCATGTCTCCTGCACTGAGAACCTCTTCGAGAAACGTCCTTTAGTCAAAAAACATTCTAATCTTAGGAGTAGTGTTTTACCACCTGACTCTTCCCATCAGACTCATTTAAAACCGCGGGTTCCAATGCCCTTTCCATCTTCCTATAATCACTGGGACCAAAAGGAAAAAACGCACACTGTCTTTATGGTAAATGTGCCCAAACTAAACTCCACGTGTCGTTTTGAGAGTAGAGAATCTCTAGTGAATAAGTCTATTCACTGGTTACGGCATATTAGAGGCTGTCGCTCCATAATACGGGAGGATATACTAAGAGCAAGCAGATGTCCATCTGCATATAGGGCGTTTGACAATATTAAACTAACTTTGTCTAGCGCGGATCTGGCAGATAACCTGGTTGCCCTGGAGTATCGTACATCTCCTCCTGATTCGTCCTCAATACAGATCAGGCGTTCCCCACTTACAGCAGAGAGAAGAGCAGTTTGCCACCAGGAACATCTAGAGAGTCGTTCACCTTCATCATTGAGCCAAATCGATTGACTTCCACACAATCCTGTTCAGGACTCGGGCCAGAATAAATACCCTTATCTGGGCAAATACACCTCGCCTGTCTGCCCCCATGTCCTCTCGTATGATATACCTCGTATGATATACCATACACGACCACTCATGGAAATTGTAGCACAGCACCCCCCACTGACCTGGGCTCTAGGGGAAGCGCAGGGCCTGTCTCTAGCTACCCCTATGCTTCTAGGAGCCTACCCTTAGATCCTACATCACTAGGTGAACCGACCTTGTGTGCTACTCCTGCTATCATTTCCAATGTAGACCAGGTAGGACAGGAAGCTTTAGGGTATGACCAATCACTAACTAACCCGAAGACCTCCATGAATCATTCAGTTAAAGATGTGATGGCCAAAGTACCTGAGTCGTGCAGCACTCCACTAAAAATTCTCTCTTGGAATGTTGCGGGACTCAGGAACAAGATACCACTGCCCCATTGGAGTGGCTTAGTTGAAGATCACCATTTATGTATCTTTCAGGAAACCTGGAGCTTGACACCACTCCATAAATCAGGGTACACTACTTTTTTTTACCTCAGCTTTGTATACAGGTAAGGGGTGCCCTTCTGGCGGCCTGATCGTGTGGATCAGCATCGACTTGGGGTGGACAGCAAAACAACATGTAGTCCAATCCCAAGATATCTTGTGGCTTACCATAAAAGGGCTAAAGGGCGGGGAAACCCTTGAACTTTTTAATATCTATGTAAGAGGGACGACTGGTGGTAAGACCTCGCCCATTCTCTCCCTCCTTGAGGAAAAATTAAGTAGCTTCCACCCACTTTCGAAAGTTATGATAGCAGGAGATTTTAATTGTACCTTTGAACCCCTCGGTTCGGATGATCTCTTAGGGACAGTAGACGAAGATCTTCAATGGGGAATACCCTCTCTAGATTTAGTACCCATTAAGAAGTGGACTCAGGTGGCCATCCAAATCAATGCAATCACTTCCGAATTTGGTTTGAGGGCATTGAATGGTAGAGCTCCATCCGATTGTTTAGGAGCCCATACATTCAACAGAGTAGGGTTTTCCTCACGTATCGATTATATTCTATTAGATATTCGCCTCTGGACTGCATCTACTGATATGGCAGTTGGTTCCATAGTGGACAGCGACCATAATTTTCTGTCTTGTTCCCTGAAGAATTTCTGGTCATTGCCCGAGCAAGTCCCAAGCACAGATCCCATATTATTCACTAAGGATGTCGTCCCCTCCAACTCTGGCAGGTTTTTGAAGTGGAAGAAGGTTGTAGGGCAAGATCTCAAAATCCAGTCCATTCTCGAAATACTGTTGTTGGGAACTAAGGAATTGGAGGCTGCCGATATAGATCCCCTTGAAATATCCAAGGCAACTGCCATCTATGAAGCAACTATCATTCAGATGAGCTCTCACTTTCAGATTAGGCAAGCTGCTAACCGCAAGGATAGAAAGAAAAAGGGGGCCAATTTCTTGTTCACAAAGGACTGTAGACTAAAGAGAAAGGCCCTATCCCTTGCCCTTAAAAGGAAAATTCCTCTTAAAATTAAAGAAGCCAGGAAAGAGTATAATGCTGCCATTAAAAACGCCAAACGTGATTGGGAGGAATCCTATTGGCAGGCACTTAAAGCTGCTTGCAATCCAAGGGAATCCACAGACTTTTGGAACTTGATCAAAGCTGCTGACTCCAGAGGTACTGTCCCAATCCCTAATCACATCACCAATTCAGAATGGTATGCCCACTTCTCCAAATTATACCTACAACAGGATTCCCCGGATAACCAGCAGCTTGCAGAACAGGCCCACCATCTACATTCTGATGATGAAGTTACACCTTTCAACATCACAGAAATCATAGATGCAATTAATCGCATCGTTCCTGCCAAAGCTGCAGGACCGGATGGAATTCCGGAAGACTTACTCCAACTCGAACCTGTCAAATGGGCCAATTATATTCTCCTTCTGATTAACTTAAGCACCAGTCCCGGACTCCTGGAAAGGAGCCAAAGTAGTCCCCATCTATAAAAAGGGGGACAAGGAGGACCCTGCCAACTACAGGCCTATAAGCCTGATAGATGTCATCCAGAAGGTGGTTGGCAGGGTACTCCTCCATAGGATTCAGGACTGGATTGATGATGGTAGCATTATCTCCCAGTATCCAGCGGGATTTAGAAGGAACACTGGGACTATTGATCAAATGTTTAGGCTGCTCCTCCTGTATTGGAAAGTGGTAGCGATTGGTAGGGGCAGTCTCTATCTTGCCCTTATCGACCTCAAGACCGCGTTTGACTTGGTTCCTAGGGGGAAACTGTGGTTAGTCTTAGCAGAAATGGGCATTCCAGCACAAACTTTAAATCTGCTGATTAGTCTACACGAGGATAATTATGCTCGTGTAAGGTGGGGTTCACAAGGCCAAGTTACCGATAGGATCACGGTTACTATGGGGGGGTCCGGCAGGTGTGCGTCCTGGCTCCCACCCTATTCTCACTGTACGTGAATGGGGTGGTCGATTTTTTGGGAGAAGACCTTGCCGACGCACCCACTCTGGCTGGGGACAAAATCGTGACCCTTCTCTTTGCCGATGACACACTTCTCATTTCCAAAACTCCAGCTGGTTTACAGAAGTTGTTAGACAGATTCCATCTCTTCTGTACAAATTGTGGTCTTATGATAAACACTGCAAAAACGAAGTTTATGGCCTTTAAACCCCACAAAAAGTTTAGATCCACTCTTACTCTCGACGGAACCCAATTAGAGAGAGTCAAAACCTTCGATTATTTGGGGGTTAGACTCTCTGACAAGATGAATTGGAGATCCCATCTGGATAAAATGTTATTAAACCACAAGCGAGTAGCAGGAGCCATCAGGAAAGCACAAAGTACATCATCAAGCAAACCGATCGCTCCTGCTCATGCAGTTTACGAGAGCAAAGCAGTGAGCTCGGCCCTATATGGAGCTGAGCTCTGAGGGTTTGATAACACTGATGACATCTCCAAGTCGGAACATAAATTTCTCAGAGAGTTAGTTTCGCTCCCCATTAGCACCCCCTTGAGACCACTTCTATGCGACATGGGCAGGCGCCCCTTTAGTGACATTGCCAGGTCTCGTCCTTTATTCTTCTGGACACGCCTATGGCGGACGCAGGAGCTCTCTGGCTATGCAGCAGCATTCTCAGAGGTCCTTGCACTCAACCTAGGCAACAAAGTCAAATGGCTGGCTAACCTCAAGAAATTACTAACTGAACTTGGGCTATCCGGGGCATGGGCAAGTCAGATCCCTCCGGCAAAAGAGGAGCTTAAACTACTTTACTGGAACTGGGTAGGTGACCGGGAGCTAAGGAATCCTCATATGGGAAAACTAATCGAGGAGTTCTTCTCGCTCAAACAATACAGCTGTCTCGAATCATTTATGGACTTTATTCAGGTGCCAAGAGATAGAACCCTCTATATCCAACTTAGGTTAGGGTCACTACCCCTCAATTCATTTACAGCTAAATGGAATTCTTCGAAGTTTTTAGCAAAATCATGCCCAGGTTGCCCTGCCTCGGAGGAAAGCACAGCTCATTTTCTTTTTGCTTGCCCTGCTTACAAACTGGCAAGGGCCAGATGGCTAAAACCAATCTGCCGAAACCTTGGCACAACCAAACATTCTGTTGCCCATCGAATTCTAAGAACAGATGGCACTCCTTCTTTGATCTGTGGGGTGGCAAAGTTCTTAGGCTGCGCATGGAATAAGCGGAATAAAACAATAAAGGAAAGTCTTCTGGAGTGACAAGTTATGCTGCTAGCCTGGAATTATCAGGTTATTTTGTTCTATTGCTTTATTCCTATGAATTTTTTATCTATTTTGCGATACAATGTTTTAAAAGGTCAAATTTATCAAATAATGTTATATTTATAATACATTTTTTTGTTTTTTTTAAAAAAAAAAAATGTTGTTAATTTTTGTGCTTTGTATGTATAGATGTATAATGCCCTTAGGGTCCTGTTTCACGAAAAAGCAATTCCAATTAACTAATATCAACGGCAATAAGCCGAAGAAAGATTCACTCATATTTGGAAGCATCATTACAAGAGAAGCCATAAGAGTGTTTCCAGTTATTTCATGTATTGTCTATTGGGACATATGACAGCACAAAGCACTTTATGTAGCACAAATGCACCTTTTGTATCTATATGATACAGGTCATCTTGTTTACTCTGCACTGTCCCTCATATCAGGATCTATTATAGTACTTTCTGTATATAATTGACATAGGTCACCCTGCTTATTTGCACTACATATTATGTAAATGTGTATTGTACTTTGTTGTATTGATTGAGTATGATGTCTTTTTGTTTTTAAATGAATTGTAAATTTTTATCCTTTTTACATTGTAACCGAAACTCCTGATTAGAATGCTTTTATGGTGGTACATTTTGCACCAAATAAAGCTTGTTTTGAAGTTGACACAACACATTTATCAATTAATCAAATATCATTTATCTAAGAAAATTGCAAATTGCTAGAAATCTTCATCCAATCCATGGAACATTATATTTACCTAATCTGGCTAAGAGCCGTCCTCTAAGTCAGTCAATTCGGGGAAAAACCTTTAAATTCATCAAAGTCAGGCCGCAATTCAGTCTCTCAAAGATTCCGGATAACAGCTGTCCAGCAGTGTCACCGTCCTCTCCGTCAGCATAACGTCAGGAAATCGAGTTCGTCAAAGAAGAAGAGAGTTTTTGTAGTTCACTTTCCTACCTACTTTTATAATGAAATTAATGTCAAAATGTATCAAGATTGAGGTTTTGGAAAGTTCTGATTGGAGGACTTGGGTTCGTCCGGTAAAGTTCTCACATAGTCCGCAAAATGAAGTCATCGCACTTGCTGGTTCCGGTTTTAAGACAGTTCTTTGTATTGTCGTTGGTGAAGCTCCCAGAGTGTCCTTGACTAGAACATCATCTCCTGGGGTCAGGACTAGGCCATTGTTGCTGGCGGTGACGCATGCGCACTTCACCCAGAACCTCGTGTTGTCAGGAGTAGTCACGTTAAGCGTTTCGTTCAGCCATTTTGGATTAGGCCGAAATGGTCAACTTAAGCAAAACAAACACAAAAACGTAATTAAAACATGGAAATGGCTAATAAAATGTTAAACCCTCACTAATTCCCTATGTGTAAGTAATTATCTAGCAGAATAGCAACATTCAAAGCGTTTATACTCACTCAATGAAGCACAACTCACAATTACATCACAAAAGCAACATATAACATGCAATATTCTAATTTTATACTATTTAGTATGCGTACATAACTAAACAAGATCGCAGAGAAAATTCCCTAACTCAGGGGGTCATCACAATGTCGGGCTGACCACCACCGACAGGCCGTCCGTAGCGGTCTGTCTGACATCCTGAGAATCGGTCCGACCACCAGATTACAATACTGGCGGATCAGAGAGCAGAGGTCGGGGGTAAGACAACCACCTCTGACAGGATCAAAGATCCAGTTTGGACGGCAGTCCAAATCCTAACCCTACAATTGGGGCGACGCCTGGGCAGTCATCGCGGTCCAACTGCCATGAAAAGATAGGCTGGAAGCGACTTTGGGCGCTTCAAGCAGGGCCCCGGCCCCAAGTAGGCTACTTCTAAGTGGCCTGGGGGGGCACACGTAATGCCTCCTCACACGGCCATGCACTGTGTACAAACTGCCTTTTTCCACTGCCGCTTATGCTGCGGCCTTTTGCCTGTCATTCTATGGTGGGTGGGACCGCCGACTCCTTGTCTGCTGGTCTCATTCCTGGTGCAATGGTGTTAGGTAGTCTGACTGCAGCATCATAATTGGACCTTCAGTACCCTCTTATCCATCCATCCATCCATTCTCTCCCTCTCTGATTTTTCTCTACACCTTCCTCTCCACCTCTCTCTTGAAAACGCCCTGCGCTTGCTACCATTATTTATTTATTTATAAAGTTTTATATAGCGCTAGCTAGACCCGTGGGTATCATAGCACTTTACAAACACAAAGGAAAAGAAAGAATTGTATAACATTGCAGGACTTGAGGATGCATAAAGATATAAGCAAAGACAGAATACTTATGTATCCAGTGAAGGGAGGAAGACGCAGGTGGTTGACACAGTCAGAAAATCACCATCCTTGAAGGTCAGAGTGAGGGGGGAGTTCATTAAGTTATTGATGCATAGGTTAGTTGACTTGGTCGGTAAAGTATTGGTTGAGGAGAAGGATTTTCAGGTCTTTTTTGAAGCAAGAGAAGGAGGGGTTGCATCTGAGGTCAACAGGGAGTGCAACCATTAACTTCCCAGGGGTGGGAGTGTGACACCAGCAGCGGCTCTGGCCTCCCAAAACCATCTCCAATTGCTCCAGCCCACAAGGAAAATGATTGCTGGAATTAAAGCCCAGTCCGGCCTTGGGACTGGCCTCATTGTTTTGTAACTCGTTGTTGTGAATGGGACCAGGGATTTGAGGACACAAACTTTTCCAGTGAATGCCTTAGTTTGAAAATGGTTGTTCTGCATAATATTCAGAAAACAATTTAGCACACACCATATATTAAAAAAGTGTGTGTCCATGCATAACCACAGGGGTTGTCACATATGGATCCGTATAGGACCTTCTACCTCTTCATATGCATAATTTTAGTTACATAAAATCACAAGACATAAATATGGACTAGTTCAAATAAAGCCACAATGTACAGGAGAAATCCAAGAAAAGCACGATAAAATACTGGAATAAAAAAATCAATGAAAGAAAATTGTTTTGGATTTATTTTATATTATTATTTACATTTAAGAAACTGATTAGCTTATATGGGTAATAAAAACGTAAAATGGTGGTTCTCCAGCAGTTGGGTTAAGTGGGTAAGGTACCACAACAGGCGACATTGCTTCTGTGACAAAAATAAATAGATGAAATATACTAAAAGGAAAGATTAACTGGAGTAAAGCGAAATAAAGAAAATACAGTGGCCAGGAGTGGTGGAAGAAAAGAGTGCAAGGGATCTCCTCAACCACAAGAGATATATGGATGTAGTGGAGGAAAAAAAACTCCCCCTTCTAAATGAAAATAATTATTGCAAAATAAATCTAATGCAAAAAAATTGATATTTTACACCAATCTGCTTTTCTAACGTTCACATATAAATATAAACATAATATTTTATGGTTTGGTCTAAGGCAGAATCGTAATAAAATCTGTTGTTGCAGCTTGTGCTTTCTCCCACATCATCCTAGATTGTACAGATGGATCAAGGATTATATGTCAGTATTGGGTCATTTTGGCACATTCCCGTACACGCATCGCAGATTGCCTCTAGTGTAATTCAATCACAGCCCTTATGGCATAGTCAGCGAGTTAAGCAGATTAGTGTAAAGCAAATTAGGACAAATGTTTGTAGGTCATCATGTCAACACGCAAATTGTGGAAGTTTTCTTAAAGCCATTATTGCATTTCCAGCTCACTTCTGTGAAAATGGGCAGAGATTTGCCAATATCACAGCCAGTGCCTAGAGTGCTGTGCATTCAATATTCTAATCCAATGATAAATTGGCAACTACATCTCAATTGTGTATTGAGTAAGGAGCAAAAGCAGCAACACAAATTTAGCCTTCATTGATAATTGTTACTATATTACAGATTAAAGATCAAGTGTATTTCCATATTAAAAATGGACCACCAGGCGCTGCTGTTTTATCAATAAATTGCCTTTTTTGAAACCCATTCTTCAGTTTCATTTTAACAGCATGTATTTCGACGTGCATCATATCTGGGTGCGATATGTTCAGTGAAATCATCAAAGTAAAAAAGCAACTCCACAAATTGACACTGTGCCCAGACAGTTCATCTGTCACTGCTATGATCTGTGAGGAATTCATGGATATAAATCAGTTTGACTGAGCTTTAGTTTCAAGGTCAATGCCAAAGTGAATGTATTTTGTTTCTCCCATAATAAAATGTATAAGTGAATTTCTTTTAATATATTTCTGTAGTCATTGATTATTGAATTAATGCAACATCCACTTTCATGGTGTAAGGCATATCATTTCATTGACTGTAGTGTAAACGTTAGTGAAAAATTGCACACAGATTATTGCTGCCTGTGTTTGCGGATAGTTCAATTTTCAATGACAGTTAGCTAAGACTGCTTTCCAAATGCAGTGTCTGCGCCCTCATTCTGTTGCATATTTTTGCAGCCTTTTGCACTATTGACCATCAAACCCTACCTATCATCAGTTCTGCTAACTAGGGCTTTCACGGAGTTGCTCTTCAATGGTTTGCATCCACCTTAAACACCAGATCGCAGGTTCTCTAGATGAAACTTCCAGTCCTATCTTTGTGATCTGCAGAGTCCTTCAAGGCTCTACCGGTCTCCAGTGATCATGTACTTACGTGTAGCCAACTGACTTCTTCCTGGATGTCAAAATCAACCAGTATGGGGATGACTCCCATTGGTACAAGCCATTTCAGTAAATTGGCTGAACAACTGCCTCACATCCCGAACTGGATAAGACATACGTGGAGCTGAACCGCATGACAACTAACTTCATGCTCAATGATAGTGACAAACAACAGGAACATATACAGGACTTGCCAAACAGGACTTGACAAACTTTGTCGACTTCACCCTGCAACTTGTTCGTGCAAAATCTAAGGATTCCGGATCAACAACACGTTCAATTTCAGAACACGTATCTCAAAAATGAAACCATATCCTGGCACCAGATCAGAATTTTTCTTAGTAGGGGAATTCGGAACAGTCTTCATCCTACTGGAGATGATGTCCTGCTTGCATGGGTCCCTGATTCACAACTAATGACCTCTTTGATAAGCATCCTGTACACTGCTGTCAGTCTCTTCAAGGCACTCAGAAAGTTTCACAGACTCTCACCCACCATCAAAGATCATGACCTCCATCATCTCGTAAGTCTGCTGCAGCCACCTACAATGCTGTATATTAGAAGACCCCACCATATATGAGAAGAAAGATCAAGAACTCTGATGGACAACATAACACATGCAGCAACAGTCTCATCAGGCTAGAGATTAAAAAAAGCAGGAACAGTAAGACAAGATGGTGTTTGGGCAAAGTTGCAAATATCGGGGCAGAAATACCGAAAATGAAATATTGTGATATACAATTATTGTGATGCAAGAATATTGTTAACAAGAATATCCTTTTTTGAGATAAGTAATATAGTGGTTAAAATACAGTTTTTAAAAATTATTTTAATGTGTTTAAGTTGATATATTATTTTTATGTATTACTGTTGTTTATATAAATGTTACAATTATTTTTTAAATATAGCATGTAATGCAAATGATTTAGAATGTTTTATTTAATATCTAAAGGTAATTTATAGTGTCATAGCGGGTAATTGGGTTTGTAGGCAGATGTTAATTAGACAATAGTTAACTATGACATTTTTAGTAGATTTCATTTAATTCTATGATTGATATTTGTATTATATTGTATTGTAATTGCATTTATATAGCGCTTACTACGCCTGACGAGGCGTCAAAGCCCTTTTTCGGCGAGTACCGATGAAGGATTAGTGTTGAATTAGTATAGTGAAATATGAAAGTAATTTGAGTGGTGGATAGGTTAGTCAGTTATTTGGATTCAGAAGGATAGCGGAGGGATAGAAGAGGGAAAAAGTTTTGCATTTATATAGCGCCTGTTACCCCTGATGGGGTGTTAAAGCGCTTTCTTCGGCGAGTAGCACGCTACTCCGGAATTTATAAAGGATTAGTGCTAAATTAGTATAGTGAAATATGAAAGTAATTTTAGTGGTGGATATTAGTCAATTAGTTGGATTGAGAAGGATAGCGGAGGGATAGAAGAGGGAAGAAAGGTTTGTATTTATATAGCACTTGTTACCCCTAATGGGGTGTTGAAGCACTTTCTTGGCGAGTAGCACGCTACTCTGGAACCCATAAGGATTAGTGGTGAATTAGTATAGTGAAATATTAAAGTAATTTGAGTGGTGGATATTAGTCAATTATTTGGATTGAGAAGGATAGCGGAGGGATAGAAGAGGGAAAAAAAGGTTTGCATTTATATGGCGCTTGTTACCCCTAATGGGGTAAATTATGTAACTTATGTAATACTAATTTATTTTTGTTCTGTATTATTTGCTAGCTGTTAGTTTTGTGTGGGTCTAAGGGAGAATTTAATTAAGTGATAAATAATTAAAAGATAATTATTAATAGTTAATTCATTATCAAATTGATGATTAATTATGCAATTTATGGAACAAGTATTTATTTTACTTATATCTTAGTTTTGTGCCACTAGGTTTGTAGGAGTCTAGGGTTGGAAATTAATTAAATAATAATTAATTATCAATTTATTATTAATGTTAATGAATTGATTTTTAATTCAGTAAAATATGGAATATTTTAGTTGCAGGATGCTAGGTTTGTAGGGGTTTATAAGGTTTGAAGTTCATTAGATAATTATTCATTTATTAATAATTAATATTTGTAAATTATTTAATTTTACATATGTAAATTGTAGAACACCCATTTATTTTAATTATACTTTAACTGTGGGATGCTAGATTTGTAGGTGTGTAGAGTGGGAAGTTAAGCAATAATTAATTAACAATTAATCATTAATTGTCAATTAATTATTTAATTGATTATAAATATCTAAATTATGGAACACTTTGTTATCTAGTCATATTTGAGATGCAGGCTGATAGGTTTGTAGGGGTAGACGGCGGGAAGTTAATTAAACATTGATTGAATAACCATTATTTATTAATTGATAATTATGAAATCATAATTATGTAAATTGATTAATTTGATTAATATATAATTTTTCTAATATTATGGCATGACTAGTTTATTGTATGATCACTTAAAATCATTACAAGATACATAACAATGCAGGTGTCATTCTGAGGAAGAACCCAATCAATAAAAATCCTTAAAAATGGCATTTCCTGTGTAAGTGGATATTCTTGATATTGCAGTCACAAAATAAAATGAATACAATATTAATAGAGATGCAAAATAGCTTACTTAAGAAAGCACATTATCATTTTGAAATCCTTAGAGGAGAATTGTGTGGTTTCTAGTGCATATTCATAATAAAGTGCTGAGAACAATAAAAGTATGTGCTGATGACGTATGCATGAGCAGCTCAGGGTCGTACCGAGAGTTGAAACATCTGGACTACCACAGGACCATAACATTAAAGTGCAAAGAACAGTGCCTGAGGGTATATAAATTATAAAGTGCAGACAGCACGTGAAAAATAGGTATACAAGTTCAAGATTGTGTTTTCCGAATTATGAACTATGACATTCTAAAGCAAAGTGGTTTACCAAAGGAATGCAATTTATGAGGTCCTTGTTGCAGGATTAATCATAGTTTGGCCACTTTATCACAGACCCCGATCGTGGTAGATGATGAACAGTTTAACGGATGAGGCTGTTGGCCGTTCCTGCTCTTCAACAGAATGCAGGTGTGCAATATAAATTTACCAAACTTAGCCATTTCAGTCACACCCACACATCCATTGAGATGCTCACACACCCACTAAGACACTCATGCACTCACTCACAAACTCACTCTCAAAGGTTACAGGTTACAGTTAGGATATAAAATTAAGAAACCTTAGCAATGTACTTAAAAAACAAAGGTTACAGGAACACTAAATTTAGGAAATAGAATTTTTTTACATATTCGAAATGCTGTGAAAAAAACAAAGGTTGCAGGGATGTTAGAGTTAGGAAATAGAATCTAAAAAACCTTGGAAATTCACCGAAAAAAACGAAGGTTACAGGGACATTATAGTTATCTGAGCTAACTATAACTGATGCCCTCGCAATTCACTGCTTATGACGTCACACATTACATTACTCATGGCATGGTCAGTGACATCACTGATGACATCAGTGATGACATCTCAAGTAACATCACTGATGACATCATCCACAACAGCACCCACATACCCACTCATACCCCCATAGAACCTCTCAAACACCCACTTTTACTCCTACACAACCCCTCATGTAGCCATTCACAGACCCATACCAGTACTCATACAACCAGTCACTCACACATCCACTTACTCATACAGCCACTCACACACCCACTAACATACCCACAGACATTCATGCACCCACTCACTCACCAATATAGCCACTCACACATTCAGTCATACAAACACTTACACAACCACTCAAACACCCATACAGAAACTCATACAGACAGTCATTCACCCATGCAGGTACTCACATACCCACACACTCACCCATACAACTACTCACACTCACTCACCAATACAGCTTCTCACACACCCACTTATTTACCAATACAGCCATTCACACACCCACTCACTTAGCAATACAGCCACTGACACAGTCACTCAGCCACCCACACAACCACAGAACCACTTACATACCCATTCAGACATCCATACAACCACTCACATACCCACTCACTCACCCCTACAGCCACTCATACAGACATTCACTCTCCAATACAGCCACTCACACCCACTCTCTTACCTATACACACACTTACACACATTCACACAGCTATTCACTCACCCAAACAACCACTCACTATCCCACTCCCTCACCCATACAGCCACTCACACAGCCACAGTCACCCATAGAGCCACTAACCAACTCACTCACTCACTTATACACCCACTCATTTACCCATACAATCACTCAAACAGCCACACACACAGTTATACAGCCACTCACACAGCTATTCACTCACTCACTCACACAGTCATTCACTCTCCAATATGGCCACTCACACACACTCACTTACCTATACACACACGTACACACATTCACACAGCTATTCACTCACCCAAACAACCACTCACTCTCCCACTCCCTCACCCATACAGTCACTCACACAGCCCCTCAGTCACCCATAGAGCCACTGACCCACCCACTCACTCACGTACACACCCACTCATTTACCCATACAATCACTCACACAGCCACACACACACCCATACAGCCACTCACACGCCACTCACACATCACTCACTCACTCACTCACTCACTCACACATACAGCCACTTACCTATACATCAACTCACACAAAGATACAGACAGCCACACAGCCACTCAAATGGGATATGTTAGAAATAGTATGTCTAATTACTGGTACAGAAAGAATCGTACTTTAACTTGTGCTGATGCTTAGTCTTTAAGTCTCAGAAACGTTTATGAAACACACTCACTGGATGATGTCATTAGTGATGTCATTTGGGATGTCATCTGTAATGTCATCAGCAACAGAAGGAAACGTGCCCTCCTCCTGGAATATCAGAGGGTCAAACCACACACTGTATGGTTTGAAACTGGGTCTTTTTATTTTGTAATATAGCCCCCGTCTTTTAATGTCCGAGTACCATTAACACAGATAGTTTATGAAATTATTTTGTGTGACTTGTTTTACACATAGACTTTGCACTGTTAGATAGCAGTGGTGTAACTAGCGTCCCTGGTGGCCTAACGCAAGCAAGGCACATAGGTCTGCAGACCCTGCTTGTCTTGCTTGTAAAAGACAGCTATAATTGGGTGCAGCAGACCCATCAACCTTAATGAGAGCTATGGCACTATTTGACAGTTTCACCATCACTAATAGTTTCCAGAAATGGTGAAGGCCCTCTATCCTATTTACCAATATCTTAAGAGGACTCTGCCATAAGCTGTTTATCAAGCCCTTGCAGTGCAACTTCTAAATGTATTTCACTTCATAAGCCTTCTCAGTTCCACATTTTGAGTTTGCTCTGCTTTCGTGAGCCACTCGCAGCTTGCACCCTTCAAATGTTTCCCACTCCTTGGAGCCTCTATAATCTGCCGAGTCATGTGTGCATTCCAGCAGCACTGATAAGGGCAGGTTCGTGAAAGGAGGCAAGAGAGCATAACATGAATGAAATGGTCTATGGAGACCAACTGATAAGGGTCTCTGACTGGGTATGCAAATATGAGCACATCATTTTCATTAGCATCATGGAAGCGCCTATGCCTATTGTTGCTGCTGGCACTCCAAATGTGTAATTAAAGTCTTCTAAAGTTAAATATCAAGAAATTCAATTGTAATCGTAATTTTCCATGTTTGCCAGTAAGCAGTAGAGGAAAGAAGACAGGTTACATTGTAAATCCCATGACTATAAATCTAGTGTAGAAATCTGTGATCATGATTACATTATTGACAAATCATCCTTGATAAAATAATGACAATTGTTAGGGTGAACAGGTGAGGTACAGCGCCCGACTTTTGCCTTGACACTGAAAAAAAGTGCCAGATTTGTTACATTTATGCAGGTTTATATTACACCATATTGAGGAACGGACTGTTGTAAAATACTTGCAGTGATGTGTTGTATTTAAAACTAATAGAACAGATGAAGCAATGTCTGATGAGTGTAAACACTTAGTGGGTCTATTCATAAAGGCATTTTGGAGTACATAAATGAGTACGCTCGGGGTGCACTGTCCTGCATGTAACACAGCACATCCTTAACAAGATGCGGTGCGATCAAACAGGCACAGTGCAGGCTATAAATTATAATGCACTACACTTAGGACATCAGTTAACTTGTGCCAGTCCTTGGGGCAGCGCATTAGTGAGAGGCAGAGTGACTGTTTAAAGCAGCTTCTTCGTCTCTTTTTTCGTTGCAGATTTATATAGCATGAACTCGACCCGAAGGTATTGGAGCGCTTTACATGAACAACAGTTACGTTACACAAGGACACATTCATTTTTTGGAAGGCAGGGGGAGATTAAGTGATTTGCCCAGAGTCACAGGATGCTGAGCCGAAACCGAGTCTCGAACCTGATTCCCCAGACTGAAGGCTACATCCTCTTCCAAATTACATGCGCCACCCAGCCTGCACTTCAAGGTGGGACAGAGGCCCCCTTACATGCGAGTGCAGTGAGTGAGTACACCCAGCTGCAGATGGATGTCTGGGGAGTCCATGGGAACCATCCCCCCCCTTCCATATGCAGCCACTTTAGTAATAGTACAGTGTCCCGGGCCGCTGAAAACTGGTGCACATGCGTCCCATGTAGAACATACTCTTTCATAGCTTTTTCTAATAGCCCCAAAACATTTAAAATAGGAACTAAATTGGAATATTCAGGCAAATGCATGGGCTGTCAGTCCAAATAGAAGGACTGAGCACTCTCCCTAATAGGGAGTTGGACTTTTCAAACGAATTTACCAGCACATGTAAGAGTACTGAAAGAGTACCTCTGTAGCGCTGCTTCCCGTACTCATGAATGCTTTGGTGATTTGGCCCCATGTTGCCCCAATGTTTGTGTGTTTGGTCCTCGGTGTTTTCAAAGAAACAAAGTACATTGCTTTTAGTTATTTGATCTGGATGAGATACTAACGTCTTCATTCTGACTGCAGTGGGAATATTGATTTGGATGCAAACATTTGTTTGTTTCTTCCCACACAATATTCTCCAGGTGAAAACTGGCAGAATTAGTGAAGTAAAATTCCATCTTGAGTTTTTCTGCGCCAGAACGGGAAAAAAGTTGTAATGCCTGTATATCACCCATTCTCAGCCGCGGATCTTGGAATTGGGCATTAATACTACACCCAGAACGTCTATCGACCTTCACTCTGTGGGTGTTGACCAAGGCTCAAAATAAGCTCCTCAAAGTGCTGCCACATGGCTGGTGGGGCGTGAGGCGAGGCATGCTAACTTCCAGAAATGATCTGTGATGGGGCTGATCACAGGGAGATCATTTCCCCCATTTGCAGACCTCTGCAATAGGAGTCGTCTTTGTTGTGTGCTTTATGAAGGGTTTCCTTGTGGAGGCCCAGAAAAGTCTCATGGACTCTCTGACCATCCTCATATAGGCACCACTGCTTCATTACCCAAAATGCTGTGATTGCTATCGCATACAGCTACAGAGCCACTACTCATGTCCTTGTAATGGCACTAATCTAGGACCACTAGGAGGGTCACAAGGGACCTGCAAAGCAGTGCTGTCCATGCTGATCCAGCAGAACGAGGGGGGGTGCCCTAGGTCTAGGTGATCTCCTTGTATGGGTCAATGAACTTGTGCATGATCAGGATTGCTTGTTAAACCCTAACTCAGTTGGTAATTGGCTGCCATTCCCTGAAAGGGGTATGCCGTGCGGCTGTTCAAGGTACTCTAATAATGGAATTGACTCTAAACCTTGGTTTGAGGTTGTGCAACATACTTTCCATTCCATAATTTGGAAGATCTATTCATTTTGGTAAATTAGTACTAAGCCATAAGTGCCCGCTCTAATATACTGTAACCTGAACTATATTGATATTCCACATTTATTCCAGTAGTATTGCATTCTGGCAAGGAGTAATGCCACTAGTGGTAAAATGGCATTGCATGTCACTTCTCTTCATGCTGCTCAACAGCTATGAAATATGTCTATTTACTTCTAGCAGCAAAACTCTTGCAGGTGAAACTTTAAGTTGTAAATTATAGACACAGTGACAGAAGTGCAATGGTAAAACCATCCCCAGATATGAGCTTAGTGTGTAGTGAGCATGTCTAACCTGCAATTTAAGAGGTATAAGCTGGGTCTGCCCCCTTATTCTTGTGCTGTGTGTTATTTTGAAGCCAGTCATGCCTGATACATCGAGAAACAAACCATCTCACTCAAGAGAAAGAGAATCTTCACTGAGGGGAGATCACCGTTGTGGTGACCTTTGTTGTTAGTAGGGGTGTGAGGAACTCATGTAATTTGCTTTAGCATAATTTTCAATATTACTCAAAATTACCCATAAATACACGAAATCATCTTGCACTCAATAATGGTTCGTTCAGGTAGAAATTGAAAAAATATATTTTTTAGTTGCTTTTCAATTGCTCATGATCAAAATACTGCCAGGTGCATTCGGATTTGTAGTTTTGCATTCACAAATTACCCGAACAGTCTGCTCAGATATAGCATCTACCTGAAAATGTTTGTTGATCATCACGTTAGAGAAATTGCAGTTCACATTTAAAACAATTCTGATTCCATTCAGATTTGTAGTTTCACTTAAAAAAAAATAACGGAACTGTCTGCTCAAGTAAAACATCTATCTGAAATGCCACTAACATAAACATATTACCTGAATGTGACTTCTTGTGTACAAGAAATTGTGTTAATGGTGAAGGGGGTGAAACCCTTCTCAAGCAGCAACCACAATTCTTCTCAGGGCGAAGTAACAAGCAAACCCTAAATTAACCTATGCTCATCCCTCAGGTATTTTTGGCACAGAGCAGTCAGGCTTAACTACTCAGAGGCAATGTGTATAGTATTTGTGCAACACTTCAAACAGTAACACAGTGAGAACACAACACAAAAGGAGCCCACAACAAAATTAGAAAGATTTAGTAATTCTTTATAAATAAAACAAGACCAGAAAAACAAAAATCCAATCATTAGACTTAGAGATATTCAATTTTAAAGACTTTTATTAAAAATAGCACCAAAAGGTGTAAAGCGCCAACTGTGGATAGCTGGTCATGCTGAACCCACACAAAGTCACAAGTTCAGGCCGACAACTATGGAATCCTGTCCAGCTACAAGGACCCAGTTAGGCCTGCTGAACAAAGTGAGGAAGCAAGTCAGCACATCAAAGCAACACCACAGCAAGGCAGTAGTACAACAGAGTGGCACTCCTTCAGCAGCACAGCTGTCCTTCTTCCTGGCAGAGTATGCACAGGTGCAGTAGTTTACTGTAGAGTTAGTATCTGAGGTCCAGTATTTATACACTGTTGTGCTTTTGACGTGAGGAGAAGCTACTAGAGGCATGCCTTTGCAGTGCACATGTGCCCTGTCTCCCCTGCCTTGGCTCCAGACTTTCTGCATGGGTATGCAACCCTATGTTTGGAGGCAGGACACAGCATATTCAAGTGCTCTGCCCAGCTCCTCCCTCCCATCCTGCCAGTAATTGCCCACCCAGTCACATCTAAGCTCCCCATCGTGTATAGCTGTCTAGGAGGAATACACAAGGCTCAACTATCACCCACACCCCGTCATTTGCCCAGAGACAGGCTGAGGGCACCAAATGGCTAAGGCAAGAAAATGCAAACTTTCAGAAAAAGGTGGCATTTTTAGAATTGCAATTTAAAATCCAACTTCACCATAATTTAGGATTTTAAATTGTGATTCTAGAGAAACTAAATAAGAAGCGTTTACATGTCCCCATTTGGAAATTACACTTATACAATGTAATAAGGTAACTCCGATGTTATTCTATGGGAGAGTTAGGCCTTGCAGTAGTGAAAAACAAATGTAAGAATTTTTGACTATCAAGACATGTACAACTTAACAATACATGGCCTACTTTTTTAATACATTGCACCCTGCCCTTTGGGATTTTCAGTCCCTACCCTAGGGGTGACATATATATTAAAATGGAAAGTTTGAGCCAGGCAAAGGGTTTATTTTGCCAGGTCAAAATGACAGTCTTACACTGCACACACACACACACAGGCTGCATTGGCAGGTCTGAGACATGTTTAAAGTGCTACTCAAGTAGGTGGTGCAATCAATGCTAGAGGCCCACTAGTAGTATTTATTTTACAGGCCATGGGCCCATGTAGTACCACTTTACTAGGGACTTACAAATAAATTAAATAGGCCAATTGGGTGTAAGTCAATTCTGAGTTTGAGAAGAGAGCACACACACTTTAGCACTCGTTAGCAGTGGTAAAATGCAATGAGACCTAGGGTCAGTAAAAATGCATTCAGCAAAAATAATGAAGGCATAAAGTTTGGGGATGACGCTGCAGAAAGGCCAAGTCCAACATTGAGTCTGGCAACATACACCCTCAAGAGCACAGATGACAGACATTGGGCAGAAAATCACAGGGAAATTTATGAGCCATGGATGTACACATCTTGAGGGAAATTAAGCAAAATTGGCATGAAAAGAGGAGACATGCAAAGGATACCTTTGCCAGGATATAGGTGGCAGCTGTTCTACCTTTCAACAGTCCCATATCGTGCGTCAGTCTCTACTTTATGAATCAGGGAATCCTTCGTCTCATGCACCCCCACCATCTGCATGGTCTGCCAGCTCTTGAAACTAGCATAGTAAGGCAGATGAAGATGCACCTATTTGGATCTAACTCAATAACAGGCCAGTCCCTCCAAATTCCACTATGTTCTCAGGCACTATACATGCAATCATAAGACATTCATCCACTCAAACACAAGCAAATTCACCCCTCAGTTAAGATTTGAGCTTCAGCGCTGTTAGACCTGACATCCTCAGCGTGGTATTTCCTCAAGCTTTTTGCCTTCACTTCTCCTGCTTTGCTGAATATGTTTTAGTTGGCTTTAGACCCCTGTGCGCTTTACCACTGCTAACCAGCGCTAAAGTGCCTGTGCTCTCTCCTTAAAACACGGTACACATGGCTTACACCTGATTGGTATATTTAATGTACTTGTAAGTCCCTATTTTACAGTGGCGGCACAGGTAACACTGTGGGGCGGTGAGGCGTGGAGGGGTGGGGTGTGGTTTTGGGTTCGCGAGTTCAACATACAACGAGAAAGGTGAAAGTGAAGAAATAAATAAATAAAACCACTTACCTTGCGCTCACTGCATTGCCAACTCGACGATGCGGCGAGAGTAAGGTAAGTGGTTTTATTTATTTATTTATTGGCTTTGATCTTTCCTGTCGTATGTCGAACTCCACCATATCCCTCACCTTGCCCAGCCTCTGCCCCACCTCACTGCCCCAAAACCTTAACAGTGCGAGCTGCCACTGCTATTATATAGTACTATATGTACACAGGCCTGTAAATTGAATTCTACCATTGGTCCTAGAGCACTCATTGTACCGCCCTCTAAAGTACAACTTCAAAACATGTCAAAGGCGTGCCACTGCAGCCAATAGTGCAGTTTTAAACTGCCATTTCGATCTAGCAAAATAAATCTTTCGGCAGACCTTAACTTTCCTTTTTAATATTTAAAAGTCACCTCTAAGGTAGTCCCCAAAGGCTCATAGAACAGGATGCATTCTTTGTAAAAAGTAGGACACGTGTACTTAAATTTTACATGTCCTGACAGGGAAAAACTCCTAAAGTCCTTTTTTACTGTTGTAAGGCCTAGCTCTCCCATTCACTAACACTGGGTTACCTTACTACATTTCGTAAGTGACAAATGTAGGTTGGGAGCAGAATATACTGTTTACATGCAAATTAATTGTAATTTAAAGTCATCTTTAATATTAAAGTTGGATTTTAAGTCACTATTCCAAAAATTTCACTTTTACAAAGTTGACATTTTCTTGTCCTAACTATTTGTGCCTTTTGTCAGTGTCCTGGGTCATATGGCTGTTAATGTCTCTGCTTTGGGGTTTGTGTATTGGTTCCAATGAGCAACACAAATGGGGCTTACGTGTGGACCGGATAGTCCATCCTGACAGGATGGCTGCGGGAGGAGCTGTACTAAGCCTCACACAGAGATTAAAGGGGTTTGCCTCCTGCTCACATAAAGGAATCTGACACCAGGCCTGCCCTGTCTTTTGTCACTCCAGACTTCTTGGACCCTTGGATATATATGGGGGTAGGACAGGGTGTCCCCCCACACACATAGGCTGGACCTTCGGAGCAACTTATCAGAGAACTTCTGGACCTGTGGACATTACAGAATAAAGACTGCCCTGCTACTTGAGGACTGCCTTGTGTCAGAAGGAAGATGGGAAGTGACTCCACAGGTCAGTTGACTGACCTCTTGTTTGAGCCACAGGAACAGAACAAGCTGCAGAGGCACCATGCAACTAAGCAGCTGACCTGCTGCAACTGGACCTGCCGGAACCCTCCTGGGCTCTTCTACTCTGAGTTCCTGAATCCTTAGAGGTGCCTACCAAGATGAAAAGGTGAAAGTTTGGGATCTTCTCAACCATGAAACGACTCCTTCATACCAAGACTCAGTGGTGACGACCTCAAATGTGAAGTTCCAGTAAAGACCTGCTCTTCACGCTACAATAACTACCAGCATAACTACAGCATCTCTGTATTTCAGATCTTAATGCCCTCACACACCTGTTAGGGTGTCATGCTTCATCAGTGGGTTCAGTTAACTAAAGGCGACCCAGATACCTTGAATCATGGCAGTAGCCCCACTGGTTTTACTTAGTCCCAGCCCGACACCCCAATTAAAGAATTCATAGGGCTAGGGCCTATTTTAATCACTTTTCCACACAAACTAAGAGTCATTGACTTCTTTCACTCACACACACCCTTCACATACGGCGTTCTCAGATCAGAAGATCTCCGCTAAAGATGCCACCAGGCCCGTTGGACATTGCAGCGCTGGTCCGACGAGGAGCACCCAATGATGAAGCATGACACCCTAACAGGTGTGTGAGGGCATTAAGACCTGAAATACAGATCTCCCCCCGAGACCCCAAAAGTCGGCAGTTAGTGATTCTTATCACCTCAGCCATAAGAGAGGAACTGTCTCCTTCTGATATATCAAGCTTCCTAGAGCGGCCTCTGTTTCTGGAACCCTAAGAGATCTCCACTGGCTCAGGGTTGAGAACCGGATTAAGTTTAAGGCCCTCACTTTTATGTTCAAAATCAAATCTGGTACAGCCCCTCAGTATCTACAAGCCTTAGTACACCCCTATCAGCAACTGCGTTCTCTTAGATCCTTCACCCAGGCGAAATTTTCAGTGCCAAGGATCAAACTTTCTCTTATGGGGGCGGCTCCTTTGCCTATGTGGGCCCTTCATTATGGAACTCTTTCCCCCTGTGTTTTCGCACTGAAACCGCCTATGTGAAATTTCGCAAATTGGTAAAGACGTGGCTATTTGATCAATAACTGTCTCTGCTTACTGCTTCAAAAATCTTTTTATTCTAAATCTTTTCTTGCTCTGTCCTTCTCAGGCTGGTGCCGGGAAACCTCTGGGTAGCTGTTGCGCCTTACAAATTCAAATATAATAATAATAATAATATACAGTTAAGGTGCCAATATAATAGGCTCCTAATGAGACAAATGCAAAAAAAACATTTTACAGACTGTAGAGGTCTAGTAAGTAAACATGGCTAAGAAATATCTATCTATCATTCCTTGGGATGTCAATGCATGGGTTTCTGAAACTGACAGTGCAGTGTCAACAAAAGAATTACTGTGCAATTCGACTTTTAATAACATTCAAATTGTCAACTTGCATCTGTATCACTTAGGTAGGGCACCACATAGCTAAGGAACATAATCAAGTCCAGTGCACATTATACAACCCCTTCTCACTGATGTGTCCTGTATTAATGACATCTCTCATAATGTATCTGTTCATAGCAACAGTCACCTACCATCCCCCACCACAACATTGCAATGAATCCATCACGTTGGATCTCGGGATACAGCAACTGTCTGTCATTGCCTGATGACCTATAGAGCAACCTGTAGTCTGCATTACAGTGTCATCTGAAAGTTAACTGTGCATGTTTGTGATCTAAAGATGTTGGCAGGATTTGAATGACATCTACACCAATATGTCAGGAACAAGTATCCTCACAGCAATGTCAGGTATATCAGTTGTCAAAAGCTGCCATGCTTTTGTCTGTGTTCTAGCATGAAATGCTTTTTTGTCAGTTCCTGGAGCTTGGTTCCAATAGAGGGATACTGTGGTCAGAGAACTGGTGTGAGACGGAGGAAGACACAGGGTGTCAATGGAATCTCTTTTCCGTTCCCCTATTGCAGGAGGCCTGGGGGTTCCCGATTTTGAATTTTATTATATAGCCGGTCAATTACAGTGGGTAACACATTGCCTGGCTGGTACTAGACAGGAAGAAGTCGGACAAACGGGCAGACTTACTACACAGGGGCATTATTGGCGAAACTACTGGCCTGAAATGTGGAATTCCTGACACCGGGTGTACTTCTGTCAGTGGACCTGGCATTTTAGAAGCGATGTATGTGATTGACTGGAGGTCATCCCCTATACGCCCCAGCGTTGCCGTTGGTGGGCTTCCCTCATGGCGACTCGATTACGTGCTACAGTGCACCACAGCTGATGGCGTGGATGGACGTGGTGCAGACAACAGTGGGGGACGGCTTCCAACTGGAAACACTGATCCCATTGGAAGATTTAGTGGAACAATACGGACCACCCCTTGACCAATTTCTAACATATGAGGCACTGACAAGGTTGTTCGGGAACTTATGGTCTGCGGGAAGGGAGGATTCGAAGACTCATGTGGTACTCCAGTTGATTTTGATTATGGGGATTCCAGACCCTGGAGCTGTGGCTCAACAGAGCGCTGGTAGAAATGGTGCAGAAACGACTTCTGGCTCTAATAACCAGATAGGACATCAATTTTCAGATAGTGAATGGAGCAGGATTCTGTGGTACCCTAAGTGAATATCCAGGAACACGCACCTGAAGTTTATACAATTTAACTACACTCACATGACCTCTGTAACACCTCATAGATTTCAGGTCATATACAGTGGCGAGCCAAGACCCTGCCCCAGATGCGATGCATTGAATGCTGATTTTGAACATACAATGTGGAGTTGCCTCAAACTGTGCATGTTTTGGGAGAAGGTGGTGCGTAAATTAACTGGAGTGTTAGGTCGCTCACTTACCTGCTCCTTGGGCACATGAATTCTGAGCCTGTTCCCAAGCAAGGAGGGTGGGATCCCAGTTCCTGGATCGGGTCTTGGTATTTCTCTAAGAGGTGCATAGCACTTGCATGGAAGTCAGAGAGGGGCCCCCAGTTGGAGGCCTGGGCACGAGATGTGACAAGCTGGGATCGAGCGGGGAAGAGAGCCCGTATCAGGGAAGATGCAAGAGGAGTGTGCAGGTGTCCTGTTGCAGATTTGTGGTCTGAGAAACTGGGAGGGACCCTCTGGGGATGCAGGTAGTATAGTAGGAAGCGGGGGAGGCAGTGATGACGGACAGGATGGTAATTTGCAGGACTGATTAGACCTTCGAGATACTTCATAGGGGATCCTCCAAGCTAGATGTGGGTAGATCTGCAAGTGACCCAGAATGAGAAGATACTCCCCCCGCGTATGCTGGCCCACTTGCCTGGGGGCAGAGATGGCACACAACATAGGAGGAGAGACGGCTGTGGCATACTCCCTTGAGCCTTGACGTTTGTATACATGCACACACATCCCCACTGTTGTGGATACTTGTTAGAAATGGGGCTCTCTGGATGCCAATGGTTTGTGCCTTTGTCCAAGTAGGGACCCTCCCTTCTAGTCCGAGTAAGGGAGTTATTCCTTTAGACAAACCCTGTTCACCCCCTTAGTAGCTCGGCACGCACAAACAGGCCTATCTTAGAGGCAATGTGTAAAGCATTTCTGCACACAAACAGTAATACAGTGAAAACACTACAAATGGACACCACTCCAGTTTAGAAAAATTATAATATCTTTATTGAAACCAAACAAGACCAAAATGACAAAAATCCAACATAAAGTTATCAAGGTATGATTTTTAAAAGGTAAAAACAGTTCTGTCAATAGCAAACTATAGATACGACTCTTTTGACACAAAGTACCTTGGATTAATCAAAATCATAAACAAAAACAGCTGCAGGGAAGGTGGTGCGTCGCTTCCTTATGCCCAGGAATGGTGATGTGTCAGTCTGTTGCTCCAGGGGAGGTGATGCGTCTGTTCCTTACTGCCACGCAGGGGAGGTGATGCGTCAGTTCCTTTCGGAAGAGGAGGTGATGCATCAGTTTCTTACTGTGCGGGGAGGTGATGCGTCGTTTCTTACTGTGGCCCCAGGATTGTTGTACACTTGGCTCACCGGTGTGATGTGTGGGGATTCGGGGATGCGTTGGTTCTCCATGCAGTGGCAGCATCAGCGCTGCGTTGATCTCTCCAACCGCGGTCCCAGGATGAGTCAGTTCTTGAGGTCACACAGCAGGGCCTGCGTTAGAATCGGTGCGGTGATCTCAGACTTCGGAGATCGGTGCGCGATACTCAGTGTGCGGCGAGTTCTCCAGCCACGGGCAGGAACGCCATCAGTTTCTTCAGCAGTCTGATGTCTTTGCGGCAGTGTTGCATCGGAAATAGGTGCGGATGCGTCACGCTTCTTTAGTTGCTTCTCTTCTCTCTTCTCTCAGCAGCAGGAACAATCTCCTGAGGCCCAACACAGGAACAGGCACCTCTTGGCAGGTCTGAAGTCTTTATGTCCCTGGACTTCAGAACAGGAGGCAAGCTCTACTTCAAGCTCTTGGAGATCTTCTTCAGGCAGGATCTACGACACACAGCAAAGTCTTTGTCCTCGCCTTGGCAGAAAAAGCCACTGCAGGTCAACCCCAGATGGCACACAGCAAAGGGGCAGTATTTCTCCTTCAGCTTTCCCAGCTCTTCTCGTTGGAATAGGTTCCTGGGGTCTGGGTCCCAACATTTATACTCAATTTCTCTTTGTTCTCTTGTGGCAGAGAGGTTCTCTGCTTAGTCAAAACCAGTTCTGTCCTCCTTGGTCCAGCTTCCCGGCAGGAGGTGGAGACAGCATTGTGTAAGGCAGACCAGGTCCATTCAGGTGCAAGGAAATCTCCTCCCACTACTCTAAATGCAGCCCAGTTCTACTCAGCCCAGCCCTGACTCATCCAGGAAAGGCAGGACAAACCTTGACCCCCCGTGGCTTTCTGCGAGAATGCACACCCCCAGCCCCTGTCACTCCAAAGCTAGACAGTCAATTCACAAACCTTCAGAAGCACACCAGATTGCTAAGCAAGAAAGTACTCACTTTCTGAAAGTGGTATTTTCAAACACACAATATAAAAATCACCTTTACTAAAAGATTAATTTTTATATTCTAAGTTCAGGCGTACTAAACTCCACCTTCCTACCTCCCAACTCCAATTCAATCCTATGGGACAGATGGCCTTTCCATAGTGCAAAACGAATTACACTGCAGTTCACTACCAGGACATATCACACACACCAGGACATGTCCTATCTTTCACATACACTGCACCCTGCCCACAGACAACGTTTTAAATGTACATGTTTCACTGATCCTCTTGTGCACTACTGATACTGGTGTATGTCAGCTTTAGTTTGCTCTCATCCCCAACGTAAAGCAAGTTCCTGAGCCTACAAGAGTCTCCATCTCTGCCACAACATCTGAGGACAACGAGGCAGAGGATGTAATTCTATCCACAAGCGAACTCTGACTTGAAAATCATGGAGAAACCCTCTTGATCATTCAGGCATCAGTCACAATGACACATACAATCTTCTGGATTGCAAGTCTTCAGATGTCAAGGGCACCAATTCATGCCATAGCTATGCAAGACTGGCCAACTCCCACAACCTTTGGATCAGGTAAACTCATTGTATCCTGTGTAATGCAACACCAGTGTTTTCTCTGCCATCTCACAGCTATGGATGGCCTACAGATCACATAAGGTCTACCTTGACAGCTGACTTGACTAGTTAGACCTAAAGATGAGTCCCAAATAAAAAATGTGATGGGTAGAATGGTTGAAAAGCTCTCGTTTACTGGCTGTAAGACCCCAAGCACTGAAATGATTTTCAGGAGTGGATTGCCCTGCAGGGGCTGTGTTAACCCCACCCCCACCTTTGCCTACTCCTGCCCCTATGAAGTAACACATGGTGGATATAGCGAACTGTTGGGGCTCAGGGATTGGAAAAAGAGAAGAAAGAGTTTGAGAAGGCACTGACACATTTGTGTCTCTGTAGACTCCTACTGTCCGTTTCTTTCTACAAGCACTCTCCTGATCTTATATTGCCTGTTTGTTAGCCTTATGAACTCTGGTCAAGTTAACATCAAGAGCAAGATCAAATTAACCACAATACTGTGATAAGATGCAGGGACATTCACAACAACAACACAACATATTCACATGCCTAGTGCTTAGTAGGGCATGACTTTAATTCGGATTTTAGCATAGGAAATGAATAATCATGCAAACGTTTTTGACTCATCAAACAAACACATGGTTTCTATAGCCTATTAGAACAACTCATGTAGGCAAAGTAACATAACTGTTAACCCACAGTTTTAGGCTGACTTGTTCTATCCCAACTCAGCAACGTGGGATTAATTCCTATTTTACAAAGTGGTTCTCCTGGATAGTTCAATGAGTATTCTTGCATTGCCACCAGGTTAGTTCTGCACTAACTCATGCTAAATTTGAACAGTTATTGAGTTTTAGCCTCATGATGAGTTTTTATGTTCTTAAAGCTGGAGACCACAGCTTTGGCAGAGCCATAACTTTTTCAGAAAAGATGGAGACAAGGGAATCAGATGTGAGAGCAGGGATCACAGAGCTGCACAGCAAGCTCTTATGCAGCAGTGGGCCACACAGCGGGCCATTACACAGGCAGTTGCTCATGCTGCATTCCAGTCCATCCTTTTTTACCCACTGACCTACTCATAACAAGGAGCAACCAAAGGCAAATTAGTCATTGTTGTGCTCCGAAAGGGCCAGTCTATCTGGAACAGCTAGGCTGCTTCCCCTCTGGGGTGTTCAACTAGAATATCATGGCTTAAATATTATCTGAGAAAAATATAAATTCAAAGATATTGTACACTAAAATGTCATCCCATTGTATTATTGATAAAAGAATCTGCACATAATGCAGTATTGTTTTTGTAAATGATACTCTGACATACAAACCTTCTGAACAGGAACAATAGCAACACCAGAATGAGCTACATATTTTACTCTTGGCACAGTGAGGATGTTAGGGCATTCCTGTCATTTTCAGGGAATTCCATGCAAACCACAAAATGTGCTTAAAGAAGTTTCAGCCACTGACAATGGCTCAAAATAAAGTTAATCAGTTTTGCCCTTTTGGAGGAAATCCAGCATTTATCTACGATTGCTTTATGTGGCCGCTTCACTCCCAAATTAACACCTGTCAGTTTTCTACACAAGCACAAGAACATCTTATTGACTTTGAAAGCAAGATCATCGAATGTCAAAGCCTTACTGCTACTGGTCCTGAAGATGGCTTTGCATGCAATTGTGATGAGTTGGAAATCATCAAAAAGATTGCGGAACCCTTTTCCGCTACAGTGAGCAGACAAACCGCTCAGGTCAGCCATACTACCTCTTTAGTGCAATAGCAGTGAAAGGTTTTTCAGAAGCACTGTGAAAAAAAATGCTCTGGTACAAGCATCAGAAGGATTTTCTTTTCAAAACCAGAGTCAGGATGCAAGGGAAAAACTTCCCTAGCATCCTAAGTTTGTTTTTTGTTTGCTGTAATGCAAAGGTGAAAGTAGACCATGTTAATAGACATGATCAGCTTTCACTTTGATCTGTGCTCAGAGGGCATAAATCTGCCCCTCTTGCACTGATCTGTGCATCACAGATGCCACTGGAAATGGCACAATGGCCCTCTTAGAGCAATACCTCTCCCAAGTGGAACCCTGCTTGTGAATCACCGCTGGACCCTGAACCCAAGTTGAGATTAACCCACTCGACAAAAAGGGATGGGGAAAGTGGGCTCCGGGTTTAGGCAAGTACTCCCCCAATTGTTAATACTGTCCAATGCTTCTGCTCTGCTGGGGGGTGTGATTGGGTGGATTTACCCCCAACTGCCCCCTGCCCAACTACTGCCAGCAGGCAGAAAGCCTTGAGACACCAGTGAAAAATTAAACAAAAAATATGGGATGGGCCAGTCCCCCTAGCATCGGGGCTTGCTCCCATTCTAAAATGGCTGCAACAGCCTTTCTGCAGCACATGGCTGGCAGAAAGCCCACTAGACGCAAGGGAAAAACCCACCAAAAATTACGGAAGTGGTGGAGGCCACCCACCCTGTCATCGGGCAGTACCCCTCCTAAAAAGCCCCAATAGGCTTTCTGCACCACTTATGGGGTAGATTTGCAGGTTTACACAAATATTCTCGGCGGGGGGGGGGTGGGGGGGTTGAGAAAGCCATTAATAACTCAAACACTAGGGAAAGAGGTGAAAAGGGGGTAGCAGTGGTCTGTTCAGGCATTGACCCATGCCACCTCCTCAGAACAAGCCAAGTAGTTCCCAACTACCCAATAAGTTTGTTTTTAAAAAAAGGACAATGTTTCATAGATATTGATAGCTCAACTTCTCACTTATTGTTTCTAAACAATAAGCAAGGTTTTGCAGAATGTAAGTAAGTGAAAGATTAGAAAGGCGGACAACTAATTGTTTATTTTGAAAACATTCAACAATGTACAGACAGAATTATTAACTAGAACGAGTAGTTATTAAACAGAGAGGACTTTGTGCTAAGGATTCGAGACTAAGGGCCTTATTACGATGTCGGTCCACCGGCTTCTGCGGTCCTGTCGGAGGTGGTCAGACCACCGCGATCTCATCAGAAGCAGTCACTCCGACCGCTGGATTACGATGCATGCATTGTGTACTCCGACTGACCGCTGACAGACCGCCGACTCCAACAGCCTTTTTCTGATTGCTGAGATGGCGGTCAGAGAAAAGCAGCAGCCATAGAGCAGTACGGGGAGTTCCTACCACCATCTGGACTACGATGGGCATTTCCGATGAGCTGACCGTGGTGGTCCGACCGACTGCCTCGACTGGTCAAAAACAAAGGATTTAGAGTGCATATTCACCCAAATCGGCTTCTTCCCAAAAGTCTTCAGTGTGGAGCCCTGTCTCCAGGTCTCCCCTACACTGCTGCAACTGAACCCCAAAGACTATGACCCTGTGGGTGCCGGAATGCAGTTAAGTCTGTAGGTGACATGTGTCCCCATTGATTGGACTGTGCACAGATCGCCAAACTCCATCAATGGAGTATATGCAGCACAAGGCATATCCCCACATATGTAATTTATGTGTGTACATATCACATTTCCTGTGGGTTTGCACTCACTTGCAGTGACATATTCATGGGCATGTGCACTACCGTAGATGAGACCCTTGCGGTAGAGGGGTTGCATCCTTATACCACGGGGGAACTTTACTTGCTTCAGCGGTTGAAATCGAAGTGTGGCTGTGGCGGTCAGACGGTGGGTCTGACCAGCATCGTAATAAGGCCTTGGCTTTCATACGGAGCTGTAATCATTTCCCCCTGTGCTGAAGGCTATGGGAAAGGCCTTCAATTAGTTTATTTACCAGCTCTAATGTGCAGACTGAGCTGAGCCTGTTCCTTTCTGAACATTGGTTCTATTGTTTTGAAAAGGTATGCACGTGTGAACCATTTATGGACCTCAGATTAGGCCTTTTTTGGTGCTAAATTTAGATTAGTTGGTAGAGAGAAAGACAGAGATGGGGATATTGATGTAAAGAAGCTTCATGATACTATCAAAATGTTACAATATTATTTTCGTATTCACCCTCCTGGTAAATATTATTTCCCCTATCTGGTTCAGTTTTAAAATAGTTGCTGTTCATTTTGTGTACGCTAGGCTATGATTTTGATTTTAAATAAAATGAGTGTGATTTTCCAGGACAAAGAGTATTTGGGTTTCACTCATTATCCCTATGAAATCATACAGGAATGAGCGCTACTAGAACAAATCTCACTCAAGTAATGCTCAGTGTGTTGCAAGGTAGCTGCAGTCCACCACGTTTTCTGGCTCAGGTTGGGATATTGACTGAGTCCATGGTACCATTGGGTCTAGAAACCCCATTAGCATGCCGTGTTCTGGAAAGAAATCCAGAGCGTCAATCAAACGTGGGCTAAAATCACACATTTTCCTCACATTTTTGTGAGGGAAAGTTTCAGAATCGGTGGGGAATCACAAAATTACTACTACCCACTTTCACTATACTTCTGCTGATAAAAACGGTAGCCCACTTGTGTGGCCGGGCCTAATGCCTGTGGCAGGAACGGATCAGACCAGGAACTATGTGAAGTCAATATGATCTTCGAATGGTCCCCTTGTGATCCGTTCCCTGTTGTTACAGTGTATGAAAATGTAAGAAGGACGTGTGCTGCCTGGGATCTTGCTTGAATGTGTGTTTCCTGTTTCTCCAAAAGCGTGCCATATAAGCAGGTGGTGCAAACTTGATGTATGAAATCTGTGGCACCATTGACTTGAGGAAACTTAGTTAAAACATGGCGGCTTGCACATACTAGCTGTAAAATGAGACCTGGGATGGGAAACCTCGGGTGCTGTCATATGAAATTACCACCAGTATGTGTTGCCTTCTGGGTAAATGTCCACCCATTTCCTGTTTTCTGTGTCAGTGTTGCTACGTTACGACCTCCACTCTTATGTACTCTTCAGGAGTATCTGTGTGAATTTTATAAGGTCTGGCTCCTTGTACAGTCTTTGCACCTGCTCTTGTTTGCTGCAGCAGTTTTGTGCTATTTGTGCATGCGCTTAATATTGCTACATTTTAACAGGTTAGTAAACTCCAGTTTGCATTTTGGCTGCTCAGTTATGCCTACTTTGCATGCACTACCTGGACTTTGGCTGAACAGAATGTGGTGTCGTTTTACGCACCCCTATCTTCATTGCTGACCCTGGTGTGTCCGGAGTCCTATTGCCTGCTTCACATTAGCGAGTTCCTGCATGCACTGTGGACACCGTCATGTCCTTGAAAAGAAGCCTACAGTTTCATTCTTCGGAGTTCTGCGGCATACATGACGTTACACCGCACAACGGCCCATCCTTACAGTAGCACACCAGCACGTGTTTCTTCTGCCCCCTAATTACAATCCTACTACAATCTAGCAGTTTGTTACTGCAAGCAGCGGTCATGAAAATCCACCGTTAGTGTCTAGAATTGTGGCCCTGCCTAATTTTACCACTCAAAACAGTTGAGATAAAACCACCCTGTTATTTTTCACTAAGGAAATGCTAAATTACGAGGCTGTGGCCCATCTGTGTTTGTTTAAATAAAAGTCATTGACTTCTTTCACTCGCACACACCCTTCACATACGGCGTTCTCAGATCAGAAGATCTCCGCTAAAGATGCCACCAGGCCCGTTGGACATTGCAGCGCTGGTCCGACGAGGAGCACCCAATGATGAAGCATGACACCCTAACAGGTGTGTGAGGGCATTAAGACCTGAAATACAGATCTCCCCCCGAGACCCCAAAAGTCGGCAGTTAGTGATTCTTATAACCTCAGCCATAAGAGAGGAACTGTCTCCTTCTGATATATCAAGCTTCCTAGAGCGGCCTCTGTTTCTGGAACCCTAAGAGATCTCCACTGGCTCGGGGTTGAGAACCGGATTAAGTTTAAGGCCCTCACTTTTATGTTCAAAATCAAATCTGGTACAGCCCCTCAGTATCTACAAGCCTTAGTACACCCCTATCAGCAACTGCGTTCTCTTAGATCCTTCACCCAGGCGAAATTTTCAGTGCCAAGGATCAAACTTTCTCTTATGGGGGCGGCTCCTTTGCCTATGTGGGCCCTTCATTATGGAACTCTCTCCCCCTGTATTTTCGCACTGAAACCGCCTATGTGAAATTTCGCAAATTGGTAAAGACGTGGCTATTTGATCAATAACTGTCTCTACTTACTGCTTCAAAAATCTTTTTATTCTAAATCTTTTCTTGCTCTGTCCTTCCCAGGCTGGTGCCGGGAAACCTCTGGGTAGCTGTTGCGCCTTACAAATTCAAATATAATAATAATAATAACATACAGTTAAGGTGCCAATATAATAGGCTCCTAATGAGACAAATGCAAAAAAAACATTTCATAGACTGTAGAGGTCTAGTAAGTAAACATGGCTAAGAAATATCTATCTATAATTCCTTTGGATGTCAATGCATGGGTTTCTGAAACTGACAGTGCTGTGTCAACAAAAGAATTACTGTGCAATTCGACTTTTAATAACATTCAAATTGTCAACTTGCATCTGTGTCACTTAGGTAGGGCACCACATAGCTAAGGAACATAATCAAGTCCAGTGCACATTATACAACCCCTTCTCACTGATGTGTCCTGTATTAATGACATCTCTCATAATGTATCTGTTCATAGCAACAGTCACCTACAATCCCCCACCACAACATTGCAATGAATCCATCACGTTGGATCTCGGGATACAGCAACTGTCTGTCATTGCCTGATGACCTATAGAGCAACCTGTAGTCTGCATTACAGTGTCATCTGAAAGTTAACTGTGCATGTTTGTGATCTAAAGATGTTGGCAGGATTTGAATGACATCTACACCAATATGTCAGGAACAAGTATCCTCACAGCAATGTCAGGTATATCAGTTGTCAAAAGCTGCCATGCTTTTGTCTGTGTTCTAGCATGAAATGCTTTTTTGTCAGTTCCTAGAGCTTGGTTCCAATAGAGGGATACTGTGGTCAGAGAACTGGTGTGAGACGGAGGAAGACACAGGGTGTCAATGGAAACTCTTTTCCGTTCCCCTATTGCAGGAGGCCTGGGGGTTCCCGATTTTGAATTTTATTATATAGCCGGTCAATTACAGTGGGTAACACATTGCCTGGCTGGTACTAGACAGGAAGAAGTCGGACAAACGGGCAGACTTACTACACAGGGGGCATTATTGGCAAAACTACTGGCCTGAAATTTGGAATTCCTGACACCGGGTGTACTTCTGTCAGTGGACCTGGCATTTTAGAAGCGATGTATGTGATTGACTGGAGGTCATCCCCTATACGCCCCAGCGTTGCCGTTGGTGGGCTTCCCTCATGGCGACTCGATTACGTGCTACAGTGCACCACAGCTGATGGCGTGGATGGACGTGGTGCAGACAACAGTGGGGGACTGCTTCCAACTGGAAACACTGATCCCATTGGAAGATTTAGTGGAACAATACGGACCACCCCTTGACCAATTCCTAACATATGAGGCACTGACAAGGTTGTTCGGGAACTTATGGTCTGCGGGAAGGGAGGATTCGAAGACTCATGTGGTACTCCAGTTGATTTTGATTATGGGGATTCCAGACCCTGGAGCTGTGGCTCAACAGAGCGCTGGTAGAAATGGTGCAGAAACGACTTCTGGCTCTAATAACCAGATAGGACATCAATTTTCAGATAGTGAATGGAGCAGGATTCTGTGGTACCCTAAGTGAATATCCAGGAACACGCACCTGAAGTTTATACAATTTAACTACACTCACATGACCTCTGTAACACCTCATAGATTTCAGGTCATATACAGTGGCGAGCCAAGACCCTGCCCCAGATGCGATGCATTGAATGCTGATTTTGAACATACAATGTGGAGTTGCCTCAAACTGTGCATGTTTTGGGAGAAGGTGGTGCGTAAATTGACTGGAGTGTTAGGTCGCTCACTTACCTGCTCCTTGGGCACATGAATTCTGAGCCTGTTCCCAAGCAAGGAGGGTGGGATCCCAGTTCCTGGATCGGGTCTTGGTATTTCTCTAAGAGGTGCATAGCACTTGCATGGAAGTCAGAGAGGGGCCCCCAGTTGGAGGCCTGGGCACGAGATGTGACAAGCTGGGATCGAGCGGGGAAGAGAGCCCGTATCGGGGAAGATGCAAGAGGAGTGTGCAGGTGTCCTGTTGCAGATTTGTGGTCTGAGAAACTGGGAGGGACCCTCTGGGGATGCAGGTAGTATAGTAGGAAGCGGGGGAGGCAGTGATGACGGACAGGATGGTAATTTGCAGGACTGATTAGACCTTCGAGATACTTCATAGGGGATCCTCCAAGCTAGATGTGGGTAGATCTGCAAGTGACCCAGAATGGGAAGATACTCCCCCCGCGTATGCTGGCCCACTTGCCTGGGGGCAGAGATGGCACACAACATAGGAGGAGAGACGGCTGTGGCATACTCCCTTGAGCCTTGACGTTTGTATACATGCACACACATCCCCACTGTTGTGGATACTTGTTAGAAATGGGGCTCTCTGGATGCCAATGGTTTGTGCCTTTGTCCAAGTAGGGACCCTCCCTTCTAGTCCGAGTAAGAGAGTTATTCCTTTAGACAAACCCTGTTCACCCCCTTAGTAGCTCGGCACGCACAAACAGGCCTATCTTAGAGGCAATGTGTAAAGCATTTCTGCACACAAACAGTAATACAGTGAAAACACTACAAATGGACACCACTCCAGTTTAGAAAAATTATAATATCTTTATTGAAACCAAACAAGACCAAAATGACAAAAATCCAACATAAAGTTATCAAGGTATGATTTTTAAAAGGTAAAAACAGTTCTGTCAATAGCAAACTATAGATACGACTCTTTTGACACAAAGTACCTTGGATTAATCAAAATCATAAACAAAAACAGCTGCAGGGAAGGTGGTGCGTCGCTTCCTTATGCCCAGGAATGGTGATGTGTCAGTCTGTTGCTCCAGGGGAGGTGATGCGTCTGTTCCTTACTGCCACGCAGGGGAGGTGATGCGTCAGTTCCTTTCGGAAGAGGAGGTGATGCATCAGTTTCTTACTGTGCGGGGAGGTGATGCGTCGTTTCTTACTGTGGCCCCAGGATTGTTGTACACTTGGCTCACCGGTGTGATGTGTGGGGATTCGGGGATGCGTTGGTTCTCCATGCAGTGGCAGCATCAGCGCTGCGTTGATCTCTCCAACCGCGGTCCCAGGATGAGTCAGTTCTTGAGGTCACACAGCAGGGCCTGCGTTAGAATCGGTGCGGTGATCTCAGACTTCGGAGATCGGTGCGCGATACTCAGTGTGCGGCGATTTCTCCAGCCACGGGCAGGAACGCCATCAGTTTCTTCAGCAGTCTGATGTCTATGCGGCAGTGTTGCATCGGAAATAGGTGCGGATGCGTCACGCTTCTTTAGTTGCTTCTCTTCTCTCAGCTCCCAGCAGCAGGAACAACCTCCTGAGGCCCAACACAGGAACAGGCACCTCTTGGCAGGTCTGAAGTCTTTGTGTCGCTGGACTTCAGAACAGGAGGCAAGCTCTACTTCAAGCTCTTGGAGATCTTCTTCAGGCAGGATCTACGACACACAGCAAAGTCTTTGTCCTCGCCTTGGCAGAAAAAGCCACTGCAGGTCAACCCCAGATGGCACACAGCAGAGGGGCAGTACTTCTCCTTCAGCTTTCCCAGCTCTTCTCCTTGGAATAGGTTCCTGGGGTCTGGGTCCCAACATTTATACTCAATTTCTCTTTGTTCTCTTGTGGCAGAGAGGTTCTCTGCTTAGTCAAAACCAGTTCTGTCCTCCTTGGTCCAGCTTCCCGGCAGGAGGTGGAGACAGCATTGTGTAAGGCAGACCAGGTCCATTCAGGTGCAAGGAAATCTCCTCCCACTACTCTAAATGCAGCCCAGTTCTACTCAGCCCAGCCCTGACTCATCCAGGAAAGGCAGGACAAACCTTGACCCCCCGTGGCGTTCTGAGAGAATGCACACCCCCAGCCCCTGTCACTCCAAAGATAGACAGTCAATTCACAAACCTTCAGAAGTACACCAGATTGCTAAGCAAGAAAGTACTCACTTTCTGAAAGTGGTATTTTCAAACACACAATATAAAAATCACCTTTACTAAAAGATTAATTTTTATATTCTACGTTCAGGCGTACTAAACTCCACCTTCCTACCTCCCAACTCCAATTCAATCCTATGGGACAGATGGCCTTTCCATAGTGCAAAACGAATTACACTGCAGTTCACTACCAGGACATATCACACACACCAGGACATGTCCTATCTTTCACATACACTGCACCCTGCCCACAGACAACGTTTTAAATGTACATGTTTCACTGATCCTCTTGTGCACTACTGATACTGGTGTATGTCAGCTTTAGTTTGCTCTCATCCCCAACGTAAAGCAAGTTCCTGAGCCTACAAGAGTCTCCATCTCTGCCACAACATCTGAGGACAACGAGGCAGAGGATGTAATTCTATCCACAAGCGAACTCTGACTTGAAAATCATGGAGAAACCCTCTTGATCATTCAGGCATCAGTCACAATGACACATACAATCTTCTGGATTGCAAGTCTTCAGATGTCAAGGGCACCAATTCATGCCATAGCTATGCAAGACTGGCCAACTCCCACAACCTTTGGATCAGGTAAACTCATTGTACCCTGTGTAATGCAACACCAGTGTTTTCTCTGCCATCTCACAGCTATGGATGGCCTACAGATCACATAAGGTCTACCTTGACAGCTGACTTGACAAGTTAGACCTAAAGATGAGTCCCAAATAAAAAATGTGATGGGTAGAATGGTTGAAAAGCTCTCGTTTACTGGCTGTAAGACCCCAAGCACTGAAATGATTTTCAGGAGTGGATTGCCCTGCAGGGGCTGTGTTAACCCCACCCCCACCTTTGCCTACTCCTGCCCCTATGAAGTAACACATGGTGGATATAGCGAACTGTTGGGGCTCAGGGATTGGAAAAAGAGAAGAAAGAGTTTGAGAAGGCACTGACACATTTGTGTCTCTGTAGACTCCTACTGTCCGTTTCTTTCTACAAGCACTCTCCTGATCTTATATTGCCTGTTTGTTAGCCTTATGAACTCTGGTCAAGTTAACATCAAGAGCAAGATCAAATTAACCACAATACTGTGATAAGATGCAGGGACATTCACAACAACAACACAACATATTCACATGCCTAGTGCTTAGTAGGGCATGACTTTAATTCGGATTTTAGCATAGGAAATGAATAATCATGCAAACGTTTTTGACTCATCAAACAAACACATGGTTTCTATAGCCTATTAGAACAACTCATGTAGGCAAAGTAACATAACTGTTAACCCACAGTTTTAGGCTGACTTGTTCTATCCCAACTCAGCAACGTGGGATTAATTCCTATTTTACAAAGTGGTTCTCCTGGATAGTTCAATGAGTATTCTTGCATTGCCACCAGGTTAGTTCTGCACTAACTCATGCTAAATTTGAACAGTTATTGAGTTTTAGCTTCATGATGAGTTTTTATGTTCTTAAAGCTGGAGACCACAGCTTTGGCAGAGCCATAACTTTTTCAGAAAAGATGGAGACAAGGGAATCAGATGTGAGAGCAGGGATCACAGAGCTGCACAGCAAGCTCTTATGCAGCAGTGGGCCACACAGCGGGCCATTACACAGGCAGTTGCTCATGCTGCATTCCAGTCCATCCTTTTTTACCCACTGACCTACTCATAACAAGGAGCAACCAAAGGCAAATTAGTCATTGTTGTGCTCCGAAAGGGCCAGTCTATCTGGAACAGCTAGGCTGCTTCCCCTCTGAGGTGTTCAACTAGAATATCATGGCTTAAATATTATCTGAGAAAAATATAAATTCAAAGATATTGTACACTAAAATGTCATCCCATTGTATTATTGATAAAAGAATCTGCACATAATGCAGTATTGTTTTTGTAAATGATACTCTGACATACAAACCTTCTGAACAGGAACAATAGCAACACCAGAATGAGCTACATATTTTACTCTTGGCACAGTGAGGATGTTAGGGCATTCCTGTCATTTTCAGGGAATTCCATGCAAACCACAAAATGTGCTTAAAGAAGTTTCAGCCACTGACAATGGCTCAAAATAAAGTTAATCAGTTTTGCCCTTTTGGAGGAAATCCAGCATTTATCTACGATTGCTTTATGTGGCCGCTTCACTCCCAAATTAACACCTGTCAGTTTTCTACACAAGCACAAGAACATCTTATTGACTTTGAAAGCAAGATCATCGAATGTCAAAGCCTTACTGCTACTGGTCCTGAAGATGGCTTTGCATGCAATTGTGATGAGTTGGAAATCATCAAAAAGATTGCGGAACCCTTTTCCGCTACAGTGAGCAGACAAACCGCTCAGGTCAGCCATACTACCTCTTTAGTGCAATAGCAGTGAAAGGTTTTTCAGAAGCACTTTGAAAAAAAATGCTCTGGTACAAGCATCAGAAGGATTTTCTTTTCAAAACCAGAGTCAGGATGCAAGGGAAAAACTTCCCTAGCATCCTAAGTTTGTTTTTTGTTTGCTGTAATGCAAAGGTGAAAGTAGACCATGTTAATAGACATGATCAGCTTTCACTTTGATCTGTGCTCAGATGGCATAAATCTGCCCCTCTTGCACTGATCTGTGCATCACAGATGCCACTGGAAATGGCACAATGGCCCTCTTAGAGCAATACCTCTCCCACCTGAACCCAAGTAGAAATTAACCCACTAGACAAAAAGGGATGGGGAAAGTGGGCTCCGGGTTTAGGCAAGTACTCCCCGAATTGTTAATACTGTCCAATGCTTCTGCTCTGCTTGGGGGTGTGATTGGGTGGATTTACCCCCAACTGCCCCCTGCCCAACTACTGCCAGCAGGCAGAAAGCCTTGAGACACCAGTGAAAAATTAAACAAAAATATGGGATGGGCCAGTCCCCCTAGCATCGGGGCTTGCTCCCATTCTCAAATGGCTGCAACAGCCTTTCTGCAGCACATGGCTGGCAGAAAGCCCACTAGACGCAAGGGAAAAACCCACCAAAAATTACGGAAGTGGTGGAGGCCACCCACCCTGTCATCGGGCAGTACCCCTCCTAAAAAGCCCCAATAGGCTTTCTGCACCACTTTTGGGGTAGATTTGCAGGTTTACACAAATATTCTCGGCGGGGGGGGGGGGGGGGTTGAGAAAGCCATTAAACACTCAAACACTAGGGAAAGAGGTGAAAAGGGGGTAGCAGTGGTCTGTTCAGGCATTGACCCATGCCACCTCCTCAGAACAAGCCAAGTAGTTCCCAACTACCCAATAAGTTTGTTTTTAAAAAAAGGACAATGTTTCATAGATATTGATAGCTCAACTTCTCACTTATTGTTTCTAAACAATAAGCAAGGTTTTGCAGCATGTAAGTAAGTGAAAGATTAGAAAGGCTGACAACTAATTGTTTATTTTGAAAACATTCAACAATGTACAGACAGAATTATTAACTAGAACGAGTAGTTATTAAACAGAGAGGACTTTGTGCTAAGGATTCGAGACTAAGGGCCTTATTACGATGTCGGTCCACCGGCTTCTGCGGTCCTGTCGGAGGTGGTCAGACCACCGCGATCTCATCAGAAGCAGTCACTCCGACCGCTGGATTACGATGCATGCATTGTGTACTCCGACTGACCGCTGACAGACCGCCGACTCCAACAGCCTTTTTCTGATTGCTGAGATGGCGGTCAGAGAAAAGCAGCAGCCATAGAGCAGTACGGGGAGTTCCTACCACCATCTGGACTACGATGGGCATTTCCGATGAGCTGACCGTGGTGGTCCGACCGACTGCCTCGACTGGTCAAAAACAAAGGATTTAGAGTGCATATTCACCCAAATCGGCTTCTTCCCAAAAGTCTTCAGTGTGGAGCCCTTTCTCCAGGTCTCCCCTACACTGCTGCAACTGAACCCCAAAGACTATGACCCTGTGGGTGCCGGAATGCAGTTAAGTCTGTAGGTGACATGTGTCCCCATTGATTGGACTGTGCACAGATCGCCAAACTCCATCAATGGAGTATATGCAGCACAAGGCATATCCCCACATATGTAATTTATGTGTGTACATATCACATTTCCTGTGGGTTTGCACTCACTTGCAGTGACATATTCATGGGCATGTGCACTACCGTAGATGAGACCCTTGCGGTAGAGGGGTTGCATCCTTATACCACGGGGGAACTTTACTTGCTTCAGCGGTTGAAATCGAAGTGTGGCTGTGGCGGTCAGACGGTGGGTCTGACCAGCATCGTAATAAGGCCTTGGCTTTCATACGGAGCTGTAATCATTTCCCCCCGTGCTGAAGGCTATGGGAAAGGCCTTCAATTAGTTTATTTACCAGCTCTAATGTGCAGACTGAGCTGAGCCTGTTCCTTTCTGAACATTGGTTCTATTGTTTTGAAAAGGTATGCACGTGTGAACCATTTATGGACCTCAGATTAGGCCTTTTTTGGTGCTAAATTTAGATTAGTTGGTAGAGAGAAAGACAGAGATGGGGATATTGATGTAAAGAAGCTTCATGATACTATCAAAATGTTACAATATTATTTTCGTATTCACCCTCCTGGTAAATATTATTTCCCCTATCTGGTTCAGTTTTTAAAATAGTTGCTGTTCATTTTGTGTACGCTAGGCTATGATTTTGATTTTAAAAAAAATGAGTGTGATTTTCCATGACAAAGAGTATTTGGGTTTCACTCATTATCCCTATGAAATCATACAGGAATGAGCGCTACTAGAACAAATCTCACTCAAGTAATGCTCAGTGTGTTGCAAGGTAGCTGCAGTCCACCACGTTTTCTGGCTCAGGTTGGGATATTGACTGAGTCCATGGTACCATTGGGTCTAGAAAGCCCATTAGCATGCCGCGTTCTGGAAAGAAATCCAGAGCGTCAATCAAACGTGGGCTAAAATCACACATTTTCCTCACATTTTTGTGAGGGAAAGTTTCAGAATCGGTGGGGAATCACAAAATTACTACTACCCACTTTCACTATACTTCTGCTGATAAAAACGGTAGCCCACTTGTGTGGCCGGGCCTAGTGCCTGTGGCAGGAACGGATCAGACCAGGAACTATGTGAAGTCAATATGATCTTCGAATGGTCCCCTTGTGATCCGTTCCCTGTTGTTACTGTGTATGAAAATGTAAGAAGGACGTGTGCTGCCTGGGATCTTGCTTGAATGTGTGTTTCCTGTTTCTCCAAAAGCGTGCCATATAAGCAGGCGGTGCAAACTTGATGTATGAAATCTGTGGCACCATTGACTTGAGGAAACTTAGTTACAACATGGCGGCTTGCACATACTAGCTGTAAAATGAGACCTGGGATGGGAAACCTCGGGTGCTGTCATATGAAATTACCACCAGTATGTGTTGCCTTCTGGGTAAATGTCCACCCATTTCCTGTTTTCTGTGTCAGTGTTGCTACGTTACGACCTCCACTCTTATGTACTCTTCCGGAGTATCTGCGTGTATTTTCTAAGGTCTGGCTCCTTGTACAGTCTTTGCACCTGCTCTTGTTTGCTGCAGCAGTTTTGTGCTATTTGTGCATGCGCTAAATATTGCTACATTTTAACAGGTTAGTAAACTCCAGTTTGCATTTTGGCTGCTCAGTTATGCCTACTTTGCATGCACTACCTGGACTTTGGCTGAACAGAATGTGGTGTCGTTTTACGCACCCCTATCTTCATTGCTGACCCTGGTGTGTCCGGAGTCCTATTGCCTGCTTCGCATTAGCGAGTTCCTGCATGCACTGTGGACACCGTCATGTCCTTGAAAAGGAGCCTACAGTTTCATTCTTCGGAGTTCTGCGGCATACATGACGTTACACCGCACAACGGCCCATCCTTACAGTAGCACACCAGCACGTGTTTCTTCTGCCCCCTAATTACAATCCTACTACAATCTAGCAGTTTGTTACTGCAAGCAGCGGTCATGAAAATCCACCGTTAGTGTCTAGAATTGTGGCCCTGCCTAATTTTACCACTCAAAACAGTTGAGATAAAACCACCCTGTTATTTTTCACTAAGGAAATGCTAAATTACGAGGCTGTGGCCCATCTGTGTTTGTTTAAATAAAAGTGTGATTGCAATACCTCCTACAGCCCTTTTCCTGCCAATGAAAAAGGATAAAATGTGGTCCTGGCTGGATGTTCGCCGGCGAGTACTAGCTGACTCGGAGATTTATTGTTTAACATCAGGAGGGGAGCAGCGCGAGGAATGGGCCACACACAGAGAGCTTTTGTCTATTGTTTCAGTCCCCACGGCTAATAGATTTGTTCCACAAACGACGCAATAACTCAGCTGGGCTGAAACGCTTCACTTGACTCTGAACCACCGCGATAATAAAAGTAATGCTAATAATGATGATGTAATTATGGAACCATGATTCAGAACACTGTCATAAAAAAAGAGAACCACTGTCTGCAAGCCATAAAATCCCAGTTGGTAGCATGGCGAGGGAATTAAACATCTCGTCTAACTACCTCATCGCAACTCCCCTTTGTCGGCGCTCCTGTCCTTGCTTGGCTTGTGATTGTTTGTAATGGCCTGTAGCATCGCAGTTCACCATAAAGATGTACGGTATTTAAACAGCTTTGTTTATTAGCCCAGGGGTTCTTCCCATCGCGTTAGGAAGTCAGTGGTAAGACAGACATCCTCAGAAGAAGTCAGAAGTAAGATAAACATCCCAGTGTACTGACCTCCTGAAATTTGTGTGTATCTACTGCATAAATGTAACTCCTTCTAACCTGGATTTCTTTAAACTAATCCACCTTCACCTCCTGGGAGTCACACTTAACAATTGCATTTAACATTTCATGAGTGATGTAATATGTGGGGTTATAAGCAGTGCATAGAGGGGGCACACGTAATAGCTCAGTAAAGTAGAACTGGTGAATTTCTGTGGGTTTTTTTTGTTTGTAAGCATTAGTTTTTATATTAATACAAGACCTGACCATAACTTCACTTTAATCTTTGTGCTGTCCAGTGAATGCTTATTACTTTGGGGTGTTTGATGTATCTTCACACAAGTTTCCCAAAAAATTCTCCTCCACCTCAGCTCCTTCCTGGAATGTGTCAAGCGTGGGCTGATTAAAAGAGGGTCCCAAAATATGTTTTTCCCATGCAATTTCCTATAGGAACTTTGGAACGGAAATACACCAAATATGGCAGAAAGCTAAATCTTTACCAGAAAGGTTACCTTCTGTGGTTTGGTGAAAATCTGTTCAGTCTGTTTTTAGGTTTACATCTTTTTTATTATTGTTATGCATCAACAGTGCCATCAACAGTATGTCATGGAAAGCAATAAGACACAGCAAAGCACATTACAGTAAAAGGAAAAGGAAAGAGACCTAACCCCCCCCCCTTTTCCCTTTCCCCCAAACTCCCTCCCGGAAGTCACCCCAATGCACTCCCAACCCCTCCCTCTTGTCTCACCCCCAGCAAGGCCAATTTAATATAGCATCGTCATAGCCAAATCAAGGCCTCCTGGCCGCAGTGCCCTTTGTTGCAAGTGGAGTGGATTCTTGTGGGGGCCGCAAGAGGTACAAATACTTGGAGAAGGTAAGCTCCCTCATCTCCGTTCCAAGTAGTGAATGAAACGGGCGCCAAAGATCTGTAAATGAAGCCCCATCTCCCTGTAGTGAAAGAGTTATTCGTTCCATACCCAGAACGTACCATAGCTTGTGCGACCACCCCTTATGTGTGGGTATTCTATCAGTGCCCCAATGAGATAGCACATTGTGCAATGCTGTTCCCAGGGCTATTCCTATTTGCCTTCCCCTGCGCGATCTAAGGGGAAACTTGAGTTTGTTGGGTAGGCCTAGGACAACATACACTGGAAAGCGCGGGATCTGCGTGTTAAAGTGGTTATCTATATCGGATAAAACTTGTTCCCAATAGGAGCAAATAGCTGGACAGTCCCATAGTATGTGTGCTAGAGTGCCCTCTAGTCCGCGATTCCTCCAACCTTGCGGAGATCGGTTGGGGTTATATCTGTGGGGGTGCATAAGGTACCAGTAGGTGACTATCTTGGTCGCTGTTTCGATACTAGAGATGTGCCGCGCAGAGTGCTGCGCACTGTAGAAGATGTCGCCCCATTTCCCCTGCAAAAGTGTTTGCCCTAATTCTATTATCCAGCGCCGTTGCCCTGCCAGGGGAGTCACCGCCTCAGGGGGGCGCAGCTGGTGATAGAGTTCAGTAATGAGGTGTGAATTAGACGTCTTAGTGTGAAGCCATTTTTCGTAGGGAGTTAGTGGTCTCTGGGACCTCGGTCGCACCGAAGGGTGCATGACTCGATGTCGTAATTGATGAAAGTGGTACCGTTTGGACTCCCGCAAATCAAATATGGAGTGAAGGTCTTCGAAGGTCAATGGGCCCTCCACATCAAAAAGGTGCCTGATGGATCTGCACGTTTCTCTATCCCAAAGTTGGAAGGCCCCTTGGTCTAGACCTGGGGTAAATTCAGCATTCTTAACTATAGGTGTGAGAGGTGAAGCAAAGAAGGTTAAGCCATACCTTTTTACGGTGGAGTCCCAGGCTTTTAAGGTCGTGCAAACGATTAGTGAGCCGTATAGACCGATTGGGCATTGGGTCTTGTGAAGAAAAGGGATTCCCCATAGTGCCTGACCCGCAATCGCTCTTTCCATGAATAGCCAGGGTTTTTCCGACTCACTACGTGACCTCCTGTTGAAGATTGCATTAATCTCTTTGCATGAGCTGAAAGCCATTTTGTACTTGGCAGCCATTTTAGTTAGCTATGTGCTGGCCATTTGCTGTTTCCCTCTCCCAGAGTCTTGCACATGCTCAAATGGGCCTAGCTAGTAGAATGCACTTGTTCCTAGTATAGAACTGTCAGGCTGTTCTAACTGATGTCAGCAACTTATTACTCCTCCTACTTGTTGACTGTGCAGTTTCTGTATGACCATCTATGTGCATAACTCTTCTCATGTGTACTTGTACCGCCTTTTTCAGCCCCTGTGTGGGTATAAAAGGACCATGCTTCTTCTGTTCAGTGTGCTACTTCACTCAACACCGAAGGGTGCTGTGTGAATGTAGTTCCACCTCATGAGGTTTATTAAACTTTGTATTTTCTATTCCAGTTTCTGTGCCAACTTCTTCCTATTGGTCTGAGGACTTTGTGCAGAGAAGGGCGTACCCCTTGCACTGGTAGGCCTAGCTGAGGTCACCATCAACAAATTGGCGCCCAACTACTGGGGCTCATCGGTGACTCGGATGCCCAAAGGATTGGTCGTGACGAAGGATTGGAATCTCGCTCTGGACGCGATCGCTGCCCGATGATACCCGAGTCTTGGCAACCACGGCGTTTTTCCTTTCTTTCTGATCTGACCATCCAGGTGGTGCCGGTCCTCGACTGAGATCTCTTCTGTTGATTCGCCGTGCAGTGACCATTTGGTCGATTTTAGATCTTGGCAGTTGGAACCTGGACACCAAGTGATTGGTAAGTGTCCCTCTGTGGCGCTTGCTGTTGGTTTTGATGCCTGGGATTGGTAAGGTAGTTTAGTAACACTTACTGTGGCTTTTGGATTTTGGAATTGGTGTTGGCCAACTTGGTTTGTTATGTGATTTATATATGGATTGCAATCTATATAGGCAGGTAATGAGGAGAATTTTCTCTATTTGAATTGATTTGAACGGCACATTGTACTAAAGGTACCTTAAGTGCTACTTTGATTATAATACTGCATATTCTGCACTATTTTTGGCATGCTTGTTTTTAGCACACTTCATAGGATGTGTTGCTTTTGTAGTGGTACCAATTTGAGACTAGATAAAGCACAACCGGCTCCCAGGAGGGGACGCCTAATAGGGATATGTATATTAAGTATGGTCTTTCTTCTATAATGTACAGCGCATTATGGAATAAATGCACTCATAAGGATCCTGAGTTGCGTTGGCCTTTGATTTACGAAAGATTGAGTATGTAGAACGATGTATGTTTAAGCGAAAGACTACGCAAGAGATGTTTGATTGTGTACAAATGTGGGAGAAAGAAGCGCGTGAACGAATGAAGCGTGAGCAAGCCTTGATTGAAAAAGAACAGCGAAAGAACATTTATGTGAAAGCATTAGAGCTGAAGAACAAAGCAGTTAATTGTAAGCACATGCGTGATGGTCTTTTTGATTTCTCCCAGGTGAATTTATGAATGTGTTGCTTTCTTGGATGTACCATTTTAAACTTGTATATAATTAGCCGGCTCCCCTAGAGGGGATACTTAACTAGGTTTAGGTATAAAAAAGTATTTCTTCTTCGGTGAATAGTACCCCGAGGAACTAAATATGTACATAGAAAGGATCCTGGTCTGTGCACTTAGTAATATTCATAAGTGGTGATATGCAGAGCGTTTTTTTTCTTGGTGTTCTGCCAGCCAAATCTAGTGAATATGACTTACAACTAGTATTTACAAATGGTTTGGCTTAAGTACAGTCTGTGGGCTGTCTTTTGTTTCTGTCCTAAGTGTTGATCTTTGGGTTAAATGTGTGTTTAAATGTCTGTGGTTTGTCATTAGTGGTACTTGTAAGTAGCAATTGCGCTCTTGGTGCAAGAATGGCTAGCCTTAAGTGCCCTGTATTATGTGTTCTGAGTATATGACACCGTTTTGAAAATGTCTGGAATGAGCTCAATGTGTTTTTTTGTCATCATTCTGTTATGCCAAATATCATTAAAATGAAATACATTTTAAAAGGATCCAGCAATGAATTATATAATATATGCTAAATAGCTGCACGCTATCATTAAATTGACAGAGTAAGACACTATACATGTGTGCAAATTGCCACAATGTTAAAGATAAAATTAGAATCCACATTTAATAGGAATAAAAAAGCTTCAAAAAAGGAAATTGTGTGTTTTGCAATAGATAAATTAAGATACAAAATGTCACAGCATTTATCCTTCTGTATTAGGTATTAACAGGCATTCACATTATCTGAGTGAGTTGGTTGTTGCAGACCTGAATACATTACAGAACGACAGATTTGTGGAAAGGCTGACTTGAAAGGCGTGTGAATTCGACGCCTTTACGTGTCAAGCAGCTGTGTCAGCACGTGGGTATTTCTGACTCCGGCCACAGAAAACAGCTGAAGTCAAACACGGTGTAAAATCCTGCATTTCAGACTGCTGTTTTAAAAGTTAGAAATATAGTTTCATGATTTTTGATAAACAGAGGATAGATTGACAGTAGGGATTTCTTTTCTTAATGCCTTTTTAAATAAGGATAAGAGTGGTTTTTGATGTTAAATAATAATGACTGTCTTTTAAAAGTGGCGCAGACTTTCAAGTTAAGTTTCTGTTCTTAGGGGTGTGAATGAATGCGTTTAAATATGATAGGCAAGGGATGCATCTCGCTTTTCATATGTGGACTCATCAAAATGATTAGATTTATTTAAAAAATCTTATATAAAAAATGTTATTTATAATAGGTGCATTAAATTCGTTTTGTAATATTCATAATGCCTAATAATGATGCTGTGACCTCCTAGCATCCAAATTAAATTTAAGCCATGCTATAAAGCAATAGGGGGTCACTTACATGTGAAATGTCACTTTACCCAGGCGTACAAAAATCATTTTTATAAGGGTATACATTATAAATTTCTGATGCCACATCTCTGGGATATGTAGGGGGCATTCTGGGGATGACTATTATGCAAAAACATTGTAGGATATTCATTTTTAAGTGCCCCAAACATCAAAGTCGAAATTGGGTAAAATTCACTGTTTAAATTAGGTTATTCCAATCAGAGCTGCTTTTAAACTGCCTCAGGCTACAGTAAATGCACATATGTAAGCATAGAATGAATAGCTGACATCTATACTGCTAGACAAGCACTCGGCACACTGCTTACAAATATAAATATGTGCAAAAAAAACTGGCAGAAGTTATTAAGCTTACCTCTGAATTGCTGGTAGACAGGAATGAAGTGGGGTTTGCTGTTGCTCTTTCCGTTTCCAGGGTCACTTTGAATTAGGACACCCCCATGAAAACCTTGCACGCAAGATGGGACAGCTGCATAGGTTAAAGGCCGAAGTCCTACATTTAGAAGCCTGCAGGGCTCAGCGCAACGTTTGCTTTGACATTTCGACATTTGAAAGACGAAATGGCAGGGCAGGGACAGAAAGAGGTTTTGCTTACTTTTTTGGCAAAAGCAAGTTTTTGTTCACTCACATGAATAGATTGCATAATAATAATGGTATATGTCAGCTTTTATTAAGACAATGGCTCTGTCATATATATAACACTAATGCTTTTAGGGCTGAATTAAGGAAGCAATGGGATTTAGTTTGAATTCATGTGCCCTCGTGTTACACTTGTACATTTGCTAAAGGAATATGTTCTTTAGCTAGCTGCATGTGCTATTTAGCTCCTCAGAGCTTGTTTATGCCCAGTTGCTACACATTGGGGTTGATAGTGTTGACAGAATGAGACCTGTTACAGGTTTCCTACTGTCAAAAATGGGGAGAGGAGGCTAGCTCCTCTACAAATTAAGGGTAGGCAAATTTATGTGTTCTCTCTCTTTTTCTTAATTTCTTTTGAGCCTGTCTAAACTGTTTGTGAAATAGTCATGAGACATTTAATTGGTTATTCAGTAATACTGTTTTAAACATTATTAGCATTAATAAAATGAATAAATAAATTTGCTATGTTACTGCCCATCCTGTCTGATGATGAAATTATGAAAGGATGAGTAGTCTAGATTGTGGTTTCCTTATTTGATCTTGAAGGGGAACTAGCTGTGGGTAGTTTTTGTTCTAAAATTCTCAGGTGATAACACCACTATTGTTTGTTATTCTCATGCTACATACAGTTTTGCAAGGGCATTGCTAGTTTTTATTAGCTAGTCTGTGCAAATAAACTGACAGTCCTAACTAGAGCTGATGTTGCATAGTTTGGATTGTGAAAAGTAGAATGCAGGGAAGATGCCTATGTGATCCTTAGCAAACATTTTTGAGGAAAATATTGTTTTATAGGAGTCTGTGTGTCACAAGATGTTCTGCTGGAGAAAATGTACCCATTATGTTGAAGTTTTTTAGTTCTTTATGTAATAGGAATCCCTGTTGAAGTAGCAGTTTTAGATTTTCCTGTTGCTCCTATAACATGAGAGCATGGTCCTAAGCATACAATGTAGGTGCTTTTATTAAGAGAAATCATTTTAGAAGTGTCTGCAGTCCTGTACAAGTAATGCAAAGTCTATGAGTAAAAGTGTAGAACATTTCCTTTTTTCTTGAGGGTCTTTAGATGATTAAGATAGGAATATACAGATGTAAGGATTTGGAGTATGTCTGTATTGTTTTTCTCTTTTCCTCAGAATTTAGTAAATGAACACAGACTTCCTTGGCTGCTTGGGATTGGGTGACGTATTACTCTTGTCAGTTCACCAAAGAGTTCCTTTTATACTTGCCAATAGGTCCAGGCTGTTGTTTCTTTTACTCTCACATAGATGAAAGTGGTTCTTGGGTGCCTTGCTAATATATGGGGCGTCCCTGGACTAGGAAGTATTCTGAGACTATCCTCTCTGTTGATAGATTATTTCTGTGCCTTGTCTAAAGACCTTTTGTTCTGTCCACCAATAGATATTTGCTGCCTTACAACCATTGCCAGAGGGGCGCGGACATCAGATCCAGCTTGGAGAGTCAGCACCAGTCCAGCTGGAAGTCAAAGTGAAGGTAACCAGCACCGGCATTGCTGGCAACCAGGACCTCAGTGAAGGAAGAAGGCCGGAAGCACTGGGTTGTGAAGTGTGTACCCCTGCCACTGTCTTGGGCGAAAGACGGGGTCACAAATCAGAAAGGAGAAATCGTGGATCAAGTTTTTGATGCCCAGCTGAGAGTCACAAACCAACCAGATCAGCAAGAAAGTTTTTGCTTGAGGTAACCCCCTTTGAAACAAGCGTTGCTTCAGAGATCCTAGCATCGGACCTCTGAATCCTGGTCCCAAAGTGGCTGTAAAGTTTTCACCTTTGTTGGTCAAGAGATACCTGGGCACACTGAATGCAATCTATGGCCCCAACGAAAGAGCAGTGTGCCAGCAGAGCAATACAGTAGTTAGGGAAGGACTTGAGTTCAGGGTACAGGTGCTGTGTCTCTGGTGCCTGTTAGATTGAAATGAAGAAAACTGGTGCACTGCCTGAGACACTGGACAGGATCGCTGAGAGCATTTGCCCAGGTTGGTGATTCCCTATCCTGAAAAAAGAAACTTTTCCCTTGAAACTAGGCCATGATTCCTGAGTTGCGAGTTGTGCAGCTCCACCGTGGGAACAACAAGAGGCTGCCTGTGAGGCTCAAACGGACACAGGGAGAAGACTCCCCTCTGGTTGGTTGTACAGCGACTTTAATTTCCCAAGGACTTCCTTTTCTTTTTCGTTGAAAATGTACCCCATTGGTCGTCCCATTTTTGAGGAGGAGCAACCCTTTGCAGCTCTTCGTCCTAATTCTCTTGGTCCTGTGTGGTCCTCCTGGTCCCCTGGATCCAGGATCATTTTTGTAATAATATGTCTGACTGCTTTCATAATTGTATTGGGAATAATGTTTATTCTGCGAGAGAAAAGTTCATCTGAGCAGCTGATAAATGTTACTTTACCCTTTCCTTGATTAATACCCTAGCCCTCATAAAGGACACACTGGAAAAGTCTAGTGAAAATGTTTTTATTGGATATGTACTGTTGGCTATTTTGATATTGAAATTGATTGTCACTGAAATGCTTAGGAGCCTTAAAAATGTTTTTACTGGATGGTTCTAGGATTTGCTTAGGACTAGAAAGCTAATAGTTCTGTTTCTGATAATAGTAATTACTCTCTCCTGCTATCTGTATGACCCAATTCTCTGTTCCCTTTGTACTCCTGCTTATACCTTATACATACCAGCTTAACAATATTTAGAATGAGAAATGCCCACCTAGCAATGAATTAGGATATTGATAAATTTATGAAAAAATTAATGTGCATATTTTTTGTTTTCCTACTGGATTATGGGAAATGTCTTTAGCTCATGCTAAAAGGACCGTCTGTTGAAGATTGCATTAATCTCTTTGCATGAGCTGAAAGCCATTTTGTACTTGGCAGCCATTTTAGTTAGCTATGTGCTGGCCATTTGCTGTTTCCCTCTCCCAGTCTTGCACATGCTCAAATGGGCCTAGCTAGTAGAATGCACTTGTTCCTAGTATAGAACTATCAGGCTGTTCTAACTGATGTCAGCAACTTATTACTCCTCCTACTTGTTGACTGTGCAGTTTCTGTATGACCATCTATGTGCATAACTCTTCTCATGTGTACTTGTACCGCCTTTTTCAGCCCCTGTGTGGGTATAAAAGGACCATGCTTCTTCTGTTCAGTGTGCTACTTCACTCAACACCGAAGGGTGCTGTGTGAATGTAGTTCCACCTCATGAGGTTTATTAAACTTTGTATTTTCTATTCCAGTTTCTGTGCCAACTTCTTCCTATTGGTCTGAGGACTCTGTGCAGAGAAGGGCGAACCCCTTGCACTGGTAGGCCTAGCTGAGGTCACCATCAACACTCCAATAAGACGCGCAGTTGGGTATCTTGGTAGTAGCTGGCTGTATTGGGGACCCCAAGTCCTCCCTCACGGGGAGCTCTGTAACTTAACTCTTTGCTCATTCTAAGCTTCTTGTTGGCCCACCCAAATGAACAGAATTTCTGTTGGAGCAATTTAACGACCCCAAGGGGGACTTCACTGGGAGTGTTTGAATTTGGGGAAAAAAATAGCTGGCAAATCGCTAAGGCCCAACCCCCATTCACCGCCACTCTGCAAACGCACCTTCTGGCGCATTGCTGGGTGGGGGATGAAGTACCCTTTGGCTGCTGAGGGTCTTTAGGGGCCAATAAGACCTCCTTTTACCTTCAGTAATCCCCACACAGTGGAACTGCTGAGTGGTGGTCCAAGGCCATGCCCCCCTTTCTGCACCACTCTGCAATTGTGCCACTTGGCGGTCTTCTGGTGGAGGAATGAGGTACCCTTGTCTCCTGAGTACCTCAGGATTATAGTGGACTTCATACCCCAAGCAGCAGTACACCGGGAGGCGTGTTTGCATAATGGTGGAGAAATGGGGCGTGGCCTCTGATAACTTCATAGCAGTCCAGCTGTGTGGTCTTACTGGAGGTAACAGAAGGGCTAGTTGGCCCCCAAGGACCCTCAAGAGCCAAGGGGACTTCACCCCTCAACTATTCGTGTGCCAGGAGGCACATTTGCGGAATGGTGGAGAAAGGGGGTGTTGTCACCAAAAGCCTCTCAGCAAACCCACTGTGTGGGACTTGCTGGAGGTAACAGGAGGGTTAATTGGCCTCCAAGGACCCTAAATAGCGAAGGGGACATCATCACCATAATAGTAGTGCACCAGGAGGTGCGTTTGCAGAGCGGTGGAGAAAGAGGGCATGGCCTCCGAACACCTCTTAGCAATCCTGCTGTGTGGGACTTATTGGAAATAACAGCAGGATTCTTGAGAGCTGGTTGGAGTCCCAGCTCCCTTTCGCTACCACTCTGCAAACACAGTTATTAGTTAAAAAAACATAGAAATTCACTGAAAAAAACAAAGGTGACAGGAATGTTACAGTTAGAAATTAGCATTTTAAAAATATTAGAAATTCACTGAAAAGACCAAAGGTAACAGGCACGTTATAGTTAGGGTCAGATTTACAAAACCAGTGAAATTCAGCAGGTAAGCTAACTATAACTCACGCCCCCGCAATGCACTGCTTATGACCTCACATATTACATCACTCATGACGTGTTAAGTGACATAACTGATGCCATCTCAAATGACATCACAGATGATGTCATCCATTGACTGTGAGTGTTTTAAAATGGTTTATGAGTGTTAAATATATATATACCAATGTGAATTGATGAATCAGTGGGTGTATGAGTGCCTGATTGGATGATTCAGTGGGTGCATGACTGACTATATAAGTGAATGATTAGGTGTCTCACTGAATGTATGAATGAGTAAGTGGTTGTGTGAATGTCTGAATCTGTCTGTCAGTTAAATGTCCACTTAACTGATTCCAGCCAAAACTGAATACCACCGAATTGAACGAGGCCCGGGCCAAACAGGAACGAGTCCACAGAGCCACTGAATTGCTTACACTCTCCAAGAACCCACAATAACAGATGCCTGCCTGCGTTTCCTGGACATTTAAATACCGGTTCAATATGCACATCCTTGTTGTGTTGATCACTTCTTGCTTTTGATTATCATGGCAGCCATCTTGGAATGGTTTGAAGCTATGCAGCCCCATCATAGCCATCCTTTCCCAGCACATGATTTTCCACAGAGTCAAGCCACGTGAATGCCAACACTGGTCCCAGGATGGGCACTAGTGCTGCTGATCATGACAGAAATGCTCATTCCCTCTCACAACCAGGCACACCTGTAGTCACTACAATCAGATCCTCATCAGAAAGTAGAGACTTCATCTGATGGTCTCTCACATCTGTGAGATTGTCTGTCAGGCATAGACCAGGCCTGGTCACAGAGCAGTTCATCAAGTACTTTGTAGAGTAGTCTGAACCCTGATCATGAAGGATTTGGAATTGGAACAAAGTGGGGTGGTTTGGGTCCCACTTTTTATACAGATTTTCTACACAGGGAATGTGAATTAACTGTCTCAAACTGCAGAACCTGTCTGGGATGCTTCTTTCTACAAGTGTCCTCCACAGGCTGGCACAGCCTATGTGTAGAATAATGGTTCCCACAGCAGGGAGTACTTGGGCTGTCTCCAGACTTGACAAACCACAGAGTTTTACTTTTGTATCATCTCAAAAATAGTTTTGTTCTTTTTATAGTTTCACTTTTATTGTGATGTCAAAATATTGTGGGTCTTAATATTGCAGGTAAGAATTACGGGCCTCATTTATGAAGCTCCTTGGCCCTCGGAACATCCCTTTTTGCGATGTTCCGTGGCATCGGAGCCTGCTCCATATTTACGAGGCAACACTAAGCCACTTTTTTTAGCTTAATGCTGACTCGGAAATATTGTCCCCTTTAACGCAATTTTCTGTGTTAAAGGGGCGTGCAATGGGTGTTGCTGGGGGCGTTCCCAGCAACATTCATGGCATTTTGACACTGCCCCAGATTTATGAGAAATTGTTAATCTGAGGCAGCGCCAAAAACGTACGCCTCCCCGGGGGAGGCGTAAGGGAGGCACAATGTAGAGAAACATCTTTATTTCTCCTCGTTTTTCCCTTTTCTATGTGTGCTGCATTCTGCATTCTGCAGCACACATAGAAAAAGGAAAAAGCGTCTTGTGATAGATACGGTGCATTCCTGCCCTTTTAATTCGCCATAGGGCAGCACAGCAAGAAGATGTGATGCGCTGCCATACAGCAAAAACACATAAATGTGGCCCTGCATTTTTAAGTGTGTTTTAATAACATTGTTTATTGTTATTGTAATATTAATTGTCTAATGTTGCTGAAATACATATCATTTGTTATGTATAATGAGTATCTTTTTTGTTGCTTAAAATATTTTAGCTTTTGTTAAGTATATTTTATGTTACGTATTTAACTTTTTGGAGCTGGATGTAGAATTTGTAGGCATATAGGGAGGTACTGTTTTTAAATTTCTTTAAGTAATCTTTTTTGCGATGTTTTAAAGTTTTGTAGATTTTTAAAAAATAAAATAGGACGTTTGATATATATTTTAAACCAAAGTATGCATATTTTAAATAATACATTTTTGGTAATTATCATTTTATATTTATTTTCCTATTGATTGTGTAAATATATATTTTTGTTGCTTTTGTATAAAAATGAATTACATTAAAAAAATGTGATAATAATTTGTACAGTAACATGGATGTTTAAAGTTGTATTTTTTACAATGTAATTTTTTAAAAAATGTAACAGAGATTTTGTTCCATATAATGTCATTTATGAGTAATAATTAGAAATGTTATTGTTAACAAATTTTAATTTTAATTTTTAAAGAAGTGCTTTTTAAATAGTTTTAAAATTTATAATGGGTTTTAAAATAAGCTCTCCATGCCACTGGAATCAGGCTATCCTGGCTGACGAGGGCTGAAATCCCGAAACCGGTCCTAGGATGCTTGTTTCCAGTCCAGGGAGGACCTGGCCTGGCAGTTCGGGCTGGACTGTTCCCATGGGGCACAGGATCAAGACTGATTTGCATATGGCTGGGTTCAAACTGGAATGGCATGGTGAGCAAAAAAACGATGGATTTAGGCCCAGATCTCTGTACTGGGGTGAATGTATGACATTGTTCTGCATTCTGTCCATCAATTGTTTTGTTTTTTCTTTTAAAATAAGCAAGGCAGGCAGATCCAGCCATCTTTCAGTTTCTTCAGACAGAAGGAAAGTCCTTCTAATTCCAGGAGTGTTATGAGGCGAGTACTGTGGGGACCATTTTTATGCCAGTGTCAGCCTGTGAATATAGGGTAATCTTTTGTCCACTCTTCTAAACTAGGTCTAGGTGTGAGATTCATTTGCCAGTGACATGGTAGGCATCCTTTGAAGTTCAGGAAGGGGCTAGGCACAGTCCCCAGGCATCCTTTCAAGGAAGGAGATCCTGTCTCCACTCCCAGAGCCCTTTATCCACTGTCTTGAAGCAACAAACATCTTAGCACAGGGGAGCCAACAGGGATCAGTTGACAAATGTACACTGGCAGGAAAGTCTTTGGTTTTATTCAGGAAATATTCTAAAAGTGTAATTTTCAAAATAGTAAAATAAAATCTGAAATGACCATTATGTTAAATTAATGATTACTTTGCATGGCCACGGGTGAGGGAAGAAATAAAAGATAATTTTTTCCCCAGCCACATTAAGAAGATAATATCTAGGCTAAACTTAACCCGTGCAGCCGGCCCAGATAACTTGCCGGCAGTTATCATAAAAATAAAGCCGAAGTGGTGGTCAGAGTTCTTTGCGAATATGTTCCAGGGGATCCTTAACACAGGATTGTGCCAGAAAGTTGGAAAGGAGCAATCTTAAGACCTATACACAAAAAAGGCGATGTAAATGCCCCAACAAATTACAGATTAATAAACCTTCTTGACGTAGGTGAAAAAGTATTCGCCAAAGTAATTCTGGGATTTCTTAAGGACTGGACGGATGAATAACAGATAGTGCCTCCAGAACAGGGAGGGTTTAAAGAGGGACACTCAACTGTTGATCACTGCTTTGCTCTCTGGTCCATTGTGCGGAAGTCGACCGAGCAGAGGGGCAGTTTGTTCTGCTGCTTTTTGGACTTCCGCGCAGCATTCGATCTTGTGAACAGGGAGCAGCTGTGGTTGACCTTGTTAGGGTATAATATCCCAGGCGACCTATTGACCTTGATCTAAGCGCTGCATACAGAAACTGGGCCGAGATAATCTTGGATGAAGATGGAAGTTTATCTCGGAAAATCCAGATTGGTAATGGGCTGAGACAGGGGTGCGTACTTGCCCCCCTGCTTTTTTCCCTGTTTATAGCGGAACTGCCCCTAAACTTAAGTAATGTTAGAGGGGCAAGCCCGAAACTGATCTGGTGATTATGGACCAGACAGAGATTGGTCTACAAAGAAAATTAAACATGTTTAAAGAATACTGCCAAATCAAAAAACTAGTTGTTAACATGGAGAAGACCAAGGTCTATGTTTTGGAAGAAGAATACAGATATCTGGGGATGTGGTTTGAGAGTAGCCTGCAATGGCATACCCACCTTGATGCATTAAAAATGAGGGCATCGGCTTCAGTGAAGGGATTAAAAAGATTTAATAGTGTGTATGGGGAAATGTCAGATAGACTGGTTCTAAAGGCTTATCTAGCAATGGTCCCTCCACAATTTTTTGATGGTGCAGAGGTACTCTATCTGAGTGGTAAAAATGGGTGGGACAAAGAGGAGGGAAACATTCTGAAAAAATCTATTCTCTCTGCCTAGATCATCTATGGTACAGGCAGCGAGACTAGAATTGGGAATCACCCTCATGGGGTATAACAGCCTGCATGGCTTTATTACTCTTCTGGCAGCACTTGGGATCTGGTGAGGATCAAAAAATCTCACAATGGTGTCAGAACGAAATTGCTAATAGTGAGCTGACCTGGGCAAAAGGGATTAGAGCCACTATCAATAAAGCGTGTTGTATGCTGAAGCTAAAGTTACGTCCTCAGTCCCTCCAATTAAAGATAGATAAGACGGAACTTAGGATCCTGGGAAAAGAAACTTCTCGGGTCCAGGACCAAGATTACCTCTTGCGGAAAAGCTCAGTTTCCCATATGGCCTCAGCGTGGCAAAATGAACTTCACTATCCCTACATCGACAGGCTACCTAGTTGCCTGCTAAAGCGTGAAGTGCTAAAATTGAGAATTGGGGTAAATCCTTACTACGCGAATAAAGGGGTAAAAAGCTCTGTGATAAACAACAAAGGAAAATGCACTTGCACTTTAGGAACTACTTGTGATATTTTACATTTATTATTGGATTGTCAGAAGGTCTTAGAAATACGAAGAGATTTTTTATGTCCGATTTTTTAAAAATACGATATTAAAAATAGGATGCAAGCTGTAAACCTTTTAGTGGAAATGATTAATTTAGATATAGTTTGTGCCATGGGGAAATACATAAAAAAAAGTTAAAGAGTTCCTTAAATGTAATAAGTACTGATGGTGACTAGATTTTTTTAAGTTACAAGGAGAATGAGTTATGAAAGGACAAAAGTAATGTGCTGAGAAATATTCAAAGGTCTACGCGCTTTACAAATGAAATTGTTTGTTTGTTTAAATACATTTTTTTAATGACTTAAGGATTATAGGCTTAAGAATGTGTATTGATTATTGTATTATTCCGACTTACTTATTTTATTGAATGATATGTTGCTTATTTGTATACTTTTATGGTTGGAAAAAAACGAATAAAGTTTTACTGACTGACTGACTGATTACTTTTTATTATTAAAATTAGTGTTTCAAATATTTTATTAATGATTCCAAAACTGAATATAACTCTTATTATAGTAGAAGCTAGTGTTATATACTATGGACTTATAAGGAAATTAAATATGCCATTCAGGTGTATGCCAATTTTACCATGTTTACAAAGAAAAGTACAATCACTTTATCCATGGTTACCAGGGGTAAATTGCAGAGAGTTCTACAGTCAACAAAAAAGGGTTCAATGTAGAGGCAAAAAATCCAGGTGACCCTGCTGGAAGTGCAAATTTCTAACACAAACACTTTCTGTTTCTGAGATGAAGGGTTGAGGTGCATCTGCCTTTTCAGTTTCTCTCATATTCTCTTTTGCAGCAGTTGCATTTTGTATTCCACTTACATCTCTGGTACAGAACAACTGCTCTTTAACTCCTATGGAACAATTCACAAAGGTAAATATATATGTGTATATGTACTCATGTATAGATCTTCTACACCTAGGTGTACTTCTTCACTTTTTTGCTATTCACCAATTACAAGTTGAGATTTACACATAGGTGTAGATTTACATGTCTTCACCCTCCTCAAATGAGGGACGGAGACTCCAACAATGGAATTTGCGGGGCCTATTCACAAAGGTAAAAATACACATGTATATTTGCTCATGTGTATAATTACTATACTTGATTTGCCTTGATGTAACTCTACAATATTTTTTATTCACCATTTTCAATTGTATTTCCACACCTAGTTCTAGACATGCATGTCTTCATCCACTTGGTTAAAGTAGTGGAGGCTCCTACAAGCTGCCTTTATGGGAAATGAAAGGGAAAATGAGTAAACTTTATTATTTTGTAAACAGAAATTAAAAATACTTTTTTTTTTTTTTTTTTTTTTAAAAACCTTTATTTGTGCATCTTAAAAGAACAAATACGGGCCTACAACCGTCAGGCCGGCCACGATACAATGAAGCACTGATACCCACATTACATCCCCCGTGCGTCAATGGTCAGGATTAACAACGAGTTATGAGTCACATACTGGAGATATCTTTGACACCCGGGGAAGGAGAAGTGAAGGTTAATTTTAAGTTTTTAGATTATTTTATCAAAGAAAAAAGTCAATGAAGGATAAGAACAAAGGAGATTCGAGTCCGCAAGATAGCCTCATCACACGGGAGAGCAGCAACATCAGTAAGAACAACAATGGAAGTAAAAAACTCAAACAGTGAGGCGGTGCCGAAATATAACAGGATAGTCACATGAGCAGGTACGCACCCCTCCGGAGCCGCCCCCACTTGATCCACCCCACACCCGGACCCCGAATCGAAGAAAGTAGAGCGCAGAGACATAGAAAAAAAAAAAGGCCCATAGAACTAATTAAGAACAGAGTATTATCCCCCCACCCTACACCAATGCGGAGGCTACGGCCTACCCCCCCCCCGACATAGTGCCTGTCGCCCAATGAACCCGAAATATAGAGAAGAGAGAAAGTGGGAATAGAGTAAAGAAAATAAGAAAACAGAAAAGAAGGTGAGGAGGAGCCCACGGGACACCAGAGCGCCCCGAACCATCAGCCAGTCATGGCCCCCACACACTGAGAGCCCACTACTCCAAAAAACGGCATGCGAAGATACCATGGCACCACAGTGTAAGCGAATGGATACAAGTCGCGATGAGTGCGCGCAAAACAGACATACAGTTCCAGTCCCAGGCCAGCCCGTCCATAAACCCTGGCAATAGAAGTCAGTCTAGCCCTGGCCCGATCGCGGGCGTGGGATTAAACCAGCCCCTGCATGAAGGCCCCGTGTCCCGAGCAGACAAAGACAAGATGGCCGCTCGTGAAAGGATGGTGAAGTAGGATCACGAAATGGCCGCCAACCATCGGTTGAGGTCCCTCTTTGCACCACATAAAATCCAAACCTGGCAATTAAGGTACAGGAGTTCCACAAAAAGTAAGCCGTGGACCACCGCGGACGGTTCCACGACGCCGTTAGGTATCGCTCAACAGGATAGTCCAGCGGACGCGGCGAGGCAGGCAACAATGAGGCAGGCAGCCATGACCAGGGGGACAAAGTGTCCACAGTTGAGGTGTAGAGCGGTGTACCCTGAGCGCCAGGAGCGCCAGGTGAAGGCATCAGTGTAGTACAGTCATACATCGCCGTTGCGTCCCCGCAAGTGGACAAAAGCACCGGGAGATCCACGCCCTGTTAAAAATACTTTAATGTGTAACATGAATGTAAATTATTTAAAACTGTTTTAATAACCTCAAACTAATAAAAATGCACAATATCATTTTAACTAATCAAACTTAATGGGAATTAACTACTTTCACTAGATTAATTTAATTTATAAATACTTTATAAAAGTGAAATGTTTCATTTAGTTTTTTATTACATTTGAAAATAATAAAATAAATAATATTTATATATATTTCTCAACACTCCTATTTGAATATCAAAATAATTTAATGTATTTAATATTGGTTCCTATGGGATGTTATTTTATTTCCCTACCTTCATTGTTTTCTAGTGGAGTGTGTTATAGTACACCAACTGAGTAGCCATGAGTGGAGGTCTGCTTCCTCCAATTTTCAACATATTCCCATTTTCCAGCCACCTTGTCCCTTACACATTACTACAAAATCGTATATCCACATGTGTGGATATCTGCACAGAAAAGATAGAAGCAGCAAAGGTCTTCCTCCACAGTTGTGAAGAACATTTCTCAGTATGTGAGTAGTACAACTATGGTATTACTTTATGTACTACACAATGAGGTATTGAATCAGCCCGTATGAGTGTAAAGAAGCTACTACTAACCTTTCACCTGTGGGTGGAGATCTCCACCATCATGGTGAAGATCTCACTGTGAGAAAGTTTAAAGGATTTAATAATGCATATTATATATGTAAAATAATTTTACAAAATATCTTATCATCAAGAAACTAACATAAATAATGCTGGACATTAACTCTTCTAATTAAATGTGTATTAAATAATAACATTATTTAAATATAAAATTAATTTATAAGTATTCATTTTGAAGCAGTTTAAACAATTCCACCCTCACTAACATTTTCATTTATATATGATGTTTATCTAACTTGGATAAAAGTCATGCATTTAATTAATTTAAATACTTAGGGGCCTATTATGATGGCAGGCGGACACCGTAACGGTGAACGGGACCGTCCGCCAGAGGTGCGGCGGTCCCGCTGTGGCCATTAGGATGCCACCACCACCGTAGCGGTGGCATCCCCCATCCACAACATTGTGGTGGGCCATGCTCAGAGCACCGCCTGCCACAATGCTGTGGATGCACGTCATGCATTGGCATGCACAAGATGTCAGGCACCGCCTGCCACCTTTTCCATGCCAACCCCCATGTGCACCCCCCCACTCCCCCAACACTCTGGGGGCCCGCAATGGGCCCCCTTAAGGAGAAACCGCATGCCTTTCCATGGCGGCAACGTTTGCAGACACCGCCACCATATTGTGACAGTTTTCCGCCTGGTCGACGAGTTGACCGGCGGAAAAGCGGCGGACGGTCTTCCTGTCCGCCGCGGACCTCCCAGTCATCCTAATGTGGCGAGGGGGTCATTCATGGCAGGATGGTGGGCGGATCGCCCCACCGGTCCGGTGGTGGCTACCGCCCGCCCAGTGGGGGCGATCCGCCTGCCATCCTAATGGGCCCCTATATGTTTTGTTTTAAAAAGGTTAAGGGTTCATTTTGTTTTTTAAATTAAGTGTCTTTTTATATTTTTTAATAGACGGTACTGCCAACATCTAAACCTACATCTATGTACATAGTATAGACAATGGTAAAATTTGGACTACCAGGAAACACTTGGGCTGAGGCTTTGGCTATTGCATTAACGTATTGGAATGTACATTGTCCCTCAGGTATGTTGGCAGCTCCATCTTTACGGTGAGGAAGAAAAAATTTAAACATTTGTGAGAAATGAAAAGAGTGGTTGCTTCTTGCCCAGTTCCAAGACATTTTGCATACAACTATGATGATAACAATGAGCAACTCCATTTCTTTATTGCTGACAGGGTTTAGAGATTGGTGAGAGGAGGAAACCTAAAGAAACTGTTGTAATCCACATAGGTACCCTGATATAGGCCCAGGTAACTTCATAACCCTTCACCTATATTCTTCCCTACATTACACTTATAACGGTTTACAGGGACTGACCTTTTACCTAGATATGACACTGCATTCAGAATGCGGGTTTTTCCCTAGTTCGAAAATCTCATACATTCTCCATGAGGATTCTTGAAAGCACAGCAGGACTACCATTTCCTGTATAATATCTATGTATAAAGTTCATGCCCAACGTCATCCTTAGGCCTACACAGTAATACAGTGAGGTAGGACCTCTGGGGAGACCTATGGGTGTATATACATCACATCTTGCTAAAAGACAGAGGAGATCAGGACTTCCCAGCCGACACACTGATGCGAGATGCTGAGGTTCCTGAATGCAGATACTCCAGCTCGTGGGGTGTCCAACTCGAGACCAAGACGGGGTCCCACAGTCTCTCAATTCAGGTAATGGGGTTGACTCTAGCCTAGAGGGATTCTTGGCTTAACACCTACACACATGCTAGGTGCACTTAGGTACATCTAGTTAGGGAGACATCATAGGAGTACGCATCTTTTTTATTATCATGTATTTTATGTATTCATGATTACTGCAAGATGATATAGCTTAACCATCCTTTTATTTTCATAGTGCTCATAATCCTATATATCTGCTACTGTCAAACCCTTGTTGCAGCTCATCTATTTTACACCAGAATAACAACTGTTCGAATAAATACCTATTGAAAACGCCCAGCCTGGATTTTCCCCCTCACAACCACTTTAAGCCTAGCAGGGTACAGTAAATATGCTTCCAAGCCTAAGGCTTGAAAGGGAGCGATCATCTGCCTTAACTTCCATCTCCTCTCTACGGTAAAATGACAGAAGTCAGGCCTGGCAAAGAAAGTGTTGCCTTCAAAAGTCCTTCTGCTATCTGGCCTTGCCTTACTCATAATCTCCTCCCTGAGCAAGAAGTTCCCAACGTACACTAATATTGCCCTTGGGTGATTTTGCTGGCCGTCCCTCCCTGCTCCTCCTGTGGCCTGAGCTTTCTTCATTGTGAATGGGAACCTGTGCGCCCTCTGTATTTCTGTTTCCCACTGCCACTGGGATTCTGGAAAGGCCCCCTTCAAGAGATTTATCACAAATTGTCTAACGTCCTGTCCTTCTGACCCCTCCGCCACACCCAGCAATCTGACATTGTTCCTCCTCTGTCTATTTTCAAAATCCTCCATCTTCCAGCGCATATCCTCAGCCATTTTTTCCTGCTCTGTCTTAAATGATTGCCAGCTCCCAACACCATCTTCAAGTTTGCCGGTGCGCTCCTCAACCTCTGTTACACGATCCACAAGTTCATCATATAGTTTATTAACCTTCCTTAAGCTGCTCTGAATTTTCTTTGATGCCTGTCTCGCTCTGCGACTTTCTGCCCTTGCTTCACTTTGCATCTGCTTAAGGGTGGTAAACAGAGTATGAAAGGGATCCCGTTGGGGAGGGGTAGAGCCAGCTGTCGCTCCCTCAGCAATGTTGCCGGGATTATCCTCCTCCTGGTATACTTGCGAGGTCGCAGAATAATCCCACAATAGCCGTTTCTCTAAGTGTCTAGGTGAGTCAGGGTTCTGTCTCCTTAATTTTGCATGTCTTTTCTTCATTGTGGATTCTTTCCCTGATGTACTGATGCCTGACTCAGTACCTTCCTGATCATCCTGGTCATCCTGGTCATCCTCCTCTGTATTCGACTCTGATGAAAGTGCTGACCCCGAGTCTTCATTTACCGAATAAAATTCTCCTTCCCCTTCTAGAGAGGTACAGTCCCCTCCCCCCTGAGGGTGCTTGCCAGTGTTTGATTCCCCTAAGAAGTTCTGGTTTGCTAAGCTGTCCCTGCTGCCCCAGGTGCCGATCATTTTCTTAGAGGCATTCATCTCTTCTTCCACAAGCATTAGAGCTCCCAGCATTTCAGCAGTCGTGCCTCCCGTATTCCCCATACCAGTAGCCAGACCCCCTCTGGGCTCCCCTTTACCTTCACTTTTAGTCTCATTTTGTTGCTCACCTCCAGTGTTTAATCCGCCTGCCGCATGTATCTGCGCTTCTGCAGTGTTCTGTTTCACTTTCGGCGCCGGCTCAACTTGTTGCCTAGCAGCCAGACTCTCTGAGCCTTCGCCGTCAATTACGTCCTCGAGGACGTTTCCCGAGGCCAGAATGACAGCGTCGTCAGTTTCACTGAGGGGATCTGGTATCTCTGGTGTCTCGAGGATCTTCACTGACAGGATCTCTGTCATGGTAGGTTGCTGCATTCCCGTGTCCCGATTCCTGTTTTCGTCTCCTTTCCCGGGGTTGACCTTGTTCACGTTGCGGACATCCCCTGTACTTCCACTGCTATTTTTAGCAACCACGCTCGGTTTCCGCGTGTCTCCTTTCTTCACTTTCGCCGGCAGAGGGGGGGGGAAATACTTTCCTGATCGCGCCGGTGTTCTTCCCTGCGGGAGTGTCTATTTTTAGACTAGCAGTTGTTCCTGTCTTCGCTGCTGCTGGAGGGTCCGATATCTTTTTTCCCTTCTCGCTCGCCTTCTCTTGATTTACAGCGCGGGCGGGTATTTTAGGAGCCATGGGATGTCCGTCTAGGAATCTCGTGATTGCTTTCTTAATCGGATCCAAGCCTGTCCGATCCGAAGCGCTTGCTTCTTGATGTGCTGAGCTTTAGGTATCCCTTTATGCCACCATCGTACGATCTCCATCAGGGGTAATTTCACGGATAGCACAGCATCTTACTCAGCAATTCATTCATTCGGTGCGGGAGAGGGAGAGGATGCGACCTCTCAGCACAACGTTGCAGCGGCCATCTTGCCACGTTGCAGCGGCCGTCCCACGTTCTGAGATTAAAGCCGAGCTTTTCTTGGAGGAAATGAGGAAGCAGAAGGGGGGTTAGGAGACATGGGTATCTGCACACATAAAAGTGTCATCTGAACACAGACAAAAGGGCTAGGGGTAAAAGGGTAACACAGCATAGTTAAGGCACTTAGCGGGAGAGGGATGCGACTTGCACAACCTAAGGCGGGCACACATAGGTCGCTGACCTATTTGCCTGTAAAGGGGAGGGGGGCGGGGGGGGTAGTGCAGGGGGGAGAGGGAGGGGGTGGATGCGGGGGGGGGAAACAGCAACAATTTTTTCTGTTATACTATAAGATTTGGCACATTGTTACTTATGTAGGAAACACTGGATGTACACAAACTGGTTTGATGATGGTAAATAATGTTCATCTTTGGTTGCATTTACGAATATCAGTGATATGGCGTGCAGGATAGCATCAATTAATGTATGCGGTCTCAATGAGTTGAGTAAGAGGATGAGAGTTGCAGCGTACCTAAAAACTATGCGATTGGACTTGATATGCCTACAAGAGACTCATATAGAATCGAGTAAGACATACCTTTTGGAGCAACTAGGGTTTAAGGTGTTGGCAAGTACTAAACAGGGGACTAGGACCAGAGGGGTAGCAGTCTTGGGTAGGCAAAGGGATGTGGCTGTAGGGAAGAAGAAGGAAGATCAATGGGGTAGATGGGTTATTCTGGAAGTATGCTTTAGGGGTCAGAAACTAACTCTTGTTACAATTTATGGATCTACGGAAGACGATCCAGATGTATTTCAGTTCCTTGATATAGAGCTAGCCCAGCGACCTGAGCCCATAGTATGCTGTGGAGATTTTAACATTCATGATCTAGAGAGCTCATTTACACGACCAGATGCGATATACCGGGGTAGAAAGAGGAAAGTATTTAGGGCATTAGCTGCTATGGTCACACACAATGCCCTGGTGGATCCATGGGTAAAGTTACATCCCCATTTAGATGGAAGCACCTTCTTCTCCGCCCCACATAAAGTAATGGTTAGGCTTGATTACTTTTTGATATCTAATTGTCTACTCTCTGGGTCGCAAGTGGAGAAGCTACCTAGGGTGATTTCAGACCACAGTCCGGTGATTCTCACTCTTAAAATTAGCCAAACACCAAGAACACCCTCACAGTGGACCTTCGAGAGAGGCCTGTTAAAGGATCCTGTATATAGGGAGCACATGACAGCCTGCATTAAATGTTTTTGGGATATTAATAGGGGGACAGCAGCTCCAGGAGTGGTTTGGGACACTTTCAAGGCAGGAGCACGGGGAGAAACAATTAGTTTTGTTTTGGGAAGACAAAAGAGAGAAAGAGATAAGAGAGAGCAGGTTGGGCAGAGACTATTAAGAGAGGAAGGAAATTTAAGTAGGGCAATAGCACAAAATCTACCTTTAGAAGAATACCTTCTTAAAATTATAGCTCTAAAAGCTGAAGCGGTGGAAGGGTTGGCTAGGCAAGCTGCAGATAATTTCCTGACAAAGAAGGAAAAGACGTATGAACTTAGCGAGAAGGTGGGGCGAGTGCTGGCAATTAGAACCAGGAAGAGAGCGGCTGCAGCGGGAATAAAAGAAATTAGGGATGCATATGGGAACATGGTTATGGATCCTAATCTAATAAGGGAGGTGTTTAGAAAGTTCTACGCAGATCTGTATACCCCAGAGGACCCAGTGAGCTTACTAGAGGTTGAAAAATACTTGGGAAATATTTCTCCACCGATAATGTCCGAAGAAGATAGGGAAATATTAGATGGACCCCTACAGTTGGAAGAACTTAATCAGGCCCTCGGTAGTTTACCAGCTGGTAAAGCAGCAGAGCCAGACCAAATTCCGCTTGAATTTTACCAAATATTTAAAAATGTGCTTTTGGCAGATATGTTCCTAATAATGCAACAAGCGCAATTAGGGGAATCCAGTCCGGAATCATGGGGAGGGGCTGATATAATTGTAATTCTGAAAAGGGGAAGCCGCCAGAAGTACCAGGGTCATACAGACCAATTATATTAATGAATTCTGATATCAAAATATATTCTAAAATCTTAGCAAAGAGGCTGGCAGGGATCATCGAGCAGCTGGTAACCCCCTTACAGCATGGATTTATTCCTGGAAAAGGGACAACGCAGCACGTTAGGACCGTTGTTACTATGTTCGACTCTGCAGGTATCCTAGGGGATCCTGTCGCAGCACTTTTCCTAGACGCTGAGAAGGCATTCAACAGGGTCTCCTGGGATTACCTTTGGCAGGTCATGAGGTGGTGTGGGATGGGGGAACCTTTTATTTAAGCTATACGGGTACTCTACAGCATCCCAACAGCGAGAATTAGAGTGAATGGAGGGCTTTCAGATACAGTAAAAATTGCTAGGGGGACCAGGCAGGGATGTCCCTCCTCTCCCCTCCTTTTTGCGCTATATCTCGAACCGCTACTGCGACGACTCGAAGCTAATCAAGAGATACCACCAATGAGGGTAAACAGCTGCATGGTGAAGACCTTGGCCTATGCAGACGATGTAGCTATTCTAACCCCGAACCCCACTCTAGCTATAAAGGAGGTTGAGACAGAGGCCCAGGTGTTTGGACAGATATCGGGGTATGGTCTACACAGATTAAAAACGCAGATTATAAAAAACAGGTATACTATATGTAATGATGATAGGGTGGTTAATTCAGCAGTGTATTTAGGGGTGTCATTAATGGTGGACCTGGATAAGATTGTAGAAATGAATTTGACCCCTCTGATCGATAAGGTGAAGAGAGACCTGGAGAGGATGAACAATTTACATCTCTCTCTTATGGGGTGTACTAACGTGATTAAAATGTTGATCTTGCCCAAATTTTTATATTTCTTTCGCTCTATCCCTTTGGTTTTTGAAGTTAAGTGGTTTAATCTGCTAGAGAGAGTACTGAACAGGTTTATCTGGGCGCATGGGAAAACCAGGCGGGCCTACAGGTATATGACTCTCCCAAGAGAAAGAGGGGGATGGGGGGCCCCTGATTTTAGGCTATATCAAATGGCTGCAGCATTACAGTATATGCAGGGGCTAATTGGGGGTGGGGGACTCGACACAGGGGTTACGACCATGTCCACGGAAGTCTACTCTATAGTATTGGGGGCAGAGGCAGAAAATAACTTCTTAAACAGAGTTGAGTTTGGATACCATAAAAGGACCAGATTCAAGACTGTAGTGGCAGCATATAGGATTTGGAATGCCTTCCTAAAAAAAATGGGACTGGGAAGATATAATATATATGTCAGGCTTTATAAGAATAAATCCTTCCCTGCAGAAGTATTTGCTGATTCGACAATGGCGAGATGGACTCAAAAAGGGATAGCACAGATTGGAGATTTAATGGATGAGGAGGGGATAGTCCAGTTTGTAGACCTCACCCTCAAGTATGGTATTGAGAGAAAGGACTTATTTAAATACCTACAGGTAAGGAGTTTTCTTTGTCGTAAGCAGGGTGGTAGCGTGGGGTTTAACAGTAATGAAGTACTGGAGAAAATAAAAATAGGAGGGAACTGTACAATTAGATCCTTCTATGCATGTCTAGCAAAAGGGAAGATAGATGATATGGAAAAAGTTAGTAATAAGTGGGTTGAAAAACTGGGGGTGGAGCCTGGAAGCTTTCAAGAATCCTTGGACATGGGTTGTAATATTTTGTGTTCGGGTCCCCTGCAATCGCAGCACTACAAGACTCTATTTTCATTGTATCACACCCCCGCTAGAATAGCTAAGTGGGGAGGCTCCACTGGCACCACCTGCCCCCGATGTAATGCAGGGGACGCAGATATAATTCATATGTTTGCTACCTGCCCCCAGCTGTATACCTTGATTAAAAATGTAGAAGATTTTCTTGGTAATACACTTGGTATACGAATAAAATTGTCACCTATGAGGATTCTGTTCGGGAGAGACAATCAGGACGGACCTGAACACAAGGAATTTATGTTTATGGCCACCGCAGTTTTGAGACTGACAATAGCAAGAGCATGGTTAGATAAGATACCCCCGGGAATGCAAATATGGCTGGCAAATTTATTAGCTAGCTACAACCTTGAGAAAGCAATATATGCACATCAGGGGAAAAGGGGAAGAAGGCTAGGGTTAAAAATCTGGGAACCAATAGCGAAATGGAAAGAGAGTATGGCATTGCAGGATAATCTAATATAATATGAAATATAGGTTTTATCAAATTCCTTTTTATTTTTTTTTATTTTTTTTTATTTTTTACCTGTTGCTTAATTTGTGCTTTATGTTATTTTGTATTGTTTAAATCTCAAACCAGACAATGTAAAATTATGGATGTTAAAAAATTGATTGGTAAATGTACAAATGTATGATATGTAATACAATGTGTATTTTGAGAAAAAGGGGTAAAAAAAAAAAGAATAAAAAAAAAAAAAAAGAAAGGAAACACTGTGACGGCGGTTCCTGCCAAAGCATTAGAAGTGACAGCCATCTTTGATACTCCATCAGGGTAATGGAGTAATATACTCTGATGCCCTGATGGACTTAGCTGCCAAATTATAAATCAGACCCAGAAAAAAAAAAGGAAAACGCCCAGCCTGTTTATTCTGAGTATTTCTCTAAGACAGACTAAGTAAGCATGAGTGACTGAGCGAAAACTAGTATATTATTTCCGCGTCCCTGAGGGATCAGGGTTGTCATGTTCGATGGTTGCCAAGGACTATTCTCTTCTTGGTAAAAGGAGATTCTAGTGGCGCTTTGAGCTAGCTGGTACAAAAGGCCAACATACCTAGTGGGGGTGTTCAGAAGCAGTCTGACACCAATCCTACAGTGTATGCTGTCCGAACGCGCAGATCCTGTATAGGTTTTATAGGAACTACACAACCAAACTGCTGCAAAAAAATAGAATCCAAAACATTTGAGGCTTTTACACAGTTTGTTTTAAAATCTGGACAAGGAAGTGGCTAATCATCTGAGTTCAAGTTCTTCTAGACTTTGATCTGAAATGATGAAATGACTGACATAAAACTGTCCATTACAGGTAAACATATGCTGTTCTTAAATAATATTGATTAAGAAATATTCATGACTTTCACAATAGAGAACATACACATATATATAAGCACACGTTTTTAATAATGGATCAGGTCTCCCAACCTGATTGGGATACATCTACAATCTTTTGGGATTTAAAAAATCTTTTCATCTCTAGTATATGGTATGATAAAATGATACAACACATATACATATCATGAATTCATGATTTGTACGTATATACCCACTGAGGTTAGATATGCTCGACTATAACTTAATTTTTAAGCATCATCAACCCAGAAAGCATGTGTAATTCATGCCTATATACCCACTGGTGTTTTATGTGATATAGATTGAAAATGAAAAAACTTTCTAAATCTCCCGTTCACTTTCCACATGGCTCATTAGAATGGGTTAACACTCACATTAGCAGTAGTTCAACCTAAGTAACAAATATTAAACTTTGTCACTAATCAGGATTACCAATGAAGAAACATTAGTGAAACATGGTGAAGAGAAGAATAACTGCCTATCTACATTGGTGATAGTCTTTCCTCAGTGTCTATAAATGCCATAATGTCCCCATAATAGAAGAAACATACAATAAACTCTTTTTAGAACTGAATATAACAAAATCATATTTTGTTAATAATGAAATGGCCATGTCAGGTCTAACAGGCGGCATGGAGTTCCACGCCTCAGTGCTCACCTGAGGGCTCCGGCTCCTGGCTCCTCCCCTCCCCCTCGAGGCAGTGCGGCTGAGGCAGAGGTAGAGGCTGATGGTGGCCGGCGGACGGCGTTTCTCTGTCTGTGCAGACTCACAGCGCTCTGAAGTGCGAGTCTGATCGGAGCGGAGCGGAGCGGAGAGGAGTGGAGTAGCTCTTTTCACCTTCGGTTTTGTGCCCGCGCCCCCGGTGTTGTCTGCAGGCTGATTTGCGGTGCGGTGCGGCGCTGGAGTCTCAGTTTTTCGTCCGTTGGAACAGCTGTACCTGGCGATTGTGGATTTGCGGTCCCATTCCTGCCTAGGCAAGCAGAATTGTTTGTGGTTGCTGTTACTGCTGCTTTTAGACTTCGTGGCATTTGGACTACAGGGACGGCTAGATTTAAAGGTACAGGGGCTAAATTTCAGGTATTAACTACCACTATTAACTACCACTACTCTATTCACTGCTGTTCTCTGTTCTCAGCATGGGGAAGCTAATTAATACTCGCAAAGCAAAAGCTCTACGTATTCAGCTCAGAGAAGCGAAAAACGCAGCCAAATTACTAAATAAAGTTACCTCTGGCGATAAAGGCGATGTCAAGGAAAAAAATGACAGTGCTGGAAGCTCGGAAGAGCTAGAGGAGTCTTTCATGGAGTTTTCGACTCCAACTCCGGGTTTATAGGCCTCTCACAGTGTAGAGGTAGTACGCTCTTCCCCTATCCAGGATTCTACTTCCAAGCAAGATAGCTCTATGGAGGTGCTAAAGGGTGCCAAATCATTTCCTCTTTTTGATAAGAAAAATGCCGTACCTTGTCAAAGCATCTCCGCTCACGCTTGTCCTTCTTCCTCTCCCTCAATTATTCAACCTCCAAATTTTCTGCATAAACCTAACCTTTTGGCACCTTCTACAATTTTGACATCTTCACTTAAAGAAAACTTTTTGGCACACTCCCTGAAATTGATGGATGACACTCAGAAAGAGCTTCCAGCTTCGGAAATTACAGTCACAGCTGCATCACTTATTGACAAGCTTCCAAATTCCGCCGTCGACTCAGCTTCTAATGTTAGCCCCCTCAGTCCTTTGTTAGATTTGGACACCGAGACCGTCAGGGAGATCCAGATGTCAGTTAAAGACATGTTAAATTTAATTCTTGATGAGGTTCGAGAATTGAAGAAGTTTCAAAAATCTGAGCTCGCTTTGATTAATCAGCGTTTGGACAAAATGGAGGATCTTTTCTCCACATTTCCTGTTCGCCTTCAAGAAGCCGAAGCTCGCATCTCTAATCTGGAGGATCAAATGATTGAGGTTAAAAAAGATGCAAGTCGGCTTTCCATCACTTCACGCTCACTAGAATCTAAACTAGATGATTTGGAGAACTATAATCGTCGATCGAACCTTCGCATAGTGGGGGTTCCCGAAGGTCTTGAAGGTTCTAGTACGTTGCAGTGGGCTATCTCTTTTTTTAAATCAAAAGTGATTCCCAATCATGAGGGTGACTTAACCATTACGCGAGCACATCGAGTTCCTGCCCAGCCTTTTCCAAATTCCTCCCTTCCTCGTACAATTTTATTAAACTTTTCTGATATACGGATTAAAGAGACTATTCTTTCGACGGCAATTCAGAAAAGACAATTTTTTGTCACTGAAACTGTGAAATGCCGTATTTTTTCAGATATGTCCGCCTCCGCTGCTCGGAGAAGAAAAGAGTTTGTCCAAATGCTACAGTTGTTTAAAGCTAAAGGGGCCCAAGCCACGATAGCGCAACAGTCTAAGCTTAAAGTCTTAGTGAAAGGCAAATTCTTTATGATATCCGATATAGCAGCAACGCACGATCTGCTTAAGGAGATCTCGATCTCTTAATCAAGTTAAACTACGAGGAAATTACGTAGAGTTGTTTATTTGCTTAAAAGATGTCACAGGTCTTCATTTTTGTGGGCTGATTGTTTGGAAGGTTGGGGGGGGTTCAGTAGAGCACGAGGGAGTGTGGAATCCAGGGGCCCAGGGGGTGCGACAGGTCACCCCAATGCAGTGGGGCAGGTTCCGATGGTCTGCGTGGGGGGAGGAAGTTGGGCCATTGGAGGGCAGGGTTTGGGGGGGTTCATCAAAAATTAAGTTGATGGTGTCAGGTTTTGTTTATTTACTTATGTCTCAATTCAAAGTGCCAGAATGTTTACAATGGGTAAGGCGAGGCCTGATGATAACTGCTTACAATTAGATAATCTAAGATGTCAATGTCAAATAAGGAGAGTTTGAAATTGCTTTCTCTTAATGTTAATGGTTTAAATAATATTAAGAAAAGGCGAGCTGTGGAAATCTGGATTAAGGCAAAAAATCCTTCTGTAATCCTATTACAGGAAACTCATATTTCCTCTCTTAAAATAGATCAGTTGTCAATGTTTAAATCATGGGCTTCGTTTCGGTGTTTTGCATCATGCAACGAATCTAGACGAGGGGTGGGTCTCATGCAGAGTCAAAAATAGACAGAGACCTCTTATTTTTCTTAGTTGCTATGGCCCATTAAATGATGGTTCTAATATGTTTGAAGATATGTTCCAATCCTTATTGACGGTGTCAGGGGATATTGTGATTGGTGGCGACTTTAATGTCTTGATGGATCCCAAACTGGACTCATCGTCCCAATCAAAAAAACAACTCAAACCTAAAGTTTTCTAGACTATTTCCAATTATAAAAGATTATTGGATCTCTCTGATCATTGGCGTCTAGATAATCCCTCTAAAAAAAGAATATACCTGCTGGTCGAGTAGATTTAAGTCTTCATCCTGCATTGACTTTTTTCTTGCTTCACGTAATCTCAGGTTAGGTTATTATAACACGGTGCATAATGTATTTTCCGACCATGCTATGCTTATTAGGGAATTTATTTTTGGGGATACTAGAAGGTCTCCTAAAAGATGGGTTTTTAATAAATTATATCTCAACGATGAAATATGGGTCTCCGAATTCAAAGTTATGATTAGAGAATTCATAATTCGCAATACTGGCACTGTCCCTCTCAGTATTATTTGGGACGCCCTAAAGGCTTTTATTCGTTGAATTATTATTGGGAAAGATGCTGCCACATCTATCGCTGCTAGGGCTATAAAACTCCTTTGAACATCGTATACAGGTTCTTAGTGCTCTAAGACAACAAAATCCCTCTAGAAATATTAAAGATCAACTAAATGAAGCTAAACGTGAATTTAGTACATATTTATTTGAGCAAGGAGAGGCGTTTTTTCGTAGTCAATACCAGAAAGTCTACGAAGAAAGCAATTTTACGGGTAGATTTTTGGCCTGGCAGGCTAAAGAACAAGTTGCCTCCAATTTAATTCGGGGTTTAATTTGTCCCGTTACTAATCAATATATAACTGACTCGGATGGGATAGGTAAGATAATGCACTTCCACTATCAAGACATATATAGCCATCAGCATGAAATAGATCAGCTAAAATTAAATGCTTTTTTGAGGAAGGACGTGATCCCTTCCCTCTCCCAATCCGAGCAATTAAATATGGCAAGTGAATTCTCTTTAGAAGAGGTACAATCGGTAGTGAAAGAACTTCCATCAGGGAAAGCTTCCGGCCCAGACGGATTACCCGCAGAATTTTTTAAAGTTTTTTTCCCTGCCTTTTCTTATATTTTTTTACAACTCCTTAATTCTATGCTCGCAGGAGCCTCCATCCCAGACTCGTTTCGCGAGGGTACTGTGGTTAGCTTTCTGAATAAGGGGAAGGACGCTAGGGATCCTAATTCATATCGTCCCATCACCCTTTGAAACTCGGACTATAAGATCGTAACTAAACTACTCGCCATTCGATTTAATCATATTGCCACGGATTTGATTCACGAAGATAAAAATGGGTTTATTGCCGGTAGACAATTGATGACTAATACCCATTATCTCTCGGAAGCCCTGGATTACTTTTAGATACTGAGGATTCCAGCATTAATTATGTTATTTGATGCGGAAAAAGCTTTTGATTTGGTGGTCTGGGAGACACTTTTTATTATTCTGCAACATTTTTATATTCCATTAATTATTATTAATTTTATTCGCAATCTTTACACGGGTGCCAAAGCAAATACTATTATTAATTCACTAACAGTAGGATCAGTGTCAGTTAATCGGGGCACACGCCAGGGTTGTCCCCTATCGCCGATTCTTTTTGCTTTTTTTATCGAACCCCTTGCAATCGCAATTCGGCGGTGTGTAGAGATTTTGCCTCCGATTCCATTAATGTCAAAGATAAAAATATACGCTGATGATATTATGCTTCTTATTAAATCCGATTTGCAGTCACAAGTTCGCGTATTTCAGCTTTTTGAGGAATTTGAGACTTTCGGGGGCTACCGTATTAACAAAAAGAAGACAGAAATATTGATCTGTGGCAATCATAAACCTGAATTATATCCGGATTTAAGGGGCTGTATCAATAATAAACCTAAAAGATATCTCAGGTTTTTTTTACAGCTTCAGTTAAAGATCTCTAATTAATTTTGATCCCCTCCTTCAGAAAGTTGGCTCAATGCTTACTCGCTGGAATAAATTACCGTTATCGATTTTGGGCCGAGTTGCTTTGATGAAAATGTCAATTTTACCGTTGTTTAATTTTTTGTTTTGAACGATTCCCTGTTTTCTTCCGGGTATTTTTTTTACTAAAATTGAATCTATATTTTCGCGCTTTTTGTGGGCACATAAAACGCCTCGTATTGCGCTGAACATTCTCTATGAGGAATTAGACAATGGAGGCCTCGCACTACTGAATATTAGAGATTATTATAATGCTTACTTTGCTCAGTATCTGACTCGATTTAAATTTCCAATATCAAACTCTAACGTATTTATTAGTTTTTTCTTTGATTAAATTTTTTCGGAAAGTCAAATTTCTCCCCCTCTTCAAGTTCCTAAATCTCCCAAATTGGTTAGGTATAAAATAATTGCCTGGTTTTTTAGGAAGCGTACGGCTATGCTCAGAAGATATTCTCTTTCTCTGTTTAACTCTTCCTCTTTGTTGATTAATTTACTCTCATTTTATGGGCAGGTGGTTGGCTCTGATTTAATGGGTCATTGGACAAATGCTGGATTTAGCAAAGTGGATGATTTTTTGCAACATACAAGGTGGATAACTCCGCCGGAGATGCGATTATTAATTTCAAGAAATTTTTTGTTAGCCGGGTCTTATACTTACATTTATCAATCCCTGCAGCAGCATGCTCCCACATCGTTTTCTCGGATTTCTTCTTTAAACAATGATCTTTTTTTAATAATACTTTGATAAGGAAACCCAGAGAGTGAAAGCGTTGCCTCGCTCAGTCCAGACAAAGGGATCTGGGCGCTAAAGCTGTTAAAAAATGGTGGGAACAAGAAAATCATGTTTTGACATTGTCTACGTGGCGAACCATTAATAAGTTTAATTTTTCCACATTAAGGGGAGCTAACTGGCGCAGAATGTTATTTTTTGGAAAATGGCTTTTGTATCATACCCCGGCGGCAATAGCCAAAATGTACAGCAACTATATTCCGAATTGTTTACGATGTTTGAACTTCGCCCCTGCTAATTGGACTCATGTAATAGCTGATTGTTGTATGGTAAAAGCATTCTGGGATGACATTTTTGTTTTTTTAAGCTCTAATTGTCATATTCAGATATCTTCAAATGTAAAACTGATGCTTTATGGTTTCGATCCGCACCTTAATTTATCTGAATCATTCGCTAAATTAGTTTATATTTGCATGGCAGTTGCCAGATCGTTGTTACTTCAAAACTGGCGTACAAATCAGACTTCATCCATGAATGAATGATTATTCAAAATGCGAAGAGTAAAGATAAGTGAGCGAAGCTATGCTTCGAGGATTGGGGAGGGGAAGAAAATTTGAAAAAATTTGGGGGACATCTTTCGAATAATCTGGAAAAATCTTTTGTCTGTCTTTTGATTATGGAAAATTGTAAATTAACTATTTTGTCCATATCCGCCGTTGAAAGTGGGGCATGCTCTATGAGAAAGTTTTGGGTTTCATTATTCTATAGTTTGTATTTCGTATTTTGAATATGTATGACACCATTCAATTTCAATAAAAAAAGTAAAAAAAAAGAAATGGCCATGTCAATCTTAATGGCAAAACTATGTGTATTCAAATGAACTACTATCTATGTAGTAGTTTGTTTTGTCTATGTCTATGAAACTAAAGATACCTGTATCCGTGGGATAAAAAGCACTTGATTGAGAAGGTTCCTGGTGAACCAAAAACTTTGGTGACTCACTGCCGAACTAAATACTAAAGTAAGCACCTGATCCTGGAAGTGGTGTATACTTTTTTTTTAATTAATGACTGACAGGGTTTCCTTTCTTGCATATTGATTGACCGTCTCAGCAGGCTAGGTGGACTGCTTTATGGGACCTCTGTGCATAGACACATATACCTTCCAAAAAAAGGTTCAATCACCTTGGCTCCTTCCTGAAGGATATTTAGCTATTCCACCAAGTGGTACCAAGAAAAGATGAGGGTCCTAAAACTTTGATTTCCCCTTTTAATTCCGGTTAGAAATTTCTGGGAGCAATACAGGAAAAATGGCTGAGCAGAGTTATACCAAGTTTGGCAGGAAGATGGAATTTTAGTCAGAAAGCATGCTTACTGATATTTGGGTGTAAATCTCTTGAGCCATTTTCAAGACCTTTGTTTTTAAAGAAGTTCTCTGGGTAGTCATGAAGGGGTTACAAGGTTAGGTATATCCTCTGATTCGCCACTTTGAAAGGGAATAGTCAGTACTAATTGACTTGCAACAACCTGAACAATATGTTGTGGCAGTCATTACAGGACTCAGTGACTAGTTGATGTGCCCTGAACATTTGAACAAAAAAGTATGAGGGGTCACAGTGGGTACACCTTGATCCCATAGGTCCTTTGGGGTGGCCCAAAGAAACCCTCCCTTAATTTGTTAGCCATAACATGAACAAAATGTTGTGGGAGCCATTACTGGAGTCAGTGATGTAGTCCCTATTGAAATGCATTTTAGCGAGTGCCAGATTTTGAGGGACACAAAAAGGAGAACACATAAAGGGTGGTAACAGATTTTAGTCACAATCTAAATCATTTGTTTGTGGTACCATGGTAAGTTTAGGAATTGTGTTGTGCTTCAAGTAGGCCTGATCAAAATTGTAATTACGGCAGAGTAATCACAGTCATTTTGTTAACTGCATGTTTATCTTTTGATGCGAAATTACCAAAAATTATGTGATTAGTTTTCGCATAAATAATGACTACTTTGCCATACAAATACTACCACAAGACCACAGGAACAGCAAACCTAGCGAGCACGAGCGCATGCTGACTGCTGCTGTTCGTGTTCTGTTGCATTTAGTACTTTTTTCTTAGCACAAAGTGCATCCTTTTTTTTTGCAGAGTTTTATATAGCGCAAACTTCACCCGAATCCAACCAGGTATCAGAGCACTTTACATAGCACCAGTTACATTACATGAGGACATACCTTCATTTTTTGTTAGGCATGGGGAGATTAAGTGATTTGCCCAGAATCACAGGAAGTTCATTGTCATTACCGAGACTCGAACCCAGTTCCCCAGGTCCGAGGTCGAGCGCCCTAGCCGTTAGGCCAACTCCTCTCCCGTGTATCCTTTAGTCCATTTTGGATGCAAGGGTACATTTTACAATAAGAAAATAGTGCAAAATGCTGAGTTATGCTCCACACATCATTCTGTGCAATCTCAAAAAATGATACTGTAAATTTGTATAATTATGCAACAGCAAATTATGTGAGTTATGCCCACCCTAAGTTCTAAGGTGATTTACCCTGTGAAAAAATGCTGACACTATGCTGGGATTTGATGAGCGATATCTGAAAGAAACTTTTCTCTCATTATTTTCTCATAGAGGTTATGAAAGGTGCTCCAGAAGCTAAAATGAGAGGACATTTTCTATAAGCTCACATTATCTTCCTCAGCAATCTAAGAAAACAAAGTCTGATATTCTAAGTAAAGCATGTCCTTCCAATATTAGCAGCAACCTGTCAGATGATTCGCTACTGTCCTATTACAGCTTCCCACAATGTTCTAATGAAGAACTAAAGCGCTAATATTGTGTATTCAAGATAAATCTTTGGTACACCTGAAGCCATCTTGATGGAATTAAAGCTGTAAAATGTAAAGCATTTCTTAAGGAAAAAGGCAGTTCCATGCACTTTAAAGTTAGTATTTCTAATTTAGTACAATAAACTCAAAATTAAGTTCAAGCATAACGAAATAAATCAAAAATATCATATATAAGAATATTTGTAATGGTGTCAGTGATTATTACACAGAAATGTTCATCTCTAATTATGGCCTACTTCAAAAATTGTAAAAGTACCTACATGTCAACTATTCCAAAAAATGATCAAAATAAAATTTTCCTTAGAAATATAAGATCTTAATAATGATAGGCACTTATATTGAAAGTTTTAGTCATATAGCACATTGCATGAATCCTTTGCACCACTAACTATTTTGCTATGGTGCATTACAATTAAGTCAATAGAGATGCTAAGTTTCATCATTCATTTTCTCATAATGACTTTGTTTACAAATATAAGGTAATCAGTTAATAAAGATGTTAAATTTATTATTTTATTAATTTTTCTATTTCTATCTATTCAAGCACACTTACGTTACTGGTACTTCACCTTTTTTCAGTTTCAGTATTTGTTTTCTAGACATGTGCAAAGTGCACATTAGAGTTTTGTTGTCATGATCAGTTTTACGCTGTAAAATAAGAAAATATGGTTAGTAAAATAGAAAGCTAAATGGAGCCCATATTTTCTATGAACGTTCAAATATCTTTCTCATCCATGTAAGAAAACATTCTGGTATGTAGAGTGACATATACTTCCCACACCAGCAGCTGTCTGTCAGCTAACTCCCTAGCAATCAACTCCACTTTTTTAACAGTGGTCTAATGGGGAGCAACAGTGCTAACATTCTGTATTTATGAAACAAATGCGGTACACCAGAAGCGATCTTGAAGCATTTACTTTAGAAATTAACAAAGTGCGAGGGTTTAGTTTGCCATAAAAAGTATGGTTAATGTTATAGAAAACTTAAATAGGGATACATATTGTATGAGTTCTGAAATATTTTTGTCATCCCTGTTGGTAAAACATTCTGACATTCAGACTGAAACATGCAATTTCTTCACCAGCAGCTGTCTGTCATTTCACTCCTCAATGTTTTACTGCTCGTTCCCACAGAGTTCTAATAAACAAATAGAGCGCTAACATTCTGTAATTATGACACAAATGTGGCACACCTGAAGCCTTCACTATGGAATCAAAGCTGTAAAACCTAAAGCATTTCCTTTAGAAATTAACAAAATGAGGGGTATATTCTCAAGAACGTGTGATAACTACAGCAAGAGTAGCTTAACCCAACTCTTCACATCGAAGTCTATCGCTGGAAAATAACTCTGTGTCAACGTGGTATTCTCAACAAGGTGGTACCATGCGATAGTCCCATGATAACGCATCAAATGACCGTGTTAAAAGTAACACGATGCCGCAAAAACACGAACGCGAAAATAGTATCGATCAGGGCAATCGCGATACAAAAATCTGTGATAACCAGCGATAGGCCTGCAATTCCCACGCATCATGCGGGAAAATACATCATAAAAGCAGAGTAAAAAAACGGTGAGATGACAATGTACGAGCACAACCCCACATCCGTGACATAGAACAAATGACCATTGTCCCGCATCATATAGGCATCTCCTCACAGTCACAATGTACATTGACATGCAGTCTGCATGTAAACTACGCCAATGCTGACACATGCTTGGAACACACTGTGAAACCGCATCTCCCCGTCACATTGCAGAGGGACAAGCAACCCTTCCTGCACACAGACGTGTCATGACCATGATCAATCAATTATGAAAGCGTGGACGAATGTAGGGGCAGTGACTCCCGCTTACGTACATGTTGCCCATATTGTGGGACTTGAGTCACAGGGGGGATCTCTGCATCATGGTGGTACATATCTGACCCCAAAAGGTGCCCTGTTGTCACCTGTAGGTCACAAATGGCAGCCAAAATGGAATGATCTTTGACACATGTGAAACGCAGAAGAGTGGGATACCCTACTAACTGAGACACACAGAACTGGCTGTTTGAATACGTGACACCCTAAACAGGCTCTCTGCACAGAGGTAACACAACCACCATCCATGAACAAATCATAAAATCATTAGTAATACATGTCACACTCACACTTGTCTGAGTGATGTGCCTGTACAGATGAGTGACATGCACTTAGGGAATATTATTTTGGAATGCTTTTATTTGCACATGCTGTGCCCGTGGTTATTTAGTACTGTCCCATGATTGCCAAGGACTGTCACAATGTGACGTGCTCATCTGAAGAAATTTGCAATGATGGTGTCACTACGGGCTATTCCTGCTGCGGCTGCAGTGGGGTGTGGTCCACCTGCCTCATCTTCATCATCACCGTCAGGTGCTTCTGGAACTTGTATCCATGGTGCCTTGCTGCGTATACATATGTTGTGCAACATACAACATGCAACGATCATCTTGCATATGATGTCTGGGCTGTACAGGAGCCTTCCACCTGTGACGTCCAGGAACCTGAAACGTGACTTCAACACGCCAAATGTGCATTCCACTATGCCCCTGCTGCGTTTGTGGGCCGCATTGTACTGCCTCTGTGCCTGTGTGTTCGGGGCTCGGAGGGGTGTGATCATCCAAGCGCAGAGTGCATATCCTTGGTCACCTGTGACAGTGCAGAGAGACATGAGTCAATAGTTGGCTCTGCATGATGTGTTGGCAAGCTCACTGGTTCATTGGTGTGTGATATGTGTGACTTTGCGATTCCTGTATGACATGTACTGCTTGTTGCAAATGAGCAGCATCAATGTGTATTACGTAGCCTCACTGCTGCTCCTCCCTCCCCCGAGCCTATTCACTAGTGTGCGCAGCGCGGTTGCATCACTTGCACCCCTGAACAGGGCGGACACAGATGTATAGTTCATGCCTGGTTGAACTCGCCTTGCGGTTGAGGGTACACCTTTGGTTATGCTGCGGAAATAGCGACTCACACAACAGTTGACATGTATGATCCCGGACCCCGAGCGGGCTTGTGCACCCTCATGTACCCCTCGGCCGAGCTAGCACTCCGGGGACATGCTACATAGCAACATTGTACATTGTGTGATGGGTGGTGCAGACACTACACCAGAGACACACGCATTAGTTACTTCCTTGGCAAGGCCTAAACTCAACCACGCCCAGAGCCACATGTTGAATGACCACACCCCTACGCCATACTGCCGTACGCCGGTCCACTCCCTTACGCTCACAGGAGGGTCCGACACAGCCACATGTCCCAGGTCTACCCCACTGCCTGAGGTGACAAGGTTGCGCCCTCTGTACACAGCACAATGTAATGTGGTATGCATACATAATGACCAGAAGGACACACTGAGATAATTTGTGGAACTGGCTACAGGCATGTGCGCCCAGCACCTTTTATTGCCAGGGTCACACGTCCAGTGACGCCTGTGCTGGATGGGTGTTTGGTAGAGTTAGCCACCCCGCAGGGCTTGGTTGGTGCTGGCAACAACTACAACAGCGATCAGACAATCAGAAGTACAAACAGCAAGGGTCCATGACTTGAGCTGCACAGAGTTAGTGGCCCTGGATGCACTGCGGCCGGCACTGGCACACCCGCAAGGGACAGTGACTTGTGGTGCACGGAGATAGGGCCACGTGAGCTGAGCGGGTCCTCTTTGATGTACAAGGAGAATGTCGCGGAGTGTTATGGGGGACAGTGGAAGGTGTCCATCCAGGGCATGATGCAGAGGGCAGAAGCAAGCAGAAACAGGCCTTAATGAGGAGTTGAATGCTACAGTCCCCTTTTTTTCCACCATGTCATTAGCAGCTACATGATGATGAAGACAACCCCAGGCCATAGACTCAGACACCAACAAAGTACAACAGGAGAGTGTCCATGACTCCTGTGGCTCAGAGTCAGTGGCACCAGAGCTGGAAGGGGATGCGGTCTGCGATGAGGCCTGTACAATGATATGAACTCTGCCATGAAGAAATCAAGACTCAGTTGCAATTGTGTGTCCTACTCGATCGCATTGTGTGCCGGAGGCAGCGGTCAGCAGTGGCCCTCAGCCACGTGTCGTCGGCTTGAGATGCACAGAGTCAGTTGCACCAGTGCAGTTGTAGGTAGTGTTCGATCACCTCCGTAACGGAGATCCTTTTGTCCTCCGGACTGAACCACTTCTTCCTCTTACTCCTCTCCTTGCGTACTGTGATACTCTGCCATGACGAAATCAAGACTCAGTTCCGAATGTGTCACCTACTCCACTGCAGTGTAGGCCGGAGGCAGCGGTCAGTGTGGGTCACCCGCTGTGCAGCCAGCTCCTCCTGGTTCTCTAACACACGGCATTGAAATGGCATGTGGAGTAGATTTCTGGTTGACGGAGGTGGGGGCACCAGAGCTGAGCGGGTGTGCAGCCTGCGATGATACCGTGTCCTACCTGGTACGGACTGTATTGGATTGGTGTGAGACCTGTTGGAATGCAGTGTAGGCCGACGGCAGAAGTCATCAAGGGCCCACAGACACGTGTGGTCGGAAAGCTATGCACAGAGTTGGTGGCACCACATCGAAGGGAGTATAGTGACATAAACTCAGCTATAAAATATGTACTCTGCCATTGTGTAAATAAAAACTCAGTTCCAAATGTGTGACCTACTTGTACGCTGTGTATGGTGGTGGAGTACGTCAACGAGAAAGGGGTACTGCGGGCCTTGCTCGCAGATGCCGTGATGGTCAGAGGAGGCTGCCAAGGTCGCGTGCATCGGACTTGGAGCTTGCACTGGCACATGGTAGGCCCTCTTGTAGACACGCCGGTGTCTGCAGGTGAGCAGTGAGGCCTGGCTGCGCAGGGGCAGGCAAGACTGGTTCGGGGACCAGCAGCCCGGGGTGCAGCAGGCGCACAGGATTGCAGGCACCGCCGCACACGGTGTCAGACTCGTGGCGGGGTGAGAGGCACCGCCCTGGCAGACACGTTGGCCATTTTGGAAGAGAACCACACCCAAGGCTGCGTGTTTTTTATTCACACCCCTATGCTAGCCTGGTGTACGCCGGGCAAGTCGACTCCACACACACTTACAGGGGGGACGTAATAAGCTACATTTCCAAGATCTTGCCCACTGGCTGGGGTTACTTGATTGCGTCTACGGTCCACAACACTACCACCACCAGCAGTATATGTCGATATGGATGTGTCTGTGGTCTGCATACTGCAGTCTGTCCAGCACATCCACGCCACACTTGGCATTGTGTGCATTCTCATTCATGGGTCACTTGCCTCCTTCGCACATGCCTGGTTCCCACTTCTCCCCACATTCCGCTATTGTTTGCCATGACGTTGATGGCTCAGGTACATAGCTAGCTCAGGTTGCCACAGTAAGTTGTGCTGTTGTGTCTGGTGGGTGGGCATGTTGTTTAGCATGTTGTATGTGATTTTGTAACATGTGCATTGCCAGAGTTGTGAGTTGCATGATTGTGGATTGGAGGTGTGTGGTGTGTTCATTAGGTACTTACCAATGAGCAGTGCATTTCCATAGGTGCTATCCTGGAAGCGCCGGTTGATGATGGACTGTCGGAAGAGGTATGAATCATGCACACTGCCTGGGTAGTTGGTGACGACATTGGTGAAGAGTCGCCGGTGGTCCACTTTTGCCTGCACATTATGGAATGTGTGTCCTTTCTGTTGCAGTAATTGTGTGCAGTGTCGGCAGGTTGGCACAAGTAAGACATGTGTGCAGTCAATTGCCCCCAACACATGTGGGAAGCCAGCTATGACTTAGAAGCCTGCTTGGTCTCCAGCTGTTCCTACGCAGTGTGGGGGAATTATAGGTACTGGGGTACCAAGCTGATGATGGCATCCAGGACAGGTTTGAGGAACATGGATAGGGCTGGCTGTGAGACTCCTGGCGGTTGTTGGTTGGAATGTCCCAGAGGCCAACAGGTGCAGCACAGCCAGCAGCTTTGTCTGCAGAGGGATGTTGGTTGTCCGCTGTGTTGGTACTGCCAGCCTGTGGCCAATGATGTTCAGGATGCGGAGGATGGTTGTCCTTTTGAGTCTGCAGTGGGCAATGACATTCTCTAGTGTTAAGTCTGTGAGACTGGTGCATTTCCTGAAGGTCCGCTGTTTTTTTCTGCGCTGCCTCTGTGGTGGTCCTGGGTGGTGGGGTGGTCGGGGGTGGCTCTCCTGGGGGTGGAGGTGGTGGGTGTTGTAGCCTTGTTGGGGCTCCGAGATGCATGGTGAGGAGCTCCATGGCATCTGTTGTTCTTCCGGTGTGGCTGTGGGCTGGGCTCCCTTTTCTGGTGCAGGTTGTCATCCGACTTTGCACCAGGTCAGAGCAGGTGTTAATTTCCTGCTGCTAACGCGCCGTATCACCTGTTTTGTGGTCTTATCGCCGATCGGGCTGGTCATTGGAAATGGTGTGGTGTGGTGTTGTCGCGGCTTTTTGCTTGGAAACGCCTACTCTGCATCTCATTCGTTCGTTGCCGGGGTCATCTGTGGCGATGTTTTTTGCGGCTGCTTTCGCAGGTAAAGTGGTGATATGGGCTGTTTGCACTAGCTTGTGAATGGGGCAATACATTTATCGCCACTTTGGTTGCGATAAAGTGCCGGTAACTAGGCGATAGATCCTTGAGAATTAGCCCCTGAGTGTTTTTGCCATAGAATTTATGGTTTATGCTCTAGAAAGCTAAAATTGAGAACACAATTCCTATGAGGTCTCATATATCTTCTCATCCATTTCAGTAAAACATTCTGACATGCAGACTGAAACGTACTTTCAAAATCATTAGCATCTTCTCAGTTAACTTCCTAGATTAATGGCAGCTTTACCATGAAATTCTAATGAGCAAGTAGAGTACCTACATTCTGAATTTATGAGAAAAGCGTTGCACTAATAATGGCAATAATGACACTTGAGATGTCATGAGTGATGTCATAAATGATATCAATTAACGTCATGAGAGATGTAATATGTAGAGTCATAAGCAATGCACGGCGGATATGCAAATTTTAGTTACTTTATTAAAATATGGCTGGTGAATTTCAGAGGTTTTTTGCATTTTAAATATTAGTTTTTACTGTTTGTCAACACTTAACTATAACATCACTTTTACCTTTTTTTTAGCAAATATCTATGTACGTGCATACACATACATACATATATATATATACATATACAATATTGGTCTTATTCTTTTGTGGATCTAGGTATATAACTATATATACACACACATACACGTATATAGGCTACCAATCATTCTGCAGAAATCTCTGTTATTTCAATGCTGGCTATGGAGGTGCGAGTGCCAGAGGAGGCTGCCCTCAAAGTTTTCAGTGATGAGCTGATTATAAGAATAGGAGCAACCAAAAATGCTAATGGCCAGCTGTAGGGAGGGGATCTTCCCTCCATATTGAAGAAAATAGAAAAATTAAAGCGTGCAAAAATTATTAAGTGGTGGGAATCGAAGTCGCTGCAGTCATACATGAAGGTGGGTCGTATTCCACAGAGCTTGAAGATTTTAGTAGCCCCAAGATACGAAGACTCTAACTCTGACATGCTTCACAAATGGTCTAATAATAATAATGAATTTTCCAGAATAATGTCAGGCATTTTAATAAAATATGCAGACATTCACAGAAAAAAGTGCCGGAATAAATTGAAGAATTTCAATCCTCTATCAATAACGAACAAGAACAAGTGAAGAAGTTCATTGGAGGAATAAAAAGAAAGGTTAACAAAGTTAGAAGAATGTATTAAGACAAGGAAAACTCAAAACTTTGCATGAGATAAAGCGGACTATGAACGAGGCCAAATCTGCACTTTGTCAAGAAAGTATACTAATCTACAGAGACAACAGCTAGTGGATGATGATAAAACTGGGAAGGAAATCCGTTCAGGACAGAGCAGCCTTATGAGTTCAGAAGTTGAAACTGATGTAGATGAAGGAACAAGTGCAGCACAGAAAGGTGTGATCCCATCAGTTATAGACTAATTGGATTTTTTACATCAATATCAGAGATTCAATCTGTGCCCCAGACAACAACAATTAAATGCAATACCTCCAAGAGGAAGAGACCAAGGAGGAAGAGGCGGAGGGGCGTAAAGCAAAGAAAATCAGTCTAAAGAGAAGAACTCAAAATGGGACAATACGAATTAAGGACATCAATAAATGATAAGAATACTGATAAGTCCATCATTAACCTGATGGGCATTGTTTTACCACCTTAATAAATTTAAATCTTGCAGTTAGGACTTTCTTACTGCCCTGAGCAAAACATGTGTTACACCCAAATGAGAATTGAATTCTTTAAATTTATAAGAAACATCAAACTAAAAAAGTATTTTTTTCTCAAAGAGAAAAATCTAAAGAAATCAGCATAGACAAGAGGGAAATCAGACCAACAGAGTGCTTTCAGGGTTGATGATATGAATTTAATGCTGGAACTCCGTGAGCTGGAAAATGAGAATCTGGGAGTCCAAGAATCTGTCAACGAAGAAGCAATGCATATTGAAGAAGGACTAGATTTTTTGGCGGAGCCCCCACTAACTTTAAACCGAAATCTAAGTTCACTTCAATGATGACACAAGATGCGGTTGACATTTTCAGTGATTTAGTCTTCAATGAATTGAAAAATGTGCATAATGAGAGCTTCAAGAAGAATATGCATAATCAGTGTCAAAATTAATATCAGACATTGATCAATAAATTGATCAATAAATTGTAAGCAGAGTGTGTAGTAAAAAATTCTGACAAAAGTGGTAATGTTTTTTTGTGGGCCAAAGAAAAGTATCCTACTGAGGTAATTTAACAATTGAATAACCTACAATTCTATCATAAAGTATCTAAGGAACTGATGATATCAATTCAAACAAAATTTGCACCTGAATTGCATATTTGGAGAGATAAGGGTTTACTCAGTCATGAAGAATGTTTGTTCCTCAAAACAGATTATCCTGTAACACCAGTGATATATTTGATTCCTTAAGTTCACAAAGATCAAGAGAATCCACCAGGCTGCTGTATTATTTCTGCTCTCAGGACAGTACATTTGAGAACACATCAAAATATGTTGATCGATTTTTCTAAGACTTTGTTCGAAATGTTCCATCTTATATATGACACAGGTGAATTTTTGCGTAGGATCTATGATCTCCCATGGTAAGATGAGTATATAATAATTACAGTTGATGTCACCACACTGTAATCTGGTATTAAACACAAAGATGGCTTACAAGCAGTTAGTCACTTCCTGGGAGTCAGACTGCTGAATATGTGGCAGCATACCCAAATGCTACTCACTATGTTGGATCGTTGTTTGAATTGCAACTTTTTCAGCTTCAATGGCGAATTTTACCATCAGATCCATGGTATGGCAATGAGCACCTGCTTCCCCCCACCTATGCATAATTGAATATGGACTGGTGGGAGGAGCAGGTGATCCGGACCCATTGCCACAATGTATGGGAGAAAAATATAGTGCACTGGTGCCTCTTCATTGAGGATCTTTATATAGTTTGGAGGGTTACTGAAAAAAGCGCTAAAATGTTCCTTAATCAGATTCAAGCTAATGATCTCAACTTACGCTTCACAAGTGTAACTAGCAAAACAGAGGTCAATATATGTTAAAGATAACAAACTTGAAACTAAGCTGTATAGGAAACCTACAGCTGGGAGCACAGTTTTGCACGCAACTAGCTTTCATCTTCCAAACTTAATTAGAAGTATCCCCTATGGAGAGACCATTAGAGTGAGGCGTAACTGTAGTCAACCAAAAGAAGAAAAGTCTGCCATTGGTCAACTGAAATCAAGATTCTTAGATAGGGGGTATACACCCAAGTGCATCAATCAAGCAATTCTAAAAGGTAAGCAGAGACCTAGGAAACATATTCTGTTTAATCAAAATAAGACCGATAAACAAGCTAGAGGAGATCAAAACTTTAGACTCATCACCACATTTAATAAGCAGGAAAGGGCAATTTGATCTATCCTACATAAGTATTGGCATTTAGTCAAGAAGGACCCAGTAGTGGGTAAGGTTGTACCAACAAGACTGGGCATTACATTCATAAGAGCTAGAGCGATAAGACAGGATTTGGTGTGAAGTAGCCCAGAAAGCCGTAAGCAAATTAAACCACATGACTTAAAAAAAGAACAGGGTTCAGTAAATGTGACAGGTGTAAGGCTTACCAGCATGGCAAAAATATGAGTGAATATCAGTTGCTGCTTACATCTCATACAGAGCGTATGGGAGGTAACTACACTTGCAGCGTACATATTACCGTGTCCATACAGTTTGTCTTGCATAGGGAGTACCATCTTAGCAGTCCATAAGCGAATATTGCAACATTTACGGGCTATAAAAAACCGTGATAGGAGCTTTCTGGTAGTGTACTTTATCTTGGATGCCCTTCCCCCAAATGTACGAGGAGGTGACAGCAAGAGACAGCTTAGACGGATGGAGTCCAGATACATTATACAGATGAATACCAAAGATCCATGGGGTCTTAAGATCAAGGAAGATTTGCACACACAATTGTAAGAAAAAGGCATAGGAAGTCAGTGCTCCTCTCAACTTGACAGTTTTTTAATTGGTTTTAAAAATGTATTTTACATAAAGTTGCACATTGCACAGGGCACTTTAGTTGTTACTTTGCACACATCTCAGTAGGAAGGAGATAATCATGCACTTTAGTAGTAAGTAAGGGAGACACAGCCCACATGAGCTTTATTGCCATTAGGTATTTTTTTAGAAAGAGTATTATATTAATAACACTTTTACCAATATCTTGCCATGTGGCAGATATAGCAGAGGTAATAAATATGGTATGTATTGATTCATACAGTATTAAATATTTTACAAATGATTGTATTATGTTTTATATATTTATATGCTGTATGTTTTAGCAAGGTTTATGAAACTGAAAAATAATGTTCTTAGAATGAATGAATTTTTATCTGACTGTGAAGGCGCAATTATGTGCACTTTATGCACTTTAATATTCAATAGCATGAATAACATATGTGCCATAACATATTGCGGGTTTACAACAGGCTTCACATTTGAATATGAAAATTTTTTAATCTCCAAATGCTACATTGTTGTTTTCAAAATATTATATTATATGGTGATAATATGTATTTGTGTCATAATAAGAAAGTTAAGCGTTGATAATGGTTTATGTGGCCCGAAGGAAATAAATATGTGAAACTATAAGTTATGACTAGCGAGTTGACAAAGACTGTTTTAATTTTCTTCTTTGATACACGTCGCATGTTTAATTTGGCAAATATGGGTAAACAATCGCGCCTCGGCGAACAAGGCTGTTTACAGCCGAAATGCTTGCAATGTAGTTCGACAATAAAATTCTACAGCCTACACACAGCGTCGTCATCATTATTGAAAGGGGATATTGGTTAATTTTTCATGGACAGTGCTGAGGCTGTTTGAGGGCGCGCCCTATGATCTGGAGTTCTGGCAGCAGCAAGTAAGCAGTGGAGAACATGTGTGTATATATATATATATATATATATATATCTACTCCACACTCCCTCGGCATGACGAGCACACACGGGATTTCAGGTAACTGTGCTTTAATTAAAGACCATCGGCATACGGCATGACGCGTTTCATATTCAAACTTCCTCAGATGCCGCCAACAGGTTTTACAAAGTGTCTTCCAGCCCACTTTTTGAAGCTGCATGCCCCCTTGCAATTGGCTGAGGCACCGCTGGCGTTGTTGTGCATAGGAAAGCCCGAACTCAGGAATCTGAGTCCATGCGGAACAGACATCCAAGCGTGAGTACTAGCCCCAGTGGGCGGTGTCTGATCCCTTCACCCCATGCATGCCTTGATTTGTGGGTCAAATAGCAGCTCCCCAAGTCCCTTACCCCACCGCTGAAGTCCCGAATCAAATCCGAAAACACCGCTTAGGTAAGCGAAGCACTCCCACGCAGTCGCGGTTCATCAGTTTGACGGCTGGGCTCAATCCGGGTCTGCGGCGGTTCAGCGTTACCAAAGAGTTTTTAGTTAAACCAAGAAGTTGCCACAGAGTCCGCTGAACACTTGGGGGGTGGGCACTCAATAGGTGCTTGTGGCCGCACCTCAAACATCTACTCCACACTCCCTCGGCATGACAAGGAAGTCGAGCACACACGGGATTTCAGGTAACTGTGCTTTAATTAAAGACCATCGGCATACGGCATGACCCGTTTCGTATTCAAACTTCCTCAGATGCCGCCAACAGGTTTTACAAAGTGTCTTCCAGCCCACTTTTTAATATATATATAATTATATATATTTTGTAGTAATTATGCCATCATTTTTCACCAGTGCATGTGTGGAGATCTCTACCACTGTCACAGAAATCTTTACACAGAAAAGGTAGGAGAGGTCTCTAGCCTTATGATTGTGAATTGCATTTTGTAATACAATAATAGTTCTAATGTACTACTTCTTGCTAACTACAAAGCACAGTGAATCAGGCCCAATGTGTGTCGCTGCCTGTTTCTCCTCCATGTCTGCAATCTGCTTTCCTGTGTGTTTTAACATGAGCCAGTCTGCATGAACTAGCTGAAAGGCATAGATGCACTGGGACTGGTTTTGTTACGGCCAAATGCAGAAGTGTTGGGCTATGAGCCAGCAGCCGCTGAACACTCAAGGATTTGGAATGTCAAAGGACCATGTTATGCAGGCTGGTTTTATTTAAATGACACAGATGCCTCTGGTGTTTTCAAGCATACTTATTTCTTTTTTAAGTTTATTCTGTGCTTACTATTAGCTCAACCATACATTTCAAAGTTAGTCCATTATACAGAATTAAACATTTAGATAGAATAAAAACATACTTTACCACTGGTAACTAGTGGTAAAGTGCTTGTACTCTCTCCTTAAAACATGGCAGAATTGGCTTTTACCCAATTGACGTATTTAATTTACACTATTCACAGGTCAGCCACTGCAGGCTGTGTGTGCAGTTTTTGAATTGCCATTTCGACCTGGCAAAATAATCCTTTTGCCAGGCCAAAAACCTCCTTTTTAATTCATATAAGTAACCCATAGGGAAGGCCCTGGGCCATCTAGAGGGCAGGGTGCTTAGAATTCAAATAGTTGGACATGTACTTTTTAGTTTTGCATGTCCTGGGAATTAAAAACTCTTAAATTAAATTTCAATACTTCAAGGCCTGTCTCCCCCATATGGTAAAATTGGAGTTACCTTATTACATTTATTGAGTGATAATTTCCAGATGGAAACAGCTACCCAGTTCATGTTTGGTGTCTTTGGGATTTAATTTAAAAGTTCTCAGGTTCTCTAAGTGTGAAGCTGGCAAGTTTTTATTTTTTTAAAGCTGACAGTTCAAGTACTTTAGTAGGAACGTTCTTTCTGAGGTGAAATGTCTGGTGCACCATGCTCAGCAATAACTCACCAATCTTCATTCTTTGCAGCACCACCCTCATCTCCTTTCCCCACTGCGGGAAGCACCAGGATAAAACTTCCTGGAGGTATGAAAGGAGGTGATGCAGCTGAGTAGAGACAATTTTATTAACCTGCTGCCATTGAGGTCACAGAGGGTTAACTCAAATTCATGGCGCATGAAGTTTCCTCCATTGCAGGTTGGGACATTCAGTTACAGGGAGCAGGGAGGTTTAACTATGCCACCCTCTGGAAAAATCAAGATATTCCTTACTTCTTCATGCAGTATGAAATTCTCCAAATTCTTTTGAGAAGTGAAGTTAAATCTTTGATCATCATAATAACTCCTTCCATTGTTTTCCTAGAGGTCATAAATATGGTCCTTGTTTTTTCCTCATTTTTGTTCTCGTGTTGCTACTATGTGGTGTTCTCTATATGAGTGGGATGGAAACTAAAGCTAAATCTGCAAGATCATCAGCTAGCATCGGTAAACACTTAAGATTAATTGCATTCATCTTCATTAGTTGGAAAATTAAGTGCTTTTATGCTAGCAAATTAGTAGTTTTTAATTGAAGGTGTTCCAAGTATGAAACTTGGTTGCATATTTACTAAACCTTTTAATACGACTTAGTAACAGGATTTACTTTCCAGAGCAAAATATATTTTGGGCTGGAAAGGTGCCCTTTTCATAGTGCAAATTGCACTTTGCGCCACTTTACATCAAGGGGACATTACATGGGTGTCACTTGAGTCTTAAAGAATATGTATCAATAGTTTTTAAAACTGATCTGCTCAGATAGTGCGACCGCAGTTTGCGTTAATAAATAAATACTCCTTGAAGCAGTGTATAGGACACATCTAACATATGGAATGTTATAAAATATATCTAGGCATATGATATTGTACTTTAAGAGTATACTTTCAGTACACAACATATGCTAGACATCGGGGACACACCTTTGGAGCCACGTGCAAAGGTTTTGCATGGCGCTAGCAGACAGTTTGTGCACCAGTGCAGGGGAAGTCTTGCCACCCCAGTCCTAGAACCTTGGAAGTGGGCCTGAAAGTGGTCTGCTACCCCATCCGGGGGTTGTCTGCGAGGAAGAGGGAGGCAGATAGTAGGTGTCTAGTTGGTTGGTGGAAGGTCATGTACTTGTTGATGTATGCTGGTCCTTTATTGTGCAGGAATTTGTATATATGGATCAACATCTTGAACTGGCATCTCTTATGGGTCGGGAGCCAGTGTAGCTTCTTGAGGTGAGGTGTGATGTGGGTTCATCTGGGGAGGTTGAGGATGAGTCTTGCCGCTGAGTTTTGGATCATCTGCAGTCTCTTCAGGAGGCTAGGGATGTTTCCTATATAGAGTGTGTTCTCATAACCTAGCCTGCTGGTGATGAGGACCTGCATGACGGTGTTGAGTGGGATTAACCTGAAGATCTTGCGGAGCATCTGTAGAGTGTGGAAGCAGGCGTAGGAGACTGCGTCTACCTGTTTCTTCATGGATAACTTTGCTGTCTAAGATGATGCCGAGGTTGTGGGCATGGTCCGTCGGGGTGGAGGATGGGCTGAGTTTGGCCGGTCACCATATGTCATTCCATGGAGAGAAGTTGTACCCAAAGATGAGAACTTCTGCCTTGTCAGTGTTGGGCTTGAGACAGTTGTCCTTCATCCATTCTGCGACATTCATCATACATCTGTGGAAGTTGGCTGTGGAGGTGGAAAGAACCTGACAGCGAGAGTATGAGCTGGGTGTCGTCTGCTCAGGCGAGGATGTTAAGTCCATGAAACATGGCGATGCTGGCCAGGGGGGTCATGTACACGTTGAAGAAGGTGGGGCTGCGGGATGATGCTTGGCTGACACCGCAGATGATCTTCTTGGGTTCCAAGGTGAACAGTGGGAGACAGATTTGGTGGGTTCTTCCGGTGAGGTATGAGACAATCCATTTGAGGGTGTCTCCCTGAATTCCGATATGGTGGAGTCTGTTGATGAGGATGTGAGGGGAGATGGTGTCAAAGGCAGCTGACAGTTCTAGGAGGATGAAGGCTGCAGTCTTGCTGCTGTCCAAGATGGCTATGATGTCATCAGTGGTTGCAATAAGGGCTGTCTTAGTGCTGTGACTGGCTTGGAATCCAGATTGAGAGGGGTCCAGGAAGCTGTTGTGTTTTCAGGTGTTTTATCAGTTGCTGCTTGATTGCCTTCTCGAGAACCTTTGCAGCAAGGAGAGCTGGGAGATGGTCCGGTAGTTTGTCGGTTCTGCTGGGTCAGCGGATGGCTTAGTGAGAGGCCTCACTTTAGCGTTTTTCCAGTCCTCAGGGACGGAGGCTAGGATGATGGAGGGAACAGGGGTCTGTGGGTGCTCCCGAGTGTACGGAGTTCATGATGGATAATGTGGCTTGAGTCTTGAGAGGGTCCCAATCAGTGAGGAGGTGATCAGGGTTTGTGTTTTTGTGGGTGTCAGCAGGTGGATGCTGTTAATGGCATAAGGTTGGGGTTTGAAGTTTTTGTTGATGGTTGAGGTCTTGTGGTGGAAAATGTCTGTTAAGGCGTCGCACAGTTCTTGGGGGGGGTGATTTTGTTTCTGGTGGTTGCTGGATTGTAGAATTCCTTCACGATGGCAAACAGCTCCTCGATAGGGTTTGTGCTGGCTTCTATGTGGTCAGTTGGGGTGTTATTCTTTGTTTCTTTCAGGAAGAGGTGGTACTGGTTGAGTGCAGTCTTGAAGGTGGTGTGGTCTCCTGTCTCTTTGCTGGTGCACCACTTAGTTTCTAGTTGTCAGCAGTTGCATGTGGTGGATTTCGGCTCCATCGTGAACCAGCTGGCTCTTCTGGCAGATCTTCTGGATTTGACTGGTTTGGCGGGTGCAGTTCTGTTGGCGCATTCTGTTATCTTTTGGGAGAAGTTCTTCGTGGACTGTTCTGGGTTGGATGTTGTGTCTGGGAGGTGGGAGTTGAGAGTTTTGTTCCACTGATCTTCTGATATCTTTTTCCACTTTCTGCACATGGAGTTGGGTGGGTATGGGAGTTTAGTTCTAAATCAAGTTGTAATGAAAGATGGTCACAACTACGCACATTCGTTTAAAAGTTCTCAGGTTCTCTAAGTGTGAAGCTGGCAAGTTTTTATTTTTTTAAAGCTGACAGTTCAAGTACTTTAGTAGGAACGTTCTTTCTGAGGTGAAATGTCTGGTGCACCATGCTCAGCAATAACTCACCAATATTCATTCTTTGCAGCACTACCCTCATCTCCTTTCCCCACTGCGGGAAGTACCAGGATAAAACTTCCTGAAGGTATGAAAGGAGGTGATGCAGCTGAGCATGGACAATTTTATTAACCTGCTGCCATTGAGGTCACTGAGGGTTAACTCAAATTCATGGCGCATGAAGTTTCCTCCATTGCAGGTTGGGACATTCAGTTACAGGGAGCAGGGAGGTTTAACTATGCCACCCTCATGAAGTATGAAATTCTCCAAATTCTTTTGAGAAGTGAAGTTAAATCTTTGATCATAATAACTCCTTCCATTGTTTTCCTTGAGGTCATAAATATGGTCCTCGTTTTTTCGTCTCTTTTGTTCTCGTGTTGCTACTATGTGGTGTTCTCTATATGAGTGGGATGGAAACTAAAGCTAAATCTGCAAGATCATCAGCTAGCATCGGTAAACACTTAAGATTAATTGCATTCATCTTCATTAGTTGGAAAATTAAGTGCTTTTATGCTAGCAAATTAGTAGTTTTTAATTGAAGGTGTTCCAAGTATGAAACTTGGTTGCATATTTACTAAACCTTTTAATACGACTTAGTAACAGGATTTACTTTCGAGAGCAAAAGATATTTTGGGCTGGAAAGGTGCCCTTTTCATAGTGCAAATTGCACTTTGCGCCACTTTACATCAAGGGTACATTACATGGGTGGCACTTGAGTCTTAAAGAATATGTATCAATAGTTTTTAAAACCGATCTGCTCAGATAGTGCGACCGCAGTTTGCGTTAACAAATAAATACTCCTTGAAGCAGTGTATAGGACACATCTAACATATGGAATGTTATAAAATATATCTAGGCATATGATATTGTACTTTAAGAGTATACTTTCAGTACACAACCTATGCTAGACATCGGGGACACACCTTTGGAGCCACGTGCAAAGGTTTTGCATGGCGCTAGCAGACAGTTTGTGCACCAGTGCAGGGGAAGGCAGCTGCTGCAGACTTTTTTATGGTCTGGCTTGACAGTGCAGCCATCACCAGACAATTGGGCAACAACCACCAGGTGAAGACCTTTGTCTCTGCCCACATGTTGGGGGCCAGGAGTACGTTTTGATTGAGCAGAAGCTATGTGCTTCCACAAAAAAATGCTGTGATCATTTTGTTTATCTATCCAACTGCCTAAGCTTGACCTTTAAGGGGCACAACCATGCCAATGTAATGCTTTGGAAGTCTCTTAGATAACTAGATGATTGAAGTTGTTTTTCTCTGGCAGCAGCACAGATAGGAGGAGGCAGCCATTAATTGACTTGCCAGTGTATTCTTAAATCAGACCTATTGGCAATGGTTGTTCCAGTTGGGCAGTGGTGTAGCCACAGTGGTGCAGCCGATGCAGTGGCACCAAGGCCCAGATGGGTGGAGGGCCTAGCTTGACCTGCACCCCGCTGCAGTTTACTCCACAGGCTGCTGCAACTGACTTTTTGGAGTGAAAACTCGGGGCTTATCTAGTTCCCACCACTATGGTGTAAGAACCTATATAGACCATCAGCATTGGGGTAGTCTGATCCAGGACGGTTATCCACTGTAAAATCCATTTCCTGTAGGGAGATGCATCACCTCAACAGCTTGGGATTTTCACCCGTCATTCACATGAGCCATTTTAGGGGCCTGGGGTTGGTATGAACCCCGAAGTGAGTCTCAAACAGGTATGCTGTCAGATTCTTCAGTGCCTAGACAACAGCGGAGGCCTCCTCTTCAACAGCACTCCACCTCTATTCCTGAGGAAGTAATCTCCTGGTAATGAAGGGTACAGCTTAGTCTAGCCCCTCCTCCATTAACTATGCAAAGACAGCCCCTACGCCATGCTCTGAAGCTTCTGTTTGCACAATGAACTCCTTTGAGAAGTCAAGAGCCTTGAGTAAAGGTACTGTACACATTGCTTCCTTGAGGGAGGGAAGGCTTTCTGACAGGCCTCTGTCCAGGTCACTTTTTTGGGCTGCTTCTTCGAAGGTCGACCTAGTTAATGGGGCAACAATGGTGCCATAACCCTTCACAAACCTCCTATAATATCTGGTGATACCCAGGAAGGCCCTCACCTATGTCTGTGTTTTGTGGGGTTGACAGGCCAGGATAGTATCAATCTTGGCCTGGAGAGACTGTGCCTTCCCCCCGCCCACCATGTGGCACAGGTACTCCATGGTGCCTAGCCCTATCTTGCACTTACTGGCCTAACTATTCCAATAGGAGCACAGAGGGAAAAAGAGACTGTGGGTCGCCCTCCACTCAAAAATCATAAACACACAAAACCCGGTCTCTAAGGCTAATTATTTATAAATGAAGTGTATATGTCGCTTCTATTTTGTATTCTGCGAAAAACTCCTCATATATGGTAGTGTGCAACACTTATTGCCTTATTTAAAAAAAAAAAAAATTTCCAACAGACAGTCTCCAAGAAAGTGAATTCTCTATCCATTCAATACACCAAAAATGATGGAAAAAAAGTGAGAGCGACAAAATGACCCCTCACGGGCGCACCACCAACGGGGTAACTGGTAGGTACTCACCAGATAGGCCCCCTATTCTCATCATAGGCAGTCATTTTTGTCCCAAAGAAAAAGTGTCCAAACAAAAGAATAAACCATGTTAGTGCAGTGGAGTGATAAATAGTCGCACTCCATGTTGTGACAAAAAGTGATTAAAATTGACAGACACACCTTTTTCACAATTACTTTATTATTCAAGGAGAGTGATCTGTCAAATTAAAAAATAGGCTGGTTGCTACCCTTGCAGACCAAAACCAAATGCCAACATGTTTCTTTGCCACGAAATTTGGCAATTTCTTCAGGGCCAGACACTTCGTCACAGCACGAGTGTTGGACACACCATTCTTGTAGACTGTCAATTGAAAAAATACAGAAAACCACTATGTTAAAAATAACTATTAGGCCCCTAAAAAATCCATATTCTAAAGTTAAAAGGATGATAGTTACCCTCAAACAGCTTATGTCTCATACCAGTTTGCGAGGTAAACTTGTAGTGTAGCGAACTCCTCATGTGAGTCCTCCTTTACGATTGACCCTTTAGTCGTTTTGTCAATCTAAACCCATACCCCCTAAAAAAAGGTAGTGAGAGTTTTTCAAAAAACATGTTGGAACTCGCACATGCTGCATATTGTTGCACCAACAGTCAGTGTAACTATGTAACTAGGAACATAAATCTCGGCTTAACGTCTTGTGATCCCTTAATGTATTATAATGTCATGGAATACTAGCATTCAACCAATTGCCACTAGAAGAATGCATCGTTCAGCGGCCACCACACGCCCAACAGAAGGAAGTAAAAGCAGGAACGGCAAAACCCTCGTATGAACTCCTTCTACATCTATTTTCAATGCAAATACCGGGCTCTCAATCTCGGGGCATTATGCACAACTGCGCAACCCCCATGTTCGAACATATCTCTTTCAACATTACTCCTAACCCAATGCCACAACATCTAGGAGTATCGGCTCTTCAAACATTACCGGCCACCACACTCCTCACCGGCTGAGGCCTCACGGAGCACAGCGTCTCCTCATACGTCTTGCTGCCGCTGCTACGAGTGTTTAAAGCTCTTCGAAAGGCGATCACGTGATGACGTAACCGGCGTTTAGTGCACGGCCACCATCTGAGAATGAGGAAGTTCTATATTTTCAGAAAGTAAACAATTATCGTCCCGTTTCAGATAGTTGGGAACCAAAAACTACAGAGCATGCATTATATCTATGGGCAATCTTCAAACCTAAAGACAGGAATGCTTACAATTATTAAGTTGTTACAATGAATAAATAGTCAGGAGCAAAGTTGCTTATGAGAATGTAAATTCAAATAAAAGCAACTTTATTAATCAAACAGAGCGATGTGGCTGACAAACAATGTATATAGGTGCATAAAAAAACATTTTTTATATACATCTCGGGCTCAACTTTAGGAACTGAATAAGGAGCTGTTTGTTATATAACTTCATTGAGACATTATCAATAAGGTCCCCCAATAGAATTTATTTTCCGTCTATTCCCACTAAAAACATGACTATATTGAAAGACAGAGTAGAGAGGCACTGGCAGAAGCACCGTCACTGATACCAAAGGCTTTGAATTCAAAACAGGAAGTTGGTAGTATACATGGCAAATCAGCCGACCCTATTCCACTCAATAACTTCGTTAAGCCCCTGTTGATCACTTCTTTCTTGATAAATCCATCGTACTTCCTTTGAAAGGAGAACCTTTTCAATATTTTGTTGGTTGCCTAATACTTTCTCGAGGACTACCCAGGTAAAGCTGTGTTTCGCTGTATGGCAGTGTTGTACTAATTTGGTTGTCAGTTTTCCCGCCTTTATGGTGCTCAGATGTTCTTGTATCCTGGTCATGATCTTTCGAGATGTGAGTCCTATATATTGAAGGCCACATTCACAAAGTAATCTGTATACCACATTAGTGGTATTACAGTTACTGAAATGGTTAAGAAACCACTCTCTCCCTGATTTTAAAATTACACTCGTCGTTTTATAAGTTAAAGGACAAACTGAACAAGTTCCCCAAGAGAAGTGCCCCTTTGGAATGGTAGTCTCATTGGTTTTCACTACAGATGGGACACAAGCATGGACTAGTTTGTCCTTTAAATTGCCAGATCTCTTAAAGGCAAACCTGGGGGGTGGCATCTTGAAATCCTTATTTGATAAAAGAGACCAGTGCTTGCGAATAGACTGTCTGATCCTGGTAGCTACCGGATCAAAAGTCAAGACTACCGGGATACAGTCATCCTTTTATTTTGCATTCTTCTCGAAGAGGGCACTACGTGGGGTGTTGAGTGCTCTTTTCCTGGCTTGTTTTATTATTCTTGACGGATAATTCCTCTGTTGTAACTTTGTTGTTAATCCCTGAGATTGTTCCATATAGGCTTCGGTTGATGAACAGTTCTTCCTGTAACGCAAGAACTGCCCTACCGGAAGATTATCCCTCAATACTCTAGGGTGGTATGAGTCATAGAGTAATAATGAGTTTCTGTCCGTTGGCTTTTGATGGACACGTGTAGTAATTGCCTCTTCCTTGGCTTCTATAACTAGGTCCAGATATATAGCGGTGTTGTGGCTATAGGGCCATGTGAATCTCAAGCTTGAATCCAGTAAGTTAAGCCAGTTGAGAAATTCCAAAAGGACCTCTTCCGTTCCTGACCAAATGCAGAGCACGTCGTCTATATACCTTTTCCAGATGCGTAAATTCCTCTGGAAGAGATTGGTGGAATGATAGACGACGTGCTCTTCAAACTGTCCGACATAGATGCATGCCAGACTGGGTGCCATAGTAGCACCCATGGATGTTCCTGTAGTTTGGAGGTACAATTTATCTTTATAACTAAAGTAGTTCCTAGTTAGGGCCAATTCGATGCATTGCATCACAAACAATTGGGGAGCGTCATAGAACCACTCTTGCTCCCCCAGTGCGCGAGCTGCTGCTACCAGCGTGGCGTCCTGGGGAATACAAGTATAGAGTGATTCTATAGCGATCGTGACAAAATATTCATGTTCTTGATCAAATTGCATGCCATCTAAGATATTCAAAACCTCTGTGGTGTCTTTTATGAATGAGTGTTGAATACCCGACACTATAGGTCGTCCAGGAGGGGGGCGTGTAGGCTTGTGAATTTTAGGAAGTATATAAAAGGCAGGAGTCCTGGGATTTTCATTAACCAAGAACTCTGCCTCCTTCACCGTGATCCATTTATTTTCTTTAGCTCTGCCCACCATCTCCCGTATAGTCTTTAGAAGTTCTTGTACCGGATCACGACTGAGGGGCTGATAGTTGGTACGCACCTCCAACAGTCTCATAACCTCAGCATCATAATCCTTAGAGTTCACGACAACCACTGCCCCACCCTTATCTGCTGACTTTATAGTCAGGGAGTGGTTGCCTTGTAAACTCCTCACTGCATCCCAGTCTTCCTTGGTCATGTTTTTGTACTTTGATTTATTGTCTTTTGTTTCAAAATTGGCAATATCTTGCAATACTTTAGTTTCAAACACTGCCACTTCAGGACCTACTGAGGCCGCCGGAGGATAAAATGGTGATGGTTTCTTTAGATTAGAGCCAAAGGCTCTAGGACTCTCTTGGGGTTTATTAGCAAAAAACTTTTTCAGTTTGATCCTACCCATGGTCTCATGGAATTCCACCCTACATTTAAATGAATCGTGTGTAGGTGTGGGAACAAACCCAAGCCCCTTATTTAGGACACTCTTTTCACTGATGGTCAGGGTGTGGCCAGATAGATTGACCACAATACTACTCATGTCTGGTTCCGCCCCTGACTGCGGGTTACTCTGGTGGAAAAGGATTGCCATTGTGGACGACCTATAGTGTCGGGTATTCAATCTGTTTTAGAACTTCTGTCACAATACGCTGATTTTTTTCTTCGTGAATCAGTCATTAACCAACAATCATTCATAAAAGACACCACAGAGGTTTTGAATATCTTAGATGGCATGCAATTTAATCAAGAACATGAATTTTTTGTCACGATCGATATAGAATCACTCTATACTTGTATCCCCCAGGACGCCACGCTGGAGGCAGCAGCTCGCACACTGGAGGAGCAAGAGTGGTTCTATGACACTCCCCAATTGTTTGTGATGCAATGCATCGAATTGGCCCTAATTAGGAACTACTTTAGTTATAAAGATAAATTGTACCTCCAAACTACAGGAACATCCATGGGTGCTACTACGGCACCCAGTCTGGCATGCATCTATGTCGGGCAGTTTGAAGAGCACATCGTCTATCATTCCACCAATCCCTTCCAGAGGAATTTACGCCTCTGGAAAAGGTATATAGACGACGTGCTCTGCATTTGGTCAGGAACGGAAGAGCTCCTTTTGGAATTTCTCAACTGGCTTAACTTACAGGATTCAAGCTTGAGATTCACATGGTCCTATAGCCACAACACCGCTATATATCTGGACCTAGTAATAGAAGCCAAGGAAGAGTCAATTACTACACGTGTCCATCAAAAGCCAACGGGCAGAAACTCATTATTACTCTATGACTCATGGCACCCTAGAGCATTGAAGGATAATCTTCCGGTAGGGCAGTTCTTGCGTTACAGGAGGAACTGTTCATCAACTGAAACCTATATGGAACAATCTCAGGGATTAACAACAAAGTTACAACAGAGGATGTATCCGTCAAGAATAATAAAACAAGCCAGGAAAAGAGCACTCAACACCCCACGTAGAGCCCTCTTAGAGAAGAATGCAAAAGAATAGGATGACTGTATCCTGGTAGTCATGACTTTTGATCCGGTAGCTACCAGGATCAGACAGTCTATTCGCAAGCACTGGTCTCTTTTATCCAATAAGGATTTCAAGATGCCACCCCCCAGGTTTGCCTTTAAGAGATCTGGCAATTTAAAGGACAAACTGGTCCATACTCGTGTCCCATCTGTAGTGAAAACCAATGAGACTACCATTCCAAAGGGGCACTTCACTTGTGGATCTTGTTCAGTTTGTCCTTTAACTAAAAAAAACGACGATGTGTAATTTTAAAATCAGGGAGAGAGTGGTTTCTTAACCATTTCAGTAACTTTAATACCACTAATGCGGTATACAGATTACTTTGTGAATGTGGCCTTCAATATATAGGGCTCACATCTCAAAAGATCAAAACCAGGATGCAAGAACATCTGAGCACCATAAAGGCGAGAAAACTGACAACCAAATTAGTACAACACTGCCATACAGCGAAACACAGCTTTACCTGGGTAGTCCTCGAGAAAGTATTTGGCAACCCACAAAATGTTGAAAAGGTTCTCCTTTCAAAGGAAGCTCGATGGATTTATCAAGAAAGAAGTGATCAACAGGGGCTTAACGAAGTTATTGAGTGGAATAGGGTCGGCTGATTTACCCTGCATACTACCAACTTCCTGTTTTGAATTCAAAGCCTTTGGTATCAGTGACGGTGCTTCTGCCAGTGCCTCTCTACTCTGTCTTTCAATATAGTTATGTTTTTAGTGGGACTAGACTGAAAATAAATTCTATTGGGGGACCTTATTGATAATGTCTCAATGAAGTTATATAACAAACAGCTCCTTATTCAGTTCCTAAAGTTGAGCCCGAGATGTATATAAAAAAAGTTTTTTATGCACATATATACATTGTTTGTCAGCCACATCGCTCTGTTAGATTAATAAAGTTGCTTTTATTTGAATTTACATTCTCATAAGCAACTTTGCTCCTGTAAGCATTTCTGTCTTTAGGTTTGAAGATTGCCCATAGATATGATGCATGCTCTGTAGTTTTTGGTTCCCAACTATCTGAAACGGGACAATTATTGTTTACTTTCCGAAAATATAGAACTTCCCCATTCTAAGATGGCGGCCGTGCACTAAACGCCAGTTACGTCATCATGTGATCGCCTTTCGAAGAGTTTTAAACACTTGTAGCGGCGGCAGCAAGACGTAGGAGGAGACGCTGTGCTCCAAGAGGCCTCAGCCGGTGAGGAGTGGGGTGGCCGGTAATGTTTGAAGAGCCGATGCTCCTAGATGTTGTGGCATTGGTTAGGGGTAATGTTTAAAGAGATACGATCGAACATGGGGGTTGCGCAGTTGTGCATAATGCCCCGAGATTGAGAACCCGGTATTTGCATTGAAAATAGATGTAGAAGGAGTTCATACGAGGGTTTTGCCGTTCCTGCTTTTATTTCCTTCTGTTGGGCGTGTGGTGACCGCTGAACGATGCATTCTTCTAGTGGCAATTGGTTGAATGCTTGTATTCCATGACATTATAAGACATTAAGGGATCACAAGACATTAAGCCGAGATTTATGTTCATAGTTACATAGTTACACTGAGACTGTTGGTGCAACAATATGCAGCATGTGCGAGTTCCAACATGTTTTTTGAAAAACTCTCACTCCCTGTTTTTTGGGGGGGTATGGGTTTAGATTGACAAAACGACTGAAGGGTCAATCATAAAGGAGGACTCACATGAGGAGTTCGCTACACTGCAGTTTTACCTCGCAAGCTGGTATGAGAGACATAAGCTGTTTGAGGGTAACTATCATGCTTTTAACTTTAGAATATGGATTTTTAGGGGTCAAATAGTGATTTTGAACATAGTGGTTTTCTGTATTTTTTCAATTGACAGTTTACAAGAATGGTGTGTCCAACACAGGTGCTGTGACGAAGTGTCTGGCCCTGAAGAATTTGCCAAATTTCGTGGGAAAGAAACATGTTGGCATTTGGTTTTGGTCTGCAAGGTTGGGATATATCACAAATAAAAGAGGGGGGGCCAAGGAGCTATTCAAGATCCAGTGTCCAAGCTCCCAAAGTCTACATTCAATTTCACAAAGGGACAGTGTCCCTTTGTGAAATTGACTGCAAGGTTGGGAACCAGACTATTTTTTAATTTGAGAGATCACATTCCTTGAATAATAAAGTAATTGTGAAAAAGGTGTGTATGTCAATTTTAATCACTTTTTGCCGCAACGTGGAGTGCGACTATTTATCACTCCACTGCACTAACACGGTTTATTCTTTTGTTTGGACACTTTTTCTTTGGGACAAAAATGACCGCCTATGATGAGAATAGGGGGCCTATCTGGTGAGTACCTTCCAGTTACCCCGTTGGTGGTGCGCCCGTGAGGGGTCATTTTGTCGCTCTCACTTTTTCCACATAATTTTTGGTGTATTGAATGAATAGAGAATTTTGTAAACTAGTTTTCAGTCACCATTCACTTTCTTGGGGACTGTCTTTTTTTTAAATAAGGCAATAAGTGTTGCCCACTACCATATATGAGGAGTTTTTCGCAGAATACAAAAAAGAAGCGAGATATACACTTCATTTATAAATAATTAGCCTTAGTGACCGGGTCTTGTGTGTTTATGACTTACTAGCCTAAGCCTGTTGCAGTGCCTGAAGCACCTCCTGGCTGTAGTACAGGTGGTCCTCCAAGCTGGAGCTGGAGACAGCCATGTAATCTAGCTAAATGGCCCAGAATGCCTCCAACCCAGCCGAGACCCTGCTCATCAACGTCTGAAAGGTGGTAGGTGCATTCTTCAAGCAAAGGGCATCACCCTAAACTGGAAGCAGCCCTTGTGGGTTTAGAATGCTAATCTCTCTTTTGCCCCCTAAATCAGAGCAATCTGCCAGTACCCTGGTGTGAGATCAGAGGAACTTGCCAGCACAAAGCCTGTAATTGAGCTCATCAGCTCAGGGCATGGGGTGAGCATCAGTCTTAGTGATGGAATTAAATCCTCTGTCTTGACACTGGGGGGGGGGGTTTGCGTAAGGGTTCCAGCACAATAAGGCTGGACCAGGGACTGTTGGAGGGCTCACTCACCACTAATGCCAGCATCCTGGAGACTTCCTCTTTGGCACTGGCTCTCACCTTGTCCAACAACCTGTACATTTTGTTTACAACAGGCATAATGCCAATGTCGGGGGCACACAAATGTGTACGCCCAGGGGTGAGGGACAACAGAGATGAAAACTGTCCCAGCAACTGGTGACAGTCACTCTACTGTTCTGGGGTCAGAGTAGGGAAGTGGGTAACATCTTCTACTGACCCATTGTGCTCCTTGGAAGAAATGAGATCAGGGAGAGGTTAATTCTCCTCTTCCACTTCTTCACCCCCACTCCTTCAAGAGCATGGTATCTTCAGACCTTTCAAAGTGGGGTTTGAGGCGTTTTCTAGGTGTCCTGAGATCCACCAGGTAGGTGGCATCCACCTTCTGCTCCTTCACCTCATGTCGGCCTGTTCAACAATCCTGGACAGCTCTTTGCTCTACAGGCTCCATGAACCACACCCACTGGCCAGTTTGGAAATCCACTATAGTTGACTTCTGGTCGTACCAGAGTATCATTACCACTTGAATTGCCTCAAGATTGTTTTTCACCTTTTTCCAGAAGTGCTGCATCTGGTTGCGGAGAGTCAGCATGTAGCTCACCACATCCTGAGGGGGTTTCCTGGGATCTTGCTCCTACCCCACTCTCACATGGCTGAGACATCCACTAACAAGGTAGCCATAGAAGAACTCAAATAGGTTAAACCCAACCCACTTCTGTGGCACCTCTCTGTAGGCAAACATCAAGCATGGCACGAGGATGTCCCACTTTTGCACATGGGCTCAGGCAGGCCCATTATCAGGCCCCTCAGGGTCTTGTTGAATCTCTAAACTAGCCCATTTGTTTGAGGGTGCTAAGGCGTGGTTATGCTGACATGAAGTTAGTGTTTCTGTCAGACACTACTTCCTTTGGAAACCCCACATTGGTAAACATCCCCATCAGGATCTGGCCATTACAGGTTCAGTCACTGACCTCATAGGGATGGTTTCTGGGTATTGGGTGCAAGAACAGGATGGCCCTGTTGCCTGAGACTATCTTGGGGTCCAAGGGACCAACAATGCCAATGCCCACCCTCTCAAAGTGTGTGCCAATGAAAGGTAAGGGATTCAGGGGGACCTTAAGCTTTTTCCCTGCTTTCCCGCTGACCTTGAAGGCGGGACAGGACCTGGAGAGTGTGTCTGAAGCTGTCTTCATCCGGGGCCAATAAAAGTGGGGCACAAGCCTGGCAAAGGTCTTATACTGTCCCATTTGACCTGCCAGTGATGTTACATGGGCCAAACCCAGTAGGGATGCCCTGTAACACTATGAGGCCACCAGCACACAGGCTGCCCCAGGTCCAGGAACCTTGGGCTTACTGTATAGGAGGTCATTCTCCTAACAGTTAGGGTGATCTCCAGAGATATCACCTCCTGCCTGGGCCTTAGCTTGCCGCCTCAAGCCCTCTAGGGTTGGGCACTCTTTCTGTGCCTTGCAGAATTCCTCCCTTGTGGACTCACCCTCAACTTGCCATCCAGCAAGCTCAGGCACGTCTCTCAGGGTGGCAATGTCCTTCCTGGTAGGCTGAGGGGCAGCTTCCTCAGGTGCCTCATCAACCTGGAACATGGGAACTTCAGGTACTGGTTTCCCATGTCCCTTGCCCTTCCTCTTCTTGGCAGTTGCATGGACCATTGTTCCAGGCTTCCTTGACTCCCCTCTTGGCAGCCATGGACATTCTGCTGATAAAGGCCCATTCAGGCAAACATACCATCTACCCTTGTGACTTGAGCTCCACATCCTTCCAGGCACTGTGCTCTAGGTCATTGCCTAAGACACAGTCAACAGCCATGGCAGGGCTCACAGCTGCATTTAGAGAACCTGAGATCCCCCCACTCAAAGGTAACCAGAGCCACTGGGTATGACTCTCACGGTTATCAGAGACTAAGATCAGGTGGAACGTATTAGGGAGGACTTGCTCTGCAGACACCAGATGAGTAATCGTACTGGGCCCTGTGTCTCTCAGAATCTCCACCCTGTGCAGACTGAGGGTGTCCCACTGCCTATGCTTAAAATCATTTGAAGGCTTATGGGCTTTTGGCACCATCTCTCTCCTCTGCTCTCTTCCCCAACCTAACTGCAGTCACCTCCTGTTCAAGCGCTACACTCGCCAACCCAGGTGTCTGCCCACCAGTGGGGGAGGGGCTGTGACCTTTTGGTACATTTGGTGTCTGCGTTGGAGTGTCCATCCTTGGAGCATTCAGTACACTTTGAGATGAACCTCCCTGTCTTGTGATCAAAGAATCCCTTCTTTTTCTGATCAGGTTGGAACTGGTAACTATGGTTTCCTTGGGAATTATTTTGGGGGTCTTTGAAGAACCCCTTATTTTTAAGTTTTCTCCCCCCTCTTTCTTCTGGTGAGCCCTTCTAGATCGTTCTTGGACACTGTGGTGCGGACCCAGAGCTCTGCCTCCTTAGCAAGCTATATCAAACAAATATTGAACATTTGTTCTCTTAGTATCAGATTAAAGAGCCCTATAAATTTATCAAATTGCTAAACTCAATCATCGAGAGCCTTGTTGGCTATTCCTGAACCTAATGTGGTACTTCTCTGTGGTGAGTCCAAACTTGGTGACAAGGATGGTTTCCACTGGGAGGAAGCTGGGCTTCAAGTGCTTGTTTGTTTTGATGTTCATAGCCATCTAAAAGTAAGTAGTAGCTAAAGAGTTTCAGGTTACTGTCCAATGCTTGAAACAATATTTTTCTGTTATTTAGATGGACATATGCATAGTGTAAGTAAGGTAACCCTCCCCACTGGAGGCATGTGTTTTCAGAATGATGCACCCCAAAACTCTTCTGGGATCCTGTGCATCTTAAGGAGCGCCTCATAGGCAGAAAACCACTTGTCTATGTCATTCCCTACCACAGTTGTGTACATGATCTTTGGGTATGCAAACCTTCTTGTTTGATTCAGGCACTGTGGGTATGCTGCCACCATAGTTTCTGGACTCTGCCTGACTAGCTTTGATGTCCAGCTCTCTGAGGCTCCTTTCATGGGCCATTTTTCTCTCTTCTGCTTCAAACGTGTGGGTCCCGTGTTTACTGGTTACTTGTATTCTGGTTCAGGGAAGATCTGAATTGACAGTTCAACCTGGACTGTTCCCATTGGAGCAGGATCAAGACTGATTTGCAAATGGCTGGGTCCAAACTGAGATGGCATGGGGGGTGAAAAACAATGGAATGGGATGCGGCCCTAGCGATTGCCAGTGGCTAAGATTAATTCAAACATTCCATCCATCTCATTGTTCTTGTTGCAGTTGATGCCCTAAGTGCAATGGGTAGGCCCAGATGTGGGTCCCGCGCTCACTGTGCCACTGGAATCAAGCTATACCTGGCTGAAGAGCCCATAATAAGGTAAATACCAGTCCTAGGTTGATTGTATTCCTTTTCAGGGAAGACCTGGCTTGGCAGTTTGAGATGGACTTTGCCCATTTGAGTAGGTTTAAGGCTAATTTTCATATGGTTGGATCTAAACGGAGGTGGCATGTTGGGCGAAAAATTATGGATTTGGATGCAGCTTGAGCGATTGCCAGTGGCTGAGATTAATTCAAGCATTCCATCCATCACCTTGTTGTTGTTGCAGTTGATGCCCATAGTGAGACAAGTATGCCCAGACGTGGATCCTGTTCCCACCGCAACACTGGAATTAAGCTAAACCAGGATGAAGAGTCCATAATAATTGCGAAACATGTCCTAGGTTACCTGCATTCTGGTACAGGGAGGACCTGGCTTGGCAGATCGGACCATATTGTTCCATTAAAGCAGGGTCAAGACTGATTTACAAATAGCTGTGTCCAAACTGAGGTGGCATGGTGAATGAAAAACAATGGTTTGGGATACGGCCCGTGGCTGAGAATAATTCAAGCATTCCATCTATTCAATCCATCAAGTTGTTGTTGTTGTCATCAAACTTAAGCTTGGTCATCTGACAAGTCATCACTCCCTCCAGAGTGATACATTTCCTGTTCCTGTTCCTCCATGTTATCATTCCCATCGTCTGTTGCTGTCAACTGGTCAACCTGAGCCCAGGCCCTCAGAGCACTCTGAAGCTCCAACGTCTTGGTGTCTTTCTTGGTTGGCAGTCCCCATTCCTTACAGTACTGCTTGAGCTCTGCCACAGTGTGGATCTCCAGGTTGATGAGCTCAAATTCCATTTCTGAAGATATGGTCATAGACACAGTCAGGTAGAATGAGAGTGAATTTGGAAAAAGCAACAGAGCCAATCAAGGAGAAGTTGTTTAAAAAACTAGATTTGATATCAAATTATTTATCTAGGATTTTAGTGTAATACAAAATATTTGTATGGCTTTGAACAAACACATGACCAAATCCTCATTGCTGAACACAAATGTTGTAAATTGGGTTACTGGTTGAGGGGGGTAGAGCTCTACTCACTCATCAACCACAATTTCTGTCAGGGTGAAATCACAAGCAACCTCAAATTATCCTTTGCTTAACCCTCTAGCAGCTTGGCACAAACGCAGTCATGATTACCTTAGAGGCAATTTGTAAATTATTTATGCAGAGGCAAATTGCAAAGTATTTATGTAGATGTGAGAAAGTGAAAACATACCACAAAAAAATTACACACCAATTTAGAAAAAGAAAGTTACATTTAATACATTATTTGACACCAAAACAAAAGAAATCCAATCAGGAGAACCTAAAATATGTAATTTCAAAGATGTCAGGTAAGTAAAGCACCTGTAGGCATAGAATGACACTCTCGCTTATCTGGTCAAGAGAAATTGGGTGGAAATGTCACGAGTGCAGACCGACCGGGATGGAGTTTCGACCGGATACAGGGATTAGGTAAGTCCCTCTGAAAGAGTTACATTCAAAGTCCAGTGCAAAGAGTTCCATTCACGTGGAAGAGGTTGCAAGGAGCAGGGAGAACATCGCGGATGGTCATCCAAGTAGCATGACAAGCAGGATGGGCATCATAGACAGTAATCGCTGGAGCATGAAGATCTTGTTGGGCATCATGGATGGTGGTTGCTGGAGCTTTGCGTCGGCGGTCACTGTAAGCTATCGATGCTGTAGTGCAAAGTGCAAGTCTCACATTGGGGGGTGTTGCTGGCGGTTGTGGTGGCTTAAAATGTTGGGATCACCAGAGCTACGCACTGGCAGGTGATACAGGCAGCAAGATCATGTCATGAACTTGGCCATTTATGAACAGCTCAAAACTTCAGGATTTCTCATTTCCTTCAAGAGAGAGCTCAACTCTCCAAGGATCCAGGACCCAGGGGGCACCCCTTGGGGATCAAGAATTAACTACAAAAAAGGCCAGCAGGGCTCAGGCAGGTCCAGTAGCAGGTTCACATGCAGGTCAGCTGGGTAATTGCAGGGAGTCTCTGGAGCTTGTTATGTCCCTCTAGCCCTTAACAGAAGGTCAGTCAGCTGACCCTTGAAGTCATTTCAGCCTGGTATGAAGGGTGCAGATCCATGCTTTCTTCTAAGCGAGCAGGGCAGCAGGCAGCAGAGCAGCAGAGTAGGAGGGCAGCAGAGTGGCAGTCCTCCTGGCAGCAAAGCAGCACAGCAATCCTTTTTCTGTAGTATTCACAGGTCCAGGGGTATACTGAAGAGTTCGGTCTGAGGGTCCAATATTTATACCAATGGTGCCCACTTTGAAGGAAGGGAAGCTTCTTGAGAATTCCCCTTTGAAGACTTTGAAGTTTCCTGCTTCCCCAGCATTAGTTAGCAGTGGTAAAGTGCACAGAGTCACAAAGCCAACAAAAACGAGAACAGCATAAAAATTAAGGAATAAGGCAAAACATTTTGAGGAAGGCCACCATAAGGCTGACAGGTGTAACACTTTCTCATGAGTAAATCAAAGCAATGACTAGTACCTGGGTGCCTCTCTGTGAGTTTTTTGTAAAGCACCTTGTTTGGCTTGTTATTGCTTCCAGAATTCACACAATGCACATATACCAAATGGAAGCAAGACCTTTTAGCTTTGCCAATGCTTGTTAAGTAAATATGGCACCACTGCTTTTTCCTCCTTGTTCAAAACAGCTCAGCAGGTTTGGTTGCTGTGGTGAATTGCGCTAAAATTGAGCAAGTCTGCCCCGTGGTGATTAAAAAACACAAGTCATATCTACACACGTTCTCTGTATAAATTGCAATTAGCCAGTCAATGTAATTGACTTTTTTAAATATATCTCAGATATGCATTGTGAATGAAAACCATGTTTGTGCTAGTTTTTTTTGCCGCACCCCCAGTGCGAGACGCAAAAGAATGATCTTTCCTTAGGTCAAAAATGAATTGGGCTCATTTATAAGTGCAACATTTTAGCTTTTGCATTTGCAGTTTTACACTGTCTTTGTCACTGCGGCAAATCAGAGAAAGTGTTTGAAATGCTTGATGAAAGTAACTTAATTATCCAGGATAAGCTTGGCCACGGCACCACAAAGGTCATATGAGGTCACGAGCTTCTTGCGTGCCAGAGTGTAACAAATAGTTACGTTTACTGTATTTATAAACAGCTCTTGGCAGGAGATCCAGTGGCCACCACAGGGCTTGAGATTCTGGGCTGCAATCCATTGAATCTGTAAATTAATTGACTTAGTTTGAACTCTACTGTTTTCTGCTGGAAAAAAATTGCTGTGAACATGTTGTACACGCTGTGAATATATGATATTAAATAGAAATTGTGCTGAGTCTTCTGCTGCACATGAGACCGAATTTTGCATTTATTAATCGTTGAGCTTTCTCAAAAAAGCAATTGAAGAAAAGTGATATGTTTAAAAATATTACATTTTGATTTTGGACCCTGTAGCAAATGTTTAAAGTGCGAGTAAGAAATCTAGGGGAAGAAAAGAACATTATTCAATTAGGGAAACGAGGGAAATAGCACGGATTAACACACTGACAGGTTAACTATAGATGTGTAACATAATATCTGCTTCCAGGGCAAAGTGTGATATGGTTGCAGAGTTTGCAGACACATATACATAATGTCGCAAGGACCGATATGTGCTGTTGCCTTTTTTTCCTGTGCATCTTCATGGGCTTCGTCAGACTTTGCAGGTGACATCAGCATGCCTGAGTGGTCAGTTTTACTTTGAAGGTTTTTACATCGAGAGTCATTATATCATGCCCACTGCAACAGGAGTCCCTACATCGAGACATTGCTGGTAAGTTTTTTAATTCATTTAAGCGTATATGTTTTTAAATTCTACATGTATTTCAATTTTAGTAAGCATTTATTCACAGCGTTCTAATTTTAAATTAACGTTAGTACATGTTATTTGTTACTAAGCATGTGTGTATGCACGTCTATATGAAAACATATATATATATATAACTATATATATATATATATGTATTACTTCAACTCCCTTTGCTTGCACTCGTTCCCGCTGCAGGTAGGAGCCCAGACCACGATTAGGTGCTTCAAAAGGATCTTTATTCGTCCGCTCACAAGTGTTTACACAGCCATTACGCGTTTCGAGCCCGTGGGCCCTTGATCACATGATGCTAGCAGCAATCACACCTGGGCATTTTCAACATTTTTTTCAAAGGTGCATTTTTTTCATTTTTAAAGTGACAAGGTGCTTTATAGGATTACCAATGGTATTATGCAATGTAATGCTAATAGACATGAAAGACACATTTGCATCTCCTGTTTTCAACATCAATAAATAAATATCACAGTGATAATATTTAACTCCTTCCGTGCTCATGACGGAACCACGCCGTCATGAGCCACGGTTGCCGTGTGCTCATGACGGAGTGGTTCCATCATGCTGCGGCCGTTGGCGGCCGCGCCGCCCACGCGGCGCTAATTCCCCGCCTGTGTGGGGGATTAGCGCTGTGGGCGGAGTCATGACAGAACCACTCCGTCATGAGCACAGCCCAACCGTGGCTCATGACGGAGTGGCTCCGTCATGAGCACCGGGCCACCGCGCTGCCCCCCCGCACCCTCCAGCGCTGCGGCGGAATTTCCGCCGCAGCGAAGGGGTTAAAATTAAGTTCGCTATTTGAAATAAATATATAAATATATATAAATATAGTTATATATATAAAAATATATAAAACGGAAAAGCTTTTAATAGAATGACATCTAAAAACCAGCAAATACTTAATTGATGTGAAAATTTGCATGAAGCATATTGATGTGTCTGGTGGTAATTCTTGTTGTTGTGACATAGTGTCTTAGTTTTAATCGGTGTTGTCGAATCGGCTTGTAAAATTAATATTTTCATAGAGCCTAATTATATTCCTCAAATTAATTAATTATTTACTAAAACCAACATTGCATGGAAATAAAATCAGTAACGTTTAACGTGTATAAAGTGTCTAGTGTTTATTGTGTTTATTGATCTCACCTTGTCCCTACCCAAAACGTGTGACAGTGATAATGTTCAGAGAGGCAGTTTGCAGATAACTTGTATGGGGAGTAATACATAAATATTTAATCATTTGCAAATTGAGGATAAAATGGATTTAGTAAACTCATAAAAGGGGGACTGTTGGGTCTATAAACAAGTATATAGATCCTCCGTACCATTGAGGCCTACAGGTTGTTTGCTGTCCAGTTGTAGGATGTATCTGGTTTCTAGTAGTCTTAGGGCTTTTTCCCTATTGCCTCCTCTTTTGTTGTGTGGCACATTGTCAATCAGAAAATATTTTAAGCCTTTGGGATCTCCATTGTGAGATTCTTCAAAGTGACGTGCCACAGGGTATGTGTGATCTTTGTTTTTGATGGCTCTCATGTGCTGAAGTATTCGTTTGTGGCCTTGGAGAACTGTACTACCGACATATTGAAGGCCACAAGGGCACTCCAGCACATAGATCACATATTCTGTTTTGCATGTCAAAAATCTGTGTATGGGGAATTCTTTGTCACTAAAAGGTGTTTTGTAGGACCGTTTATTTTCTCCATATTGACATGCTTTACATACCATGCATTTAAAAAAAACAGAGCGTTGCTCTAACCAGGTAGTTGTTTTACTTTCAAAAGGGTCATTGTGGACTAACTCATCTCTCATCGAGGGTCCTTTGCTGTATGTGATTGTTGGTTTATTTGATAGGACATGGCCAATAATGGGATCACCTAGTATGAGGGGCCAGTTGTCTTTAATAATTTTGCTGATGGCCCTCGATTGTTTGCTGTATTCCATTATAAATCGGAATGTTTCCGTATTGACAGCAGTTTCTTTAGTGGGACTAACATTGATGGTGTTATTGTCAGTCTGTGTTGTCAAAAGACTGTCCCTACGAATTTTACTGCATCTTTCTATGGCCATGTCTATTGTTTTTTTCGAATAGCCCCTCTCGAGGAATCGTTTAGTGCTTGCCACCTGGGCACTGTATAAATCATTTTCATTGCTATTTATACGTTTCAATCGAAGCATCTCCCCATATGTATACTTTGTGTAAGATGTCGAGGGTGAGAGCTGGTGGCATGTAGTATAGCATTTCCCGCCGTTTTTTTGTGGTAAAGTTTGGTGGCAATTGCCCCATCTTTTATGTATACCTCAACATCAAAAAAATTCCGCCCTATGATCACTGATGTTGGCTGTGAATTCCAGATTTAAAACCATTGAAATTCCCCCGTTATAGTTAGTGCAGGCAACTATAACTCACGTGACCGCAATCCTCTGCTGAGGATGTCAGATATTACATCACTGTATTTAGACACTTATTTACCCATGTCTTCTTCCATTAATTTTTAGCTATACATATATTACAAATATTTTTTTTTCAGAAAGACACATATGTCATCAGTGATGTAATATCTGACATCATCAGCAGAGGATTGCGGTCGCGTGAGTTATAGTTGCCTGCACTAACTATAACGGGGGAATTTCAATGGTTTTTCACAAGTGAAATGTCCAGCTAACTATAACATGTGTGAAACCTATGGTTTTTTAAGTGAATTTGCAAGGTTTTTTAAATGCTAATTCTTAACTATAACGTGTGTGAAACCTATGGTTTTTTCAGTGAATTTGTACGGTTTTTTAAATGCTAAGTTATGTATTTTTTTTTTAAAGTTTTTTCACCGTGCGCGTACCATACGCGCACGGTGCGCTTCACACACTGTGCGCGCACGGTGGGCGCTTGGTGCGCTTCGCGCACCAAGCGCCCATGATGCGTTGTTCGTGCCTTGCGCGTACGGTGCGCGCACCCCGCGATTTTTCGCCAAGAAAAATATTTATTTTTTTACCCTTGGGGGTCCTTCAGTGACCCCCTGACAAAGGCTAGGGGGTCAGGACCTGTCCATCCTGCCCCCTTCTCACGTTTTCCCCCTTTGTTTTTCATTGCCTCAGACTGCGAGAGACAAAATGGCGGCCGACACTTCCTGATTTCGACCGATTCGAATGTTTACTGACATCTAACAACCAATCAGAATTGCGCTCGTGCACGTCACCATGCGCGTATGGTATGCTTACCGTACGCGCACGGTGCGCGCCTATAAATATGTATATGCTTTTAACTGCAATTTTCTCAGGAACTAATGAACAGATTTACACCAGACCTGCAAAAGGCACATCCCTGAACTGAGGACTACCTCTCTGCCAAATTTCAAGTAATTCTGTTCAGCCGTTCGGGCTGTAGCTGTGTCTAAAGGTCCTATGGAAAAATGCATGGGAAAAACGCGTTTTGGGACCCCCCTTTTATCTCAGCCCCCGCTTGACGAATCCCCCTAGACTTTCAGGGTAGGAGCGGAGCGTAGCGCCCCACCTATTTTGAAAAATTCGCGAGGATTCGTCGACCGGCGCAAAAGTTATTCAAAATAGAATGTTGCGGATTTCCTAGGGAAACGTGGTCCTAACTATAACTACCTACTGGCGACCGCCAGTAGGTAATATATATATATATATATAATATATATATATATATTACCTACTGGCGGTCGCCAGTAGGTAGTTATAGTTAGGACCACGTTTCCATAGGAAAACCTCAACATTCTATTTTGAATAACTTTGGCGCCGGTCGACGAATCCTCGCAAATTTCTCAAAATAGGTGGGGCGCTACGCTCCGCTCCTACCCTGAAAGTCTCGGGGGGATCCGTCAAGCGGGGGCTGAGATAAAAGGGGGGTCCCAAAACGCGTTTTTCCCATGCATTTTTCCATAGGACCTTTAGAACGAGCTACAGCCCGAACGGCTGAACAGAATTACTCAAAATTTGGCAGAGAGGTAGTCCCTAGGTCAAGGAAGTGCCTTTTGTAGGTTTGGTGTAAATCTGTTCAGTAGATTCTGAGAAAATAGCCTTTAAATCAATATATATATCTGAGCCCGCTTACGGTACGCTTACCGTACGCTTACGGTAAGCGTACGGTGGCGTGCGCGAGCGCGATTCTGATTGGCTCTTAGATCTTAGTAAACATTCGAATCGGCCGAAACCAGGAAGCGGCGGCCGCCATTTTGTGTATTTCACTCTGAAAAAAAAGAGTGAAAACAAGGAAAGGGGGCAATGAGGAGAGTTACAGACCCCCTAACAATTGTAAGGGGGTCAAAGAAGGACAGAAAAGTACAAAAAAAACATTTATTGATTTTAAAAAAAATCACGGGGTACGCGTACGGTAAGCTTACGGTAAGCGTACGGTAAAAAAAAAAATAAATAAATAAATGAAAAGCAGATTTAAGAGTTTAGAAATTAGGGAGCTCTAAAAAGAGCTGTTGTGTTTATGGAGTCATTTTTTTAGTGGTACCTACAAGTAAGTACCGATGCAGAGTCTAAGGTTCAAGAGGAAGACTCTGTTCCCTTCATCATTGAAGTGCACACCATCTCCTCTATAAATGTCTTGCATGTCGTAACGCAAGTTGTTGTGGTAAATGGCACCCATACCATAGTCACGGAGGAAAGCAGAAACAGATTTGTTGACGTGCTTTCTTGCTTTGTCAATCTGAGGACAGAAATGATTGGACCAGTTCCATTTTTGCCTTTGGCATATGTTGGAAAACACAAAGGCAGTTTTAGGGAAAAGTGTAAACAGTTGTGCAAAGGTGTCCTTCATAAGCATTTCCAGACCTACCCCAGTCAAAGTGCCTAGGTCATTGCCACCACAGTGCACTATTATGAGGTCAGGGTTTTGGATTTGAATGAAGGATTTCACCAATGGCATCAATTGGTGCCACTTTAACCCTCTCTGACCAATCCATTTAATGTCTACATTTGGCAAAGCAAGGTCTCTCACCATATCTGTTTTCTCTGCAAACTTTTCACTCCAGAAGACATAGCTGTGCCCTACAATCCACACTGTGAACATCTTCAAAGGAGAACTGGATGCACTCAGGAGGTGTCTTTCAGTAGAATGGCAATATGAAAAGAAAGACAGTTTGGAAATGGAGGCATACATATTTTTTACAAAACAAAAAGAACTGATTGGCTGTTTCATACCATTCTAGAAAAAAAACTAGGCTGTATGTGAAAATTAAAAGAAGCATGTTTTGTATTGGTACAAAAAAATGTGTAACCAAAGAACAGTACTATGGATTTGCTGTTAGGTTTGAAAAGTCAAGCACTCTTGCTCTGTGGAATTGAAACATTGTGTGTCGAACTTCTGACCTAACTGCACACAGCAGTGTTCCATGAGCTGTTGCTATGGTAGCAGGCAGAAGTCAAGTTGGGGGAAGGGTACTAGGCAGAAGTCAAGTTGGGGGCAGGGTACTTTTGGAAAAGGGTTGGTTTTCAACCAATAGAAATGTGTCATTACATTTGAAAAAAAGGGGGAAGCACTGAGATTTGAAACTTACATGTATATGTGTGGAAAAATAGAGGGAAAGTTTGCCATTATCTGGTTCTGCTGAGAGGAGAGAGGTGTAGAGAACAGAGATCCTGGCTCTGATAATCTGCTGTTTGAGTGTCACATTTCTTTCACAACTAACTAATTTTAAAGGTGAGTTTACAGTTTGAGAGGGGATGTATGTGGTAACTTAAGAAATGAATAATAGAAATGGGAATTGTTTTTGTTGTAGTTACACATGGTGGTTTCATAATGTGTCAGTCTGTAAAAGTGATTTTCACTTGTCCCGAAAAAAAAAGAGCAGTAAGTGTGCTTTCAAATTGGCAAAGAAATTTCGTTTTGGCACTAATGTGAAAACATGACTCTGTGTGCATAGAAGAATTATAGGCAGAGATTTATTGCGTCTTGCTCTGGTGATTTCACAGTTGCAGTAGATGGAAAGGGGGAGCGAATTTTTGGGGGAAGAAGCAGAGGCTTAGCACACACCCATGTGCTTGCCATGTATAGTCATGCACAGTAATTAGAAGCGAGTGGGGTTTTCAGGTTTAAGTCTGTAATGCAAATACATTCAGCATCACTAAGGCTGGTTGCCCCTGCTGGAGTGTAGGCAGTCACAGAGAATACACACGGTGGTGGTCTGAAAAAAAAACAGCTTGGACATGTGCATTTAAATAAATTTAAAAAAAAAGGTTTCAGAATGTGTCAGTCTGTAAAAGTGATTTCAAATTGTAAAAAGAGATTTTCACTTGGCCCGAAAAAAAAAGAGCAGTAAGTGTGCTTTCAAATTGGCAAAGAAATTTCGTTTTGGCACTAATGTGAAAACATGACTCTGTGTGCATAGAAGAATTATAGGCAGAGATTTATTGCGTCTTGCTCTGGTGATCTCACAGTTGCAGTAGATGGAAAAGAGGAGCGAATTTTTGGGGGAAGAAGCAGAGGCTTAGCACACACCCATGTGCTTGCCATGTATAGTCATGCACAGTAATTAGAAGCGAGTGGGGTTTTCAGGTTTAAGTCTGTAATGCAAATACATTCAGCATCACTAAGGCTGGTTGCCCCTGCTGGAGTGTAGGCAGTCACAGAGAATACACACGGTGGTGGTCTGAAAAAAAAACAGCTTGGACATGTGCATTTAAATAAATTTTAAAAAAAGGTTTCAGAATGTGTCAGTCTGTAAAAGTGATTTCAAATTGTAAAAAGAGATTTTCACTTGGCCCGAAAAAAAAAGAGCAGTAAGTGTGCTTTCAAATTGGCAAAGAAATTTCGTTTTGGCACTAATGTGAAAACATGACTCTGTGTGCATAGAAGAATTATAGGCAGAGATTTATTGCGTCTTGCTCTGGTGATTTCACAGTTGCAGTAGATGGAAAAGAGGAGCGAATTTTTGAGGGAAGAAGCACAGGCTTAGCACACACCCATGTGCTTGCCATGTATAGTCATGCACAGTAATTAGAAGCGAGTGGGGTTTTCAGGTTTAAGTCTGTAATGCAAATACATTCAGCATCACTAAGGCTGGTTGCCCCTGCTGGAGTGTAGGCAGTCACAGAGAATACACACGGTGGTGGTCTGAAAAAAAAACAGCTTGGACATGTGCATTTAAATAAATTTTAAAAAAAGGTTTCAGAATGTGTCAGTCTGTAAAAGTGATTTCAAATTGTAAAAAGAGATTTTCACTTGGCCCGAAAAAAAAAGAGCAGTAAGTGTGCTTTCAAATTGGCAAAGAAATTTCGTTTTGGCACTAATGTGAAAACATGACTCTGTGTGCATAGAAGAATTATAGGCAGAGATTTATTGCGTCTTGCTCTGGTGATTTCACAGTTGCAGTAGATGGAAAAGAGGAGCGAATTTTTGGGGGAAGAAGCAGAGGCTTAGCACACACCCATGTGCTTGCCATGTATAGTCATGCACAGTAATTAGAAGCGAGTGGGGTTTTCAGGTTTAAGTCTGTAATGCAAATACATTCAGCATCACTAAGGCTGGTTGCCCCTGCTGGAGTGTAGGCAGTCACAGAGAATACACACGGTGGTGGTCTGAAAAAAAAACAACTTGGACATGTGCATTTAAATAAATTTAAAAAAAAGGTTTCAGAATGTGTCAGTCTGTAAAAGTGATTTCAAATTGTAAAAAGAGATTTTCACTTGGCCCGAAAAAAAAAGAGCAGTAAGTGTGCTTTCAAATTGGCAAAGAAATTTCGTTTTGGCACTAATGTGAAAACATGACTCTGTGTGCATAGAAGAATTATAGGCAGAGATTTATTGCGTCTTGCTCTGGTGATTTCACAGTTGCAGTAGATGGAAAAGAGGAGCGAATTTTTGGGGGAAGAAGCAGAGGCTTAGCACACACCCATGTGCTTGCCATGTATAGTCATGCACAGTAATTAGAAGCGAGTGGGGTTTTCAGGTTTAAGTCTGTAATGCAAATACATTCAGCATCACTAAGGCTGGTTGCCCCTGCTGGAGTGTAGGCAGTCACAGAGAATACACACGGTGGTGGTCTGAAAAAAAAACAGCTTGGACATGTGCATTAAAATAAATTTAAAAAAAAGGTTTCAGAATGTGTCAGTCTGTAAAAGTGATTTCAAATTGTAAAAAGAGATTTTCACTTGGCCCGAAAAAAAAAGAGCAGTAAGTGTGCTTTCAAATTGGCAAAGAAATTTCGTTTTGGCACTAATGTGAAAACATGACTCTGTGTGCATAGAAGAATTATAGGCAGAGATTTATTGCGTCTTGCTCTGGTGATTTCACAGTTGCAGTAGATGGAAAGGGGGAGCGATTTTTTGGGGGAAGAAGCAGAGGCTTAGCACACACCCATGTGCTTGCCATGTATAGTCATGCACAGTAATTAGAAGCGAGTGGGGTTTTCAGGTTTAAGTCTGTAATGCAAATACATTCAGCATCACTAAGGCTGGTTGCCCCTGCTGGAGTGTAGGCAGTCACAGAGAATACACATGGTGGTGGTCTGAAAAAACAGCTTGGTTTCATAATGTGACAGTTTGTAAAAGAGATTTTCACTTGCCCAAAAAAAAGAGCAGTTTGTGTGCATTCAAATTGGCAAAGAAATTTCGTTTTGTGACTATTGTGAAAAGAAATGTAGTAATATATTTAAATACAATAAAGGATTTTTTTTTTAGTTTTTTTCAGGTATTACTGAAGAACAGTGAACAAAATTTAAGATGCCTACAAAATCTCGAGTTCAAAAAACGCTAAAAAAAAAACTATATTTGAAGACAACTGGAGGACCAAAGTTAGCAGAAGATGCTGATGTTGGGAAAAAGAAAAAATCTTCTGGTAAGCAAAAAAAACAATTTCTAAACAAAATATTCAAAACAAAGAAAAATGTACAAAATGTCTGTTCTCGGAAAAATGTAATAAAAAATAGAGAACAGCAAAAAATTGAGAATTTAGTTAATGCAAATATACCTTCTGCAATTGAAAAGTTTAACATAAACAGAAAAACAGCATTTAAAGAGATACGTAGAAAAATGTTTCAGAGAAGAGTTATGTCCAATTTGATAAAGGATATAAAGAAATATAAGCAAAAGGCTAAATATTACAAGAGAAAAAAAGAAATTGAAGCCATTGCAGCAAAAGCATTAGAATTAAAAAGGAAACTATTCATATTAATTTTGAATAGGATGCGTACATTAGATAAAATGGTTAATGTACTGAAATCACAAAGCAAAAGCAAAAGAGTAGTGAACAGAACAAACTTTTGTAAAGTGTTTTTAGGAAAGTGGATGCATAGTTCAAGTAGTGAACCTTTTTTTAATGAAGAGAGCTATTTTCAAAGTAATAGTTTGCTGCATGCAGTTGACACCAGAGGTCGTTCATACGAAGTAAAAAATGGTTGCATAATGGAGAAGGAGATAATGGTTCCAAGAGATGAGGTACAAGTGATGGCAGATGAGGCAATGGGGAGACGTCCTAAAGCCCCAGTGTACACTTGGAATTGTAGTAGTATTTGCACTGTGCGTCAGGAATCTATTGACAGATTTCGAGAGTTTCTAAGAGAATATAGTAAAAAAAGTGTAAAACAAAAGATTAAGGTGCTTCAAAGTCTGGATCCATGCAGAGTGAGAGAGAATACTGGTTTGCAGGGTCATTCTCTTGCTTGTCTATCTAGAAAAGTGTGCAATAGTGTTTTCCATCATTTTAGGATGCTGGCTGTTCATCATACTGAAATGAGAAAGTTTGTGAGACGGTTGTATTTTGCCAAAAGTCCAGCAATAAAGTTAAATGAATTGAATAGGGCTCTGTTCCGAGGAACGGTATCAGATGTAGAGAAGGTTGTTGATGAAATTCAGTTTTGTTACTTTGGTCCTGAACAAAACAGTGCAGAGAAGGACACAGTAAATGAGGCAGAAGTGGAAGAGAATGTAGAACCTTGTGTAAGTAAGACATTTAATGATCACATAACAAAATTTGCAATAATCTCTAATGAAAGACCAAATGTTACTTGTATTTGTTGCCGCAGAACTCATTATAGAAAACAAACTAGGAATGTTGATCTCTACAGAAAGAGTGAAAATGAAGATAATTATAAGTGGATGGATTTTGCCACATATATATTTCTTGAAAATTGTTTTGAATTGGGTGAAGATCAGCGTATTTGTAAATACTGCTACAACAAGTTAGAGGAAAATAGAATGCCGACCAGAGCTGTACATAATAATTTAGAATTGGATGCTATTCCTGCTGAACTTTCTGAATTAAATACATATGAGTCTATACTCATTCAATGTGTTCATCCGTTCCAGACCATAGTACGTATGGAGCCCAAAACTGGTAAATTACCTCCTTCAGATTTACTGAGAGGTTTAAAAGGTAGAGTGGTGTATTTGCCCTTGGATTTGAAAAAAAATATGGAAACTATTGATGCGGATACTTTGGAAACTGAACCATTAATTATTCTGGTTAATGGTGTACCTACAAAGAATAAGAAGATTTGGCAGGAGCTGGTAGATGTGCGGAAAGTACAAAGAGCAAATTTGTATTTGAAAAAAAATAACAAATGGTATGAATCAATTTATATAGAAGAAGAAGAAGAAGAAGAAGATTTACAAGGAGACACAGAAACACCAACTGGACAAATTGAAAAAGTGGACAAGTCAAAGGAAGAAGAAATTTATGAACATTTTAGCATACATCCTCTCCATTCGAAAGAAGTTATGGGAGACAATATTGATCTCTTTCAGATGAAGAAAGCAAAAGGAAATCCCGTGAGTGTATGGGAGGAGAGCTTGGAAGCTCGATGTTTTCCCCAGCTGTTTCCTAAAGGAAAAGGAGGACGATACGATGAACGTCCAGAACAGATTCCAGCTTCAGAGTATCGAACTACAAGACTATATGCTGAAGATCCCAGATTTCGACAAAGTATTCCTTATTTGTTCCATCTTTTATTTGAAAGCGACTTGTCTGCACTGTCTTATGCAGTAAATCACATTTTAAAAAGTGGAGTACATTTACAAAATGTGTCTGCTAAGGATTTTATGGAGAAAGTGCAGCACCGAGATGATCATTTGGAAACACAACTGATCAATCTGATGGCTTGTCAGCGTGGGACAAATGAATATTGGTACCGACGCCATGGTGAACTAAAATGCATGTTACGCAATTTAGGAACACCAACATGGTTCCTTACCCTAAGCTGTGCCGAGTACGCTTGGGATGATTTACTGGATTTTCTACGAGAGGCCAATTCAAACATTAAAAACATCGAATACAAGACAGCAGGAGAACTGTGCTCATTGGATCCGGTTAATGTTTGCAGATATTTCAATCATAGATTTGAGGCTATGATGTCCTTCATCTGCAATAAAAAAAATCCACCCCTTGGAGAAGTAGTGGATTTCTTTTGGAGAAAAGAGTACCAGGCAAGAGGTGCTCCTCATATTCATATGCTGCTGTGGATCAAGGATGCCCCAAAGTTTGGAACAGATACTGATGAAGCAGTGTTATCTTACATTGAAGAATATGCAACATGTGCTATACCTAAAAGCACAGAAGAGAACAAGTTAAAGGAGCAAGTTCTACGTTTCCAAAGTCATCGGTGTGGAAAATACTGTCGACGGAAATACAAGAGCAAAGAAAAATACTACACTAAATGTCGATTTGGATTTCCTAGACCTGTTCTTACAAATGGAAGAGTCAACAGTTTTATGTCAGCTGTGAGACATACTATCACAAGAAAATCACCTAAGAATACCTACAACCTTAAAAGAAAAGAAGAATCAAAAAATATAAATGACTACAACCCAGTCATTTTATCCATGTGGAACGCTAACATGGATATACAGTATGTTGCTGACAATTCCATTGCTGTTGCTCGATATGTAACGTCTTACATTACGAAATCAGAAAAAACAGAATTGAAGGAAATGTGGGAAGAGATTTCTCACGAGAAGACTGTCAGTAAGAAGCTGTACAGTTTCAGTTTGAAGATGTTATCGCATCGAGAAATTGGATCCTACGAATGTTCAGATAGGTTATCTTCTGCAAGTCTCTACTCGAAGTCAAGAAGAATAATTTGGGCAAGTTTAGGCCTTGCAGCAATGAGAAATCGGGTACTGAAATCTGTTGGAGAAATTGAATATTTGGCTGAGAATGACCCAGAAAGTACAGACATATTGAAAACAAACATGTTGGACACATATTATCCCAAGAGAAGTCATCATCTGGAGAACATGTGTCTCTATGAAGTGTTACAGAACTACATTTATTCACGGAAAGCTGCAGAAGACATCAACAGTGGAAAATATAAAGTTGTTGGTGAAGAAGGATGTTTGGTGAAGCAAACCAAAGGAAGTTTGATAAATCACCGGAAGCTGAGTTGCGACACTACCGACAAGAAAGAATTTTACTACTTGGCTCTTTTACAGTTGTTTAAACCATGGCGTACAGAGGATGAACTACTGGGAGAATTCCAGAGCTATGAAGATTCTTTTAATGCTTGCAAAGACAGCATACAATGCAGTACATTCTCAACTTATCTGCAAATGTTAAATGAAGAAATTGAACAGGAAACTACAATTGCAGCAGAAATAGCTAGAGACAGTTCTCAGGACAGCCAAAGTTCAGGAACACACAGTCAAGATCCCCTAGGACAACCAATCGTTGAAAATGAAGCATCAATAGCCATGAATGAAGTGGAAACGGCTATGAATCAAGCTCAAGAAGAATTTATAGACTTAGAAAATTTGGAAAGACAACTGAATCAAGAGCAGCAACAAATTTATGAAGAGATCAAAAACAAAATTGATCACGGATTTCTACATATCAAAAAAGAGTGCTCATGCACATCATTTCATCCAATCAGGATGTATGTAAGCGGACAAGCTGGCACTGGAAAAAGTTTCCTAATTAAAGTCATCAGAAGCTACCTAAAGCAAAAAACGGATTCTACTTTGTCTTGTGTGGTTACTGCTCCAACTGGGTTAGCAGCATATAACATAAAAGGAATCACCTTACATCGTTTGCTAATGTTACCAGTGGAGCATGAGAACAAAATACAATTCAACAAGCTAACTGGAGAAGCATCCTTGGAAGTTTCACGAGTATTGAAGAAGATGCAAGTTCTCATTATTGATGAGGTGAGCATGGTATCAAACTTAATGCTTGCCTTTGTGCATTTAAGAATGCAGCAAATTTTGAAGACAGACTATGACGTGTTATTTGGTGGAAAACACGTCATAGTTTTTGGGGATCTTTTGCAACTTACTCCAGTTAAAGGACAACCAGTGTTTAATACTGTGACACATGAAGACACAAAGAAGTCATTGGGAAGCATTGGAAATACAAATATTTGGTCCTTCTTTGAGTACAAGGAACTTACAACTAATATGAGGCAAGCAAACGATGAAGAATATGGAAGTATTCTGAAAGATATCAGGATTGGACTACTCACAGATGTTGGGAAAAAAGCATTACAGAGTCGGCTGCTACATAATTTATTTCCAAAGGAAGAAATAGTTGCAGAGAAAATATACAAGAATATTGCAGAAAACAAAAGTGTCATCTGCTTAATGCCAACTCTACGTGAATGCTCAATATTTAATGAGGAGCTTTTGAAATTGGAAAAGGAAGACATCAGGAAATTGGAAGCAGTGGACAAAATTGAGGATGGAAGAATTACAGTCACAGTAACAGGCAAACTGAAAAATAAATTGGACTCACTAGAGAAGAACATCTCCAAAACAGCAGGATTAGAAAAAAATCTTTATGTTTGCATGAACTGTAGAGTGTTTTTAAGGAGAAATTTGGATGTTGAGAAAGGCTTAGTGAATGGAGCGATGGGAAGAGTTGTGGGTTTTATTAATTATCAGAAAAAAGAAGGAATTGAATGTTTACAGATAAAATTTGATCAGATAGAGGAAGTTAAAGACATTTGTCGTTGTTCAGTTCGTTTCATGCTTGTGAAAGACTTATATGTACGTAGGAAGCAGTTTCCGTTTTCACTAGCATATGCTGTAACTATCCACAAGTCTCAAGGATTGACTGTAGATTGTGCATTTGTGAACATTGGTTCAACTGTGTTCAAAGAAGGTATGGCATATGTAGCTTTGTCACGAGTCAAAACATTATCAGGTTTATTCATGATAGACTTTGATGACTCAAAAGTTAGTGCTGATACAAACTGTGTAAAGGAGTATAATAGATTAAGAAGAAGCTATGCTCCTCATTTAGGTCAGTATCCTGTGTTGGAGAAACGTGTAGTTTCTCGTAAAAGGAGAAATGAGAATATCTGTAATGAAGATGTAGAGAAGAGGAAAAAAAAGAGGAGTGATGTAATTGCAAGCAAAAAGAATAAGGAAAATGAAGAACAGGTTGTAGGATGTCATTTTGAAAATAGCTCTGGTGTCAACTGCTACGCTAATGTAGTGCTGAATGTTGCATTTTATCTGGAAAGTTTGCAAGAGCAGATAATAGTAAATCAGGGAAAAAGATTCTGTTCAGAGCTCAGTCTCCTTTTTCAAAAGCTGAGTAAAGATAAAACTCAAATAGAAAGTGCTACTGAAATTAGAAAACTTTTAGATGTATGTTCAGGACGAACACAGTTTTCTCAAAATGAACAGCAAGATGCACACGAATTTTTGATGTATTTTCTTCAGGTAGTGGAAGAAGAAGGAGTTCCCATTGACATTTTTTTTGGTCTCTCTTATAAATGGGAACATAGTTGTGATAATTGTTATAATATATGTGGCTCTATTGTTGATAATGAAAGGTTTATTTATTTGACATTGCCAGAGAGTAAAACAGTCACTTTTGCAAAATTAGTTAAAGATGCTAATCATAGCATGAAATGTGGTGAGTGTAATTCTGACATGTTTTCAACATTAATTTTAAGGGAATACGGACAGTATGTAATTTTAATGATGCAACGATGTAGAGCTGATGGATCAAAATTGGATACTTTAATAAAGAAGTTTACAGGACAGCAATTATCAATTTCAGGAAAAACTTTTGTAACTGTTGCAATAATTTTCCATGATGGACCTACTGTTACTTCTGGACATTACACAGTTTATCTAAAATGTGAAAAAGGCTGGACACTGTGTAATGATTCCCAATTGATTTTCAAACAACGTTTGCCTTTTGATTTAGCAAATTCCTATCTAATCTTCCTGAAACCTAAATTTTAGAGAGATTTGGCAAGATCTGGACAAAATAATTTTACCATTTTACTGGATTACCATTGCAATTTTGTAGAAAAAAGATTTTTAAAATTATCATTTGGCCTAAAGGAAAGATAACCAATTGTAATGTGGACTTTTTTAAATTTTAATGCAATTTTCAAAAACCAATAATTTAGAGATAATCGGTAACTTCTGCACATTTTAAATTATGGAATGCTATTGGACTGCCATTGGAAATTTTTTCAAAAATGATTTAAAAAATTACTATTTGGCCATGTGGAAAAGTAAGCAATTCTATTGTGGACTAAATAAATTATTCAAAAAATTTTCGTGAACCAAAATGTTACAGAGAATTGGTGAGATCTGGACAGATTAAACTTTAGAATTTTAATGGTTTTCCCTTGGAAATTTATTCCAGGAAAAAAAAAAAAATACTATTTGGCCTAAAGGAAATAAAATCAGATGTATTTTGGAGTTATTTGAGATATAATATTGTGATTATACTTCTGAAACAAACATATCAGACGGTATTTTAAAGAAAAAAGTATTGTTTTTAGATGATATTTTTTTAGAATAATATGCATTTCTGTAATGATAAGTTTAAGTGAGAAGACATTCTGGGCTTTTTTAATACAATCTTTGTGATTGTTAATTTTTTTTGCCCGCTGTAAAATGATGAATGCAATTGCTTTCACAATTAATAGTGAAATGCAATATATTCTGAAAACAGCAAAAATAAGGCAAAAATATTTTTTTGTAAAAAATGTAAATATGTGTATTGTATTATAAAATGGATAAAAAATATTAATACTTTTTTCTTTATTTTCAGATCGATATAGAAAATTTTCGGAAACTACAACCATTTTAAAAACTATTTTTTAAAAAAACAAATGAATAAATATTTTTTTGAGTGAGTATGGTAAGTTAAAAATAAAAATTGTAGTCTCTCAAGGACTTTGTAATGAGATAAATGATTTTTAGTGTTTTTTTTTAAAAAATAAAAAAAAGGTACGCTTACCGTACGCGTACGGTAAAAAAAAAAAAAAAAGTTTTTAAAAAAAAAGAAAAAAAAAGATGAAAGATAAGGTTGGCTCTTAAAAGAACCGTTGTGTTCATGCAGGGACAGAGGAAAGAAAGATTGGGAATATTAGACGGTACGACAAGTGTGCTGATCTATTTTACTGTTCACCAGGGAAACACTGGTCTCCCTATAAGTAATTAGATCGTGACAAGTGGCGCACCGTACTTCAACCCTCGCAAACCGAGGGTTAATTTCCAGAGGGCCAGCAAAAGGAGATTCTCCCCCCACAGATGAAGGGCTCACCTGACCTGCAGAAGAAGGAGTCTGCCCTGCAGATGATGGTCCAGGCTGAGCTGCTGTGGATGTACTGGCTCGTCTTTCTGAAGAGTTACCTCCAAAAAGATGACCATGTGTCCTTCTGTGTACTTCCTGGAGGTGTCTCTTCATGGTGTGATTCCCAAAGGAATACTTCCTGTTAGGATTACCTCTAGAAAGTACACGCTTACACAGCTTGCAAGTAACTAAGGGTGCATTCACCTTTTGCTGGCCTTCTGGAAAAGTAAAATAATCCCAAACATAAGAAGGCTTTACTTTCCTCGCTCTCTGCCTCAAGACAGTGCTGCTGGTGCTAGCCTCACTCTCAGAAGAGCTCTGCTGTTCTGCCATCGTATCCCAAAGACAAACCAGCTCCTTCTCCCAAGGGATCACAAGCAGAAATGAGGGGAATGGGTGTGGTGTAGGAGAGTTCTAGAACTGAAAGTAGTTTCAACCAATCAAAAGTTGTGTTTCAAGATCACATGACCTACCGTACGCTTACGGTACGCTTACGGTACGCTTACGGCAAAAAGTACGCGTGCGCGTAAAAAAGACACGCGCTTGCGCGCATGCGCATAACAGTCACTCCCCGGCACTTCCGCGTAACGTACGCGTGTTGCGTAAGCGCGCACGCGTCCCACGCGCAGTACGCGCGGCTACGCAAAGTACGTAACTATACGCAAGCAGCGTAGATAGATTACGGGCGTTGCGTAAACCGTACGCTTACCGTGAGCTTACGGTACGCGTACTATAAAAAAAACTAAAAAAAAAAAAAAAAAAAACTGGAAATAAATTTTATATGTTTATTTTAAAAAATATATATAAAAAAAATATTTAAGGATTTTAAAAATTTAAGCATAGTCTTTATAAAAGATAAGAAAATTAAATTAAAAATATGTTTGAAAAAAATGAAGAATAAAAAAAAAAATAGCATTTAAAAAACCTTGCAAATTCACTGAAAAAACCATGGGTTTCACACACGTTATAGTTAGGAATTAGCATTTAAAAAACCTTGCAAATTCACTGAAAAAACCATGGGTTTCACACACGTTATAGTTAGGAATTAGCATTTAAAAAACCTTAGAAATTCACTGAAAAAACCATAGGTTTCACACACGTTATAGTTAGGAATTAGCATTTAAAAAACCTTAGAAATTCAGTGAAAAAACCATAGGTTTCACACATGTTATAGTTAGCTGGACATTTTACTCGTAAAAAACCAATGAAATTGCCCCGTTATAGTTAGTTCAGCTAACTATAACTCGCGCGCCCGCAATGCACTGCTGATGACGTCACATATTACATCACTCATGACATGGTCAGTGACATCACTCATGACATCACTGATGACATCTCAAATGACATCACTGATGACATCACTGATGACATCATCCTTGTGATAGAGTGGCAGACCTCCTCTCACCTTAATATAAGCTTTGATACACACATTCAAAAATAGAGACTAAAAATTTCAAAACAATGGACATACCAATACCAGTTACAACAACCTCTTCAGTAATTCTAAGATCCACATACACATCCACTCATTCACCAACAGTCCTATACAGTCACTCATACATGTACTCACTCATCATATGTACTCATACATCTATACATCCTGTTACACAATGCCACTCATCCATAGAGTTACTCACACACATAGTCACTCATGCTAATAAAGAATAAAACATACATTTACTTGCATATACAGTAATACACACACCACCATACTTACTTCTACGGAAACTTACACATACTTAGTCTTTTAAACAATCACTTATAGAAACACATACTTATTCATACAGGAACTCTTTCAATCTCTCCCTCTCACATATACTCACATATATACACCAATAGTCACATATACTAGTTAAAAACATATGTAGTTACTCCTGAAGACACTATTGAGACAGTCATTCACTCACTAACACACCCATACACACACTCATCCACCCATACAGTCCTGCACACATGCTGTCTTCAACACATACAAACAGTGAGTCACTCATTCATGCATCTATGCACTACGTAATACCCCCCACCGTACCATACAGACACTCAGACTGATACTCAAAAAAACAACTAATAACCTATATAGACACCCATGTAGCTACTCACCAACCCATGCAGCCACTTATACACAAAGTGAGAGATACACTTAATCAGTCAGTAACACAATCAATTTTTCAAAAACAAATCATCCATTTAGACACTTATATACCCATTTATTCTTCCATCGACCTTGAGATACACATATATAAAACATATTTAATTTTCAGAAAAACACACATTCACTGGATGATGTCATCAGTGATGTCATCAGTGATGTCATTTGAGATGTCATCAGTGATGTCATGAGTGATGTCACTGACCATGTCATGAGTGATGTAATATGTGACGTCATCAGCAGTGCATTGCGGGCGCGCGAGTTATAGTTAGCTGAACTAACTATAACGGGGCAATTTCATTGGTTTTTTACGAGTAAAATGTCCAGCTAACTATAACATGTGTGAAACCTATGGTTTTTTCACTGAATTTCTAAGGTTTTTTAAATGCTAATTCCTAACTATAACGTGTGTGAAACCTATGGTTTTTTCAGTGAATATATATATATATATATATATATATATATATATATATATATATATATATATATATATATATATATATATATATATATATATATATATTATCTACTGGCGGTCGCCAGTAGATAGTTATAGTTAGGACCGAGTTCCCGTAGGAAATCTGAAAATTCTATTTTGAATAACTTTGGCGCCGGTTGACTTATCTTCGTGAAATTTTCAAAACTAATGGGGTGCTCCGCTCAGCTCCTACCCTGAAAGTCTCGGGGAGATTCGTCAAGCGGGGGCCGAGAAAAAAGGGGGGTCCCAAAACGCGTTTTCCCCATGCATTTTCCCATAGGACCTTTAGTCGAAGGCTGAACAGAATTACTTGAAATTTGACAAAGAGGTAGTCCGCAGGCCAGGCATGTGCCTTTTGCATATATGGTGTAAATCCGTTCAGTAGTTCCTGAGAAAATCAAAAGTAAAATCACATATATATCTGGGCGGAGCCTAACCACACATCTCATCGTGAGATCTGATTGGCTGTCAGCACTTCATCCAAGAGGTGTTGGCAGCCATCTTGGGACCAATATACATGATAGCACCTCATTAAAAAGCATTGCAGTTAATAGAAGGTTTTAAGACATTAGTTACATTATAAATCATTTGTTGATGGTACCATACTCATTTTAGGAATTGTGGTGTGTTCTAAGGTGATTTTACCATGTGAAAAAGCCTTCTGCTGTGATATCATGAATCATGTTTGAGAGAAAACTATTTTCTCATGCTTTTCCCACAGAGGTTTGGAAGGTGATCTATAAGCTAAACTGAGAGCATATTTTCCGTAAATTCACGTTATCTTTCTCAGTCATGTGAGAATGAAGTCTGACATTCTCAGTAAAACATGTACATCCAACAAGGGCAGAGACTGTCAGTTGATTCCTTTGTGTTCTACTGCAGCTTCCCAGAGTGTTCTAAAGAACAACTAGAGCGCTAACAGTCCTACTTATGACAAACGTATAGCACACCTGAAGCCATCTTGGTTGGCATAAAGTGGTAACTCTTAAAACATTTAATTTAAAAAGGAACAAAATGAGGGGGTTCATTTTGCCATAGAAAGTATGATTAGTGCTGCAGAAAGAAAAATTAGGGCACATTTTGAGTGACTTCTCAAATCCTCTTCTATTTCATTAAAAAATTCTGACATGCAGACTGAAACATGCACTTTCAATACCAGCAGCAGACTTCCCTGGTGAGCAGTAGCTTTACTACAGTGATCTTATAAGCAACTAGAGTGCTAACATTCTGAATTTATGGCAAATGTGTGACACATCTGAATGCCTTCTTGATGGAATCAAAGTAAAAAACTGAAAGTATTTCCTACTGAGGAGACTGTAGTAAATGAGGAAATTAGGAAACATCATAACAAATAAGTCTCCCAAAATGGCCACCAGAGACAAAAGAGCCCAAATGTAGCCCAAATATCACCCAGATGTAGCCCAAGTATAGCCCAATGACAGAATGTCCCAGAGTGTTCTAACGAACAACTAGAGCGCTAACAGTCTTACTTATGACAAAAGTATGGCACACCTGAAGCCATCTTGATTGGAATAAAGTGGTAATACTTAAAACATTTAATTTACAAAGGAACAAAATGAGGGGGTTCATTTTGCCATAGAAATTATGATTAGTGCTGCAGAAAAAAAAATTAGGGCACATTTTGACTTCTCAAATCCTCTTCTATTGCATAAAAAAATTCTGACATGCAGACTGAAACATGCACTTTGAATCCCAGCAGCAGACTTCCCTGGTGAGCAGTAGCTTTACTACAGTGATCTAATGAGCAACTAGAGTGCTAACATTCAGAATTTAGAGCAAATGTGTGATACATCTGAATGTCTTCTTGATGGAACCAAAGTAAAAAACTGAAAGTATTTCCTACTGAGGAGACTGCAGGAAATTAGGAAACTACATAACAAATAAATCTCCCAAGATGGCCACCAGAGACAAAAGAGCCCAAATGTAGCCCAAATATCACCTGGATGTAGCCCAAGTATAGCCCAATGACAGAATGTCCCAGAGTGTTCTAACGAACAACTAGAGCGCTAACAGTCTTACTTATGACAAAAGTATGGCACACCTGAAGCCATCTTGATTGGAATAAAGTGGTAACACTTAAAACATTTAATTTACAAAGGAACAAAATGAGGGGGTTCCTTTTGCCATAGAAATTATGATTAGTTCTGCAGAAAGAAAAATTTGGGCACATTTTGACTTCTCAAATCCTCTTCTATTTCATAAAACAATTCTGACATGCAGACTGAAACATGCACTTTGAATACCAGCAGCAGACTTCCCTGGTGAGCAGTAGTTTTACTACAGTGATCTAATGAGCAACTAGAGTGCTAACATTCAGAATTTATGGCAAATGTGTGACACATTTGAATGCCTTCTTGATTGAACCAAAATAAAAAACTGAAAGTATTCCCACTGAGGAGACTGCAGTAAATGAGGAAATTAGGAAACTTCATAACAAATAAATCTCCCAAGATGGCCACCAGAGACAAAAGAGCCCAAATGTAGCCCAAATATCACCTGGATGTAGCCCAAGTATAGCCCAATGACAGAATGTCCCAGAGTGTTCTAACGAACAACTAGAGCGCTAACAGTCTTACTTATGACAAAAGTATGGCACACCTGAAGCCATCTTGATTGGAATAAAGTGGTAACACTTAAAACATTTAATTTACAAAGGAACAAAATGAGGGGGTTCCTTTTGCCATAGAAATTATGATTAGTTCTGCAGAAAGAAAAATTTGGGCACATTTTGACTTCTCAAATCCTCTTCTATTTCATAAAAAAATTCTGACATGCAGACTGAAACATGCACTTTGAATACCAGCAGCAGACTTCCCTGGTGAGCAGTAGTTTTACTACAGTGATCTAATGAGCAACTAGAGTGCTAACATTCAGAATTTATGGCAAATGTGTGACACATTTGAATGCCTTCTTGATTGAACCAAAATAAAAAACTGAAAGTATTCCCACTGAGGAGACTGCAGTAAATGAGGAAATTAGGAAACTTCATAACAAATAAATCTCCCAAGATGGCCACTAGAGACAAAAGAGCCCAAATGTAGCCCAAATATCACCCAGATGTATCCCAATTATAGCCCAATGACAGAATGTCCCAGAGTGTTCTTAAGAACAACTAGAGCGCTTACTGTCTTACTTATGACAAAAGTATGGCACACCTGAAGCCATCTTGATTGGAAAAAACTGGTAACACTTAAAACATTTAATTTACAAAGGAACACAATGAGGGGGTTTATTTTGCCATAGAAATTGTGATTAGTGCCGAAGAAAGAAAAATTAGGGCACATTTTGAGTGACTTCTCAAATCCTCTTCTATTTCATTAAAAACTTCTGATATGCAGACTGAAACATGCACTTTTAATACCAGCAGCAGACTTCCGTGGTGAGCAGTAGCTTTACTACAGTGATCTAATGAGCAACTAGAGTGCTAACATTCAGAATTTATGGCAAATGTGTGACATATCTGAATACCTTCTTGATGGAATCAAAGTAAAAAACTGAAAGCATTTCCTACTGAGGAGACTGCAGTAAATGAGGAAATTAGGAAACTTCATAACAAATAAATCTCCCAAGATGGCCACCAGAGACAAAAAAGCCCAAATGCAGTACAGATATCACCCAGATGTAGCCCACATGTAGCCCAATGACAGAAGTGTGCAAGACACTTATTTTATGAGTATTTGCAGTTTTATATAGTGCAGACTTGTCAGGTATTGGAGTGCTTTACATGAGCATTGGTTACATCACACAAGACCAAATTCATTTTGGTTGTAGACATGGGGAGATTAAGTGATTTGACCAGAATCACAGAATGTTGAGCTGAAGCAGAAACTCCAACCTGGTTCCCCAGTTGCAAAGTCTGCAGCTCTGGAAGTAACACCACATCCTCTCCCCTAGGTGCAACATTTAATCAAGTGGTCAACTGGATACAAAAACATAAAGAATACAAATAATGTAAAAGTTCTTTGTCACTATTTGAAAACTCAGAAAATATGTCCTCATTTTAGTTTTTTAGAGCACTAACCATAATTTTGATGCAAATAAGACCCTCTCATATATGTAATTTCTAAAGGAAATACTCTAGGTATTACAGTCTTGATTACACCATGATGACGTCAGGCGTTCCACACTTTTGTAATAAATATAGAATGTTAGCAATCTAGTTGTTCATTGGGATACTGTTGAGAGGCAGAGGCCAGGGGCACGGACTCTGAAAATTGAAGGCAGGAAGGAGAGTGCAGCTGCAACAATTTGACCACACTGGGCAGGCAGGAAGGGCAGTGGCAGCGCAACAGACTATGGAGGGCAGTGGAAAGGGGGGCAGGGGCAACAAACCAACAATACAGGACTGGCAAGAGAGGCTGTGGCAATATAATACACCATTGTGGGCAGAAGGAAGAGGCAGTGGTAGTACAACCATACATGCCAACAGACCCGTTTCAGCCAGGAAACGTCCAATGTTTTTAAGCTCAAATGGGCTTTATTTGATCTCTCTCCTGTCTACAATCTCCTCTTTTTCAATGTAACTCAAAGGGGAAATTCAATACCCCATTTTTTTTTCAAAATCTCCCTCTTACCAAGTTCAAAATGTTCGCAAGTATGGTACATTGGATCATGGTAGGCAGGAGTAATTGGGGTAGGGACATGGACTCGGATAACAGAGGACAGGAGGGACATGGAGAGGTGCACCAAACTGACCCTACAGGGCAGGCATCAGGGTTTGCAGCAGCACAATACACCACACAGCGCATGCGAGACAGGAGTGCAGTACAACAATCCATAGAAAGCAATAGGGAGGGGACAGGACCATGCACATGGACAACAGAGAACAGAGGGGAAAGAGGCAATGGTAGCTAGCTGACCATAATGTGCAGACAGGAGAGAAAGCTGCAGCATAACAGACCATAAAGGGCAGGAGAGACGGATCAGGGGCATTACAATGGAACAGACAAGCCAGGAGGGAGGGAATAGGGGTCTGCACATGGAAACAGAGGGCTGGGGGCAAGGGGGCAAGGCAGGAGCAGCAAGATGGCCATGGAGGTCAGGCAGGTTGGGCACTAGAAACAAAACACACCATGGAGAGCAACAATGAGACTATGATGGCATACACACAGACCATGGAGGGTAGGTGGGAGGGGGTCAGGGACAGCTAGCTGACCACACAGGGAAGGTGGGAGGGGCCATGGCAGCACAGAAGACCATGCATGGCAAGCGGGAGGGTTAGTGGCAGCACAATGGCTATGATGGGCAAGAAGGAGGGTGCAGGGGCATGCACAAAGGACCATGGAGGATAGAAGGGAGGGTCAGGACCTGGGCACAGACAAGAGAGTTCAGGGGAAGAGGCCTCACAACAGACCGCGCGGGCAGGCAGGACGAGCAGTTGCAGCACAACAGACCAGGGAGGGCAGAAGGGTGTGGCAGTAAAATGGACCATGGAGGACAGGAGGAAGGGGATAGGAGCATGGCATGTGGACAGGCAGGGTGGAGGTGGCAGGGACAGGTTACAGTCATCTATCAATGCTAGGCATGTGGGAGGGGAGTGGCAGCTCAACAGAACACTCAGAGTAGATAGGAGTGGCAGGTCCATGGAACATGGTGGGCAAAAAGGATGGAGCAGGGGCATGCACAAAGACATCGGAGGGCAGGGGGAAGGAGAATAGGGGCAGCAAGCTAAGCACAGAGGCTAATCAGGAGGTCAATGATGGGCCATAGAATTGGGCAATGGAGGGCAGGAGGAGTGGACTGTTACATCATGCTAAATGGAGGGCAGTGGCAGTGCTCCAGCGCGGAGTGCAAAATCCCTCCCTACCATTGCGGACCAAAAGATCTCACACACGCACACTATCCATACATTCACAGGTGGGGCCCATAACACCAACACACACTCACCATCAGTCCGTACGAGAGGCGATTATCCTTCCAAGTGCTGGATAATGAGGGAGGAAGATACCACTTTACCCTAATGAGCAACAAACCTACAAGCCCTTCTTATACTCATTAGGCCCTAGATTCTACATTTGGTATTCCCCTCATGACCGGGATGGATCTGTTAGTTGTAGATTTAAGTGAATTTCTAATACTCTAATTAACCTTTTCATTAACACATTTCAATGAATAAACAACCCAACTCATTTCTGTAGATGTTCAAATCCAAATTTATATTAATATTGCAGATTAAATCCTTCATTTGATCAAGTTGCCATTCATATTTACCTATTCTGGCTAAAGTTGTCCTCTATGTCAAATCTGGCAATCTCGCAAATCCATGCCCATCAATTTAGCAGGTTAAGTTCATCAGGATTTTGGGCATTAATTCAGTCCGTCAAAGATTCAGGCTAACAGCTGTCCTGCAGTGTCACCGTCCTCTTCATCAGCATATCATCAGGAAATCGAAGGAGCGACCCTCCAACCTCTCTATTCTATGGGTTTTATAATAATTTCAATAGCAAAATGTAACAATATTGAGTTTTAAACTGTTCTGATTGGCTGATCAGGGGTCAACCTCTCCGTTCCCATAAGGTTTAGTCCATGTTGTCAGCATACTTGCTGGTTCCGGTTCTTTAATACAGCCTTTTGTCTGTAGCGCTGGCACCTTTCCCAGTGGCCTTGATAAGTACAGCTTGCCTTGGGTCAAGACAGGGCCATTGTTGCTCATCTTTTAGCGCAGGCGCACTTCACCCAAGCCTGGTTCAGCGTCGGCAGTTGGGTTAGGCACCAAAAGCAGCCATTATTTGATAGGCCAGAATAGTCAACTTAAGCAAAGAAACACAAAAACGTAATTAATACATAGAAATTACTAATTAAATGTTATTCCCTCGCTAATACCCATATGTGTGTGTATTTATCTAGCCAAAAGCAACACTCAATGCGGTTTATACTTACTAAATAAAGCACGAATCACAATTTCATCACCAAAGCGACATATATCATGCAATGTTCTAATTATCTATCATTAATATGCGTACGAAATTTAGTTCACGTCATTAATTAGGCCATGCAGATGCAAATCCCACATGTATTTCGGTCATTAATAAGGTTGATTAGTTATTTCCACATCACTCCAAACCATTAGTACGATTATGATTAATTAATTAATCTAATTAATAAAACGACATGCAAAATGAGATGGGCATACAAAAATTTTGCATAACCCGCTCCAGCAGCAGCACATCAGACCATGCATGGCAGGAGGGAGGAGGCTAGTCCATGGATTCAGACAACAGAGGATAGGGAGGAGGTGGATGGGGCAGCAAGCTAACTGTTCAGAGAAGGTGGGTATTAGGAACTTTATTGTTTTTAAAATGTGTGTCTGTGCAAACTACTTAAAATATGAACAAGTATGCAGCATAATCTCACTTTTATTCAGGAAGAAGAGGACGTGTGTGACTGTGACTCCGGGCTCACTTGGCAGAAACACCCCCTGACCCTCCACCCCCCATCGCAAAATGGAATGCCCGTGAAAAGGGTAGGTGGACGCAGTGTTATATAGAACATAGTCCTGAGAGCACGATTGCAAATGAAAACTAGATATAGCATATGGTATAAACTATGCACCAAAAAGTGTGATATAAGATGAACCGGGGCATGAAATATATTATGCAATACATTGTGCACAATGACAGATTCATTGGAGAGCGCGAGATAGCACAGCCACTAGCGCCTGCTATGCGATATGCGCCTTGGAGTGTTATATTCACAGGGCAGTGTTGTGTAACCTAACTAGTCTCTAAAGTTGTAATATAAAATATGTGCTGGGGAGTGTAACGTTGCATATGCACTGTGACAAAGATATGGATCCCAGATTGTAATATGTATGGCATGGCGCTGTGCATTATAACATAGGCATCGAGGAAGGCACGTTAGATGGGGCAATATAACCCGTGCGAAGGCAAGTGTGGCATGACATATTCACGGCGTGGTGTTACAGTGCACATGGGCTAGAGAGTGTCATAGCATACGCACTAGCCGGTGGAATACAACACAGAGGTGTGAGGCACTCGGCGGGCACTGGTGGGTGTAACATAGCATTGGGCTCAGCCAGGAGCACGCTGTGACTCTCAAGTGAGGTTCGTCTCCTTTCCAGAGAGTAAAATAAAAAGTATTACACATCCTGCGGTGGATGTGTGTTTTAATAACCGTGAGGGGGATTTCTTGCACAGTTTGGTCGAATTTTTGTCGATTCCCCTTTGAATGGCTTGGTGTGCGTGTATATTAAATGTGCCTGTCAATAGCTACCCATGTTTGTATAAATAAACAACAAGGGTGTCTACTTGGAGAGTACCCACCGACGGGGGGGCCGAGATTAGGCACGGTAGGGTGTCAGACACGTCAGAGCTTCACTAGCGGGGTAAATCCATTCCATGTGGATTCATTCTATGCATAGTCGCCTTTTAATGAATATCACGCAAATCGTCATGGTGATAGGTACATACGGTTTGTCCAGCATGTCCTAGGTGTTTCTATAAATATATATATTTTTTTTAAATAATAAAAAACAAAGGCCGGCCCCGGGGGATGGGGTCCCCGGGGCCGAAGTGGCCTGAGGAGGGGGGCAACGCAGCCCCCTCCTAAAGATTTTTTTAAAAAAAAGGTCAAGAGCCGGGGGTTGGGGTCCCCGGGGTCGATTAAGGCCTTGAGAGGGCCAAATTTATTTTTTTCAACAAAAAAAATTAGGGGGCAGGCCCTGTGGGATGGGGTCCCCAGGGCCAGTAAATTAGAAAAAGAAGGGGGGCCACACAGCCCTCCTTCTGAAAAAATAAAAAATAAATAAAAGACCGGCATCGCGCCGAAGGCCACGGCCCCTCCTTGCAGCACTCTGCAAACGCACCCCCTGGCCAGTTGTAAGTTGGGGAATTAATTCCCCTTCAATACTGAGGGTCCCTGAGGGCCAACTAGCCCAACAGGTATCTCCAGTATGCGCCAGGGAGCTGCGTTGCAGACAGGTGTTCTGAGGCCACGCCCCTTTTTACACCTCTATGCAACGCAGCTCTGTGGCGCTTACTGGAGGTACCTAGTGGGCTAGTTTGACCCTGGGGACCCTTAGGATTCAAGGGGACTTAATCTCTCAACTTAGAACGGCCACAGGGCACATTTACACAGTAGTAAAGGGAGGGGATGGGGCCTGAGGTGACGTGTGCAAACACGCCCTGTGGCGCGTTTTAAGTTGGAGAAATAATTCCCTTTCAATCCTGAGGGACCCTGGGGGCCAACTAGCCCACCAGGTGCTTCCAGTAAGCGCCACTGCTCTGCGTTGCAGAGAGGTGGTGCAGGCCATGCCCCTTTTTACACCTCTCTGCAATGGCGCTTACTGGACATACCTAGTGGGCTATTTTGCCCCTAGGGATCCTCAGGATTCAAGGGAACTTAATCTCCCAACTTAAAAAACGGCCACAGGGCGTGTTTACACAGTGGGGAAGGGAGGGGACGGGGCCTGAGGTGACGTGTGCAAACACGCCCTATGGCGCGTTTTAAGTTGGGGAAATAATTCCCCTTCAATCCTGAGGGCCCCTGGGGGCTAACTAGCCCACCAGGTGCTTCCAGTAAGCGCCATATATATATAATGCTATTCTCAAGTTCCACGCAGGCTGCCGAACACCTTTGACACGGATGCACCGTGCATGAGGGTGAGTTCATGGATAAACAGCAAAGCTTCTTTTCAAATTGAAAATTGTGCACTTGCGGGGTCAATGAATCAATTTTATGACACCAATATGCAGACGCGTTTCGGCAGCTATGCCTTTATCAATGCTCCTGGTAACTGAGGACAGGAATCTGACAATTTGATTTAAATTTATAAAGCCAAACTCCCAGTGGTGTTTGTGCGTGGCTATTGAGAAAGGACAAACAATCTGATGTTCAATTCCTCTATTTACGGCCGCCTTGCCAGTAAGTGAAATATTCAATACATTTTCAATTGATATCCAATGATGGTATTGGTGTGTAGTGATTAATGATTTCACCTTCATATACAAACAGTGTTTCTAAATAAACACCAATTCTAAATGATGTTCCACGGGTGAACAACATTGTGAGATAAGGATATTCTGTCTTATCAGAGATGATTTATACATTTGGTTTTAGAATTAATTGGTATTCACTCTATTGGTCACTTTATATGTCACGTGTGAGACTATAGGCTTTGCTGGTATTTTGGCTTTACTTGTTTAGTCCACATTCCTGGTTGGCTCTGTATCTGCTCTTTAGACCTACATCGTTTGCACTAGTGAAACTTTTGACATATACATTAGAGGCATGTGCTGAGGTCCCCCCCCACCATTTCTCTTAGGTTGTCCCCACATTTCACTACCCTCAGGTGGATTTACATATGTCCGGCAATCAGGGGACCTGTTATTGGTAAGTACAGTCATTTTTATTATTATTGGAGCACTAGGATATCTCTGGTTGCTCAACTTTTACACATGCCATCTAGGCGCTACCATGATCACTTGGTGATTCTATAGAGCAATTGGATTCTTGACGCTTTACCCAAGACATTTTATTTATTGTTCCACTCATGACTACACCATGCCATTTTGTTTTATTTTATTTGTCCACCTGCTAGACTTTCAGACTATCTGTCGTTTAGGATACAACAATGTGCCTCTCCAATACACTCGGTCTGTGCATATCTAAACTATACTATTAAAGTTCAGTAGTTTCTGTTTTCTGTTGGGGTTTGCACATCTCTAACTTTGTCACCATGCTGGGCAGATCCATAAGTGATCATGCACATGGGCATACACAATGTTTATCAGGTTTTGTAAACAGTTTAGACACTATTGTCTTTCATGTAACCTTTGGCCTGCCTCTCGATTTTTTCGTGTCTGTGCTTGCGTATACAATACTATTTGATTGCAAAGATTACCCTGTTGAAATCTGCCACTATACAATTTGTGACTTATGTATGTGCAATGTTCGTCAGATTGTGTGCAAAACCATATGCTGTTTATTATATTTTCATTATATTTTTCATTATATTTTGGTATGTGAGTGGCTGTATGGGTGAGTTAGTGGCTGTGTGAATGGTTGCATTGGTGTGTGAGTAGGTATGTGAATGGCTGTATTGGTGACTAAGTGGCTGCGAGAGTGGATGTATGGGTGTGGTATTGGGTGTGTGAATGGCTGTATGGGTAGATGAGTAGCTATTTGAGTGTGTGTATAGGCAAGGCAGTGAGTGGGTGTATGAATGGTTGTATGGATGTGTGAATGGGTATTTAAGTGGTTCTGTGGATGAGTGAGTGGTTGTATAGGTGAGTGAGTGGCTGTATAGGAGGTTATTTGTGTAAGTGAGTGGTATGTGAGTTGCTGTATTGGTGAGTGAGATTCAGTGTGAGTGGCTGTATGGGTGAGTGTGTGCGTGTATGAGTACTGTTATGGGTGATTGAGTGGGTGTGTGAGTGGCTGTAAGTGTGTATGAGTGGGTGTGTGTTTGTATGTCTGTATGAATGGATGTGTGAGTGGCTGTGTTATTGAGTGAGTAGGTGCATGTGTGACTGTATGGATGAGTGACTGGATGTGTAAGTGGCTCAATGAATGACTGGCTATAAGTACTGGTATGGGTCTGGGAATGGGTAAGTGATGGGTTGTGTGGGGTGGATATATGAAAGGTTCTATGGGGCTATGTGGGGGTGTAAGTTGTGGATGATGTCATCAGTGATGTCATTTGAGATGTCATCAGTAATGTCACTGACCATATTATGAGTGATGTAAAAAGTGAGAAGTGCTTTGAGGAGGTTTAAGGTATAGTTAGCTCAGTTAACTACAAATGCTGAATTTCACTGGTTTTGTATGAGTGAAATCTGAGCCTAACTATAACTTTCATGTAAACATTTTTTTATTAAAATTATATTTCCTAACTAAAATGTCCCTGTAACCTTTGTTTTTTTTCAGTGAATGTCTAGGGTTCTTTAATGTTATTTCCTAACTGTAACCTTTGAGAGTGAGTGTGTGTACATGAGTGTCTCAGTGGGCGTGTGAGTGTGTGAGTGTCTCACTGGGTGTGTGAGTATCTGAATGGATTTGTGAGTGGGTGTGTGAGTGTCTGAGTGGGCGCATGAGTGTCTGAGTAGATTTGCAAGTGCCTCCATGAGTGTGTCAGTCAGTTTGTTAGTGAGTGACTGCATGACTGGGTCTGTGAGTGGGTGTGTGAGCCTCTGAGTGGGTTTGTGAGTGTGTGTGTGTGAGTCTCTAAGTCGGTCTATCAGTGGGTGTATGAGTGTCTGAGTGGGTGCATGAGTGTCTGAGTAGATTTGCAAGTGCCTCCATGAGTATGTCAGCCAGTCTGTGAGTGAGTGACTGAATGAGTATCTGGATGGGTCTGTGAGTGGGTGTGAGAGTGTCTGAGTTGTTCTGTGAGTGGGTGAATGAGTGCCTTGGTGGGCTCTGCTCGTTCTCTGCTAGTCTTCTGCTGTTTTCTGCTTACTTCTGACTTTAATGTTATCTCTTTCTGCTCATTGCTGACCTTTATTTTGCCAGTTTCTACACATTTCCGATCTCTTTTTTGTCTCTTTCTGCTTGTTTCTGACCTTTATCTGGCCTCTTTCTTCTCGTTGCTGACCTTTATTTCACCTCTTTCACCTCAATTCCTGCATTTATTTTGCCTCTTTCTCCTCATTTCCTGCCTTTATTTTGCCTCTTTCTGCTAATTTCTGACCTCTATTTGGCCTTGTTCTTGTCATGTTTCACCTATATTTTGCCTCTTTCAGTTCATTTCTGATCTCTATTTTGCCTCTCTCTGCTCATCTCTGGACTTTGTTTTGCCTCTTTCTGCTTTTTGCTGACTTTATTTTGCCTCTTTCTCCTCATGTCCTATCTTTATTTTGCCTCTTTTTCTTCATTTCCTGCCTTTATTTTACTTCTTTCTGTTAGTTTCTGACCTCTATTTAGGCTTGATCTGGTTGTTCCTGACCTATATTTTACCTCTTTCTGATCTTTTCTGATCTCTATTTTGCCTCTTTCTGCTTGTCGCTGCCCTTTATTTTCCCTCTTTCTGCTCATTGCTGACCTTTATTTTGCCTCCTTCTCGTGTCTGACCTTTATTTTGCCTCTTACTGCTTGTTTCTGACATCTATTTTTCCTCTTTCTGCTCATAGCTGGCCTTTATTTTGCCTCTTTCTGCTTCTTGCGGACCACTATTTTGTATCTTTCTGCTCATTTCTGAACTCTATTTGCCCTCTTTCTGCTCCTTGCTGGCCTTTATTTTGCATCTTTCTGCTCATTTTTTACCTCTATTTTCCCTCTTTCTGCTCATTGCTGGCATTTATTTAGCCTCTTTCTGCTCGGTTCTGACCTTTACTTTTCCTCTTTCTGCTCAAAGATGGCCTTTGTTTTGACTATTTCTGCTTGTTTCTGACCTGTATTCTGCCTCTTTCTGTTAGTTTCTGACCTTTATCTTGCTTCTTTGTACTAATTGCTGACCTATATTGCGCCTCTTGCTGCTCGTTTCTAACCTCTATTTTGCCTCTTTCTCCTCATGACTGACCTTCATCCTGCCACTTTCTGCCCATTTCTGATCTCTATTTTGCCTCTTTCTGCTCATTGCTGACCTTCATTTTGCCTCTTTCTGCTCATTGCTGCCCTTTATTCTGCCTCTAAGCAATCCCAATGTGTGGAACTAACTGGAGGTAACAGGAGGGGTAGTCGACCCCCAAGGCCTACTAGCTCTCGTGTTACCGCCAGTAAGCCCCACACAGCTGGATTGATGAGAGGTCGTCAGGGGCCATGCCCCCTTTCTCAACCACTCTGCAAACACACCTCCTGATGCACTGCTGCTTGGGGGATGTAGTCCACTTTAGTCTGAGGCCCTCAGGACACAAGAGGACCTCAGCGCCCCACCAGCAGAGAGGTGCGTTTGCAGAGTGGTGGGAAAAGAGGCATGGCTTCCGACCACCTCTCAGCAATCCCACTGTGTGGGGCTTACTGGAGGTAACACAAGGGCTAGTTGGCCCCTAGGGACCCTCAGCAGCAAAGGGGATTTCATCCTCCAACCAAGAGCGCGCCAAGAGGTGCATTTGCAGAGTGGGGGAGAAAGGGGGTGGGGCCTCCGGCGAGTTGCCAACTTTGTTTTTTTATTTTAGGAAGGGGAGCTGTGTGCCCCCTCCCCTTGAACCTATTGTGCCCAAGGAACCCCATCCCCAGGGCCATTTCTTTTTTTTTAACAAAAAGAGATGGGGGCCAAGCGTCCCCCCTCCCGGGCCACTTTCAGCCCCAGGGACCTCATCCCCCAGGGCATGGAGCCCCCATGTATTATAATTAAGAATAGCCCCAGGGAGGTGGCATTCTCTGGGGCTGAAGGGGGCCGGCACCAACCCCTCGCACCTTTATCTCTCATTGCCCCTGGGACCTGGCCCACCTGGGGGCTTGAAGTAAATGGAGCACGGGAGCCCAAGCTTCGATTTTTTTGGGGGGGGGGGTCAGATTTCCGGATTCAGGATTCACTCTGCTTATCTGTCAGCTTGCAGTTCCAAACACGGACATAAGTGATGGTTTCATTGCTGAACATTGGTTTTATTGATCTGAAAGATATGAGGGTATGAGCCATGCATTTTACTTGTAGTAAGCATCTTTAGGTGAGATTAAAGCTTAGTAAGCTGAGAGAAAGGAGAATGTGGTGATATTAATGTAAAGAAACCTTATGATATCATCATGATGTGACAGTGTTTTCTATTTTTCTTTCTTCTGATAAGTATCATCACCACTATCTTATTTATTTTTATAATGATTGCTATTCATGTTTTATGCACCAGGTGACCGAATGTGTTGGCTTTCCTTGGGAGCAGTACCCACAAAAGGCCCACCTTCTTGCAGCACCACCTCTAATACTGAAACGTTCAAAGTTTCTGAGAGTCCAGATGAGTGGAGAGGAATTATAAAGGGTACTGCGGGTAAGGAGATCTGGAACAAGAGGTTTATAGAAGTTTAGAATCTTGAGCTTTTTCTCCTGCGAGAAGTCTTGCTACTCTCTAACGCTTCTTACATTTACTGATACCTATTGTTTTGCCTGTAATGGAAAATACAGGTATCACACCAGTTCCTTGGGTGTTTGAAGATGAGTCTCTTCTCCAATGCAATCAGGCACCCAACAGTTTTTGCTAAACCACACATAAATCCGAGGTTAGCATTGTTATTCATCAGAACTGTCAACAGGTGTGTTTAATACTCTTGGCCTCTGAGTATTTTAGTATAAAATATCTCCAAGTAGTAAATTCAAGCTTTAGTTGAAAAATTATAAAGGATCTCAACTTATTCATCCTTAATAAAGTCTACAACTATGAGGGTGTATTTGATTAATCCTCAGATAGCAATAAACACTTGCTTTTAACTTAGATAAGGTCAAAAGATCCTACCTGTAAACTCGATCGATACCTCTTGCACCTTTGTTTCCGTACGCGTGGTTGTTGAAAGGTGCTCACCTTCAAAATGCAACTTTACTCAACAGAATTATTGTTAGTCCTTAGAAGGAACTCAATTCACCAAGATGAGCGGTATTCTCTTTGGGCTGCTGGAATAACAAACAACATGATCAAGGTAGGGATGTTTTACAAAGGATCAAAAATCCAAGGTGGTCGATAGGATTTCTAAAGTGTTGTGAGATATCGTCATAGTCTCGCAAGATCTCGCTACTAAGAGCACATTATGGTGCAACTTTAGATCCAGAATAATCCTTGGGTAAATAAAGTTATCATCAATTTTGTCCCGGTATTTGGCCCTATACATGAGTGGCTGAATCAGAAACGAAAAGTGAAGGATAGGGAAGAAACTACCATCCTAAAAGTAGAGAAAATGGATGTGTTCATCCTAATTAAGCATTGTTTGGGGAAGAAATCACATGGACCAGTTCCCCTAGAGCATACTTGATTATAATGCATGAAGTAGTGCCAAGTGGGATCATGCTGCATTGTTGCGGTTCTCGGGAATTTTCAGTGAATTTTCTGTTTGATTCTATGAGCTTATGCAAATGAATAGTTGAGCCTTGGAGGAATATTTTCCCCATAACACAGCCCATACACCTAATTTACGATTAAAAGTATCGGGACACACAGTTTTTAAACTTTAAGTCTGAAGAAGGTGGTTGGACCTACTGATACCACCGAAACGCGTTGCTTTTTGGCCTTTTTTTTAATTATTCTGTTTATATCATAGGATGCTCTTTTAGATACAACACGAGAATAATAACATTGAATGGTGTATTGATTATCAATGCATAATTTGGAACAACACTATTGATTTGCATTTTTGTTTTATGTGCTGATGTATATTGTGAAAAATTCTGACAAAAGTGTGTTTTTACGATTGGAAATGATTAACCTCTTTTTTAAACGTATTTTTAATATTTGTATTGATTCAATTAATAAACATTCCCATATTGGACTTTTTGGCTACTGCTATACTCCCTAGGTGATTGATGGTTGAATGTGGTGAGTGATGAGTTTGGTATGCTCTTGTGAGTTCCCAAAGGGAATTTATTTTAGATTTAATTCCGAGAATGGGCATATGCTATTGATTTCAGCTGGCTATGTCTTGACAGGGAGCCAGACATGCACATTCCTTTTAGATATCATGTTTGGGTGCTTGGTTCAATTGAACCGAATCAATACTACAATTCCCAGAATGCATCTAGTTCAGCTCTTTAATGGCAATAGATGTCACCATCTTACTGTAGATCTTGGGGGTATAGGCAACCTTCCCAGCCAACGAGGTTTTAGGGCATTCTGCCCTCAGTCTTCCCCGGACCTCTTTGTCCATTGGCTTTTGAATGTGGCTGGCCACATATTGCAGCAACTTGTCAGCTGGTATCCAATCTGCCGAGAAAGGATGATATGTGTCCGCCGGATTTAGCACATCTGGCAAACCCGCTGAATCCTGCGGTGTCGTCCACTGGCAGCCATGGTCTACTGGGGCCTGGTTCTTCACCAGAATCCCCGTCAGGGGTATCGGAGTCGTCCCCGGCATTTGCGTCTGCTCCCTGTGGAGAATGGGAATCCTCATTGGGAGGTAAACCCAGGTTGGAAATTACGCAGGAAGTTTTTATGCAATCTCTCGAATGCGTCTGAGGGTGGCGAAACAGCCCTAGCCTCGGCGGCTGTTTTTTGAGGCACCTTTGCCCCTAAGGGTGCCCCTGTGTCACCTGGAGGTGAGTGCCTCCTATCTTCCTTGCCAGGAAATAAAATTCTGTGTTGGGCTGTAAATTCAATAGTTTGTCTACTCAGGGGCTCCAAGGCTGATGAGATTGCTCTCTGTAGAGAATCATCAATCGCATTAACCAAATCCTCATGGATGGGAAAAACATCTGCTCCTCCTCCACTGATTCCCAATACTCATTCTCTGTGCTTGGCATAGAAGATCAAGTAGGATAGAGGAATAGCAGCCACAAGCTTGAAAACAAAAACCCAAGCGAATACCAGGGAACAGTATTTAAACTTACCAGTGCTTGTTTGTTGGTACCAATGCGTGTTTGCAACTGCCGAGAAGAAGGCCGAGCTTCACACATGCCCTCTAATTAATACGGGCTTTGGTAGTGAGCTTCGCTGAGAAATCGCTTTAACTGGAGCTGAGAGAGGAGAGACAAGTATTTGCAATGCAATAGGTCTCGCATTTATGCGAGTGTGAGCTATTAACATTGCAAATAATAATGCCTTTATTTTTGTTTTTGTTTTAAAATCATAAATAAAAGGCATTGTTATTTACAATGCCAATAGCTGAAACTCTCGTAACTGCGAGACCTATTGCATTGCATTGCAAATGCTTATTCTTTTTGGAAGAATTGATGTTATGAGGTTAAAGATGCAAATGTGGTGTTTAGCCAGACCCCAACATTTCTAACCTAGTGCAAAAGGGACTATAATGTGAGTTAAATGAGTAGTTAGAAACTTTTACAAGTATTTAAATGTGCTATTGTGCTAACGTTAATAAACTCCTTATTTGCAGACCGAAAATAAACAAAGATTTTGATTTTCACAATGACCAGGAAATCATCTTTCATAGACGGAAATATACATCTGGAAGGAAAAATCACACACGATCTATCAAATACATTTTTACTTGAAAATAATAACATTTTTGTTAAATATATTATTTTGCATAAAATATGAACACATCCTGTGTCTGACTCATAACGGTTTGTTTATACAAACTGTAGTCTATTTGAAATTAACTATGAATAGTATAATGAACACATATATGAATAATTTAAGTAATACCTTTGACTGGACAGAAAACAATGCAGCGTTCTAGACTGAACAGAGGGGTCTACATTTGTAATGTTAAGATTATTCTTCTCAAAGATGTCTAACCTCGAAAATGGTTATTTATATCAAGTGCCACTAACAACAAAAAAAGTTAGTATATGTTATCAAATAACAACTAAACAGACAATTAGAGGCAGGTCCAGGTTAGTCCCTTCCCATTTACTCTCAGAGAAGGGATCGAAGCGCCAAAGAAAACTGATGTTCACCAGGAAAAAAAGAGGGCTGAGAGCCTGTTTCAGGGAAGTCTGCGTCCAAATACTTTCAGATCTGATCCCGCCCCTGATGCTCCTGAGTTTGATTACATCAGTTCCAATGAGCTGTGTCATAATAGCACCAATAACTAATAAAGTCAATGCACGTTTCCCTTTGTATGCCTAGTTATTAATGCGAGTGTGCTTCACAATTTAAAACTTTTTTTGCCGCAATAAAATACACAATGTATTACAGTCAGAAGTATTTCTTGGGCCTGCATGATCTCATGACAATCAACAAAACAATAATAAATATACATTTTGGCATTTTGCTACACATCATGTGCAGGTTTTTTAGGTCCTGGCTACAGCCAGCCTTGAATGCCTGTTGGCCATTTCTATTGTTTCCAATATACCTAGAATGGGCTTTATGTCAGCCCCTTTCTCGTGATAAGAGGGCTTTGTTGTCTATCTCACTGCCCTGCTCCTAATTCAATGACTTTTGTAGCTATTATTGGGTGTGTCCTGCCCAGGAGCATTTCAGTCGCATTATGTTCTGATTGGGTGACTTATGTCCTTCGACTGCTGACATTGCTTGTATTATGGAACCACTGTTTTCATTTATTTTCTTCTCTCCATTTGAGTACATGTGTTTTGTTACTCTTACTCATGTGTGGCTTCTTTCTTGCCTTCTCCCCTGTCTGCTGGTTCTTTCCCACATCACCCGGCCCCCGAACCTATCTGCCCCAATGTCTTACATTGCTTCTGTGCAGATTTTAGTTTTGTATTTATCTTTGTAAAGCATATCTCCTCTGTTGCGCTCCACCTTTGCTGTTACCACTGGGAAAGGTGCACGTCCCACCAGCCCACCGCCCACTTTACAACTACGACCTATTATTTGTTTATATTTAACAGGGCCAAGCAGCTGCAGTTTGCTGCAGAGCCGCTTTGTTTTCAAACTGTGCTTTCACAAGTGCTTTTTTGCTCCAAGATGGGCAGCCGCCATCCAGGAGCATCGCCCCAGTAGTTAAAAGAAAACTAAAATAATAATCATCACCGTTATTATCATTTTAGGTTTGTATTTTCTGGTGCGAGGCAGGGCTGGACTGCCAGAGCAGGGGCCAGGAGGGGAGTGGTTTCTCCACTCCAAATTGCACACAACTGTTTGGCTGGCCCTCTCCGGCCGACCATAACAGTCATGCGCACTTTGCATGTTTCACATCGAGGCTGCATTACAGCTTGGGTGCAGAACATGCCCAGGCCCCAATTTGCCGTCTAAGCACCGAACCACGGCACTCAGACCAATCACACTGGCTAGGGGAGTCAGGAGCCTTGTCGCTTCCTGGTTTCTGCTTCCGTAGAGCAAGAGGTGGCGGCGAGTGGACTGAGAGGTGATGGCCGCCCAGGTGGCGGGTCTGAAGGTAAGTGATTTTTTGTTGTTTTTTTCTATTTACAACCCCCCATTCATCCCCCGCCACCTCCGGTAAACAGCAGCCGCAACTGACGCCATCTTTGAACAGTAAATTTTAAAATTCCAAATAATGGCATCCTCATCATGATGCATGTGAACACATACATCATGATGCATGCACACACATGCCACAATGTACCCTCGTCTACACATCGTGACAAATATCACAATGCATGTGTCTGCCTGGGTCAGTATGCATGCACAGCATTATGATGCGTAGAGGCCATCTTGGAATCAATTTTCTTGAATAGGAAGAATAGGAAAACCTATTCCAAGATTGCTGGACATGCGTGTGCATGCATCCTGATGCGTGTGTTTTCATGCCGATGTAAACACGCTTTAGCATAGCTATTTAAGCTGAGACCTATTTCGAGTGCCATTGCTATGCTATAGATGCTACACTGTAACCATCCATATAAAAGACACAATTTACAATCATATATATTTATATTGTGTAGGCTTTTTTTATTTTCAACTGACCCTAAGAAATTGGAAATTAAGTGGCACCTTTTTTGTATGCAGGCAGAGTGCATAATGTGAATAATGTACAAAGGTTGTGCACTTCACAACCTAGAGCATACCTGGCCAACCATGCCTCATAATATGGAGAAGGTACAAAGATTTTAGGCAAGTCAGTACGTGGGCAAAGTCATACTAGGGAATGAGTTAAAGAAAGCATTTATTTTTGATTGCAGCAAAAATTAAGGGCTTCATTTAGAATTTGAAGGTTGTAGGACACCTCCCAAAAAGCAGCTGCTGATGTAAAATGTAATGCAATGTAAATAGGATTATAAGAGGCAAACATATGGTTAGAGAGATGCCCTGGCACTATAAGAAGGGGGATGAAAAATGCATCCAGCAAACAAACTATCCATGAGTTAGTTATTGTGGAGCCAATTTGCGTTTTTTCTGAAAAGTAGCAATTAGGAGATCGAGCGTAAATGCTGAGGCAGAGAGTTCCAACCCCTTTCAGCTACAATCAGAAAGGCCTGTGTCCCTGCCTTCTGCATCTGGGGCTCTGAAAAGAGAAGAGTGGGACGACCTCAAGATTCTGCAAGGATTATAATACTGCAATTTATACTGCAAATACAAAGGTGGAATGCTTTCATGCTAGGCAGAGAGCCATGAAAATGACTCGGCAGAGAGCCTTGAAAATGACTCTAATGTCCACCAGTAAACTGCGCACAATCTTAAGAGCAGCTGATTTGAGGAAGATTCAGTGCTAACTTGGCTGCCATGTTTTGGATTCTCTGCATAGAAGTAGAAGTTGTGCCCAGGCATGGCACATTGCAATAATCCAGCCTGCTCAATATGATTGCTTAAACCATCAGTGGCTATGCTAACGTTGGCATATATTGAAAAACGTATTTTAAAAGTCTTAAGTGCAGGCAATAAGCGGCCGAGAGCTGATTCGTCTGTCTGGTTAATGAAAGTGAAGAGTCAAATTGAAAGCGATGGTTTGAAACAATGACGTTAGCTCGGGGTGAGACCCAAGTTCAGGAGTCTATAAATGTGTGGGTAGTAAACCTAGACCACATGACATTAAAACAATCTGTAGTTCCCTTTATCAGAATTGAAGTTCAAGCAATGGTGTGAGAACATTGACAGCTAGCATAGATTGATGGACAATGTGTAGTGCATCAAAGTTATCGTTGTTCAGTGCAATCAAGAGCTGGATATGGTCAGCATAGTTCATAAATCTACCTTCAAAAGAGAGAATTAGTGTCTCAAGTGGTTGTATATATAGATTGAACAGTGTGGGGCTAAGTAACGAGTCCTGAGGAACATCAACAGTGAGATGTTTGATTTCAGACTAGGAAGGAGAATGATAAACTGCCGGTGAACTATCTGCCAAACATCTGAGGATTATCTATTTATGAAGGACCGCATTGAAAGCACCTAACAGATCCAATAAAACCGGAGCTGAGGCTTGTCCTTGGTCTACAGGGAGACAGAGATTGTCAGGGACTGACCGGAAAGCAGTTTCTGTGCTATCCCCTGCTCAAAACCCTGAATGTACAAAGCCCAGAAATGGTGTTTGCTACCCAAATGAAAGATCGCTGTTGATTGACTGTCTTTTCCACGATTAATCAAGTGGGGGGAGAAGGAAGAAGCTGTGATCCATTCAGCTTCCTTGCAGTAATGCTCAATATCAAAAAGGAATGGATCACTTGACCTGAGTAACCAGGGTTTGCAACGTGTTAATTAAAAAACCCTCATTCACGTAAGTAGGTCATGGGCAGTATATCTTGGTTCTCCGCCAAGTTAAAAACGTGAGAGCATCATCATTGGGCTTATTTTTGTATGATTACCTCCGTCCGGAGGAACCACTGGTTATTGCAGTAGTGATCAGAGAAAAGGTGAAGTTCTAGTGCTCTAGTGAGGTGGATTTAAAAATGCACTGACCTCGTATGTCCTGGAAAATATTTTAATTAGTCTTGAATCGAGGTAAAATAAAACAGTGTGGTGCGTGAGAAGACGGGTTATCAGTCTAACGCACTCTTAGTGTACAAAAATAGGTCGACATGTTTCAGTCCTTGCGGTCGCCTATAAAGGTCGGTGGGGGCATTCTTCAGGACCTCGAGAAAGTGATGGTAACCATGTATATTAGCACAGCAACCTGAGTAAGCTGGTTATAGCTCACTCTTCATTAATAAGGTCCTATTGTACCTGTTCAATCAAGGGGAGGAAAACAGAAAGAAATAGTAGCTCACAGTTAGCATTCACTATATATTTCTGAAGGTGATCTTTTAGTATTGTGTGCTGTCTTTAAAAATGTTTACGTATGTTCGCGGTGCACTGTGAAGAGAAGAAGTAACTATAAAATGGCAATTCTTTATCCTCATCGTCGGGGGTGATAGGGGCTTTGGTATGGCTAACCCCATTTGACCTGTGTCGTTTCATGCAATTAGTAGGGATTGTCTAAGAAACACATAGCAATGTGGCTTGGGTAAGAACCCAATGGGATGGGGTACAGGCTGTTTGTGTACAGAGTCAAGTAAATAGGTATCGTATAAAAACGCCTATGGATGCTATGTCGAGCACTTACCGAGAATAATAAGGCCACGAAAGGCGGGTAGCCCATTAACGTAATGTGTGATTAATAAGAAGGTGCTGTTCGTATTCCAGTAAAGTTATGTGCGGTTAGTGAGAAGGGGCACGCGATTAATAAAAGAGGCACCTAAGTCACAGAGGCGAGTGTTGCGTACTCAGTGAGCGTGAGTCTGAGGAATCTTAGGTTAAATGGTGTTCTTAGTAGAGGGCTTAACGTCGAACTATTAGTGCCGTAAGTGAGGGCCTCAAGCGGCGCATCTCGTAAGGATTAAAGGCGCATTGATGTGTGGTGTATTCAAAAAGGTACAGTAATACTGTGGCATACCTTTAAGCCCATAGTTATGGGCTTCAACAGGGTGCCGGCGGGCACATTGGACCTGGTAGGAAAGTAAATTAGTATTTAGAGCAGTTTTTAGTATACGATACGTGTCTGGTGTCTCGCGTCTCGTAGTCCTTTCTTCTTCCATATGTTACCTGCTGGCGTCGTTTTGAGCAACTTGTGCTCGCTCTTCCTACGGCACCCTGGATGAAGCGGACCCGAGGGTGTTCCGGTATTAAGGCAGTGAAGTGCGTGGTCATAGAAGAAGGACTATGTATTCTGCGCACAGCCTAATCTTGGGAGGAAAAACTATGCGGGCATACATAATGAAATCTCTTCGAAGAATACCACAGGTCGAAACATTGAAAATTAGAAAAAATTTTAAGATTACAGAAATTTAAAACTTTTCGATAGAGAGATCGAGACTTAAGGAATTTTTGGTTTTCCTTTGTATATGGGTGTTTTTGGTAGGCGCTTAGGTTACTATTTCCGGAGTGCCGGTTGGTGTGTGTCCTCCTTTACTCTGTGAGTTCATCCTTGTTATGAGATGGTTTTCAGGTAGTTTTAAGGCGCTGTCATCTTAATTACAAATAGGAGTGGTAAGGGGTTGATTTTGTGATATTGCCTCATGGTTGATGTAGTCTTTTATGGGTTATATTCGGTATTATTCCTTTTGGCCCAGACTGAGCCATGGGATATTATCATTTAAACCACAGATATTGGTTTTGAGGCGATGTACCCATCTCTACTCTTTTTCAAAAAGTATTTGTTCTGCATTGTGGTTTTTGATCTGTAAGGTTTCCAGTATCACCCATTTGAGATTGTCACTAGTATGTTTGAACTCAATGTAGTGGTTACTCATCTTGATAGTCGCCTTCTTGCATTTGACATTGCTTCTATGTTCGCATATTCTTTGTTTGGCTTTGCGACACATCATCCCTATAAAACGTAGGGAACATGGACATGTGATCATATAGATCACGTGGGTTGAGTTACAGTTAGTGTGGTATTTCATTGTCCACTTAAGTTCAGGTAGGAGTTGGATGGTTTTGGTAGGTGTAGTAAGGGGACAGACTGAACATGAGCCACAAGGCTAATGTCCAGTGATTGGCGGCATATTCCACAGTGTGGTTGTTATCTCATTCTTAGTCGTTGCCTGTGGTCTTGTGTGAACTAGTATGTCCTTTAAGTTCTGAGTTGTTTTGTTGGCAAATCTTGGTTTGGGCCAGTCCAGTGCTTTTTTTTTATGATCTTGTTTAAGTTGTTGGAGGCTATGTTGTATGTATTAACACATGTTGTTATGTCCTGTGGCGGTTCTTTGGGTGTTATTTCTAAGAGACTCTCTCTTGGGTGGTTCCTGGCTCTTTTCTGGCATATATTAATCGTTCTCTCTAGGTAGTCACAGAGGTCTTTGGCTTGGTTCTTGTACTCACATAGATCACTGCAATTGCGTCTCAGACGGAGGAATTGGCTGTATGGGAGGTTGTCCCTAAGCTGGCGCAGGTGGAAGCTGTTATAGGATAATAGGCTGTTTTTTAATGTTGGTTTGAAAAAGGTTCTTGTTTTGATCATGCAATTCTCAATGTGAATAGTATTGTCCAGGAAATCGAGTTGTTTTTTGTCTGCAGTGTAGGTGAACTTGAGACATTGGTCTCTGGTGTTTATCCATCTGTGGAAATCGTGGAGATTCTCTCTGTTGCCTTCCCAAATCACAATGATGTCGTCAATGTAACGCTTCCAGAAGCATATTTTTGACAGGAAGGGATTGGTCGCCTTGTGTATAAAGGTATTTTCAAAATTGCTCACATACAGCCCCGCCACACTAGGAGCAAATGTACTGCCCATCGATGTACCGTGGCATTGTAGGTATAGAGTGTTCTCTCTGTTGCCTTCCCAAATCACAATGATGTCGTCAATGTAACGCTTCCAGAAGCATATTTTTGACAGGAAGGGATTGGTCGCCTTGTGTATAAAGGTATTTTCAAAATTGCTCACATACAGCCCCGCCACACTAGGAGCAAATGTACTGCCCATCGATGTACCGTGGCATTGTAGGTATAGAGTGTTGAAGTACTCGAAATAGTACCACCCGCCACAATGCTGGGGATGGAGGATGCCACCACCACAGTGGCATCCTAATCACCGGTGCGGGACCGCCGCACCACTGGCGGCCGGTCCCAGCACCGCTAGGGTGGCGGGCGGACGGAAGTCCGCCCACCATCCTAATGGGCCTCTTAGTGTCCAAAAGTAGGTTGACATGTTTCAGCCCTTGCGGTCGCCCATGCGAGTCAGTGGGGGCTTTCTTCAGGACCTCGAGAAAGTGATGGTAACCATGTATATTAGCACAGCAAACTGAGTAAGCTGGTTATAGCTCACTCTTCATTAATAAGATCCTATTGTACCTGTTCAATCAAGGGGAGGAAAACAGAAAGAAATAGTAGCTCACAGTTAGCATTCACTATATATTTCTGAAGGTGTTCTTTTAGTATTGTGTGCTGTCTTTAAAAATGTACACGTATGTTCGCGGTGCACTGTGAAGAGAAGAAGTAACTATAAAATGGACATTCTTTATCCTCATCGTCGGGGGTGATAGGGGCTTTGGTATGGCTAACCCCATTTGACCGGTGTTGTTTCATGCGATTAGTGGTGATTGTCTAAGAAACACATAGCGATGTGGCTTGGGTAACAATCCAATGGGAGGGGGTACAGGCTGTTTGTGCACAGAGTCAAGTAAATAGGTATCATATAAAAACGCCTGCGGATGCTATGTCTAGCTCTTACTGAGATTAATAAGGCCACGAAAGGCTGGTAGCGGAGTGTGTAGTCCAGTAACGTAACGCGCGATTAATAAGAAGGGGGGCGTGATTAATAAAAGTTGCGTGCTAAATGAGCTTTATTCTGAGGAATCTTAAGTTCAATGTCGACCTATTTTTGGACACTAAGAGTACGTTAGACTGATAACCCATCTTCTCATGCACCACACTGTTTTTATTTCACCTTGATTCCAGACTAATTAAAATATTGTCCAGGACATACGAGGTCACTGCATTTTTTAATCCACCTCACTAGAGCACTAGAACCTCACCTTTTCTCTGATCACTACTGCAATAACCAGTGGTTCCTCCGGACGGAGGTAATCATACAAAAATAAGCCCAATGATGATGCTGTCACGTTTTTAACTTGGCGGAGAACCAAGATATACCGCCCATGACCTACTTACGTTAATGAGGGTTTTTAAATTAACACGTTGCAAACCCTGGTTCCTCAGGTCAAGTGATCCATTCCTTATTGACTGTCTTTTCCATCATCTTTACCGGAAAGGGTAGAAAAGATATTGGTTGAGAATTACTGGGGTTTTCAGAATTCACTGTGGCTTCTTTAACAGCAGTAACACCAGAGCAGATACTCAACAGTTTGCAACTTAAATTGCTTAGTTACTCAAGAGAAGGTCAGTTCTTATTAGCATAACCTCTTCTGGGAAACCCACTGATGAGGAACCTGTGGAGGCAGCAAAAGAGTTAAATATTTTCAATTTCATCTATGAAAATGCTTTCATCACAAAGTGATTGAGATTGTTCAACTCTTTGAGTTAGGTGTGAAGGGGCTGCTAACAACTCCAAGATTAAAAACAATTATCTCTAAGTGTTTCTTGCTGTGAGGATAAATTGGCATAAAAGTTCAACTTTGCTGTCATCACTAATTTTATATATTTCAGCAGAGCCAGCTTTAGCAGTCTCACTATTTTCTGCATAATTCGAGGGCCAAATCCGCACCAATTTCGTACATTCCTGCTTCACCTCCCTTAAAGCTGGACCACACCATGGGGCTGAGGGGGAACTGTGTCTTACTTTGACCAGGCTCATAGAAAGACTAGCATCCACCATCTTGATAATGCAAGTTGCCAGGTTTGCATTGTCACTGTCCATTGACATGTCTAGAACATGCAAACCAAGATCTTTAAGTGCTCTAGCAAAGGTCTCAACAGAACATTTGCCACACGAGCATGTAGGCAGATGTGACTAGGACTGACAAATCAACTTTGGAATTAGCATAACCATGTTAAATAAAACAGGAAAGTAATGAGACCAGGTGATAGTGATAGGACGTATGGGTTCAAGCTAGTTATGTCTGATGTAGTGAAGATTAGGTCCTGCACAGTGTGTTGCACCCGCTACTATTCGAGCTAAGTTAAGGGCCACAAGTGACTTTACGAGGTTGCCGCAACCCAAACGTTGAAGTTGCCAAATACAGTGAATTACTAATAGCTGATAACCAAAAGGGCAAACAGGGCGGCCAGGAACTCACCAAAATCTGTGGGCAATAACTAGGAATACCACCAATATTGCATAAGGGTGAGGCTGAAATTAAAAACCCCAAAACCTCAGAATGGGACAAATGAGTCAGATTTAGTATTTTTAGCATATATGATTCCTATTCACAATAGCCAAGGCAGCATCGGGACGGTAAAGATGCCTTACGAGGTGGCCTAGCCATTCAGGCATGCAAGATTCAGAGATAAACAGCAAGTCAACCATACTGCTAACTACAAGTTTTTGTACCTCCACTGCATACTTAACCCAGAAACAAGTATTAACTAATGCACAATTCCAGCTTCCCTCCATTATATTACCTGATATTGAGCTGGGTTTTATTGTGTTCTGGGTAAAAGCCTGACTGCTAACAGGAGATAAACTACCGGGTATTCAACTGCAATTGCTGTTTTGTGATCTACATACACCCATGTTGTACCTGATAGGCATTAGTTGATCGCAGGATTAATGGATCCTGCTCACGATACCAGTGTGTCCAATTGAGGACCCAGTTGATTGTCCACAAGCAGCATGGCTGGTGCTGTGTGGAACTGTGTTCTCTCTGCCAAACTTGTCCTTCATCCCCTCTATTTAGAGTCAGGGGAAGCATCATATTTCCAATAGAGGAGCCTCTAGTAAACCGCTGATCAGTGTCCAACAGAACAGCTACCATCTTTTGCGATGTTGATTCATCATATAGTGTTCCTTTTCAAAGCTGCCAGGAAAATGATGCAGCCCTAAGAGCTTTTATGAGCAGGTGCGTTCAACATGGTACCCACTTACCAAAGCTTCAGTTGCTTTATCAGAGACACTTTAGTGGCAGCTAAGCTGAACAACAGTGTTAGATCTGACAGCCATAGAGTGGTCTTCCCACCAACATTTTGCATACCTCCTCCACTTTTCTGACCTCACTTTTGCTGGCTTTCGGACTCTGTGCACTTTACCACTGCTAACCAGTTCTAAGGTGCTTGTGCTCTCTCTCCTAAACATGGTAATATTGGCTTATCCCCAATCATCATATTTAATTTACTTATAAGTCCCTAGTAAAGTGGACTACATGTTCCCAGGGTCTGTAAACTAAAGGTTCCCAGTGAGCCTGCAGCACTCATTGAGACACCCACTTAAGGAGTCCTCTAACCATGTCTCAGATCTGCCATTGCAGAGCCTGTGTGTGCAGTTTACACTGCCATTTCGACCTGGCAAGATAAACCTCTTGCCAGGCCTAAACCATCTCTTTTTATACATATGAGTCACCCCTAAGGGAGGCCATGGACAACTCAGAGGGAAGGGTGCAATGTATTTAAAAGGTAGGACATGTACTTTTAAGTTTTACATGTCCTGGTAGTGAAAAACTCTAAAATTAGTTTTTCACTACTGCAATACCTATTTCCCTCATAGGCTAAAATGGGGATTACCTCAGTACATTTTATAAATGTAATTCCCCATTAAGAAGAGATATATGCTTTCAGTTTAGTGTCTCTGGAATCACAATTTAAAATCACAGCTTATGATGAAGCCAGAGTTTTCAGTTACAATTCTAAAAATGCCACTTTTAGAAGAGGCCTTACAGGCCATTGAATGTTATCTGGAAACCAGAACAAGGCCACATAGAGTTCCAACAGATTTCATACTTCAACTTGTTTTTCAAGTTTGAAGATACGTTTTTTATTCAAACGAAGGGGACCGCGATGGGATGCCCCTTAACTCCAGAAATGGTGGTACTCTACATGGCAAGATTCGAAGAAAAATTTGTTATCAATGGAAATCCATTTAAAAAACATCTCCAACAATGGCACCGATATATTGACATCCACAAAAGTAAGGCGACAGAGTGCACACCAGTTTATCCCTCTTTTCTTCTTCCTGTAGTTTTGTTTTAAATCAACATGCGTGCAAGCCCGGTCCGTGGTCTGCCCTGATCCACACGTTTGTTTGAACAATACAGAAAATGGGGCATGGTCATACCCAAATCCGGACGCACAGAGATTCTCCATGCATAATACATATGCCACAAGTTAATCCAGTTTCACGAATATTTATTTCAATTTTATTCAATGTTTCTCATTGTTCCATGCTTTTCCTCTAGTCACATGAGAGGCATCTTACGTTAACACTATATCATTAATGCTGCAGAAATGCAAACCCCGACCCTATTCTGTGGCACGGAGTGTACATAAGTAATCATCATCTGTTGATCTTTATCCAATATATTGACGACATCTGGTGTCTTTGGAATGGCTCAGAAGACGATTTAGAAATCTTTCATGGATGATTCAACACCAGAAATGAAGACATACAATTCAGTATTACCAAAAGCAAAACAAGCTTGATCTTTCTTGATGTGAAAGTCACATCTCATGATAATAAATTGGTGACCACTTTACACAGAAAACCAATAGACAAAAACAGAAACCTTCACTACAAGAGCTCTCATCCAAGAAACTTAAAGGACAACCTCCCATATGGACAATTACTGAGAATTCAGCGAAATTGCTCTCGTAGGGAAGATTTTGAGATCTACGCAACAGCATTCTGTGAACAACTGAAATGTAGGGGGTACCCCAAAAAATTGCTTAAACACGCTATCAAAAGAGCATGGTACACTCCACGTGAAGATCTCCTCACGAAAAAATGTAAGCAGCCTTTAGACAACTTGGTCTGAGTATCGGCCTTCAGTCCACACACCAATAAATTGTGCCAAATCATTCTGAAGAATTAGCATCTTCTTCAAAATTTTGAAAGTCCCTTCCAATGACCACTATTTGCTATGATAAAGAATGCCAGTATAGGTCAACACATCATAAGAGCAGGCATGACTATGTATAGTCAAAAGAAAGACTTAAGAGCACAATGGAAATTGAAACCCATTGAGGGACACCACAAGTGCGGTAACTGTTCGATTTGCAAATCCACTGTTGAAGGAATATAATTCACACACAACTCTTTGAAATGGACCCACCAAGAACATTGTGTATGCAGTCATATGCCCGTGTCCCAAAATATATATTGGAAAAACCAACCAGCAAGTGAACCAACGAATTGTTCAGCACCTTTCAAGGATCAAAAAACAAGTGCTGACAGCCCCCATGGGTACCCATTTTTCAGAAAAAGAAACATAGCGAAAAAAAACTAAAATGGACTTTGTTAACAGTGATTAAGCCGAACCCTCGAGGAGGCGATGTTGCAGCAGCCATATTACAGAAGGAAGCGTACCTTATATTGAAATTTAACAGCACTACTAAAGACTTGAACGAAATGTCTGAATTATACAGGACGTAACAATTTGCCTGGTTAATACTACAACACCCAGCATGCAATATAATTCATGCCCACGGGTAGGCGGTCAATCGAACATGCTTGATGGAAATGTTACTGGAAACGTTGAATGTTCTTTGTCTGAGTAAGAAGCTGCGAACATGTCACAACGCCTATGCCCAAATGCCAGAAAGGGTTTTGGCCCATCAAAACTACTACAATACCCATAAATCATTTCGCTCATTAACCAGAGGAAGGTGGCTTGAAAGTCAACCAAAACCAAAAGTTACCGGGTCTGCTGCAGTTTGGAATTAGTCAGAATTCACTCCCTGTTGAAACGTAAAAATATCTCGGAAAATTAAAGTTTCCCGATTTGAACAAGTGAGCCCGTGTTAGGCAGCCGTGGGCGGGGCAGCACTGCGACATACTGTAAAAATGTGATAAATATTACAAGTCTCCCTTACTGTTTTTAGAAACAACTTAATCAGCAGCAGAAGGGTTGCTCCACGCGCCTGACGCCCGTGGCCAAAGGAAGAAAGATACACAGCTAGATTCAAGTAAGATGTTGCACGAATTAAATATTACCGTTGAGGCGTTGCACAGCGATAAGCTGTAAAGGTGTGATAAATATTACAAGTTTGCCTTATTGTTTTTAGAAAGAACTTAAACAGCAGCAGAACGGCTGCTTCACGCACCTGACACCTGTGTACAAGGAAAGAAAGATACAGAGGCTTATACAAGTAAGTTGTTGCACAAATTAAAAATCACCTTTTAGGCTCCCTCTCAAAACCAATTAGATGCTCAATGATTCTTCTTTCACTCGTTATAGCGTTCTGACCAACAGTCAAGGGATTTGCTTTTCAAATACCAGAGATGAAGAATCTGTCAGTCCAGTAGCAAAAGAGGCCACATGAAGCAGGTACTGTGTAGTATTTAAGATAAACCCACATAGGAGATATTGGGAAGGGGCCGAGTATGAATACAACAGCAACTGTGTTCATTATCTTTTAGATGACACCAAGTCCCACGAGTGTCACTGGGACTTAAAATGTGCCGTCATTTTTCCTTCCATTGAGGAATTGACAATTTATGAATGCAAGCAGCATTGAGGGATATTTAGTGTTGACTCAACCCCAGCTGATCTTACTTTTGTTCCCAATGGCTAGCATCCCTCTAAGAATAATATGAACTTTATACTACGGGATTGCTTTACTTATGATGTTCTTGAAACAACCAACTGGTGCATTGTTTCGTTGCATTATTTTGAAATGATCTGTATGCATTATTTGTAAAGTTGTTTGTTTAGTGCGCTGTCCTTCATGTTCACAACTTATTGTCTTGCGCTTGTCTCAAATAAACAGTGTTAACCCCATTTCAGACTTGTATAAAATGAAAAAAATGACACAATGAAATGATGAAATAAAGGTTAAATAAATAACCAGGACCAATGAAAGTTTATATTGGCCCTTTGTCTGTTTAAGTAGATAGCAGCACAAAAGTGGTAGCTAGCTTCCTTGTCTTGCTATTTTAACTTGGCCCTATCCTCTGCTACTGGTATTCTGGCCTACCCCCTTTATACGACTTTTAGAAAGTTGACATTTTCTCACTTCAGCTATTTGGTGCCTGCTGACTGTCTCCGATACACGTCTGGGGAGGGTGACAGCAGGGATGTGCAATTCCTCTAAACAGCCACACACAATGGGAGCTTAGGTGTGACTTGATGGGCCATCCTGGGAGGATGGGAGGGAGGATGTGGGCACAACCTCACACACCCGAATAGGCTGTGCCCTCCTCCCACACAAATGTCTGCTTACCCCCCTGCGGTGAGTCTGAAGCCAGGGTAGCAAGGAAGGATCTCTGTGCACTTTAAAGACCTGTCTTTGAAGTCTCCCCCACTTCAAACACACACTCTGTATAAGTACTGGACCGCAGATCACACCAAATTCAGGACACTTTGGACCTGTGACCATTCTGCCAGGAAGAACTGCTGTGCTGTTAAAAGGACTGCCACTCTGCTGGACAGCTGTATGCTGGACTCCTGCCATGCTGTGCTGCCCTGCTGCCTGCTGTTCTCCTACCTGGATGAGAAAGACTGGACCTGCATCACTTGAACCCAGAGAGACTCCAACGGCTTTGTGATTTGCCTCCTGATCTGAAGTCTCAGGGACATAAAATACTTCCAACTCTTTTGCTGCTGCACCTGGACTCTGCCATCTGTGAGTCCCCAGTCCTAGACCCTTGTAAGTGAGGCCAAAGGTGCTTGCTCCAGTAACACCCACGCATCTGCTCTCAAACCAGCACATTGTCGTTGTTGCATGGATCAGAACTGGTGAATCACCCCTGATTGTGTGACCACAACTGGCGCATCAACCTCTGTTTTGGGGAACAGAACGGATGCATCTCTGCCTTTGCATGGCTCTGGGACTCTGCTCCGCCTTCGGAACCAGCACTGCATGGAGCTCTTGTCTTCACATCTCCGTCGACAGCGGTCTCAACACCGCTGCCAAGAACTCCGCATCGCAGCCCCTGAGCCTACAGGAGACAAAGCGTAGTTGCGGTAGTGCAGATCATGCAAGGATCGACATTGACTGCATCCCGCATCTTCTTCGACATTGACACAACCCGGATCCAGGTACTTTTGTTCAGTAGTCCTCACTGGGTCCCTGTATCCAGCCTGGGCTGCATCGCAGTCGACCTGAACTTTTGACTTTATCCGGTCCAGCGCGTTTATTGCTTCTAAGTTGTTTAACAGTTTATTCTTTAAAAATTCATATCTCAAGTTCTAGTTATTAGATTTTTGTAATTTTGGTTTTATTTTAGTTCAAAAATTAAGATTAGTGCCTGGGTGCTTGATTTAATGAATGTAAAGGTGGATAAACATGTCTGTGAGTGGATGGGTGAATGAGTGGCAGAGGGAGTGGATGCCTCAATTGATGAATGGGTGAGTGCTTGAGCTTACAAGAATTGTGCTCGATCATTAACAGCAGGCACTGCTTATAGGAATGAAACGTTATGAAGTTTCAAAACAAGCATCTTCTTTCTTTCACTTCACAAGCTTTGTGAAGTGCAAGGATATCAAAGTTATTAATATCCTTAAAAGTGGGTAGAAAATGAGCCCTGTGCAGAATCAATAATGTTCCCTTGCAAGGCTGTGAATAAGTTATAATACTGCTGCTTGTAGTTTGATGCCAGCATGCTGTGTAAATGCAAAGATCTTCTGCAGAAATCACAAGATAGGACTTCTGGCAGCAATGAAGGGGAATAAATGGCCATTGTTTTTACACACTACCACTCAAGGGTAGCACAAACCTGAGAGACAGCAAAGACGCACATTTTCCTGTGGCCGGAAGTGCCATACATCTTGGGCAGAACATACAGCTGCAGGAAATATGTAATGCGAAGTAAAATTTCACCTTAAGCAAAGAGTGCACTCTCCCAAATTCAAGTGCAGAGAGTTTTACTTTGGACACTCATAGTTCCAGAAGCGAACACTTGAATAAAGGTGTAAATGTGTATGGTGCCCAGTGTGTGGTGCTAGCTTTGGAATTTTGGAGTGGAGCATGGAGGCTTTAAGTTGCTCATCTTGTGTAGAGAAAAGACAGGTCTGTTGAGAAGGTACCGGAGCTTTTCCTGACACCTATACACCTCTAATATAGCTCACATAGCAATGGGGAAAGAGCCCCTACCCAATAGCTTTTCTAACCTACCATAACAAGTGAAAGGTGGCCCAGGGAAAAGTAGTGCATTCTAGAAGGCAATAGAGGCAAAACTATCCAACCTACTCCTTTAGGAATGACCTCAAGGAGTTACAGCAGGTAACACCAGCAACATTGAGGAGATGTTTTATTTATTATGAGGCCTCAGGGAAGCAGAGCGAGGGACAGGTGCTGTGGAAATTGAGCAGGAACAGATGTTTTATTCATAATCTGAGGCCTTGAAGAAGAAGAACAGGGTGCTGGCGAGTTGGAAATTAAGCAAAAAGAGGAATCCAAAGGCAAAGCTTTAATTATTAGAGTTCCCTTACAAGAAGTCGGGTACATCTTTTCCTCCACACACTTATTATCCTCTGCAGCCTCACTGGTTTAGAATTAATCTGCTAGTAATATATCTTTGACATGGGCTGATCACAGGAGCAACTGCCCAAGCTAACTGACTCTCAACTCAATGCAGTCAGTTAACCATTTTAGTCTCTAACATAGTAATAGTCTTCACTTTAATTCATCTTCAAAACATGGATACAATTTTGACACATATTTATCTATCAGGATTTTTCAAACTTCTCTTTTGATAGGTCCAACAACAATATAGGAAGCATCCACTTGTATCTCAGAACTCAAGGAACGGATAGCAGAAGCTGAGTGTCAGGATGCATTTGCGAGGGGCAGGGGCTGGAAGTACTTCTTACCGCTAAGTGTGGTCCATGAGTGCAGAAGCAGAACTTTGAAGTGACTTGCACTGAGTGTCTTTCAGTGAATAATAGGCTGGCGAGCACCACTCTGTGCTAGCACTGCGTGGATTCAGGCTGATTGTGTGCTTGGAATGCTTGGTGTGGCAATGAGCTGAAAGTAAACTATGATTCCTAGCAAGCCACAAACTCTTGCATGTCTAAAGAAATGGAGGCTATCTTAGTTCTTCACATATAACTGTGGTTCATTGACTCCTTTGTTATGCAATCATGCTACTTTGGCAGTCTCAATATCTTAGATTGCAATTGGCAAAAACTATTGCTTCCTACGTATTGTTTTATGGACTTTTTGTATTACAGATAAAAAAGTATCATGAAGTGTGTGTTCTTGAAAATGAACTTTCAAACTATTTCTTGAACATTTATTTAAACTCTTAAGATTCACTTACACGTATTTGAACTCCTAAGAATCAGGGTGTTTGTTCTACCAAAAGTCCCTGTGAAGGAACAGAAAGGTTTTCAATAGGAAAATGTTACATGTATGTATATTTAGGAATGTTGTGTGATTTGTCTGTGTATATTTTGAGTAGAGTAGGGAACAACATGATGTTAATGGTATTCATTACTGTGCAGTTCTACAGAAGACAAGTAGAAACTACACCCATCTGCCACAAAAATGCATATAGTGAGTAAGGTAGGTCGTTGTTCAAAACATAGGAAGAAGGGTGAGTATAAATGCATTTTCGAGATACTTTTTTCAACATTGTTTAGTTCCCAATCAAAGAACAGAAAGTTGGTTATAGGAAGATATTGATCAGGTATATCTATTTAGCATTCAAAATGTCAAATTACTTACAATATCTCTTTATCTTGCAGAGATTCACTGCATCCTACAGTTCTACTTGATCTGAGAAGTGATAAGGCAGATTGTGGAGTCCTCCATCTCTGCTTGCTCTCTTATTCCATTTCTCTTTCCTTGCTTCTACCACTAGCCTTCATATCCTTGTGTATGTGGTCATTGGTGGGGGCAGTGAGAGATGGAAAAGAGAATAACTCCCATTCAAACCTGCGAATAAGTTAGTGCAACCTGAGAGCACTAACCTTGTGCTCAGAATCGTTAGTCTTTCACCGCCTCCACCAATAACCACACACATAATAATATGAGGGCTAGTGATTGAACAGGAAAATGTAATTAGCATAAGAAAGATAACATAGACAGTGACCCGTCAATCAATCAATCAATCATCTTTATTTCAGATAAAAAACCCATAAAAGATATACAATAGCATTTTAAACATCATAATACATTTCAAAAGGTACCACCAAGTTAAAAACAAATAAGGTTAAAATCTATTACATAAATAAAACATACTGAGGAGAAACAGCAAATAACATTATAGGAAGCCAAGATCTATTTGCATATGGCTTGCAGCCTTTTTGATAAGTTGCTTGAATAAAAAAGATCAATAGAAAAAGTGCAAGTGCTTTAGTGCAGTATATGCAATTTGAGCATCAATCTAGTAATTATCTTATTAAATCTTAAAGTGCAAGTGCAGTCAAATAAAGTAACATTTTTACTTAAAATGGTAGAAAAAGGAACAAATACAAAGCTGAAGTAGCAAAGTCTCTAATACCATATTCTAAAATGTCAGTCCTTCCTTTGCCCTTATTAAACCCACGTGAAAGAAATACCTAATAATACTAAAAACGATTCTTTGAGAGGTATCAGTTTTCAGTATTCTTGCTGCCTCGTTGCAAGATCTAATACCCAGTAACCGGAAAATAGGTTGAATTCATTTCTGTCTAGATTTTATATATGCTAGGCAAAAGAATAATAAATGAAAATCGTCTTCTCTTGCACCTAATTGGCATAGGGCACAACACTCAACGTTTTCTTCCCCTTGCTTGCAAGCCCATTTCGATATGTTTGAGTTTATTTGCAGTATTCCATATCGAAATTTCAGATATACTGACTTTGCTAGTTGGGGCGGTACCTCGTCCATAAAGGACTTGAAGCTCCAAATTTGTTAGATTAGGAGGAACCGTGTTGTTAATCTACCAATGGTTGAACTATGAAGCACACTGTTTTGAATATAGGTCCAGAAGGTTGATTTCAGTATTTTCTTGGAACCCATAGTCAATTGTGTAGGCTCATCCCAGAAATGCTTTAGCCCTAGTTTAGTAAACGAGGAGCAAACATGCTTAAGCCATGGCAGACTGACTCCACGGGTAAGCCTTAAAATTTCCTCCAGCCCTTCTTTATAGCGACTAGCTCCTCTGTGGACCACAATCGCACCCAGAACAATAGTGGTCTTAAAACTGCCTGGTGATCCATACGGCGTATGTTGAAATCCATTACAATGGGTATTAGTGGTGTACGCATTGGAAGGTGCAAAATGTTCCTAAAGAACTTATTTTGTCCCACCATAAAAGTATCATTACTTGAGGGTCCCCATAGCTCTGCCCCGTATAGAGAAGCTGACTGCACCTTGTACTCATCCCTGCCTTACACCCCTGTTTACTTTGATTTGCTCAGTAAGCTCACCATTTGGACCCCATCTGACCCTTGCAAAATTATCCTCATGTAATCTTATAATTTGTATGAGTATTTCCCCCGGTACCCCTCGGTTTTTTAGGGAATTCCAGAGGAGATTTCTTGGGATCGGATTGAAGGCAGCCTTCAGGTCAACAAAGCCGATGTACAGGTGACCCTTTTTAAGCACTGTGTACTTCCAACTCATGCAGAGGAATCTAAAACCCTGATCAATTGTGCTTGTTTTAACTGGAAAACCGGTTTGATAAATTGATAAAATACTATTCTCCTCAATCCAAATATTTTATTTTGTTAAAATTTGTTGGGCGTATATTTTTGGTATGAGGTCTATTAAACTGATTGGACGATAATTTGAAGGGTCTTGCCCATTACTTTTTTAAAAAAATTGTTGTAATTTCAGCCCCAATCCATGATTCCGGTATAGCTGCACCTGCAGCGACTGAATTACATAAAACGTTAATATAGGGGCCCCAGATCTCTCTATCGTGCCTCAGTAAATGTTCCTGGTATTTTATCTGGACCTGGAGCCTTTCCAGGTTTTACTGCATCCATAGCTGACAGAGTGTCTTCCAAACTAAAGTGTAGAGAGGCTGTGATTGAGAGTGTAACATAATCTTGCATTTCAAATTCTGCATCACTCCTAGATGTTGAGTATAGGCAGGAGAAGTGGCTGACCCATGTTTTCGCATCTAGAAAAAGATCTTTAGTACATCTCCCTGTCATATTTCCTTTTTTTTGTCTTCAGAGTTTTTATATAGCGCGAACTTGACCCGAATCCAATCAGGTATCAGAGTTACGTTACATGAGGACACACATTCATTTTTTTTTGTTAGACACGTGGAGATTAAGTGATTTTCCCAGAATCACAGGATGTTTTAGCGTCGTTACCGAGACTCGAACCCTGTTCCCCCAGGTCCGAGGTCGAGCGCCCTAACCGTAGGCCAACTCCTCTCCCCTTCCTTTTGATATCAATCGCCAAAAGCTAGATCGGTCCTTCGCTTTGGCTGCACTGATCAATTCTGTCCATATCCTGTCATCCCAATTTTTCGTAGTTTGCGCTAACAGTTTCTTGTACCTATTCCTATTCTCTCTTAAGGCAATTATATTTTTTGATTTTGTTGCCAAGATAAGTTCCTTTTTTGGCTCACAGCATTATTTATTATACCAGGGATTTTCTAAATTAGTTATATTAGTCTTCCCCCTTTTGCAATCCTTAGGAATCCTACTTAGGATAGGTGTTAAAGCGTCTACCAATGCGTGATGAATATTCATAATTGGGAAATCTACGACAGGAAGATCAACGTACGGCACAATAATATCTGCAAAGGTGTCATATATCTGCTTCATAGCTTCGTCATTTCCCCCTATAGAAGGCCACTTTAAGGCTCTGCGATTATTACTTACTAATGGTTCTATGACACAAGGGTTGATATCTCCATTGTTCAAAGTAATTGGCTGAAACAAACGGGATGTTAGTGTCAAACATAGGGAGTAATGATCACTGTCAGATCTATCCTCAACAACCAGATCATATAAAATTGGCCAAAGGTTAATAGATACCAATATATAATCAATACAACTCTTGTAGTTATTCCTGATAAATGTAGCTGCGTTCGGGCTATCAGAGGGCAGTTGGCCATTGCAGGCTCGGAGTCCATGTCCTGATACTAATCTCATTAGTTGTTCAATGGCAACTGAACAGGGTACTACCGGGCTACTTTCCAATGGGGGAATCTTATTTGCCATGTCTTCTTCCTTGAAAATATTTTCAAAACGAACAACAGGTTCAAATTTACGATTAAAATCTCCCCCCACAATTACCCTTGCCCTTGGGTCAATTGAACATAGAAATTGGTCTAATTGTTCTATTACAGGTGATTCTTTACTAGCTAAGCTTGGTCTGTTATAAATATTCACGATGTATAAATCAGTTTTATCTTGCGTTTGAATCTTCACACCAACTATATCCTGTGAAGGAAAATCCAACTGAATTATATCAATACATAAGGTGATTTTTATCCATATTACAAGACCTCCCGATGGCCTCCCTCTAACCGAAGCATTAGCGCTATATGTTTTGATGCCTAATTTATGCTGGATTTCCAAAGCCCAAGTTTCTTGCAATAGTATTATTTCACTTAGCCCAATGTACTCCTGCCACTTTACATCCACATGTTTTCTTGTCAGTCCTGCTATATCCCAAGATGTAAATCGTATTTCTGATTGCCCTTTATTCCCTATTTGTTGATTGGTTGCTATTTCCGTCTCATCCCCTGGTTCTAAACTTCCATCTCCTATATTCTCAAAGTAGCAATTATAATTAAGGAGAATCCATTCCATTAGGGTACAACGGCTGGTTGACCTCAACAGCAACCACGCTATCGCTAGACACAAGTACTGGTACTACATTCAATAAACCATGTGGCCTAACCACTTCATGTTTGTTTGTCAAACCTATCCAGTCTTGATCCCTATCTGACTATCTTGATTATTGGCTTTTTTTTTCCAGAGTTTTATATAGCGCAAACTTGACCCGAATCCAATCAGGTATCAGAGCGCTTTACATAGCACCAGTTACGTTACATGAGGACACACATTCATTTTTTTGCTAGGCACGGGGAGATTAAGTGATTTGCCAGAATCACATGATGTTTAGCGTCGTTACCGAGACTTGAACCCAGTTCCCCCAGGTCCGAGGTCGAGCGTCCTAACCGTTAGGCCAACTCCTCTCCCCTGGTTGAGGAAGCAAGTATTAGAGTCTGATACCTATCGGCTAAATATGGTTCATATTGTGTTGCAGATAATTGTCAGTCTTGGGCATTTAAATCTGACAGGACCTCAAACCTGTTGAACAGCGGGGGTGGAAAGGGGTTATTTGTAAGCGAACCAAGTGGAGGTTTGTAAAAATATCCCAGAGGAAGATCACAGATACCACTACTCTCGGTGTGTAGTGTCTCGCAATGATTTAGTAAGTAGCGACTAAAATACAGTCGCCATCAATACGCTTGGGGCATGCACCCACTCAACCAACCCTACGAACCATTAAAATCTCTCTAGTAGCAGATGGATGGAATCTTTTATGTTTTGTTAACCAATCCACGGCTTTGTTACGTAACTCAGCCCACGTCTCCCTTTGGCCCTCCCTGAGGACAGGTACACCAGCCAAAATTAAAACATATGGGCACGCTGCTGGCAGTAAACTCAACACATCAGTGCTAGGTTACAGGTGAGTGTTAATTGAGTAGTCTACTCGATTATTGGATATTGTGCTTGATACGGTGCCTGAATCTAAGTGTTCAGAATAAGTATTATGCGAACCCCCACATTTCTCATTAAAGCCTTTAGGATCCTACTGTGTTTTTCCTCTTAGATCAATGTTATTTAACATACGGCCATCCATCACTTTACCATCTGGATTTTGTAAAATCCTTTTTTGGTTACCATCTACTACAATATTTGAACCTAATTTTTCTATGATATTTGGTTGTTGGGTCACGTAAGTATACTTTAAGTTATTTATAGCAGTGTCCATACGTTCCAGTTTTTCCCATAATAGGGTAAATTTCTTTTCAATCAGTTCAAGGACATGAGCTGGCACAGATCCCAATACAGAGCCCTCGACAGCAGCATGAGTGACGGTTGAAGTATCCAGAGAACTTTCACAATTTGGCCTAGGATAGATAGGATAGAAGGGGACCAGATCAATCTGAGTGGCAACCGAAACCAAAATAGTTTCCATTGAATCATATGGACTTGCTTTTTTAACACGATTTTCACGTTGGGATCCCTTTGTGTTCTTAGGTTTTTGTGCACCAGCACCCCGCTTCCGTTTCGCTGGTGGTTCTGGCTCTTTTCTTAAATCAGAGGATCTACAACCCCGTGCTCTGGTAGTTGTGCCGGATGCTTCAGGGCCCGAAGATAATTGTTGTTCCAAAATTATCACAGAAGTATTTAATGGGACATTTGAGGGTATTGTGCATAACTATGTTTGTGTGGGATCCCCCAATACAAAGGTACCCAGTGAAGATCGTCTCTGAATGTTTGATGGATCCAAGGAGAGACGTTGTTCTGTTATTTCTATTTCATGGGTCAATAATGACTCTGCCCTGACTAAAAAACCATCCAATGTACCCACAACTCCTTTTTGTTTGTTCATTGTATTGCCTTGAAAGCTGGACTTCGCGAGAACAAACAAATGATCCCCCACAAATGAACATGAATGTTGCTCGTCACTTCAGCTGGTTAATGGTGTCTATAGTATGTAGTGGATATCTAAAGGCAAATAGATATATTTAGTAAATCACCAAATATGGTTCTGCACTTAATTGTAATAGTGAATAGATATACCTTAGTAATATCCATATGTAGCCAACTCTGTGTTTGTTGATGTGGAATTTGTAATTCGTGAAAGCTAAACATGCAAAGAATGAGTATCAAAAAACATGTTCACTAACACTTTTCCTCTGACTTCACTAACTACCTAAAGCTTCCTGACTATGCACTCTCAAGTGAAAGATGAGTGATTTTTTATTCTTGTAGCGCTGCAAGATAATCAGTTCAGTTCAGAAAAACTTTATTTCGGTCGATATGACCATAAAAGTATGTACACAATACAATACATGTAATCTTAAAAAAAGTAAAAGGGATCATTCCATTTTACAGAGAAGCATACACCTCATCTTTGTATTTCTTAAAACAGTCTACAGTAACACATTTCCAGATTAGTTGTCCTCATTAAAGTGCATGTGCAATGTATGAGCAATTACAAAGAGAAAAATACCAAAAAGGTCACACAAGAGGTACACTTGCTGTTTATGGCTCTAGGAATGAGATTAGTTTTAAACAATGTTAAAATTACTTTAGTGAGATCTACGGTGGTAAGTTCAGGGGGAAAATCTCACAGATAACCCTGTGTGCACATGCAGGGAACGATAAAGAGTTAATAAAATACATTGTGAGATATAAAAGCTTTAAAATTTAAATAAAAGCTCTGGTGGATGGAGCTAATTACGTCTTGGGGGACTTTAGAGTAGAGTCAGACCACTGCACCAGGGGGCATTGTGTGTGCTTGCATCTTTGAAATCTGATTTAAGCGGGTCCAACGCCCACGCCACATTGAAATTAAAAATCGTGATACAGCAAATACAATGGGTGTAAGGGTATCAGTTTTCAGGACTCTTAAAGCCTCCCCTCAGTGCACAACCCCTAGATTCCTACACAACTGGATAAGCCAGTGCTGCCTGGCTGACTTGTAGCCAGGGCAAAAAAGAGAACATGTAACTCTGACTCTTCCTCACTGTTACAGGCAGGGCACCCTTGCAAAGCAGTCTTTGACCATTTGGATGAAAATGCATAAAGCGGTAGGGTGCCATATCTGAACTGGACATAAAGTATCCTTGCGAGAGGAGGTTGTATATCATCCAGAAAAGGTTCAATAATGTATACTTCTTTCATTAACAGAAAATTAGTGGTGAGGTGTCCTAAGTTTGAGCTCCCAGCGACAGCTGAAATTTTGGTTGCATGGTAGATTTTAACTAGTTCTGTGCATGAAATTGTAGGGCATGCTTCCTCTGGGTTACTCCAGAGACTGGGCTTTCCCAACCTGGAGCATTCATACTTGATATGTGTAAACCAAAGGATTATATCTACACCCGGGGGGCCCAATAGCTCTTTTAATTCTGTTTGATATGGTACCAGTTCCGGCGTCACTGACAGTCTACGCCAAAAGGTTAGGGGTCTGAGATGAATTTCATCCCCGATGGGTCTAATTCCTAGGTCCAATCTTAGGGGGATTAGAGGGGTACTTACAGGTAGACCAAGGATCTGTCTCATAAAAGTGTTCTCTTCTTTGCCCAAGTTGGTACAGGGTGAATGGCCCCATAATTCCACCCCGTAAATTGACGCACCGCTGGCTTGCACTTCATAGTTCTCTAGTAGGGGTCCAGCGGGTTTGGCAGAGGAGTTTCTAAGTAATTTTCCAATACCACCAGTTGTCTGGGCCAACCAGAGTTTGGCTTGGCTATTTGTGGCCCCCCACTTCATATTTTCTGTCAGGGTGACACCCAAATAATTAAATACCGTCACCCTCTCCAGCATTGTACCATCCAGACAGGAATTCTAGTGTGTTGTCTTGGCTGGGTTGAAAACCATATACTTGGTCTCCTGGGTGTTTATCTCCAGCCCCCTGTTATTTCAAAAAGTGACAAAGCTGTCCAAGACCCTCTGGATGCCCATGGGATATTTTGACAATAGGAGGGTGTCGTCAGCGAACATCATTGCTGGGACTTTTGTACCTGCTAGCTTAGGGGCATCATTATCTTTTACCACTGATAGTTGGACAACCAATGCATTGACATAGAGGCAAAACAGGTTAGGTGCGAGCACGCAGCCCTGCCTTACTCCTCTGTCTACTGGAAAACTGGACGTTAGTTCACCTCCTTTCCCACATCTCACTTGAGCAAAATTCCTTTCATGCAATCTAATTATCATGCTCAGGAGATGGCAGGTCCCCATGTCTCTGAGTACCCCCTAGAGTTTGACTCTAGGCACCAAATCAAAGGCCGATTTGAGATCCACAAAAATTAAATAGAGGCTGCCACCCTCCATTCTCACCGTTTTCCAAAGTATAAGTTGATGTCTATATATTTGATCGACGGTGGAAGTGTCCTTTCTGAATCTCGCTTGATATGGGATGAGTATTTCATATTCTTCCATCCTCCCCTGGAGACGATTCAGAAGTATCCTTGCAAACAGTTTTGCGTGAATTTGGGAAAAATATGTCAGCCAGTTGGATAACCAGGCCCGCATGCAGGTCTGCAACTTTGTTAATGAAAGCTGGGTTGCCTGCTACTGCGGTGATTTTTCCCATTTTTGATAGAACAGAAACAATTGCTGTATATAGTGTGGTCAGCTTTTTAATTGCCTCCATTTGATTCTTCTCCTGTTGCAAGTGAGTACCAAATTATTGTCAGGGAGGTGCTGTTGGTCAAGGCAGTTCCAAGGTCTGGCATCTTTAATTCCACGGACTGAGCATTGTGTTCACTGTCATGTCGCTGATGGACAATGAAGTCAAGGACCCTGCACCACATCCTGGTCTCCACTAGGATATAGTCCAGTAGAGAGGCTTGGCCAATTCTATTGACTGTTAAATTCCCCGGTGTATCCGAGGGTGTGCGGCCATTGCACGCTCTCAGAGAGTGATTCAATGTAATCGCATTGATCTGGAGTGCCAGCGGGGACCACACCTTGATTGATAGAATTTGTGGATCGGGAATTAGCCATCGCACATCCTCCTCACTGGAGATCGATTCAGTAATGTCGGGAAGAGGATCAAATTGGCAATTAAAATCTCCCCCAACAATCAGCAGCATATTCGGGGGGTCAGTGGGAATAAAGAGATCCAGTAAATCAAGGGTCGGTGATTCCCTATTCGGGTCTGTAGGTCGGGAATAGATGTTAATGAGAGCCAGATTCAACTTGGTGGGGAAACAAAGTGCTACACAGAGAATATCATTAGACGGGGAATCCAGCTGATTAGCTTTGCAGCCCAGATGCGTGCCAACCCAGATGAATAAACCCCCCCGATGGTCTGCCCCTGCCCTTTGAGATGGCCAGAATACCAGACGACCAAAACCCCACCCTCACTGAGTCTTCCCTTGCCCAAGTCTTCTGGAACATGCAGAAGTCAAATTAGTCCACAAAATCACCCAGTCTAGGCAGGACAGTTTGCTTTTGAGACCAGCAACGTTCCAAGATAAGACCCTTAGCTGCGTCCCTTTATTTTGTTCGTTGTTGGGAACAACCGAGGCAATAATGCCAAGTGTTTGGGTGCCCCTTACTGAAGCCGAGGGAGTGGTCACCAATGTGCTACTGTGATGTTCTACCATCGTATTACTGCTGTTTAGGGGTCAGGGGCTATGGAAACTGCTTGTCCTGGGGGTTCTTCCTGTAGTCTGGCTGCACCACAAGTCACCTGCTGTGATAATATGTCCAGGTCCGTTGTCTTTGTCCCAACCACAGGCTTGGTAATCAATATTCTTAAGAGTTTGCTGTTCCCTTGCATTAGCAATTTATGTAAACTAGAAATACAATACCTGATTTTCTTACATTCATACATAGCATAAACAACATTATCCAGTCTAAGACTCCTGACCGGCGCCCCCCGCGCCTAGAGGAGGGGCGCCCTTAGTAGCGCCACGGGACTGGACCTTCCCCAGGGCCGAAAAGGGGGCTGAATGAAGTGACGTCATCGGGGTGCGCTGGAAGGCTATTTAAATCCGCGCCCTGCGATCTTCAGCCTCTTTGTCCCTTCGAACCTCCGGCAAGCTGCAGGGGCACATCGTCAACGCGGAGAGAGTTCGAGTCGGCGGTGTGCCGAGTGTGGCACAGGAGGTTTGAGGGGGCCCTAGGCGTAGTTTTAGGAGAGTTTGACGATCATGTATTTAAATAAATATTGCCTTTTACAGTGCGAGGCGTCTCAGCGCCTTTGTTTTCTTGTGTAATTCCTTTCCGTGCAGTTACAGGAAAGATACGGTTGTAGGGTAAGGCATTTCGCCACAATATGCGAGGGGATGCTCCCTTTACTGTCGAGGGGCGCGGTGGTAGATGGTGATATTTTGCCCGATTGTAATGCCTGCAACTGCCTTTATGTATTTTATAGGTCTTTAGATGTTTAATGAGGGAGGTACCGAGGCCGCTTTTTGGTGCGGGAAACAGAATGGGTTTTGAAGCTGCCGCGCTGTCCGTGGCGCGACTAAGGGTGCCCCTCCCCTAGGCGTGGGGGGCGCCTACTCAGGAACTACTGAAGAGTAGAGCCGCGGTTAGAAACGCTTGTTAAAATATGAGTCGCCGCTATAAGTCTCCAGAATTCTACGATGAAGAATATGAATACTAATTATTTATAGAAAGCCTATTCCCGACAATTGTTAGATTAACATTAGAGGCAAAAAAAAAAAAAGAATGATTTGAAGTAGTAACTAATATTTCGTCTTTCACTTTTGGGCGTGCTTTTTAGAAGGCTTTTCGCGTTCGTGCAGTTATTCAGAGGTTGGCAACACAAACGACTGCGTAGCAGCGTAGCCCGTTTTCCGTTTCAGTACCTTACATCCCCCCATTGTGAAGTCCTCGTGGACCAAAGTCAACAAGTTGTCTCCGGTTGAAACATTTTAAAACACAAAAAGCAAAACATTCAAACTTGTATTTGCTGCAAAGAAATAACAGCAATTCTGTTAAACTTTGAACTCGCAGTTGCTGACGGTTTCGTCTTGGGGATTAATTTCCTATTCGTACAACAAATAATAGCAAAGCAAATAGGTAATGGGTAAAGAAGTGTGGATGGAATTCATTGTCGTCTAGCTGAGCACGGCCGTGCCCTGCCTGAAGGGTGCAGATAATAAACATTTTTCGATAACTTTTAGTGCAGTTAGACGGCAGTGACAGTTGAATTTCTGGTTTGCTTCTAGCTCGACAATGTAATTTGTGCACTCATTGCGTCTCCACAACATAAAGAGCAGTGAGGGGGGGCTGCAGGCTTCCAAGCAGCAGGGTCGAGAGGAAATGATGCTGCGGGTGTATGTATGGCACAGTGAAGTAGCATCGAACCAGTTGTTCCCAGAGAGTTTGCGGCTAATTGTATCATCTCTGAATGCATTCACACATCAGGATACTCAAACAGTAGGATGAAAATATTGTTTCTGGTATTGTTTTATTCAGTTCCTTTTGCAGTGAACATCCCTGTGGCATTCATAGCCCCCCCCCCCCTCCCCCCCCCCCACGTTCATGGTCGCGTTCACCACAGAGGCGCAACTAGAGCCAAATTTCGGGGGGGGGCTAAGAAAAATTTCGGGGGGCTGAATCTTTTAAGGCAGAGTGGAGGTGCAGGGACTCTTAGAAGGGGTGAAACAACAGCGAGGCCTCATTAACATGCAAATGGTCTTTTAAAGACCTGTGAAGTGCTCGGGTGCGGCTGTGTGTGCGCCGGAAGCTGTCTCATCCCGGGCTGCCACACGCGACGGGGGGGGGGGGGGGGGCTGAAGCCCTGTGAGTCCAATGGGTGTTGCGCGCCTGCCACTGTGCATATGTCTGGCCTGTCGCAGACTGACCGCTACCTTCCCTACTTCCAAACTCAAGAACAATTGGCCAGTCACTCACATCTGTCTGATACTTTTCAGGCCCCTTCAGATTACTCATCTATCAATCCCCCTATAGATTACCCTCTCGTCACCTGTACAAGAGTCATCTCTGTGGCACGATCGGTTAGCGCGTTCAGCTATTAAACGAAAGGTTGGTGGTTCGAACCAACCCAGAGTTTGATGTTATCAGAAATGTAATCTGCGAGAATCATTTATTTTCGTCACCTATTACACCCTGAGCTCTTTAATGCAGAGCCATTGATACAAAAACTGGACATCCACAGTTTTTCCAAGTGCTAGCCATACACAGAGAGCCCGGCTGATGCAACATGGTGGAAAAGAAAGAGCTTTTAACAAATAGGGTCTGCACGCTAGTAGTGGGCATTGCGTCCGGGTGGGCGTACGCTTATTACCACTCTCGGTACATTGCAATGAGACAGTGGGATAGGGGCTGCACGTGGAAATACAGGGAGCTGATCCAGCCCAGTTTCAATAGGCGCCGGATGTGTACCTGAATCCACACGCTATAGGTCACCTGGTACAATGCATATACAAGTTCTCTAACCAGCAGGATTTGCGGACTGGCTTTCCTTCATTGACAAGGTACACGTTGGAATAGGCTTGCAGGCACAACTGAGCAGAACTTTGCGTATTCGGGTAGCTCCCATTACACCAACTCCAGTAAGGTTATGCAGTCCAGTAGGAACTCTGTAGATCTAAAACCGGACAATGCTGTTATTTTAAAGGCAGCACATACTCATTTCCGTTTATGTTACCAGCAATAAGGAAATCAGCCATTGGTCTCAGTCACTTTTAGTACGTTGGGTCCCAATACTCCCGTCAGTGGCAATAACCAAGTTTCCTGGGGGTAACACGGTACGGTTAAAAATGCCAGCCATAATGGTCCGGGTGGCTAAGTCTCTGAGGAATGTAAAGCAGCTTGTTTTACCTTATAATCTCTTGAATTACCAAATGAAAAGACACCACACAGGTATTTATGTCAAATATATGTGTATTTATTGCTAGATATACTCTACTAATCTCTTTATGAGATTAGAGCCAGGTAAACATTCAAAGATCAACAATTCTCAATAATTAACGACAAATATGGCTGTAGCCCTAGGGGCGTACCAGACCATTTATTAAAAAAAAAAAATAAAAAAAAAAAAAAAAGGTTTAACAGTTCAAAACTTTTACCTTCTTCCAGTTATCTGTGAAACGTTATGGTTAGTTCAGCACAAGGGACATAAACTCTGTCTTGCCAACATAATCACATGGCTGGTGTGATAGTATAGGGGGAATCAGCCTTGGCCTGAAGGAGAACGTCTCATCAAGGGCTCATGGTGCTGCTAAGAAGTCAGGAAACAGACCAAATTCTGTCTGCTTACAATTACCCTTGAGCCGCTAGTGCTGGGGAACCAATTCTGGCATGGATGTAGTTTCTTGTTATGTTTTCACGGCGATGCCAATAAGTGTGAGGAGACAGTACAAAAACATTCTCAAGGCTTTGTTGCAGGAGGACCCCTTCCAAAACCAAGTTTACAATCACCAGTTCGTGCCGATATGGAACAGTATTTATTCCTTTCACGTAGGGGGTCTCTTGCGAGGGACATAATAACCGTTAGGGTAGTAGTCAGTTTGGGGCTGAACGGTGAGTATTGTTGCGTGGGCTACCCAGTCTGGCTAGTTACCAGGCAATAAATTAAATCATCCAGCCGCTGCTTCCCTCGACCAAGGGCAACGCCATCTTCACATAGTGTTGGCCATGCGGGGGTGGGAGGATTTATAATAAAGAGGCACATAGCAGAGGATACGGTAACCAGAGGCTCCCTGGTAAAGGTGGTTATGGAGTACAATTTACAAACTTCACCTCGGGCACAGGGTAATTACCCGGCAGGTGCTACATTATCATGGTAACCCAGCCATTTATACCCCTGTGGCAGCCTGCAACCACAGGTCTTAACAGTAAGGGGCGAAGCAAAACCAGCCTTTTATACCCCTGTGGCGGCCTATAACCACAGGTCCTAACCAGTAAGGGGCAAAGCAACACCTCTCACAAAGGGAGCAGCCTTGTCAGTGGGTGGAGCAATAGCTCAGAGGGTGGCAGTGCAGGAGTCCAGCCCAGTGCAAGTCCGGCTCAAGAAGGTCTGTTGATGGGCACAAAATATGTAGCATAGCTGAGTGGTTTCTAGGCACAAGGAGGTGCCTGGTTGGTAAGGTAACTATGACTGATGTCAGCAGGTAACGGTATGGGGCAGTAGTTCTTCTTTGTCTGTATGGCGACAAACGGGACTGACCTGCCGGTGGTCCCGGACGTCACCTGGCTGGTGACAGAGTTCGGACCCCTGGGGGTCCTGGACTTCATGGGCATATCGAAGAGGCATACCGGAGAGGCTCGGGAGAGTACACTTAGGGTTGCACTAAGGTTGCAGGCATCCCGGTGGGCAGATTTGCTATGGGAGGCCCTAAGGGACTAGTTTCCTTGGGGAGGGAGGTGGATGTCATAAAGTAAAAACGGGAGATAGTGTTGGGCCTTCCCAACTCGGTGGGCATTAAGAGAGGCTTCTGGACAATGTGCCTGCTACTGAGGTTAGTTGCCAAGATATTTTATCTAACGCATTCTTGGGCCTGGTAAATTATCACAAGGCAAGAGGGTGCGCTAATACGCCACTGCTCAATGACCGATGGTCTGAAGGGAAGTTTTCTATATGTGGTCGGTAGGATAACGCAGGCAGTATAAGTTAAGGGGGTTCTGGTCGTTAGTAAAATGTAACCGCCCTATCTTAGAATAGTTCAAGAAGATGTCCAAAAAGTAGCTCAAAGTTTGTTTCCACAGAGAACACAATGTCCTGACATGCTTATCTGTGGCTTCAGTGCCCTTTAATACAAACTCGTAAGAAAACAAGTAGTTCATGGAAAGGGAAATCTGAGCTCTGCATAGCAAGGTCCTGGCCACAGTAGCATTGCATCAGGATTGCCTGCAAAGACCCCATAGGCCACGAGGAGCGTTATACCCAGACAACCAATATGGCGGCCATCTCTTCAGACTACATGAAAGTTCATACACTGCTGATAATTAGAATTCATTTTTGGGATGCTGTCATGTAATGCGTTCTAAAAGCATGCAATGCCTCAGTCCAGACAGTGTCAACAGTTTGCAGGTACCATAAACTCAATGCAAGACAGTTTGAAGTATTGCTTCACCCACAGTTGCTAAATTACAAGCAGTAGTCAATATCCCCAGCCCTGCTTTCTGACGCTGAGATGGTTTCTTCAGAATCCACCCAGATACAGCATCCTTAACAGAATAAAGCAAGGCTATTTATTAAAAATTCAAAGAGTTGCTGAATCAGTAGAGAGGAAACAACCGAATAGTCTTCATTATAAAAGAAAGTGTGGTATGAACTTTATCAGAAAAATGCATAGCTCACTTGAAGATGAAAGCCTGGCCAAGCCATATCCCTCGAAACTTTTATAAAAAAATTAGTGGGTAAACAGATTCCCTTTTCAGGCCACAATGGATAACATTTGGTAATTATCCGAATTTTACACTTTGAGAATTTCTACTGAGTGGTTGGCACAAGAATTCCGATGACCTTGTGTGGACCTACCTTCTTTTTCTTGATTCTCTCCATGTACAAATGGTGGAAGATGAAGAACTTGATTGGTTATTGAAGGAGGTCAGTGCTGACTGACTGAGCACAGCAAGAGTCAGATAGAAGCAAGGTTACTTTGATGGGGAAAAAACAATTTCTGTCTTAGAGAACAATTTGCCTTAGATTATCTTAAAAAGCTGAAAAATCAAGCTTGTAAAGAGATAATCATTAGTAATGGCTCTAAAGGGTGTATGGTCCGACCGTTGGATGATGGGTGATGGGCAGCGACTGAGAATACATTGGGATACTTAGGATGTATATGTTACTTTACTCTTTCAATGACACAATGCCTTGGCTTGGAGGAGGGGTGGGAGGTGGGTGAGTTGATCTATTAAACATTGGTATGGAGTTCCATGGACTGGATGAAGGGGGTGTTTCTTTATGTGCTGTATAATGCAATAACAGTGGATCCTCTTTAATGACTTTCATGGTTTAACCCTAGTATTAGGACCTTTTATTTGCATAGGACTGATGTGTTGCTGCCCTCCCCTTCCCCGTCCCCTGCCTGGTAATACTGGAATTACCAGTGATGCTGTGTTTTTGCTCAGTAACAGCTGTATGGGGGAAGACAGAAGGGGGACGATGGATATTCCTCAGGTGAATTTCTCTAAAAACACTGTCTATCTTATACTCAAATGCCAATAAAATTACTTTTAAAAAAAACTGGTCCTCCCATATTCTTTTCAGAACTCAGGGCGCAGTCAGGAGCAAAAACGCATCCTGTTGAGATGCAGTTAAAGAAGATTTTGTGCATTTAATATTAATTGTACATTATTAACAATGTGCAGAATTATAACACATGAACACACTTAAATGATTGTATTTGCTTTGAAATTATTTTTATATGTCCTGTTAAAGTGCCATTTCTTAGCTTATGCTAACTAGGCTTCAGCTAGGCCTTGAGGCCATCTTGTTCAAAACAGGTGCCCCGTCTTCCTCGTTTACTGTTTACTATTTCTGCTGCACATTGTCAAGCAATTCGTATTTTGCTTATTTTCGATTGACACTATTCTTGAAGAAAACTCTCTAGCACAAGCTCAGTAATGTCACTTTCTGTGAAGGTTTCTTCTGCCTGTTCAAAGCATTGCATTCACTCACAAGGGTTCACTGTTCTTTTGTAAGTCGTTTGTTCTGACATCATCTGACATTAGCATAGAGGAGGCTGTATCAATATTTGTTTAGTCGGATTGTGCCTACGTGGTAAGGCTGTATGGTGCCTCTTAATTCTATGTTCTGATTTGCGGTACATCTTTTCTTTTTCCCACACCATGATGAATCTGCAGTTTTATTATGTTCTATGAGAAGATTTCCTGCAATGTGGGGGTGAGCCAGATAATTTTTCGATGCTACTACAGATACCATCGGTTCTCTTACTGATTTTGCTGCTCATTTGGGGCCTAGAATATTTCTTAATTTTGCATATTGTTCTCTATTGTCCTATTACAGAGAGTCTTCATGTCAATGACTTTATGCATCAGCACTTTACACTTTTTGTATTGTAACTTTTGAATTTTTATAATAAATCCTTCGAAATTTTCTAATCCCATCCTAGAAATCACTTATTTAATTGACTGCATTTTTTATATGCTTAATTGCACTTTATCCATTGACAGATTGGTTTGTGAAATTTAGGTTTAACACCATCCTGTTCCACCCACCCGTGTTTCTTGAGGTGTGAGAATTTTGGGGGTACCCCACGCCAACACAGTTGAACTTCAGACTATATCACCTGGGGCCTCAATAATACTGCCTGATAGGACCAGGACCAATACCTGTAAATAAAGAGGCATCTAGACATATCCAGGCCCAATATAACCTTGTACCTGGGAACATGTTCAGCTTCCTGAACTTTTAAATTACAGTATGTCGCAGAAATAGTTGAGTGCATCACTGATGAAGTTGGTGAGTGCCTACTTTCACAACATTCGATGGGGAAAGATTGACGTTTAATGTATCAAACCTTTTTCGTGTTAAGCCTTCGAACCTGCAGTTGACTTTGGTTTCTAGACCTCACCTGAATGATCTTTGTGATTGCTAAAAGCAATTAAAGCTCAGAAAAGTTTATTTTTCTCCAAATAATCAGATCCTCTGTGTTTCGAAGTGGATCTTTTCTGGTCAGATTGGCTGTAGCAATACAGGAGCATGAAATAAACCAGCTTCTGCCCTCGCTACCGTATCACTATCACGTTTAAAGTCGGCGTTCATACCTCTGTGACTGGTATTATTCTCGTGTCACTAGTCTGCAGACTCAAACTCACACATCTAGTATGGAAAAGGAATAATTTACCTTTGTAGTTATGGACAAAAACCTGCAGCTAACAATTTCGAACGCAGATTGCATCATTTTGTTACATTTATTTTTTGAACAATCGCAGAATACAGTTACAGAATACACTTGCAAATCTGTGTATGTTGGAAATAATTTAATGTCTTTAAATCTCCAAAAAGATACACCCCTGTAACAAAAATAAGTAGGAGAATGCCATGTGTTGTTTACCATCAGGATACTACAATGGAGGAAGAATCTGGAATGGCTGCCTGCGGTTTTGGAAAATAAATTGAAATAAAGAATAAAGTATAATCGTGTCAAAAAACGATGATGCATGGCCCTAAACCTATAAAGTGGATTATTGGAATTAAATATGTAATGGTTGCAAGTGCATTAAGCATTTTCAGTGCCTTCAACACATCAGAACAGATATCATAGCAAAGCGCTCAGAGCAATAGCTTTACAAGAGAAGTTTTAGAGATCTCAAACATTACATGACAAGGAGTTTATATTTTAAACAGCTTTTAAGGCACCAATAAGCATGGAACATCTTACTTATTAAAAAGTTAAACGGCATTTACACGGGTTCTTTGCAGATTTGCCTTATAAATAGTTCAAAAGGCACACAAAACACATTCTCTGTTTATTCAATGGAGCATGAAACATGAGTTAGCTATTCAGCCATTACTTAATTGCTCATTTTCTCCACGTCAATGTGCTGTTTTATAAAGCAGCGATGAATTCAAAGAGAAAAGAAAATGTGGAGATCGGAGGTTATATTCTTGGAAGATTTTTGATTTAATAAATACCTTTATTTCCATGTATTTTAAAAGTTCAAGATGAAAAGTCGAAATGTGACAAATCTTCTTAAGCACAAGATTCTGTTGCAACCAAGTTATAAAATGATATATTTCTTATTATGTAAAATAAATCATGTTAATATAATATAGATTATTTTATATATCTTTTACAATATTTGTGTCCACAGTTCCAATGTCCTTATTGTTCTTTTTTTGTTAGAGTGACTTGAGCCATCCACAGATTGTGTGAGTGCTTAAAAAAACCTATATATAAATAGGTATGCCTCAGAATCAACCTTCCGCTGGTTAATTCTTAGTGGTGACAGATGGAGACATTTTATCATATTATGGACCAGTTCACAGTTCGTGTTCGAAGGTTTACACGTCAATGGACACTGTATTGTTGAACTCCTATCCCACCCTCGCAATGAAACTTGTTTTCTCTGGATCCACTGAGCTCCTAATTTGTAGAGATGGTCGAATGTGGAAACTATTGTGGTAAATATATAGCATGGTAATTTTAATGTAATGTACACACTTTTTTGTATAGAATAGAGAGATGTGACCACAGTAGGAAATACCCATGTATACCCATGCCACTACACAGGACATCGGTCTATAACAGCAAAAACATGGTACTAACTTTGCACCACTAAATGTGTTAAAGAAAACAGAAAAAAAAACATTATCTGCTTAATCTGATGTAATATAATTACTGTTTGCAGTAACATAATATAGGAATCCTGGTATTAACATGGAAATCCAACCCTTCTCTAAATGATGACCTGGTAACAGCGCTTTATTTGAGCCAATGATTGCAGGTGGGACCCACCAGCAATCAATTTAGGGGACTGGCACTTATTTATTCTCATCGGACTTTGACCCACAGCAAGTGTTAGATTCAGAGCACAAGGTTATTTCTACCTGGCAGGATCCTCTGGAACTTGAATTCGGGGACCTGAAATTCAGATTTCTGTGATGTACCTATTTCCAAACACTGTTTAGCTAATCCTGGAGCTGCACCCACCTCTCTCCCCCTCAGCGCCTTAAGACCCTCTCGGGTGAGTAGTGCACTTTAAAATTCCCTGATTTATTGATTGCAGGGTGGATTCACAAGACCCTTGCAACACTTTTGCGCCTCCGTTGCGTCACTTTTTGTTACGCAGCAGAGGTGTAAAAAATGTGCCACGTGGAACTGACGAAGTGAAATTTGCAACATTTCACTGCGTCATTCTACATCTTCACCAAGTCAAAATCCTTATGCCTGCATAGACCAGGCGTAAGGAATAACGCAGGGCTTTTTGATTGGGACTCACCTATCCATTGTGGCACAGTGCTGGAGTTGCGTCACTTTCACGAGCAACTCCAGCAATGTGTCACTTTTGTGCCAATAGATGCATCAGAATTTCTAATGCATCTGTTAATCCTTGCGCCATAGAGCACTGTATTGTAAATACAACGCAACCATGGCAGTACAAGGACATTTGGCACAAGTGCAAAGAAACTGACGCATTTATGCAGATATGTCAGTTCCTTGTAAATGAGGCCCTGAGTTTATCTCAGTGTAGTTGCTTGTTATAGGTATGTGGAAATCCTTTGAATACTTCTCACCAAGCTCATAGATGTTTATTGCAATATGTAGGATATCTGAGTGAAACACCATCAGTGAGTTCTTTATGTTTAACTCCTTTTCTCCTGCTACCCTCCTCTCACATCTCTAGGGGTTCAGGTATTCGATATTAGGAAGCAGTTTAAACAGAAATATTATATTTGTTAGTGCATTTAGATTGCTGACAAATTAATTGTGATTTCAAACTAAATAAAAATATTTCAGCCTAAAATATTCCAAGAAGCACAGACCCTTGAACATAGTGTAGACATTACAGAGGATATGTATAATTCCTGGGAAACACCATTAAGAACTGCCCACCTTGTGCAGTTAGGCATTGATGTAGAATGATGCTAATCGTCAGGAATGCAGCCAGAGTCCCATAATTGTATGTCAAGCCCGGAGGCCAATATTATGCATATATCTTTTATTGCCCCATACACAGAAGCAAAAAGGAACATAGAATTAGAACACCAAAAACATTCTGGAAGCTTTAGACCATGCATATATTATAAAAATGTGCCGCCATCTTCCTTCTTTTGTTGCTGCTCATTCACAGATACCTACATGTTATCTATACTTAAGGGTGTATGAGGTTTGTGAGTATTAATGAGTCTAAAGTTTGGGAATGTGAGTTGAGTGATCAAATATTTTGGTTAAGGGTGGCATACACTTATATAACTAAGAGGTTTAGTTGGTGGTTTATGTATGTGCAGTATAAATAAGTAGGGCTCTAACGAATGCGAGATATGATCATTCATGATTTTTCTTTTTATTGAGCTGTCAGCACGTGTAATGCGTCTTTCAGTTTCATATTTAATTTGAGTGGGATAATGTGATGCTTTGGTGCGGTGGTTAAGTACTCTGGCAAGACTTGGTCTAAATGCTTACCATTACCAAAGGCTCGTGTGGATTGGAGACGCCTCCACGGTGGTGAGCTCGAGCAGGATTCTGGCATGTGAAGGAGGTAGCAAAGGTCGGCGCAAGGTCAGCTTTGAACGCACATTGTAGAGTACGTGTGAGGAGATTTTGGCTTTGCTATTTTGGTCAGAGGTTGCCCATTTAAGCATTACGTATGGCAGCCATTTTCTGAGTTTGGGATCAAGGCTGTTTTTTGGCAACAGAGAGGATATATGACTAGCTGAACATTGCCTTCAACACAGTTATCCCCCTGATAATGCCAGGACAACAAAAAAGCAAACTGAAAAAGCCTTGAATAATTAATTTATCATGATAAAAAAGATAAAAATTCATGCATGTACCATTTAACGATCATACTAAACCAACAGCCTGAACAAACCACACCTACTTAGACAAAACAGGCGGAATGAAACATACATCAAAAACAGCAAAGAATGAACTGAACAAGATTCTATTAATATTTTGCAATGCAGATTGCACAACAGCAAGTCCGCAATCATTACAACACTGAAGTCAAAGCATTAAATTAATACTTTTTAAATAAATGTAATAGCACTCAGTCTCAAAACCTCCTCAAAGGGAGCGTACTTGGAGAAAAACACACCCTTCTGGCCTTCTACTACCTGTCTCTCATGGAATTTCTTAAGCTAGTGAGGTTGGGTGGTCCAGCTGGTGCACCCTCAGACATTTGCTCCCCAATTATATATATAAAAAAATGCTACTATCAACCTCCACAGCAATCCCAACACTGACTATTAATAAGGCGATAACCACAGGCATTTTTCCTTCAGAACTCTAAACATCATACATACAATCCCACCTTAAAAAGGATAACTTGGACCCATCAGATACCAATCATTAAACATCCATTTTCAGTGGGTCTATACAATGCTGCAGACAGGGCTATTCCCCATCTGATACTCAGAGTATAAAATAGAGTAAGGATCTTACTGTCAACCGGACATGAGGACACAGTGTAACTCCCAAAAAATAGAAGGATCACATATCTATACCTAAGAAATGACCCTTCACCAGAACAACATTTCTAACATATTGACAAAGATGGACTATAATAGAATATAATATTACTTCTTGAAAAAATAATGACTTTCTACTTCTAACATAAAAAACATTAGTGTAGATATCAAATGTACTTATACACATTGCAAGATGCAACATGTGAACCATCACCATGTGCAGTGACGGCCCGTGTAGGGCGTTTTACCGGGGCAGTGACGTGGTGCAGAGGAGGGGCAGGGTGGGGGGTTGTAAAATGTGGCAAATGGCCGATTTCAGGTAAGTTACGGAAAAATTTAATAAAACGAATTTCGTTGCAAGCGCTGCATCGCATTTGGCGCTGAATGCTCATGATACACAGTGAACAAAATTAAGCCACTATACTGTATGTTCCATTGGCATGCACTGAACACTGTGAAGTATTTTGCTGGAGACAATGTTTAATGTATGCTATTTATAACCTCTGTGTAGTGTTTGAGCTAGTGCATTGTAAAAATCAGTTACATGCACTTTTTTTAAGTGGACTCTGTTCAGCATATGTTAGTAACAAAGACAGTGCACATATTGTGCTAAAGTAGTTTATATGACTTCAGCATGAACTAAACAATGTCTGTAGCATTTGGCTATTGAAATTGTAATCCGCACAAATGTGCTAAACATTGGCTCTGAGAAATGTTTAGTGTATCTCAGTGATATAAACAGTGATATAAACAGTGCATGACCTCACCCCAGGCACTGTGTACACCACACAACTACATCAACCATGTGTCTATGTTTACTACACTTTGGAGCAGTACAGCTGATGAATGTGTATTTACTCCATGCATAGGACTAGTTTTGAAGCCAGTGTTAAATATGGAGATAACAATTTCTGTGATAACAGTATCATTAACAGTCATTAGCACTGACCTTAAAGGTTGGCCATTGCTTTTATGGAATTGCTGGTGATACAATTATTACAAACTGTCATATCTGTATCCTCACTCTGGCAGCCTTTAGCAGCTAGCAGGGCTGGGTATAGGGCGAAGCGATCGGTGCCACCGCACCGGGCGCTGACTTGGGGTGGGTGCGCCATGTTCATCGTTTTAAAAGCACCTTATGCAGCGTACATTGTACCAGCAATTTCCATGCATCAATAAAAATGACAACTCCAGCCCAGTGATTAATGTTCTTCCTGTAGAGAGACCGGAGATTTGTCCAGTGAAAGTTTTGATTCATCATTACGCAGAGGGTTAATGTGCCTGCTGCAAAGAACGTGTCCCATTCACATCACAAAGTGCACATAATTTAAATTGGTCAATGGTTTACCGCTTTTGTCAGACATCCCTTTGTTACTTGCAGTTCATAAGTTAAATTCTTTATATAGAGCAGTGAGCTGTTAACTGCCATCCAAGAGCTGCATACAAACTCCAAGGACAATATTAGAGCTGTATATGTTTTGCCCTGTCTTTTTTTGTCCTACTATTGCAAAAGGGGTTAATTTGTGTAGAAATCCCCTACTAATGATGTTACATTTTAAATTCTAAATTTGTGCTTTTCCAGTCCAAGGACTCTAAAACTATACTGCCTACCAATATGGATGAAATGTGACTCCTACTCCTTGTAGGCCTCTGTCTTATGTAACATTTCCCATATTCTGATTTACACATCGATGATTGATTGTCTCTGTGCAATGCGTGTGTGATGTAAAGTGTTCTGACATCTTAAACTAGTATGAGTGGCACTATAAAACTAAATGAATTTAAGAGACAGTGGTTATGGAGTCTTGAGGGGCACTGTGAAATGGTGGTAGTGAGGGAATCCCTGGCGTAGGTGGTCATTTGGTGGGCACAAACAAACATTGTCGCACAGGGTGCTACCAGTGCTAAAGCCGGCCCTGGCACCTAGAAACATACACTTACATTTTTATTAGGTGTTAGATACCAACGTCGCACTGTCCTGTCATTTCTGCAATTTTTATAAAGTGGTGGCACAGAAAAAATAGTTAGATGCTACATTCTAAATGACTCCCTTCCATTCTTATTGTATTTGAGAAGCACACAGTTTGCATAGGTATAAGTTGTGCATTATGCTAACCACTCAGTTACAACACTCAAATAATTAAACCACCCAAAAAGGAGACACATAAGAAAAAAAGGGGAAGAGAGAGGAGAAAAGACAGCCCAATATTATTTGGGCACAAGATACCCATATATACAATATTTCAAAGAAGTAAAATATTTGTGTTTATTATTATTGGCAAAGTTAGACAGACTTGATTATCGTAACATCAAAGCTCCACGGACCCCTGTCCTGTATATCCTCCCGAAGGTGCACAAAATCTTACTGACCCTCCAGGCTGAGCCATAGTCTTGGGCTGTGGGTCGGTACTGGAACCACTCTGTGAATACATAGATGTTTTCATCAAAGATTTGGCCCTCAGCACCCGTAGTTATGTACAAGACAGCGGTGATATACTCAGCTAGAGCAAATGCACTTTATGCCTGAATCTGAATTATTGGTGTGTTTGGATATCGAATCCTTATACACCAATATTCCTCAAATGGAGGATATTGAGGTAATAAGGCGGGCCTTGGACACTAGACCTAGTCCTGCAAGTGTGCCCACTAGTTTCATTATCGATCTGTTTATCATCTCCCTCAATCGGAACTATTTCGAGTTCGATGGGAACTTTTTCCTGCAAATCAAGGGAACTTTGATGGGGGCTTCTTAAGCTCCCAACTTTGCAATATTGTACGTTGATAACTTTGAAAGGACTTTCATTTATGATCCTGCCAATAATTCTTACTTTGAAAATGCTCGCCATTGGCGGCGTTATATTGATGACATTTTCTTTGTTTGGACTGGCAATTCATCAAGCCTTGCAGTTTTTTTAGACTGGCTAAATTCACGTTCTTTGAATCTTAAATTCACGTCTCATTCCAGCAATGAATGTGTGGACTTTCTCGATCTTACCATCGTCCCCCATGAAGGTAAATTAGCCACGAAACTTTACACCAAACCCACTGCCCGAAACACATTGTTGGAATACACCAGCCACCATCCAAAAAGTTTGAAGGATGGCCTTCCTTATGGGCAGTTTCTGCAGATTCGCAGAAACTGGCAATTCCTGGGAGGATTATTTTCGGGAGGCAGACATTCTACCTAAAAAACTGCAACATCGTGGCTATCCTAAGAGACTTGTCAAACGTTCTTTAAAGAGGGCCTGGTAAAAACACCGGGAATTTTTATTCTCACCTTGTACACCCAAAACTATTGAACCTATACCGTGTGTTACAACATTCATCAAACAGAATAACAAGATAACTAAAATAATCATAAAAATATTGGCCTTTGATTAAATCCACTGGCATCACTAAGGAGCAACCCCTGTTCTCCTTCAAGAGAGGAAGGAATATAGGTGACCATTTAGTTTGTGCTGCCTTACCTACTATTGATCCACCTGATTTGACCACACTATGGGGTCTTAATAAGATTGTAGGCCACTATCGTTGTGGCAACTGCCTTATGTGTGACTCAACTTTTAACACCAAACAGTTCGTACACTTTGCAAAAACCTACAATTGCCTGACCACACTAATTGAAATTCACAAATGTGGTCTATGGCATATGGTGTCCCTGTCAGCTCATTAATGTGGGGCAAACTACTCAATCATGGTCTGTTTGTCTCAGAACAAAAGCTGCATTAGGTGCAAAATGAACATGCGCCCTTTGTATCTAATTTCATTGAACACAACCATATGCCTTCCGAACTACTTTGGCAGGTGATTGAAACGATTAAGAAACCATCTAGACATTGCAAATATATTGAACAAGTCAGAATGTTGCTGGAGTCTCCGATGCAACAGTATTAACAAAGGTCTAAATAACCTTGAGGAGTGCAATGCCATAATATCTGGATGAATTCTTTATATTTGTATATGTCATCTGTTGTTTGGGTTTTGACTGTTGTGGCCTTTTGAAGGGAACTTTAATGTATGTAAATGCACAAATGTACACTGTGATCCTTTATATGACTCTTGTGATCCTTTCTTCCTTGCTGTTTGAGATTTATGATCATTAAGTTAATCAAGGGTTTATTAGTTCATGATTGCTATCATTGTGTAAACTTATCCACAGGAATAGGATATTGTTGTTGTTTGCACAGATTTTAAGGCGCCCTTATTGTGATATTTGCGATCCTGATTACAAAACTCTGTATTTCACATTTATTATGTTAAATTCTTAATTGTTTGAATTGATCGAAAATTCATCTGAATGGAACATTGCTATTTTGTTAAAATCTTATGTGCTCACATTTGATTTTTCTTATATATGTTGACATCTAATCCAAATGATTTGCCCTTCACGATCTGAAAAAGAATTCAGTGCGTTTTGGATCCATTATTTGCTCACATTTGATCTTTCTTATATATGTTGTAAAACTAATCAGCACCCTATGCATGTGATTGTTTTATAAAGAATTGTTGACATATAATGCTGATGATTTGCTCTTCACGAACTGAAAATGAATTTAGAGTGTTTTTGGACCCATAATTATCTACAGAGATTGTTGGATTCTGTATTTATTTTGCTCTCTGGTTCTGCATCTATTTCTATGGTGTGCACTGTTTATTGTTAGTATTATTATTTTTATTTTTGTCTTACTTACAATCTGTCTTGGTCTATAAATTCTACATTTGTTGTTTTCCTTTCTTAAGTGCTTGGCAGAAATGATCTTTAGATATTCCTCCAAGGTTAGTTTAGATTGCCCGCTTTAAAATGGGCGACAAATTTTTGTCCTCTGGCCACCATGAAATCGCTAGTCTATGCCGCTTTAAAATGGCCAACGTATTTCCGTCCTCTGGCCACCATGCTAGTCCGCTTTCTATGCCTATAGGCTAAAATCCTAGTCCACTTTCTATGCCTATTGGCTATAAGTGCTCAGCGTCAGTTGGGCTTCACTTTTCTCCATCTGTTTTCCGGACGAGCTCTTGACCGTTATGCTGGTGAGACTGGGCGAAGCCAAGAGGGGCAGTGAGTACTATTCTGGTTTATCTTGCTTTCATTTTTCTTTGCTAACTATTTTCTGATCCTTTTGTTTCTATCTGTAATCGACTCCTTTAAGTCGTTTCTCTTCCCTTATAAAATTCAGAAGGGGCTGGTTCTTGTCATTACTCATTTTCCGTGCAATAATTGTGCACTTTATCGGTATAGCATACTTCGTTATGATTAATGCAGTGTGAACATCCTCCCTACGAGGTTGTCATATTCATATCCTCTCATATCTCGGATAAGTCTAATGCCGGAGTGTTTTCTGCATACACGGTAATGCAATAATGATGTCTCCACGCACGCCTTAGTTGTTATAGGAAGCTTTATTAGTACAGAGCTTCAAAGAAATCATCCATACATGTAAACCTGGGTCTAACCGTCTCCTCTAGAATCTGGCACACAGTCAGTGTTCCAGATTCTAGATTCAGCGAAACACCACACATTTCCCTCCTTTAGAAATACAAAACAAAAATAAAAAACAAACATTTTAAATATATTATTACACACCCATTATGCAAACAATTTGATCAATATTTACACTGCACCAAAATAACCTACATCAATTAACACAATAACATGAAAATAATTATTTCTTACTTACATAATAATCCCTATATCTAACAGGCATTTGTCTTGACCTGTGCACATGGTCTTTTACCAAACCACTGACTTTTGGTAAAACACCCCTTCTCCAATTGGTGATATTGTCAGACAATTTGGGTAATACAATATCATCTGATCGAGATGCCTCTTTATCAGGCCACAAGAATTGTGGTACCTTAATCACTTTGGATAGACTCCACACATTTCCATCAGATAACTCAACCACCTGACGACCAACCCGAAGTACTCTTAGTGGATGAGAATAACGCGATTCACCAGCTTTAACCAACCTCCCTTTCTTCACACGGATCCAATCGTTGATTCTAACTGGAGAGATAACATCTTTACTCAAACCACTTTTATCCATTCCAACCCTGTCATCCTTGTAAGTACCTATATCTCTCATCCAGCCTTGACTCAAATTAGATATACACTTCCTCCCCCTCATCTTCTCAAAAGGTGACACATCACCCGTGCTCCTAGGGGTATTCCTGTAACTCCACAAGACTTCACTGATAGCTTGACTACAATTTTTTCCATTAGAAATTGCCAATTGTAACCCTTCCTTAAAAACTTTGATCCACCTTTCAACAATCCCATTACTTTGAGGATAATATACAGAAGCACGTTTGTGACTAATCCCATGTCTCTCAAGAAAACTTTTCATTTCCATAGAAATCAACTGTACCCCATTATCTGTCACCAGAAATTCTGGAAAGCTCTCCCTTTCAAATACCTCATTCAAAAATTTAATAACCACACTAGAAGTCACCTGAGGCACAATTTTAATTTCTGGCCATTGTGATAATTGATCAATTAACACAATAGCATACACTGGATTGTGACCTAAACAAATAGGACCAGCAATATCCAAAGACACACACTGCCAAACTCTAGTTGGCCTAGACACTGGTAGATGATCATATGTCAAACCTTTTTGTGATTTATCACTTACACTGCATTCTAGACAATCCCTAACCTTGCGCTCAATGGCTTTGTCCATGGCTGGCCACCAGAATTCACTCCTAATTCTACGTTTCATGCTTGTCATTCCCGGATGACCTTCATGGGCCATGTCTAAAATTGTTTGTTGTAACTCAACTGGGACCACTAACTGTAGACCCCTCATTAAAATATCCTCTTTAAGAGACAACTCATGAGAAACTTGCCAAAATGGACGCACCCATTCCGACACCTCGGCTTTCTTAGGCCACCTGGATTTGACGTATTTAATCACTTCCCCAAGAACAACATCTTTCCCACATGCAACTTTCCACTCCTTCTCTTGAATACAACCATTAGACACCTCACAAATAAAAACCACCGTCTCCAGATCGCAATCCTCTTCTACAACATTGTCATCCACAACTGGCAACCTTGACAAACAATCTGACAAAATATTCCTCACGCCTGGAATATATTCGACATGAAAATGAAAATCTTGTAATTTATATTGCCATCTGGCAATCCTAGACGTAGCTTTACCACAACCTCTTGTTGTGAAAAGATCTACCAACGGACGATGATCAGATCTGACTTTAACTGTAGTCCCATAGACATACTTCTGAAAATACTCTATCCCCCACCAACAAGCAAGTGTTTCTTTTTCCAAAGTAGAATACTTGCATTCTGCACCCTTCAATGGTCTTGATGCAAACCCAATGTTGACTAAATGCCCATTCTGATCTTGCATCAACACTGCGCCTAACCCAACATTGCTAGCATCAGAAACAATTATTGAATCAAACGCAGTATTGAATGTGGCTAAAGCAGGTGCAGATGAAATATCCCTTTTTAACATTTTAAACTCATTTTTACAATTGTCATCCCAAACAAAAAAAACATTTTTTTTAATAAATTTCTCATATGCTCCCTTTTGTCAGCAAACAATGGTATAAATTTAGCATAGTACTCAGCTAACCCTAAAAAAGATCTTAACTGATCTTTGTTCTGTGGATCAGGAGCTTGTTCAATAGCCCTGATTAAATTTTGTTTGGGCGACACCCCACGTTTGTCAATTGAATGCCCTAAATACTCAACTGACTCTACACCAAATTTACACTTTTCTTTAGTCAAAGTTAACCCATTATCTTGGAGAATGCACAAAACCTTATGTAATATATCCGTATGTTCAGTGGAATTGGCAGCAAAAAATAAAATGTCGTCTTGGAAATACAACACATTATCCATGTCCTTAAACAACTTGTGCATCAATCTTTGAAATACAGAGGATGCCGAAATTAGCCCGAAAGGCATCCTCTTGTATCTAAACGCACCTTCAGATGTAATGAAGGACGTTAGATGTTTACTTTCCTCATGTAATGCAATCTGATGGTAAGCATTAGACAAATCCAAAGTAGAAAATATCGTTGCACCCTTCAATTTGGTGAACATCTCACCGATATTTGGTAACGGATGTCTATCCACCCATACACTGTCATTTAGATCCCTCAAGTCCACACATAATCTAACTTTGCCATTAGGTTTGTGCACGACTACCACTGGACTTAACCACAAAGATGATTCTATCTCTTCTATGATATCCAAATCACAGAGCCTTTTAAGCTCCAGCTTAACAGCCTCTCTTAAATGTAACGGAACATTCCTAACTTTATGGACCTTAGGTACAGCATCATGTTTTAACAATATTTTATGCACAAATTTTTTTAAAAGCCCCAACTTTGTTGTTGAAAACACACTAGGAAATCTTTTCTCCCACTCAGACGCAAGATCAATGTCGATCTGCCCAATCAAATCCGAATAACCCCGAACCTGATCCGGATGATTAGGGTCTAACCTGATCATCAGATCTCTTTGCTGAGGCCATCCCAAAAGGCACGAACCTTCCTTGGCCACATAGATTTTTGAAGTAATGGTTTTACCTTTGAATGTAAGAGTGGAAGTAAAATAACCAATTACATCAATGGGTTTCTTACCATAGCCAACCAATTTGATATCAGGAGGTGATAGACACACATCAGGAAATTCTTTAATCCATTCATCTCCTATAAGTGTGTGTCTAGCACCAGAGTCAGCCATTACCCTCACATCTTTTCCTCCAATGGACACCGTACATAATGGAGCATCTTTCAAATTGCTATTAATTTCATAAACCGCTAACATGAATTCATCATCATTAATGGCATCCTCAACTTCTTTTATATGCTCATCCTTCTGAGTCTTATGTTCAAAACTTTTATTTCGTATCTTATTTTTGTTTCTGCACATCCTAGTATAATGCCCTTTTAATTTGCAATATCTACACACTTGACCTATAGCAGGACACCTTTTGTCGTTAGCCAAGTGACCTGATATACCACATTTAAAGCATATATACTCTTTCTTCTCTTGCGTAACTTGAGTTTTAAATTTGTCTTTGCTAGCTGTCGAATCCGCTTCATTCATAACCTTGACCGCATTAACTTGTGATGCTTTTTGCTCAGCAAGTTCTTTTAAACCCAACTCCATATCTTCGAAACGATGAGCAATATCCATAGCCTTATCCAAGGTCAAGTCTTCAGCAGCCAGTAATTTTTCTTGAAGTTTCACATTGGCAACTTTATGCACCATTTGATCTCGCAGCATTTGATCATGAAATGAAGAATAGTTACATTTGGATGCCAAAATTCTTAAGTCATTTACAAATGTGTCTATAGATTCATTTACCAGCTGACCTCTGCTAAGAAATTTATGACGTGACACTACTTCGTTGATTTTTTTTATGTAACGTTTATCCAATTTCGAAATGGCTTCTTCATAAACATCAGCATCCTCTTCTGATGATGAAATGCTATTAGAACAGGGTGGGAGATGGCTTAACACATATCTTCCCTCAGCACCCAAACAATGTTTTAATGTGGCCAGTTTCCTTTTATCAGTATAGGCTTCACCGCCTATGGCTTCAAGATATGCCTCAAAACCTTCTTTCCAGCGTTTCCATTCCAACACTGGTTCACCAGGAGATGTCAAAAATGGAGTGGGAGTACTAAATCCCTCCATTTATACCAAATTAAATATAATTTATCCAAGAATTCACTGGTGCTTCGTTTATACTGAATATCAACTTTTTTTTTTTTTTTTATGTATATAACTGGTGTTAAAATTTTGCACCTTAACTATCTTCTTCGCAACATTTTAACTCAAATAAAATTGCTGTGCACATCATCAGCGATGTACATGTAATGTTCCGCTCGTATTTTCACAAAATCCTGTTTCTAATACAGTTGCTGTGCACATCAGCGATGTACACGTATGATTTCACTCGTAGTATGCCTTAAAATGGCCGACACGTTACGTGAATGTGTCCCAAAGTATGGCCGCCACTTTATGACTTCATCACGCAAGAACGTGCGCTTGCGCAGAGCTTCACTCCAGCCCTGAACTCGAGCGAAATAGTTAAAAATAACTATGTGCCTCACCGAAGATCTTGTGAACACCGGATTTTCGACAAACGCCTTCCGCTATACTTTTCTTGCATCAGACGCGGTACCGGCTCACTCACTTCGAAGCTTGACGGTCGCTTGATCTGCAGCTCGCAGGACTCCAGGTTTACTTTTCCTTTTCTTCTCCGCTTGTTCTCCAATCGTCGCCAATGCAATAATGATGTCTCCACGCACGCCTTAGTTGTTATAGGAAGCTTTATTAGTACAGAGCTTCAAAGAAATCATCCATACATGTAAACCTGGGTCTAACCGTCTCCTCTAGAATCTGGCACACAGTCAGTGTTCCAGATTCTAGATTCAGCGAAACACCACAGGTACCTTTTTGTACATTTCATTTCCATTAATATAAAAATAATTTTTGACATAATTATCGCAGTGTGAACATATTGCATTATGAGGCCGCTGAGTTCCTAAATCCGCATTTATATTTTATTTATGCTGAGTTTAGTGCCTGAGTGTCCTTTGTATACTTAGTACATCCTTTTAAGTACACATACATTAAAGGATAATACCCTTGATAGTTCGTCCACCTTCTGACATTGGTCCTTGTACATTTTCAGATTAGGTGAGCCCATCGCCTGTGATCCAGTATACCAGCCCGGTTGTTTAATTCTTCACTAGTTACATCTACTAGTAGGTAAAGTATGTTTTGATTGTCCACTTCAGGGTAGCACTACTGATTATTATGCAGTTCTTTATTTTTATTTAATTTATTTTGCAGTTTTGGACCCGTGGAGAACAGCTCATTTAGTCCTGTCTCCTTCAATAACTTTTGAAGTCCTCTGAACAACTTTATCATCTTTGACCCCGTTAATTGTCATAATTCAATGAGGCTTTAAGTATTTAGGGGCATATTTACAAGGACTGGCGCATCCCTGCATATCAGCAGGGATGCGCCAGGTGAGATGCGTCACGCAAGTTTACTCTTGCGCCACCACAGATGCGCCGCATTTACAGTGCGGCGCATCATGGTGCAAGGATAAACAGATACGTGACGCATCTGATGGCGGAAGAGCGGCGCATTGCTGGAGTCGTGTCGCAAAAGCAACGCAACTCCAGCAATGCTCAGGGGCTGCCCATATCTAACATGCTGCGTCACGCCTTACGCTTCAAGCAGGCGCAGGGTTTTGACGCAGCGGCGTCGGAAAAGTGACTCAGTGAACTTTTGTAGATTTCACTGTGTCACTTTTCCTAGGCCTTATCCAACTGAACACCCACCCTGCGTACATTAAACCTGATGCAGGTTTAATGTGGCGCAGGGCTTTACAACGTGACGGATCTCCCTAGATGCGTCACGTTGTAAATAAGGCGCAACATGGTGCATGGTTTACGCCGCCGCAGCATCACAGAAGTGACGCAACGGCGGCGTAAAAGTGTCGCAAGGGGCTTGTAAATCTGCCCCTTAGTTTATACAGCCCATTATATTTTGTTCCGGGTTGTCATTTTCTTTATCTTTCCTTCATCTTTTTCACTTTGCAATTTTAATACGTAACGGTTAAATTTGTATCCATACGGGGTTTTGGCTCTTCATGTGATTTCTCATCTGTATTAGTTCCTGGATAAATCATTTAGTCAGTTTCACTCAATTAATTCTCTCTTTGGAAATTGATTGTCTGACTTGACTGAATCTTTTGTCGAACTGACTCTGACTTTGTACCGGCTGTAGGTCTTTTGGTTTTGGCTTATTCCTCATTTTTCTTTGGATCTTTTTCTTTGCACATTTATTCTAAACTTTCTTGCACTATATTTTCTAAATAGTGACTGTTGCTATTTTAAATATTCCTGATACCCATGTACATATTTTCTTTTTTAGATGTTTTATTGAAAATTGCTTGGATGCTCCTAAGTTTATTGTCTTGTCCTGATGATGATCTTCTAAGTTCATTTTTGGTCGAAACGCCGTTGACGCTCTAATGTGGCCCTAAATGAAGAGGATGCCTTCTTTTGCTGTGTGCTGTTTCTGTTTTTTATGAACCCCGCCCTTGTATATTGTCCCTCATCCACTTTGTTTAATTATACACTGTATTTTTTGTACTGTTTGTGTAAACATTTGAGCGCCATTATTCTCTTATGATTGTTTCCCTAACTATGTAAATAATAATAAACAAAAAAATTCTACTTCATTGAAATATTGTATATATGGGTATACTGTGCCCAAATAAATAAGGCTATCTTTTCTTCTCTCTCTTCCCCTTTTTTTCTTATATGTCCCCTTTTTGGGTGGTTTAATTGTTTGAGTGTTATGCCTGAACCTTTGTTTGGATTCCAGTGTTACTTTGCCCCTGGTTCAGGTAATAGGGTTGCCCGTGTTGGATGTAACCACTCAGTTACAGCTCATGAGTCACAGGATACAGTATATGGAGAAAACACACATAAAGTGTGGTGGACCTGGTTATTGAGGGAAATTAGTATTACTTTGTTGATGATACAACAATTTTAAAGGAGGCAAAGTAAGAATCAATCGCCTAAGTGGTGCTCTTCGTTACTGACTCTTCTCCTCACCCTAGACATTATGGGCACATTTACTAAACTTTTACGCAATGCAGAGCAGCAAGCAAAGTTGCTGCAATGCATTGCGAGAAAGAGAGAGAGCAGAAATGCTCCATATTCACAAAGATATGGAGCCTTTCTGCTCTCTCCTTGTGCTGGTGCACTGTGAGCAGCCTAGCGCTAATGCAGGCACCCTTGCACCATAGTGCAAGGGCACCTGTGTTACAGCCAGAATTATTTTTGCAACAAAAAATCAATCCTTAGAGGCATTTTCCTCAGCCTATGTGTACTGCAAAGTGCAGCACACGTGGATGTTTCTCCTCGTTATGCCTAACTTAAGGAGGCGTAGCATTATGGAGCATTATGGAGCATTCCCATGTTACAAGTCTTTGTAAATCTGGGAATGCACCAAAATCCATGGAAGGGTGTATGGGACTGCAAATACTCCACCCGTGGAATGCCCCCCAAGTTGGAATGTAGCGAACACAGCGCAAGCAGTTGCCTTGTGTTACATTTCTTTACAACATTACGCAAGGCCACACAAATCAGTCTTTGTGGGCTTTGTAACTATTACTGATGCCTTTGCATTGCCCTGTGTCATCTTGCATGATGCAAGGACAATGCAAAGGCTTCATAGATATGGGTCTATGATTTTGAAGGGGGGGTCCTCAATAAGAACTCCTGACAGAAGACTTCTAAGAAGTTTTATCCTCTCTCATGTATATTTATACCCAACACCAGTAGGTCTCCTTTAGTTCCCAGTATTTTAGTAATGAAGGGACTCTCCATGTATTTATAAAATTGGCCTGTAGTAAACAGAGTGTATTATTTTATTTTTCCTATGGAAAGAGTAACAACTAGTATTGGACACCAGGTTGAAATCATTACCTACTCCCTGTCAGTGTAGGATTTGTGATGTGGTGTGTAGGATTATAGGTTGCCACTAAAAGTAAATACAAAGACAGTAGAATATTTCTGCTTCCATAGTTGTGCTGTGGAAATTAATAAGGACAACCAAACTGGGTGTTAATGATGACTTGCAAGGCTCTGTTAGTAAATTATACACCAAAAACATATTGTACTTCAAGTATTAATCCTTCATGTCGCAACAAAGGACTGTGTTGTGTTTTACCCCTTATTATTTATAAATGAACACATACCCGGCACAGAGCTTAAACATGACATTCAGTGTGAGGTGTAGTGACCAACATCAAATGTTTTCATTGTTGTTGTTCATGATTGAATTTGGACATGTTCTAGCAAAATGTCCCCCCCTAACCGTTAAGAAGTCATTCTGTAAGGTTATTGAACACACTTGGGTGTGACTTTATAATTTGTTTGTTATTCATAAACTACGAGTTAATAGTACATTTATGGCTGCAGAGATTCAGCAGTCAGGTAAAGAACTCTGCACACAAAAAGATAGCACAGGCTTATCTTTTTATGTGCGGAGTTCTCTGCCTCAACTGCGGAGTCATGGCAATCGTAAACTTACTATTGAATCCTATGGCCTGATTACGATGTTATGCGGAAAGCCCAATATCTAGGGCAGCAGTCCAACCACCGGATTATGATGTCGGTGGTCGAAGGGCAGCAGGCAGAGGAAAGATCGCAGCTTACGACAGGCTCAAGGAGCCTGTCGGGGTGGCGGTCAGAGCCTAAACCCTACAATGAAGGTGGTGCTCGTAAAGGCACCGCCGTAGGGATTAGGATGTCAGTTTCAAACAGGCTGTCGGAAAGTGAATTTGGGGGCACCTAGGCCTCCACAATGTGGCCTGGGGGCACTTGTGATGCCCTCCCAAACATCCATGCACCGTTTGCCTGGCAAAAGCTTTTTGGTGAAAGGTAAATTAAGTCAACTTGCCATCTCTGAAAGGCTGTATGACAACATTTCAACCACAAAAATATTATGATTTAAAAACATCTTTGCAAAACAGCAATAGATATATTATCAACTTTTGTATACTCCAAAAATGCCGACATCAAAAATATTGCTAGTCAAATAACACACAATATAGCAAACAATAGTACAGACTCTCAAAATGGATGTATGTCGTTACAACGCACACTTTTACAACGCATGCACTTACAACGCATTTTTTACAATGCACAATCCATTACAACGCATGACATTACAACGCATGACACTACAACGCATTTTTTAAAACTACCTTTACAACGCATTCCATTACAACGCATACTACCATTACAACGCATACCATTACAACGCATAATATTAAATTGCATTTAAGGTAAGTATTAGATAGTATAGGGGTAAAAATTACTTTTCTAACTCCAGGGGGTGCAACAGTTGGGTAAGTGTTGGATAGTATAGGGGTAAAAATTACTATTCTAACTCCAGGGGGTGCAACAGTAGGGAAAGTGTTGGATAGTATAGGGGTTAAAATTACTATTCTAACTCCAGGGGGTGCAACAGTAGGGTAAGTGTTGGATAGTATAGGGGTAAAAATTACTATTCTAACTCCAGGGGGTGCAACAGTGGGGTAAGTGTTGGATAGTATAGGGGTAAAAATTACTATTCTAACTCCAGGGGGTGCAAAAGTAGGGTAAGTGTTGGATAGTATAGGGGTAAAAATTACTATTCTAACTCCAGGGGGTGCAACAGTAGGGTAAGTGTTGGATAGTATAGGGGTAAAAATTACTATTCTAACTCCAGGGGGTGCAACAGTAGGGTAAGTGTTTGATAGTATAGGGGTAAAAATTACTATTCTAACTCCAGGGGGTGCAACAGTAGGGTAAGTGTTGGATAGTATAGGGGTAAAAATTACTATTCTAACTCCAGGGGGTGCAACAGTAGGGTAAGTGTTGGATAGTATAGGGGTACAAATTACTATTCTAACTCCAGGGGGTGCAACAGTAGGGTAAGTGTTGGATATTATAGGGGTAAAAATTACTATTCTAACTCCAGGGGGTGCAACAGTTGGGTAAGTGTTGGATAGTATAGGGGTAAAAATTACTATTCTAACTCCAGGGGGTGCAACAGTAGGGTAAGTGTTGGATAGTATATGGGTAAAAATTACTATTGTAACTCCAGGGGGTACAACAGTAGGGTAAGTGTTGGATAGTATAGGGGTAACAATTACTATTCTAACTCCAGGGGGTGCAACAGTAGGGTAAGTGTTGGATAGTGTAGTGTAATATTATGCGTTGTAATGGTATGCGTTGTAATGTAGTATGCGTTGTAATGGAATGCGTTGTAAACGTAGTTTTTAAAAATGCGTTGTAGTGTCATGCGTTGTAATGTCATGCGTTGTAATGGATTGTGCGTTGTAAAAAATGCGTTGTAAGTGTAGTGCGTTGTAAAAGTTGCGTTGTAAAGGTTGTTCCCCTCTCAAAATATCGAGGAATGGCGGATTTGGGACTTCTACGGTTGAGGCTTCCTGGGGGCCCAAGTGAGGCGTTTGTTTTAGCCACAGGGCTAAGCCAGAGCACTTACACCACGTTCTTACTGACAGCCAGGACCCAGAAAGGAATATATGGAGCCGTGAAAGAGATCCCGTACCAGTTTTACCGTGAGAGGTGCATTCTGGGAACTGTAGTCTGCCGATGCAACCACAGTGATGATGGTGACTCTGACCCGGCTCACCTGGCTATGTCATTAAAGACAGAACAGATGGTGGTATTTCTGTCAACTGGCGCACTAGCATTGTGATAGCAGGCATCTGAGGAAGATATTTACGTCGAAACGCATCATGCCGTTGCTGGTTGTCATTAAATACCTTACCTGGAATCCCCGCTGTGTTTCCTCCACTTCTTCTAGCAGTTGAAGACTTTTGTGCTATATATATATATATATATAAATTTCAAAGAGACCGCAATGACTACGAGTTAGGCCAAATTTTCACCTTCTCCAGGAAGTACGATGCATTTAGAGGCCCGAAAACCAGAGGCCCTAATACATCAAAAGTCATGACCAGTAATAGAGAACAGAGTGAGTCAACGGGATCTGACATCAGTACCTACACCAGCAGCAACGAATCTGAGACGGAACAACGATCCGAAACTGTGGGCACTTCAGCCAAGCCACATCCGGGGGAAGAAATGCATTTTTTATGCCAGGAAAGGATGCAGTCCTTACGTCCCCGCGCTCCAAAGCAGCAAGAAGGAAACTTGCCAATTACAAGCGCAGGCAGAGGTACAGGGTGCGGAGGCGGCACCTATTACAGAAGGAGAGGCAGAGGCCAGTGGAGAGCGAAAAATCAGCCACAGTAGATGACACCACCATTATAAACTTAACAAATACTGACCTTACTCAGGATGAAGAACAGATCTTGAAACTTGGCCTTTCCTTTGCTGCTCACTCTAGTTTCAATTATATCAATACAAGGTTTGATACCTACAAAGCCATACGCAAACTAAAACTTCGCAAATTTCATGCTCTGAGAAAAACCAATACGGTAACATCTGAAACTGGTGTCACACTTGATACAGGACGTATTTCGGTATCACAGATACCTAATGAAATCGTGGAATTATGGCGTAATGAGGAAGCAAGTACACAGACTGCCTTACAAACACAAGGAAGTAATACAATTGGACAGGAGACGGCCAAGCAACAGATCTCTCCTCTAACACCATTCAAACCAATCTCCACCTTTGTCCCAATACTTCTACGAGACTCAATAGATATATACAATGAGATTGTTACAACCCAGATCAAAGATCTGCACAAACAAACTAGCAACAAGAAAAATCCCTTTGATGCCAAGCAAGCGAGATATTATGCTCTCATTAAAAAATTGAAAAATGACAAAAATATGGTTATAAGGGGCAGTGATAAGGGAGGAAATATCGTGCTTATGCCCAGAGCCCTATATGACAAAGAAGCATATTCACAGTTGAACAACCGACAACATTATGAACGATGTAATATGTCCAATTTGAAGACCTTACAATTGGAATATCATAAAAATTTGTTAAAATGGAAGAACAAACTTTTATTATCGAATGATGAATATGCATACTTGAAAACCGACTTCCCTAGAGTTCCGTTCATCTATTTTATTCCAAAAGTGCATAAGGACATGACCAATCCCCCTGGCAGGCCAATTATATCAGCCAGGGGAGGCCTATTGGAAAAAACCTCTGTATATATTGATTATTTTTTACAGGGCTATGTTAAATCACTTGATTCATATGTTCAAGATACTGGTGATTTTTTATTGAAACTCCAAAAAATTGAATGGAAAACAGGGTATTGGATGTTAGCCCTTGATGTGTCGTCCCTATACACCAGCATAATACACAAGGATGGCCTGGCAGCGATTAATTTTTACTTATCAAAAAGGGATGAAGATTTTTCTGACCATACCAAAATGCTCTTAGAAATGTTGAAAATTTGTCTTAACAACAACATATTTATGTTTAATAATTTGGTATATCGACAGCTCCAAGGAGTAGCTATGGGGGCCAGCTTCTCTCCAAGCTATGCATGTTTGCACATGGGGGCCTGGGAGGAGCTGGTCCTCAGAATGGAACATAAGGCTATAATGGACTCCAAAGTTGTAGCTTGGTATCGATATATAGATGATTTGTTTGTGGTATGGGACGGTACTAGGGAAGCTGCTGTTGATTTTGTGGGTCTAATCAATACCAATGATTACAATCTCAATTTTACGGTGAATCTTAGCCAGACTAATGTTACATTTTTGGATACCGAAGTATATATCCACAATGGGATCATTGAAACTAAACTTTACAGAAAGAAAACAGCTGGCAATACTATCCTGCACGCAGCGAGCGCACACCCTCAACATCTCATCATGAGCATACCTTATGGTGAGATGCTTCGGATTCAAAGGGTCTGCAGTAACCAAATTGAATTGGAAGCGGCCCAAGAATCCAGTAAACTTAGATTCTTGCAACGGGGTTACTCCATTAAAACTATTGAGGGGGCCATAGGCAGATCTCTAAAGAAATCTAGACAGGAGCTACTCAATAAATATGACACCACTATGGTCATTCAGTCTTCTAGCCAATCCGAATCTGAACCTCAAAATGTGTTTAGGATCATAACGGGATACAGTAAACAACACGCTGATCTATATCGCATATTTAATCGCAATTGGTCTATCTTGCTAAGTGATCCCATTTTAGGTCCAACTTTACCCCGTAGAGCTACTATAACTTTCAGTCGGGCATCCTCTTTAAAAGACCACATTGTCGATACCAATCCGGAGGTGATGGAAAAAACTGGTTGGCTCCAATCCAATGGAGGTTGTTTTAGATGCAAAATGTGCAAAGCTTGCACACATGGGGTCAACACTAAGTATTTTAAAGATGGGTTCAGTGACAAAAAATACAACATAGAGAAGGTTTTAACTTGCAATACTGAATACGCCATATATGTGCTTCAATGCACTTGTGCACTTAGGTATGTAGGAAGCACCAAGCTGGAGGTACATAAACGTATCCTTCAGCATCTGAGGGCCATCACAAATCAGGACAATACCTACCCTGTGGCACGACACTTCAAGGAGGTACACCGTAGCAATAACAAAGACCTAACTTTTTTTGTCATTGACTCGGTGCCACCTAGCAGACGTGGGGGAAACCGTGAAGCTAGATTAAGACAGATGGAAACTAGATATATACTCCAGCTGAACTCGAAATCCCCCATCGGTCTTAATGTCACTGAAGATCTGCACACTATTTTACATTAAACCCTTCTCAGAATATATATTTATTTATTTATTTATATATTTATATATTTATTGGAACTGACAGAGTGCAATCATTAGTAGTAATGCAATTGAAGTCTGGCCCAAGGATTGGGACTACAATAATCCATTTGTGGTTTTTATTAAGAGGTTATTTAAAAGTGGGACATTATTTTTACCTTTTTGTAACTTATTTATTGTTTTAAAGGAATAAATAAGTCACCAATCTTTGGGATAATCTAAGCCAGCTTCTTATTAAAAAGATTGCGAAGGAACACATACCACAGCACCAATAGATGTTTCCTTGGGCTGCTATTATAGGGAACCATACTTAACCACCATATCGAATGCACTCGCCCAACTTCTTTAAGTAATTCAATTTCTTCAATTACTGCAAGTCCAGGATGACGGATTTTTCCATCACTATGAGTATTAACTGTGATTGTTCAAAAATATTTCATTCTGTATCACAGATTGGGAAGTCAGGTCAAAGGTTAAACAATTAGATTTTGGCAGCTGGGATCAGCCATGGCCATCTTTCCCCACTAGCACTTTCATTTCACTGAGTTGTTTTTAACAAAATTGCCAATGTTTACAAACGTATTTTTATTGGGTTTTATAGGTTGTCATGTATAACAATTTTTAATGCATCATGATTGAGTGTTAAATTATTGAATTTTATGTTAATTTATTAGCAAATTTTTTGCACTCAGCTTACTACCTCATACTTGCGCACAATTGCAGGGAGCTGCAGTTAGATGGGTACTAAAATAAAGGTCTTAGGAAGTTTATTTGGAGCATTATGGGGGATTTATCCCGGTATTTGATCATATGCTATTTTATAAAAAACGGACATTTTTGCGGGTATTTATCCAATCAGTAAATGTGTTTTTGTATATATAACAAGAATTACAACGCAAATGTTAGTGTGGTTTGTATTAGCACACCAAACACAAGTCTGTCTTCCTTTTCCATGCTCTAAAGATATCACGTGCTATGCAAGGTTCTTCCTACTTAAGGAAGTGATGTATTTTCACTTGTTGTCATGTGATCAAGGCTCAGGGAGAGCCGAAACGTTATGACGACATCGAGCAGTTGAGCAAATAAACTCTTTGCACTACAGAAGGTGGTCCGTGTTTGTGTTGTTGCGCGGGGGCTATGAGGAGGCTGCCCTGCCAGGGATGCAACTGAACTGATATATATACATGGGCGGGTCTACACATTCATATAAAAGGTGTTTCCTCTCAAAACCGTTTTTCCTTGCCTAATTGGAGTGAGCCAGTGATCAAGAGGAGAGTATCCTCGAAACGCGTATGGCAGTCACTTTTTGAGAACTGGAGGGCTGGCTGAGAACCCTGCTGCCGGTAGCTGTGTGCGCTACCTCTTCATGTGTGATATCCTCACTTGGGGCAACCTGTGGCTTTTGTATTTAGCGGCTGGTCCGGCCGCGAGGATGTCCTGCCGCTGCTGCGGTTCCTTGACGCTCGGATTTGGCGAGCGCTGTTTGGGAATGAAGGGGGCCTAGCTGCTGGTTTGACATTGGCAGAGTTGGAAGCAGCCTTTTCGGTCCTCGAGCCCACTGGGGTAGACATTAATTCAGTGAACATTCCTTGTGGGAGAACGGTACCCAACCGGGTTTTATATGGGATCTTGACTCAGCGACGATGGGCTGTACTACAAAGACCATGATGCCCTGTTTTGCTTACGCCCACATGGGCGGGTCTACACATTCAAATAAATGGTGTTTCCTCTCAAAACCGTTTTTCCTTGCCTAATTGGAGTGAGCCAGTGATCAAGAGGAGAGTATCCTCGAAACGCGTATGGCAGTCACTTTTTGAGAACTGGAGGGCTGGCTGAGAAGCCTGCTGCCGGTAGCTGTGTGCGCTACCTCTTCATGTGTGATATCCTCACTTGGGGCAACCTGTGGCTTTATATATATATATATATATATATATATATATATATATATATATATATATATATATATATATATATATATATTCACAGAAAAAACCATAGGTTTCAGGCACGTTATAGTTAGGAATTAGCATTTAAAAACCTCAGAAATTCACTGAAAAAACCATAGGTTTCAGGGGTTTTATAGTTAGCTGGGCTTTTCACTTGTACAAAACCATTGAAATTCCCCCGTTATAGTTAGTTCAGCTAACTATAACTTGCGCGCCCGCAATGCACTGCTGATGACGTCACATATTACATCACTCATGACATGGTCAGTGACATCACTCATGACATCACTGATGACATCTCAAATGACATCACTGATGACATCATCCAGTGAATGTGTGTTTTTCTGAAAATTAAATATGTTTTATATATGTATAACTCAAGGTCGATGGAAGAATAAATGGGTATATAAGTGTCTAAATGGATGATTTGTTTTTGAAAAATTGATTGTGTAACTGACTGATTAAGTGTATCATAGTGAATACATGGCTTAGTGAGTAATGTTTAAATATGTAAATATCTGTATCAGTCTCTCACTTTGTGTATAAGTGGCTGCATGGGTTGGTGAGTAGCTACATGGGTGTCTATATAGGTTATTAGTTGGTTTTTTGAGTATCAGTCTGAGTGTCTGCATGGTTCGGTGGGGGGTATTACGTAGTGCATAGGTGCATGAATGAGTGACTCACTGTTTGTATGTGTTGAAGACACCATGTGTGCAGGACTGTATGGGTGGATGAGTGTGTGCATGGGTGTGTTAGTGAGTGAATGACTGTCTCAATAGTGTCTTTATGAGTAACTACATATGTTTTAAACTAGTATATGTGACTATTGGTGTATATAAGTGAGTATATGTGAGAGTGAGAGATTGAAAGAATTCCTGTATGAATAAGTATGTGTTTCTATAAGTGATTGTTTAAAAGACTAAGTATGTGTAAGTTTCCGTAGAAGTAAGTGTGGTGGTGTGTGTATAACTGTATATGCAAGTAAATGTATGTTTGATTCTTTATTAGCATGAGTGACTATGTGTGTGAGTAACTCTATGGATGAGTGGCATTGTGTAACAGGATTATAGGTGTATGAGTACATATGATGAGTGAGTACATGTATGAGTGACTGTATAGGACTGTTGGTGAATGAGTGGATGTGTATGTGGAATTTGAATTACTGAAGAGGTTGTTGTAACTGGTATTGGTATGTCCATTGTTTTGAAAATTTTAGTCTCTATTTTTGAATGTGTGTATCAAAGGTTATATTAGGGTGAGAGGAGGTCTGCCACTCTATCACAAGGATGATGTCATCAGTGATGTAATTTGAGATGTCATCAGTGATGTCATGAGTGATGTCACTGACCATGTCATGAGTGATGTAATATGTGACGTCATCAGCAGTGCATTGTGGGCGCGCGAGTTATAGTTAGCTGAACTAACTATAACGGGGAATTTCAATGGTTTTGTACAAGTGAAAAGTACAGCTAACTATAAAACCCCTGAAACCTATGGTTTTTTCAGTGAATTTCTGAGGTTTTTTAAATGCTAATTCCTAACTATAACGTGCCTGAAACCTATGGTTTTTTCTGTGAATTTCAAAGGTTTTTTTAAATGCTAATTTCTAACTATGCCTACAGAGATAGGACATGTGAAGAAAGAAGAAAAAATGCACAGAAAGAAAAAAAAGAAGTGCAGAAAGAAGCAACAGAAGTCCTCAAAGATGAAGAAAAGTGCAGGAAGAAGGATAACGTGCAGAAAGAACAAAAAGAAGAGCAGAAAGAAGCCTTGTTGCGAAATCATCCTGTACCCTCAACTTTTTCAGACGGATACTGGTGGTAACTGAGTCTGACTAACCAGTCCTAGAGCCAGTGCTATGTTAAAAGACACTTAGAATACAGTGAAAACACCTACATACACTAGGGAACATTATGCGTTGGGGTCCCCCTGTGATTAGCATGACCTCCTCTGTAAGCCCCTAGTATATAATAGGGCAGGGGGATTAAAACTACCTCTTAAAACAGGCCACTGGGCGTTTTTGCACACGTTAACTCAGGCCCCGTCCCCTCCCTTCACCACTGTGTAAACACGCCCTGTGTCCGTTTTTAGTTGGGAGATTAAGTTCATTTGAATCCTGAGGGTCCCTAGGGTCCAACTAGCCCACTAGGTACCTCCAGTAAGTGCCACAGAGCTGCGTTGCAGGGAGGTGTAAAAAGTGGCACGGCCTGGACCACCTCTCTACAATGCAGCTCAGTGGCGCTTACTGGAAGCACTTGGTGGGCTAGTTAGCCCCCAGGGGCCCTCAGTATTGAAGGGAAATTATATCCCCAATTTAAAACGTGCCATAGTGCGTGTTTGCACACGTCACCTCAGGCCCCGTCCCCTCCCTTCACCACTGTGTAAACGCGACCTGTGGCTGTTCTAAGTTGAGAGATTAAGTCCCCTTGAATCCTAAGGGTCCCTAGGGTCAAACTAGACCACTAGGTACCTCCAGTAAGCGCCACAGAGCTGTGTTGCAGAGAGGTGTAAAAAGGGGCTTGGCCTCAGAACACCTGTCTGCAGCGCAGCTCCCTGGCGCATACTGGAGATGCCTGTTGGGCTAGTTGGCCCTCAGGGACCCTCAGTATTGAAGAGGAATTAATTCCCCAACTTACAACTCGCCAGGGGGCGCGTTTGCAGAGTGCTGCAAGGAGGGGGCGTGGCCTCCGGCACGATGCCAGTCTTTTATTTATTTTAATTTTTTAAGAAGGGGGGCTGTGTGGTTTCCCTTCTTATTCTAATTTATTGGCCCTGATGACCCCATCCCCCAGGGCCTGTCTCCTAATTATATTTTCTTGACCCCATTCCCCAGGGCCGGCCACTGTTTTTTATTATTTTTAAAAAATATATATTTATTGACACACCTAGGACATGCTTGACAAACCGTACGTACCTATCACCATGACGATTTGCGTGATATTCATTAAAAGGCGACTATGCATACAATGAATCCACGTGGAATGTATTTACACCACTAGTGAAGCTCTGACATGTCTGATGCCCTACCGTGCCTAATCCCGGTAGACACCCTTGTCGTTTATTTATCCTCTTCTGTGCCCATGACGAGATAGTCTCGTCATGGAGCACGGTCGCGCTGTGCCCATGATGAGACTATCTCATCATGAACCCCACCCACTAATGAAACGCCCGGCACAGGAGGGGGAAAGGGCGTGGCACAGAAGGGGTTAAACAAACATGGGTAGCTATTGACGGGCACATTTAATACACATGCACACCAAGCCATTCAAAGGGGATTCGACAAAACTTCGACCAAAACTATGCAAGAAACCCCCCTCACGGTTAATAAAACACACATCCACTGCCGGATGTGTAATACTTTTTATTTTACTCTCTGGAAAGGAGACGAACATCATTTGAGAGTCACAGCGCGCTCCTGGCAGAGCCCAATGCTGTGTTACACCCGCCATTGCCTGCTGAGTGCCACACACCTCTGTGTTGTATTCCACCAGCTAGTGCATATGCTATGACACTCTCTAGCCCATGTGCACTGTAACACCACCACGTGAATATGTCATTCCACACTTGTCTTTGCACGGGTTATATTGCTTCCTCGATGCCTATGTTATAACGCACAGTGCTATGCCATACATATTACAATCTGGGATCCATATCTTTGTCACAGTGCATATGCAACGTTACACTCCCCAGCACATATTTTATATTACAACTTTAGAGACTAGTTAGGTTACACAATACTGCCCTGTGCATATTACACTCCAAGGCGCATATCGCATAGCACGCGCTAGTGCCTGTGCTATCTCGTGCTCTCCAATGAATCTGTCATTGCGCACAATGTATTGCATATTATACTTCACGCCCGGTTTATCTTATATCACACTTTTTGGTGCATAGTTTATACCATACACTATATCTAGTTTTCATTTTCAATCGTGCTCTCAGGACTATGTTCTATATAACACTGTGTTCACCTACCCTTTTCACGGGCATTACATTTTGCGATAGGGGGTGGAGGGTCAGGGGGTGTTTCTGCCAAGTGAGCCCGGAGTCACAGTCACAAACGTCCTCTTCTTCCTGAATAAAAGTGAGATTATGCTGCATTCTTGTTCATATTTTAAGTAGTTCGCACAGACACATGTTTTAAAAACAATAAAGTTCCTAATACCCGCCTTCTCTGAACAGTTAGCTTGCTGCCCCATCCCCCTCCTCCCTATCCTCTGTTGTGTGAATCCATGGACTAGCCTCCTCCCTCCTGCCATGCATGGTCTGATGTGCTGCCACTGCCCTCAATTTAGTATGATGTACCAGTCCACTCCTCCTGCCCTCCATTGCCCAATTCAAGCCCCATCATTGACCTCCTGCTTAAACTCTGTGCTTAGCTTGCTGCCCCTATTCTCCTTCCCCCTGCCCTCCGATGTCTTTGTGCATGCCCCTGCTCCATCCTTTTTGCCCACCATGTTCCATGGACCTGCCACTCCTATCTACTCTGAGTGTTCTGTTGAGCTGCCACTCCCCTCCCAGCTGCCTAGCATTGTCAAATGACCGTAACCTGTCCCTGCCACCTCCACCCTGCCTGTCCGCATGCCATGCCCCTATCCTCTTCCTCCTGTCCTACATGGTCCATTGTACTGCCACACCCTTCTGCCCTCCCTGGTCTGTTGTGCTACAACTGCTCCTCCTGCCTGCCCCGTGCGGTCTGTTGTGAGGCCCCTTCCCCTGAACTTTCTTGTCTGTGCACAGGTCCTGACCCTCCCTTCTATCCTCCATCGTCCTTTGTGCATGCCCCTGCACCCTCCTTCTTGCCCATCATAGCCATTGTGCTGCCACTAAACCTCCCACTTGCCATGCATGGTCTTCTGTGCTGCCATGGCCCCTCCCACCTTCCCTGTGTGGTCAGTTAGCTGCCCCTGACCCCCTCCCACCTTCCCTCCATGGTGTGTGTGTATTCCATCACAGTCTCACTGTTGCTCTTCATGGTGTGTCTTGCTTCTAGTGCCCATCCTGCCTGACCTCCATGGCTATCTTGCTGCTCCTGCCCTTCCCCCTTGCCCCCAGCCCTCTGTTTACATGTGCAGACCCCTACTCCCTCCCTCCTGGCTTGTCTGTTCCATTGTAATGCCCCTGATCCGTCCCTCCTACCCTTTATGGTCTGTTATGCTGCAGCTTTCTCTCCTATCTGTCCATTATGGTCAGCTAGCTGCCATTGCCTCTTGCCCCTCTGTTCTCTGTTGTCCATGTGCATGGTCCTGTCCCCTCCCTCTTGCTTTCTATGGATTGTTGTGCTGCACTCCCGTCCCGCATGCCCTGTGTGGTGTATTGTGCTGCTGCAAACCCTGATGCCTGCCCTGCAGGGTCAGTTTGGTGCACCTCTCCATGTCCCTCCTGTCCTCTGTTATCCAAGTCCATGTCCCTACCCCATTTCCTTCCATGATCCAATGTACCATACTTGCGAACATTTTGAACTTGGTAAGAGGGAGATTTTGAAAAAAAACTGGGGTATTGATTTTCCCCTTTGAGTTACATTGAAAAAGAGGAGATTGTAGACAGGAGACAGATCAAATAAAGCCCATTTGAGCTTAAAAACATTGGACGTTTCCTGGCTGAATCGGGTCTTTTGGCATGTATGGTTGTACTACCATTGCCTCTTCCTTCTGCCCACAATGGTCTATTACATTGCCACAGCCTCTCTTGCAAGTCCTGTATTGTTAGTTTGTTGCCCCTGCCCCCCTTTCCACTACCCTCCATAGTCTGTTGTGCTGCCACGGCCCTTCCTGCCTGCTCAGTGTGGTTAAATTGTTGCCTTTGCACCCTCCTACCTGCCTTCAATTTTCAGAGTCCGTGCCCCTGGCCTCTGCCTCTCAACAGTATCCTAATGAACAACTAGATTGCTAACATTCTATATTTATTACAAAAGTGTGGAACGCCTGACGTCATCTTGATGTAATCAAAACTGTAATACCTAGAGCATTTCCTTTAGAAATTACATATATGAGAGCGTCTTATTGGCATCAAAATTATGGTTAGTGCTCTAAAAGACTAAAATAAGGACATATTTTCGGAGTTTTCAAATAGCGACAAAGCACTTTTAAATTATTTGTTATCTTTATGTTTTTTTATCCAGTTGACCGCTTGATTAAATGTTGCACTTAGGGGAGAGGATGTGGTGTTACTTGCAGATCTGCAGACTTTGCAACTGGGGAACCAGGTTGGAGTTTCTGCTTCAGCTCGACATTCTGTGATTCTGGTCAAATCACTTAGTCTCCCCATGTCTACAACCGAAATGAATTTGTTCTTGTGTGATTTAACCAATGCTCATGTAAAGCACTCCAATACCTGACAAGTCTGCACTATATAACACTGCAAAAACACAAAATAATAAGTGTTTTGCACACTCCTGTCATTGGGCTACATTTGGGCTACATCTGGGTGATTTTGGGCTACATTTGGGCTCTTTTGTCTCCGGTGGCCATCTTGGGAGATTTATTTGTTATGAAGTTTCCTAATTTCCTCATGTACTGCAGTCTCCTCAGTAGGAAATTCTTTCAGTTTTTTACTTTGATTCCATCATGAAGGTATTCAGATATGTCACACATTTGCCATAAATTCTGAATGTTAGCACTCTAGTTGCTCATTAGATCACTCTAGTAAAACTACTGTTCACCATGGAAGTCTGCTCCTGATATTAAAAGTGCATGTTTCAGTCTGCATGTCAGAATTTTTTAATGAAATAGAAGAGGATTTGAGAAGTCACTCAAAATGTGCCCTCATTTTCTTTCTTCAGCATTAATCATAATTTCTATGGCAAAATGAACCCCCTCATTGTGTTCCTTTTTAAATTAGATGTTTTAAGTGTTACCAGTTTATTCCAATCAAGATGGCTTCAGGTGTGCCATACTTTTGTCATAATGAAGACAGTAAGCGCTCTAGTTGTTTTTAAGAACACTCTGGGACATTCTGTCATTGGGCTATACTTGGGCTACATCTTGGTGATATTTGGGCTTTATTTGGGCTCTTTTGTCTCTCGTGGCCATCTTGGGAGACTTATTTGTTATGAAGTTTCCTAATTTCTTCATTTACTGCAGTCTCCTCAGTAGGAAATCCTTTCAGTTTTTTACTTTGATTCCATCAAGAAGGCATTCAGATGTGTCACACATTTGCCATAAATTCAGAATGTTAGTGGTGCAGATCAGAGCTTCCGAATCCCCTCCACTTCCACGGACGGAATGATTTCACAGTCACACACGCATACACACATCATACGCTGGTGGGGCCCATTACACCAACATTCACCCTAAATCACACTATACGTGCCCTGTAAAGGAGAAACACCTTTCACATATGTTCTATCTAATCTGCCTGTACTTTGAGGTCAATGCAACCAGCTGATTGCTGTGGATCTAGCAAAATACATTTCAAAGAATACACAATAAAAATCAATAAACATGACCAGAAATAATCACCCGAGACAGTAATTCAAACAGATTATTCATTTATCTAAAATTTCAAGAAAAGCCAATTAAATGCAAATTCATTTCTCTCATATTTACCTATTCTGTCTAAAAGTCAGATCCTAAGTCAGAACCGGTCTTCTGTAGAAGATTTAGAGTCTTCTGTCGTCATGTAGAGTCATCATCCTCTCCGTCAGCATAGGGACCTCGCATCATCAGCTCGGGAAGAAGTGGCGCTAGACCTCTCTAGTCTACTATTATTTATACTGAAATTTACATTCTAAAAAGTAACATTTCTTTATTCAGAACGGATGAATGGCGGAAATAATGTCATCTTGGTACTTTTTCGATATTATACGGGAGTTTCTCACACATAGATTGTCCCAACAAATGAATAGCAAAATTGAACGTCCATGAATAATTTGCAACATCTACGGATGTCTCTACGAGGTGAATTTGTTGCAAAAATGGGTTCACACTAAGTTCGTATACACTTTTCCGTCTTTCAGGGGCTTTTGGCAGATATCCCAGACTTGTCATCATGCTTATGGCTTTTCAGTTCATCGGAGGTGCAAGGTCACAGGCAGAGCGAAGCCTTTCTGTAAATTTCCAGCAACTCCAATGCAGGCTGCGGGTGGTGGCCATTTTGTGTCAGGCCACAATGGACAACTTAAAGCAAAATAGACATAAAACAGAATTACTGCATAGAAATGATTATACAGTGTTATTCCCCTGCTAATACCCTTATGTGTGTGTATTTATCTAGCCATTTGCAACATCAGAAGCCATTAATGCATATTAATTATAAGCGCAAAACACCATAACATCACATAAGCAACATCGTTTTCTGTCAGTTTGCTCACCAACTTAGTTCACTTGTTATTTAGCCATGCAATAGCATTCCCACGTGTAATTCTCTTGTTAATAAGGTTGATTAGTCAACATTCGACAAACTTTTAATCATTAATAATTAATCAGTAGTACTTTTAGTTATAACATGCGAAAATGAAACAGATATTCGGTTTTAGAGTAAAAAACCTGCTCCATCAATCCCCCCTTTGGTGATATACAATCACCACAAAAATCAAAACCCCCCCAAAAAAATCAATTTAGTTTCCCCTTGTAGAAGAATTTGAAATGTCTTGTTCTTGTTTTTAGACCCTAGTTTCCATCTCATCTTCCTTTTTAGTTTCTATATACATGCTTTCTCTTAGCTCTTCTAGTTCTATTTCTTGTGGATCTCTTTCTGATTTCTTTTGTCTCTTTTTAACATTTTCTTTTGTGATTTTCTTTTTATTTCTTCTATATCTACAACACATACATCCTAATCTAAGGATCAATAATGCAACTATTGCACAAGTTAATGGAAATAATATCTTACCAAATATGGTACTACCTATCTTAGCTACAAAGTTCTTAATAGCAATCATCTTGTTAGCCATTTTAGTCCAGATACTTTCAGCTTCCAGTGGTACTAATTCTTCATGCAAATCAGTAATATTTTTGATGTAAACTTTTAGATCTTTACTTTCGTCAGGAATGTAATTGCAACAATGTTGAACTTTCAGCATTCCACAGACTCCACCCTCTTTTGCCAAAAGAATGTCAAGGGCAAGTCGATTTTGCATTGCCATAGCACGCAAAGCAATCATTTCTGTATTAACCAAAAGAAAGCCTCCAGCGGTGCTTGTTGACAAGCGATCTACCACTGTTGACAGCTTCCGAATGCCATAGGCATTTAAAGAAATTCCCACTGCTGGAATTAAAGCTCCAAAAATATCTCCCACAATTTCTGTCCATGTTTCTCTTTTATAGCGTGTTAATGTGTTAGAATGTTCAGTATCATCTACTCTATCCATGTGAAAAATCTTTGGAAAGACCAGGCCAACATAACATGTACCAAACCAATGGTCAGGCAAACGGTAATAAGCCTTGTTCCCACAAATATAATACACTCCCGGAAAAACTGGATCTTTTCCTCCTCTAAATCCCCATCCGGTTGCAATAAAGTATGTATCATGGCACTCACTAGTCCCTATGAAATAATAATCATATTGGGATCTCTTCCTGGTAATGCACAGTTTCCCGGTCTGTGGGGCATCTATAGCCATGGTTGGACTGACTGCATTTTTCAACTCCTTTTCTTTCTCAATATCCCACATTGTGTCACTCATTTTATGCCCTTCTGCTTTCTTGTGCATGTTCAACCTTCTTCTCTCAACCATGTCTAGAAAATTCTTCTCGTCTCCTTTCAATTTGCAAGTTAAATTGTTTCTAAAAACATAGTCTAAGGTTAATTCTTTGGTTTCTAGAAAAATCTCTCCTAAATTGTTAGCATCCTTTGCAGGATTCAGTACTTTATTCATAGGCAACTGCCCAAGAATATTATCTATATTAGACATATTGTAATCTAATTTCCCTAACTGATAAAATATACTAATCAACACACTACAGGAAATTCCATACGTAGCCGGAAGATGATGATAAGTCACTCCTTCCGAAACAGAGGCAGGTAATTGCATGCAGACGTAGCAATCCCTTACTTCCATTGTCTTTACGTACTCATACAACAATTTAGAAAAAACATTGCTAGAAAAATCGTTAATTGACCTATCTTTATGAATATGTACATTACTAGTTCTAGTTGGAAGTACTTTTAACAGACTCTTCCCTATATTAGTCTTGTTCTCAGTATGACCTTCTAAAGTGTCTATAGTGACTCTAAATGAAATCAGTAGAGCAAGCACGCTCCAAAGCAGTATTAATAAACCTGTACAGCAGCAGCACATTTTGCACCATCTTTTCAGAAAGGTACATCTACTTTTATTCTCAGTGTTAGCCATTTTGGTAATTTGACCGTGTCTTTTGACTTAGCCTCTTCTACTCCTTTACTGAACTTTTAAGGGCAGCAAGTACCCACCAGAATATTAAACTCTACTAATTTTAGTACTACTTCTTCTTCTCTTCTCCAAGTGATTTTTCCTTGGATTTACTCAATTTGGGTTTTCATCACTTTTCACTGTCTCTTCATCATCATCAAACTGTATCAGGTCCTGAACATCCGTCTCTTCTCCAATGTCGGACAAGATAACTCTCAGGATTCCCACAGCTTCTTCTTCAGCAACCTCCTTCAGTAAAGCATCCTCTGGACTTCCTTGGCTGTCCGCCTCTTCTCCTTCTTCAGGCAGTGCCACATACGTACATTCCGGTGACTTGTACCTCTGGTTTGGTTTTCTTATTCTTTTAGTTCTCTCAGGTATCTTTGCTTCTTCTTCCTTGGTAGGATTCTGACTTGACACTTCGTTCACCTGCTCAGCTCTCGAAGAGTTAACTCGTGTCAGTCTGTACCTTAGTCTCTTTATCTTATTTAGCCAAAGATCTCCTTTAGCATTTCTCTTTTGCTTTCCTTCTTTATTGTTTCTTTCTCCAAGCCAAGTTCTCTTTCTCAGAACTCGTCCTCCATGTATCTCATTGTCACTTTCATCAGACTCTGTTTCAGTTGCTACTGGTTCATTAACAGCTTTCTTTTCTTTAACAACTTCTTTTTCTCCAACAGTCTCTTTTTCCACCAATTGAGATTTCCCTGCTTCTGTCCCTCCTCGGGTCTCCGACACGCAATCTTCTTGCTGTCTACTTGTCCCTTCACCTAGCTTGTTGTTGATGTTCCCAACACCTCCTCGGGGTTTTTCCGCAATCGGTCCCTCTCTGTCTTTGTCTGTCCCTTTTTCTTCAATATTTACCTCAGGTGGAACTTGTCCAATTCCTTCATGTAACTCAGGTCTCTCTTCTGTTGGAATGTTCTTTTCTTTTCTTTCTTTCTTTTTGTGTTGGTCACTGTCAATTGGAACCTCAGGCAATTCTTCTGAGTCTGAGCTCGCTTCTGCAGTTTGCACTGTTCTCTTCAGAACCTCTTCTGGTGGGATGAAAGCTTCTCTTGACTAACTTTCCCCACTTTCAGGATTCTTTTTCCTTCTTACTGCCTCACTGTCTGCATCATCACTGGAATCTGATTCTTCAAAGTATTCTTTTCCAGTACCATCTCTTGGATTTGGAACTCTCAGTGTGTGGCTTGCATGTATCCAATTCTTCACACCAGCACACTTCACAGCAGTCGTTGTGGTCAAGATGACTTGTCTTGGCCTTCCCCACCTTGGAACCAGGCAATTCCTTCTTCTGTGGACTTTTCAGTCCCCTGGGCTCAGATCATGGGCTGGTTTATTTTCAAGTGTGGTGGCGTCTTCTCCAACCTGGTGAAACACAGAATGAACTGCGTCAGCTAGGCCTTTGCAGTAATCCAAAATCATGTCATCAGTTATAGTCATCAGCTTGTTCACTGGTACATATGCATGCCTCATAGCACGTCCCATGATAATTTCATGTGGACTCAAACCTGTTGTTCTGTCTGGAGTAGACCTAATGGTCATCAGGACTAGAGGCAAGACATCGGGCCATTTCATTCCTGTGGCTAAGCACCTTTTGCCAATTCTGTTTTTGATAGTACCATTCATCTGCTCAACAACCCCAGAAGCCTCTGGTCGGTAAGCACAATGCAACTTCTGCTGTACACTCAATGCTTCACAAACCAGACCCATGATTTCATTATAAAAATGTCCTCCTCTGTCTGATTCAATGGTTACTGGGAACCCGTACCTTGGGATGAACTCTCTTAACAGTAATTTTGCCACTGTTATCCCATCATTTCTTCTTGTTGGGTACGCCTCCACCCACCTTGAGAACAAACAGACCACCACCAGAACATACCTCAATCTGTTGACTGGGGGCATTTCAATGAAATCTATCTGCATTCTTGTGAAGGGTCCTCCCTCTCTGCCTATTGTTCCTAGGCTCACCACTGTTTTCTTTCCAGGATTGAATTGCTGACATATCAGACATCTCTGGCAGAGACTTTCTGCTATCAGTCTGAACTTTGGACTGTACCAGGTTTGCTTAAAGGCTCTTATCATAGCATCCCTCCCCAGGTGTCCTTGGCCATGATACATCCTTGCCATTGTTGATAGCATGCTGTTAGGCATGACTGGTCTTCCATCCCTGCAGACCCACACATGATCCTTTTCTCTAGGTGCACAACCTGCCTTCACCCAATCTCTCATTTCATCATCTTCTGCCTCATCCTGCAGCTGTTTTACTTCCTCCCATGTCCCCACTTCATTAGTAAACATTAATGAACAAGAAGACATTTCCCGTTCCTTGCTCCTGTTAATTGAGTGATTGTTCCTTGCACAATATTGTGCTATGTCATTGGCAAACTTATTACCAACTGTTACAAAATCGTCACCATGACCATGAGCAGCACATTTTACAACTGCTAGTTCTTTAGGCAGCTGTATCGCCTCTAGCAGTTTTCCAACCACTTCAGCATTCTTTATGGGAGTTCCACTTGAGGTCAGGAAACCTCTTTGTAGCCATAACTGGCCGAAATCATGGACAACCCCGAAGCCATACTGGCTGTCAGTCATCACAGTCACTCTCACACTCCTCCCAATCTTGCATGCCTTTGTCAGTGCCACCAGTTCTGCCACCTGAGCAGATTTAACTCCTTTCAAGGGTGATGCTTCCACAACTTCTGAGACTTTGCACACAGCATATGCAGCACTCAACACTCCTTCATCTGTTCTCAGACAAGATCCATCCACAAACAACACATGATCACTTTCAGGCAGTGGCAGATCTCTTATGTCTGGCCTTGGTTTTGTGCAGTAATCAAGTACATCCAGGCAGTCATGATCAACATCATTTCTCACTCCCACACATTCAGCATCAGGTAACAGTGTCGCTGGATTCACATTCACACATCTCTCCAGACTTACATTGGTTGCACCAAGAATGACTTTCTCATATTTAGTCAGCCGACTATGAGACATAAACTGTGTCCGGCTCCTTGTTAAAAGGATTGCCACATCATGAGGTACAAATACCCGTACAGGGTATCCCATTATGATTCCCTCACTTTGTTCCAAACTTTTGCAAGTAGCAGCTACTGCTTTCAGGCAACCTGTCAAACCCACAGCTACTGGGTCAAGAGTTGCTGAGAAATAGGCAATTGGCCTTCTCAGAGGTCCGTGTTTCTGGATTAACACTGAAAGTGCACATCCATTTCTCTCACTACAGTACAATTCAAATTCCTTTTCATAATCAGGCATCCCTAGGGCGGGAGCTTCACAAAGTCTGTCCTTCAGCTCTCTGAATGCAGCCATTTCTTCTGGGTTTAGTTCTAATGGGTCTTTCACCTCACTTTTGGTTAATTTAATCAATGGTTTGGCAATCAGGGAAAAATTACTTATCCATTGACGACAGTAACCCACCATTCCCAGGAACATTCTCACCTCTCTTTGTGTCATTGGGGCTCTCATTCCCCTAATGATTTTGATTCTGTCAATAGTCAGTCAGTCAGTCAGTCATAAAGTCTTTATTCGGTTTTAGTGCAAACCATAAAAGCATACTACAATAAATACATATTAAAAACAGGAATTTCATTAATAATATGATGCCAACATTAAAAAGGGTACAGTTCATTTCTTCAAGGTACGAATTACCACAGTTAAAAAACTTGCAATATTGAAGGTTTCCCAGACATTATTTAAAAGCTGTAGATACAAAAAAGCAGGTCTCACTTGAACAAAGCCTTTATCTTTTAAAATTGGGATTAAGAAACGTTTCCTGATGTCAATAAAGTGCTCACAGAAGAAAAAAAGGTGTATAATGTCCTGGGGGGAGAAATTGTCACAGGAACAAGGGCCAGGGTCCAGCACCCTTTTCCAATCTTTCTTAGCTCCGATCAATGAGTATAGTTGATTCAATCTAAATCTGGTTAAAAGAAAACGATGATTTGGATTTGTTACATATCCCAGATAAGGTTCCATGAGAGGTGTTGTTTTACAGAGCTGGTGGCTCCTAACGGAACCCTTAACCAGCTCCTTCTCTTCCCTTGCCAAAGAGGATATGCAACTATAACTTTCTTTACACCAGTTGATGTCGCCTTTTACCAAGGTCTCGGGAGAAAGATACAGCTCTGGTCTCCCGAGATTTTTGGCCAGGGTCCGAATGTATTTCAACCAGGGTATGTACGAACCATGATCGAGCGAGAGACAATCTCTCAAAATGGTGTGGTTCAAGTATAAATCCGGGTTAAGCCAGATGCTAATCCATTTCAGGATCGGGGCCAGGGCAATGCTGTCTTCAAGATAACCAATTCCTAGTTCCTGGTGGACGATATAATTAGCCGTACAAATTGGTACTGAGAGGAGATTTTTTAAAAATCTATCCTCGACAGTCTGGATGCTTTTAGCATTTTTAATGCCCCACACCTCACCTCCGTACAAGGCTATGGAGAGACACTTAGCCTTGTAGACTTGGATAAGGGCCTTCAATGGTCTGGCTCCCAGTTTTCTTGCAAAGCCCAGGACTCCTACTGTAGCTCTTGAAAACACAATCTTTTTTGCCTGTATCTGGGTTACCCCGGAATCTCGATCATCAAAGAGGACGCCCAGATAAGGAAAAGAAGAGACTCTCGATAATTGATGCCCCCCACATGAAAAGGTTTTGGATTTGGCAGATTTAGGGCCAATGACCATGACATGGGATTTAACAAAATTAACAGATAAGTCCAAATCCTTCATAAAATCAGCGAAAGAATTTAACAGTAGCTGAAGGCCCACTCCCGTTCTGGCGATTAAGGCAGCATCGTCAGCATATAAAAGGGCAGGGACTAAATGTTTCCCCGCACGGGGGATATCTTTACATGAGGCGACAAGGGTAGTGTCTAGATCGTTTATAGTCACTTTTCTCAGGCCTTTCTCAATATTGTGTCCCAGATACTGGACTTCTTCCTTACAGAACTGCAATTTGGCTGGAGATACCTTTAATCCTCCATCTGCCAAGTGATTCAGTAATGCAATGGTATCTACTTCACAAGCTTCACGTGTTTTTGATGCCACAAGTAGGTCATCAATATATTGGACCAAGACTGAATTTTCAGGCATTGTCAGACTTTCCAGAGATTTCTTTAGCAATTGATTAAATATTGAGGGGCTCTCTGTATACCCCTGTGGGATTCGGCACCATGCCAAAATCCGCTCTCCAAATCTAAATGAGAATATTGGCTGGCTGTCATGATGCAATGGGATTGAAAAGAAAGCATGACACAAATCAATTACCGTGTACCATTCTGCATCATGAGGAATCTGATACAAAATCACTGATGGATTTGGCACAATTGGACAACATGGCACAACAATCTTGTTAATCTTTCTCAAATCTTGTACTATTCTGAACTTTCCATTAGGTTTCTTCAGTCCCATTATCGGTGAATTACATGGGCTGCTCAATATTTCTCTTAACACCCCTTGCTGGATCATCTTCTCAATTAAGGGTGTTACCCTTCAATTATTTCAGGTGTCAATCTGTATTGTGGTATATTTGGGTAAACCATTCCCTCTTTTACAGTAATCTTTACTGGATCTACATTTCTCATCAGGCCTACATCTTCTCCAGTAAAATCCCAAACTGCTGCTTTCACTGTCTGTTTCAACTCTGGGGGTAATGCATCAGGATTAAATATTGCATAAGTCCCCAAAGCCTCACATTCTCTGTTATCCATGGTCATTCTGTATAGCACATCCTCATCAGGTGTCTCAAAGGTTATTCCATCTGGAGTACAGAAAATAGTGCAATTCATTTTGCACAGCAGATCCCTGCCTAACAGGTTCACTGGACTGGTGTCACACACCACGAATTGGTGCATGTCTGAAAATGTCCCTATTCTAACCTTTACTGGTTCAGTAAGTAATATTTTGATCTGTGTGTTGGACACACCAACCACTTGGATTGCTTCGTCCGAGAGAGGAAGATTCTTTATATCAGCTGACCTGACAGTTGATCTCGTGGCCCCAGTATCAACTAGGAAAGTGATGCTTTCACCATTAATTTTCCCGTCTACAAAAGGTCCTGCCTGGTCTATTTCCAGAGTTGCGCCAAGTATGCACTCCTCCTCCTCTCTTCGGCATCGTCAGAAGTCTCCCTCAGAATCACTTCCCTCATTTTTCAGCCAGTACTGAGATACAGCACTTGCGCGTTTTGGTTTGATTACCTGCTCTTCATCGTAGAACCCCGATTCTTGGCTGTACTTCTGGGATCCTTTTCTCTGTGGCAAGGGTGGTTTTGGCACCTGATTCTGCTGCTTATCAGCCTTCTGCTGTTGCCGATGCTGACCACACCCCTCGCTCTGCACCTGCGAATTCAATGATGAATTAGGACGGTGGATTCTTACACTCGGATTTCCAGTGCCCCAATTTTCCACAGTTGTGGCAGGGGAACTTTATCTTTGCTTCCTCTATATTCCCTTTTCCTTTTCCTGAACCAAACCTAGGTTTATTTCCTGGGTTATTTGCCTGTTCAACCAGCTGAGCTTCCTGTCTTTCTGCAACTTTCACCTGTGCCTACATTGCCTTTTCTTTTAGTTTTCTCTGCTTTGCCTCAATCTCATCACTGAAGTATTTTGCATGTCTCAAAATCTCATCAATCTTCTTACTCTGCCAGTCCACGGTATGCTGCCGTATCATTTCACTGATTTTAGGCCGCAAACCATACACAAATCTGTACACAAAATGACTCAGATCCTTGTCACCCAGGTGTTCATCTCCACTAAACTGCTTAAAAGCTAGTATCAGTCTTTCATAGTAAGCATGGACTGATTCTTTTAATTCCTGATGTGTTCGGTCTATTTTAACCCAGTCTGTCTCCTTGGGGGGTACTTTATTTTTCAAGAAGGCCATAATCTGTTCATACTTTTTCATTACCTCCGGGTCTGGAGCTCCTGTCTTTTGATCTCTCGGGTATTCCTTAGTGGGCCAGTCTATGACTATATTACATTCTGCCCACAGGTCTGCTGGTACAATTATATCAAACAGACTATTCAGGTCAATCCACAGTACTTTTGACAGCTTTACAAATCTGTCGACTTGTCTGTACCACTCCACAGGCTTTTCCCTTAATCGAGGGAAATCATTCGTAAATGATAAAATATCCTGTCTGGTCCATGGGACATGTACGTACCCACCTCCTGGAATCTCTCTCATGGGGTAAGCTGTCACTGCCTTCTCTTTTTCTGTCAGGGGAAATGCTGAGTAGGTTCTATCCACTCCATCCTCTCGCTTTCGATACCATCTGTCTTTCCATCTTTCTACATCTCCCCATTTCCTTAACAAGGCAATCATTTCCTTAATCTGTCCTGTTCGGCCTACATTGTTCAGATTCTCAATATCTTTGTCTGAAAAATCCACTCGGTATGTTTTCTGTAAAGCTTTCACCTTATCCATGTCAATTCCCACTTCACTGGCTATTCCTTTCAACCTGTCGTGTATGTTCTTTGCTCTCCATGTGATACTCTTGCATAAAAAGAGAATCTCCCCTTCCTGATAATTCTTCAGTGTTTCTGTAGGTATGGTTCCTACTATCGATTCTTCCATTTCCATACGTAGCCTAGCTACATCCATTCCCTGTGACTCTTTCTCCTTTTTCTGTAATGTTTTCAGCCAGTCATTCAAATCTTCAGCAGTTATCACAGATTTTTCCACACCCCCTGGTTCTGTCACCCTTTGCGGTTCCAAAATTGATCCTCTGTTCCCTTCCATACATCCAGAATTCAAACTTGAGTTAGTCTGCACACTCATTTCCCCTCCACATACAGTATGTCTCCACTGATTTTCTCCTGTTCTCCACTGTGTTTCTCCCGCTCTCATTTCTGCCTGTTCCGGAGGTACAATCAACCTATTGCCCACATATGGCACCGTCAAACCATTTTCACCCGTCCTCTGCATAACCGGGCCTATTGTCACGGCCACTGTAACAGCCTCAAGATTCTTAGTCAGCTCCCTGATTTTCTCTGTTAGTTCAGATGTAGTTCTTGCTAGTTCTCTGGTCTTTTCATTTTCAAGTTCATTCTCTCTCTCTATCTCTCTTTCTCTCTCTCTCTAACTCTCTTTCTCTCTCTCTCTCTCTCTCTCTCTCTCTCTCTCTCTCTCTCTCTCTCTTTTCCTATCTCTCTCTCTTTCTCTCTCTCTCTCTCTCTCTCTATCTCTCTTTCTCTATCTCTCTCTCTTTCTCTTTCCGCCAGAGAACAACCGCTTTTCAGCTCAGGGGCTGTAGCCTCTGTCTTTATAATCTGCAGGGTGTTTCTCATTGGGGTAACTGCTGTTCCTACCTCTGGTTCTCTTCTATACGGGGGTGGTCTTTTGTAGAGCATGTCCTCTAAGATATCATTATCAGACTCATTTGCCCCATATCTTCTGGTCTCTACATTATGTTCTTTTTCTGTACACTTTCTCCCTCCTGATTCCTCTGCTGTTCTTACAGGATATAACCCCTCGGTCATACTGGCATCTCACCACCTTCTCATTCTGTCATGATGGGTTTCGCGATCATACTTTCGCCCAAACATGTATCTGTAGCTACCCCCACCCCTCTGCTTTTCTTGTTCATGCATTTCGTCTTCCCATTCAGTTAATGCCTCAAATTGCGTCGGCCTAGGCCGAGGCTCTAGGTTCATCATCTGCTCTCGTAAGTTCCTCAGTATGGCCAGATTAAATGAACCATGTTCTGGGAACGCTAACACTCCGTCGTCTTTGGTGTATTTCACCCAGTTATCTAACCAAATACAGGTATGATACCCATACTTCGCAACCATAAAGGATGCCGGGGTTCTTATCGGGGGCAATAAATGTCCTTCCCTTGTCACTATGTCTTTATCCTTGTCAAACCAGGTTTTAACCTTACTGAACAAGGACTTTTTCTTCTTTTCCTCAGCATGGTAATACATCTTTCTTATTTTTCCACTAGCTGTTTACTCTTACTACAGCTGTACGATCTTTAGTCCAATTGCAGCGCGACTCACACCAACGCACCAATCCTGGAGCGTCTACGTCACTTACTCAGTCCACGAATCTCAGCACGACTCACACTAACGCACCAATCCTGGAGCGTCTACGTCACTTACTCAGTCCACGAATCCTAGCGCGACTCACACTAACGCACCATTCTCTGCGCTTCCACCGCTCTAACCCACTGTCCAATCACAGCGCGGTCTTCCTGACGTCAGCAGCCGCTGCAGTCGCTTCTGCTCCTGTCTCCGGTTTCTTCCGTCTACCCCTCCTTTACAAGACTACTTGGTAGACTTTGTTTCAACTTCTACGAGTCTGTTAGTTACAACATACAAACATCTCCATTGTCTGCTTCGCTAGCCACAGAACAGCAAAAGACCTTTCCGACGAGAATTCTGCCTTTCCCGAGAACAGCGCTTACCTCTGCCCTACTACAGAATCGTTACTTCCGTTGATAAAGTAGCACATCCCTCTACTTTACCCTTCTAACAAGCATCAATTAACTGTTTCCCTCCGGAATGCTCCTAAGAGTTTCACAATTAACCAGAATGCCTTCTCATTCACGCACTTACACACCAGAAAATGTAGTACATTCACACAGAATTCCGTCTTTCCCGAGGACAGCGAACAGTCTGTCCTACTACAGAATTATATCATACGTTAACAAAGCAGCGCTTACCTCTGCCCTGTCCTTCTAACAAGCTCCGAGAATACCTATTACTTCTCCAGCGGTAAGCTTTAACGGAAAACCTTACGGATCCCTGGGACTTAAGACCAGAGTTTCACAGATAACCTTCGCTATCATATACACTTCTTTCACACAGAAATACGTTTCTAATGGCAACACACGGCGATGCTACCTTGTCAAACCCAGACAATGCGACGTGCAACTTCAATTGTCACACGTTTTCCCCTGTCTGCATACAGGGCCAACAATCCCGCCTTTTTCCGAGAGCAACACTCCCTCTGCTCTACTACGGAACTGTCACCGACTTCCTACATCCCAGAAGCCGTTCACAATACATAGAACTCAACACGACTTCAACATATAGTGTTAGTACAAATATCAATCAATAATCAACAAGCCTATATACATGCAATTTCGCCAGATCAAGACAATAGCTAACCATCATTCTGCTACCAAGAAACTGGTGCAGATCAGAGCTTCCGAATCCCCTCCACTTCCACGGACGGAATGATTTCACAGTCACACACGCATACACACATCATACGCTGGTGGGGCCCATTACACCAACATTCACCCTAAATCACACTATCCGTGCCCTGTAAAGGAGAAACACCTTTCACATATGTTCTATCTAATCTGCCTGTACTTTGAGGTCAATGCGACCAGCTGATTGCTGTGGATCTAGCAAAATACATTTCAAAGAATACACAATAAAAATCAATAAACATGACCAGAAATAATCACCCAAGACAGTAATTCAAACAGATTATTCATTTATCTAAAATTTCAAGAAAAGCCAATTAAATGCAAATTCATTTCTCTCATATTTACCTATTCTGTCTAAAAGTCAGATCCTAAGTCAGAACCGGTCCTCTGTAGAAGATTTAGAGTCATCGTCCTCTCCGTCAGCATAGGGACCTCGCATCATCAGCTCGGGAAGAAGTGGCGCTAGACCTCTCTAGTCTACTATTATTTATACTGAAATTTACATTCTAAAAAGTAACATTTCTTTATTCAGAACGGATGAATGGCGGAAATAATGTCATCTTGGTACTTTTTCGATATTATACGGGAGTTTCTCACACATAGATTGTCCCAACTAATGAATAGCAAAATTGAACGTCCATGACTAATTTGCAACATCTACGGATGTCTCTACGAGGTGAATTTGTTGCAAAAATGGGTTCACACTAAGTTCGTATCACCTTTTCCGTCTTTCAGGGGCTTTTGGCAGATATCCCAGACTTGTCATCATGCTTATGGCTTTTCAGTTCATCGGAGGTGCAAGGTCACAGGCAGAGCGAAGCATTCTGTAAATTTCCAGCAACTCCAATGCAGGCTGCGGGTGGTGGCCATTTTGTGGCAGGCCACAATGGACAACTTAAAGCAAAATAGACATAAAACAGAATTACTGCATAGAAATGATTATACAGTGTTATTCCCCTGCTAATACCCTTATGTGTGTGTATTTATCTAGCCATTTGCGACATCAGAAGCCATTAATGCATATTAATTATAAGCGCAAAACACACACAAACATCACATAAGCAACATCGTTTTCTGTCAGTTTGCTCACCAACTTAGTTCACTTGTTATTTAGCCATGCAATAGCATTCCCATGTGTAATTCTATTGTTAATAAGGTTGATTAGTCAACATTCGACAAACTTTTAATCATTAATAATTAATCAGTAGTACTTTTAGTTATAACATGCGAAAATGAAACAGATATTCGGTTTTAGAGTAAAAACCCTGCTCCATCATTAGCACTCTTTTTGCTCATTAGATCACTGTAGTAAAGCTACTGCTCACCAGGGAAAACTGCTGCTGGTATTGAAAGTGCATGTTTCAGTCTGCATGTCAGAATTTTTTAATGAAATAGAAGAGGATTTGAGAAGTCACTCAAAATGTGTCCTAATTTTTCTTTCTGCAGCACTAATCATTCTTTTTATGGAAAAATGAACCCCCTCATTTTGTTCCTTTTTAAATTAAATGTTTTAAGAGTTACCACTTTAATCCAAGCAAGATGGCTTCAGGTGTGCCATACGTTTATCATAAGTAGGACTGTTAGCGCTCTAGTTGTTCTTTGGAACACTCTGGGAAGCTGCAGTAGAACACAAAGGAATCAACTGACAGTCTCTGCCCTTGTTGGATGTACATGTTTTACTGAGAATGTCAGACTTCATTCTCACATGACTGAGAAAGATAATATGAATTTACAGAAAATAAGCTCTCAGTTTAGCTTATAGATCACCTTCCAAACCTCTGTGGGAAAAGCATGAGAAAATATTTTTCTCTCAATCATGATATCCCAGCAGAAGGCTTTTTCACATGGTGAAATCACCTTAGAACATACCACAATTCCTAAAATGAGTATGGTACCATCAACAAATGATTTATAATGTAACTAAAGTCTTAAAACCTTCTATTAACTGCAATGATTTTTAATGAGGTGCTATCATGTATATTGGTCCCAAGATGGCTGCCAACACTTCTTGGATGAAGTGCTGACAGCCAATCAGATCTCAGGATGAGATGTGTGGTTAGGCTCCGCCCACATATATATATGATTTTACTTGTGATTTTCTCAGGAACTACTGAACAGATTGACACCAGACCTGCAAAAGGCACATCCCTGAGCTGAGGACTACCTCTCTGCCAAATTTCTAGCAATTCTGTTTGGGCTGTACCTTGGACTAAAGGTCCCTATCGAAAATTGCATGGGGAAAACGCGTTTTGGGACACCTCTTTTTTCTCAGCCCCCGCTTGACGAATCCCCCCGAGACTTTTAGGGTAGGAGCGGAGCGGAGCGCCCCAACTATTTTGAAAATTTAGCGAGGATTCGTCAACCGGCGCCAAAGTTATTCCAAATAGAATGTTGCGGACTTCCTATGGAAACACGGTCCTAACTAGGCCTGGGCAAAGCACTACGCTACGCTCGCGAAGTTTGCGAAGTTCGCGCTACTTCGCACTACGCGAATTGCACGTAGCACAGTGCGAACACGCGTAGCGTAGTCTTGCGTAGTGCTGCGGTCATTTTTTGCTTGCTCGCGGTCCTCAACGTCAAGTTGGCGACCGCGAAAAAGGAAAATAAACCTCCAGGCGAGATTCCCAACGCGAGGAGGTCAGGTTTCTCATTGTGAGGGGTCGCGTATGCTCGCGACCGCTCGCGATGAGAAACTACCAGTTCGCGTTGAGAAAGCTGCCGCTCGTGTAAAAATCTCCTCGAGCAGCAGAAAACTACAGCTCGCACTGTGCAAGATGCCATTTTCAATGATTGCACAGTGCCGGTTGCTTGTTCGCACTGTGCAATCATTGAAAACAACATCTTGCACAGTGCGAACATGTTACTACGCAGTTTGCGAAGTGCTACGCGAAGCTCGCGTAGTGCGAACTGCACTTTGCGTAGCTTCGCGAAGTGCTACTTCGCGAACTACGCCCACCCTTAGTCCTAACTATAACTATCTACTGGCGACCGCCAGTAGATAATATATATATATATATTATATCTATATATATATATATATATATATATATATATATTACCTACTGGCGGTTGCCAGTAGGTAGTTAGAGTCAGGACCTATTTTCCATAGGAAATCCGCAACATTCTATTCCCAATAAGCCTGGCGCCAGTTGACGAATCTTTGCAACATTTTCCAAACTTTTGGTCATCTCCGGTCAGCTCCTATCCTGAAAGTTTCGTGGTGATTCGTCAAGCGGGGGCTGAGAAAAAAGGGGGGTCCCAAAACGCGTTTTCCCCATGCAATTTCCCATAGGACTGGTTGACAGAGCTACAGCCCGAACTGCTGAACGGAATTACACCAAATTTGGCAAAGAGGTAGTCCTTAGTTCAGACTCGTGCCTTTTGCATAAATGGTGTAAATCCGTTTGGTAGTTCCTGAGAAAATTAGAGTTAAAAGTATAGATATAGCGATGGCCTCAGAGGATCCGCACACCCAAGTGCACCCTGAGTGCACCCTCTGCGAACCATGTGCACACCCTCCCAGTCACACGCTGAATGCTAATTGGCTGTCAAGTGTCTGTCTACATTCGAAACCAGGAACTGTTGGCAGCCATTTTGTAGAAGAGAGGCTGATTAAGTAAGGGAAATAAGTGTGTGAAAGATGTAAAGGGGGCAGGGAAGAAATACTCTGACTCTCTAGTGTTGACCCCCCGGGGCCCCCCTTTTTTTTATGGCAAAAATGCGCACAGGGTGCGCGGATCTAACCGTAAAAAAAAAGGGGGGCCAAATCCCATAAAATCTTTAAAAATTAATGGGGGGCCCAGGGGGGGCCCCCAACCCCGGGGACCGCTACACCCTGGGGCTAGAAAATAGATAGGGTGGGGGGGCTGAACGGTTCCCCAAGCCCCGGGGACCACCACCCCCGGGGCTTTATTGTTTGAGGGAGGGGGCTGCGTGGCCTTCCTCCTGGAGCCCTCGAGGGCTCTGGGGACCGCCACCCCCAGGGCCAGCTCCTACAGTGTCCTAGGGTGCACACCCCCAGGACACTGTTGTTTGCTATGAGAGGGCGGGAGTCTCCTGCCCTCCCATAGCAAACTTCATTTGGATTTTGAAAAAGAGACTCTGCTTTTCAAAATCCAAACGATATTGCTTTTCCACATGGGGAGCTGCATGTCAGCAGCTCCCCATGTGGAAAAGCAATGCCGGCTCCCGAAGGACGCGGGGAGCCGGCTGGGACTGTTGGGGCGTTGCGGCTACCCCCACGGTCCCCAACGTGTTTTAATAAAAATTAGTGATAGGGGCTATTTTTTTTTTACGGTAAAATTAGGAGTCGCGCATCCTAACGCATTGGGTGCACAATTTCTCTCGCGTATGGTGCGCAGTTCCTAACACGTTGGGTGCGCGGCTCAAAGGAAAAAAATGAAATTTTTGGGAGATAAACATCAAGCTTAAGTGTTTTGTTCTTGAGTGGCTCTAAAAAGAGCCGTTGTGTTTATTGAGAGTTTTTGGTACTTATAAGTAAGTACCTATACAGAGTCTAAAGTTGTTGAGGAAGACTCTGTTTCCTTCATCAGTAAAGTGTACTCCAGCTCTCCTATACATCTCTTGCATATGATAGCGCAGATTGTTATTGTAAATGGACCCCATTCTATAGTCTCGGAGAAAAGCAGAAACAGATTTATTCACATGTTTCCTAGCTTTCTCAATCTGTGGGCAAAAATGATTGGACCAGTTCCATTTCTGCCTTTGGCATATATTAGAATACACAAAGGCAGTTTTGGGAAAAAGTGAAATCCATTCTGCAAAGGTGTCCTTCATAAGCATTTCCAGACCTACCCCAGTCAAAATGCCTAGGTCATTGCCACCACAGTGCACTATTATGAGGTCAGGGTGTTGGAGATGCATAAAGGGTTTTACCAATGGCATCAATTGGTGCCACTTTAGCCCTCTCTGTCCAATCCATTTAATGTCTACATTTGGCAAACCTAGGTCTTTGTGAATGCCTTTGTTTTCTGCATACCTTTGGCTCCAGAAAATATAGCTGTGTCCCACAATCAACACTCTAAGCATTTTGAAGGGAGGTCTGGATGCACTCAGATAGTCTCTGTAAATGAAATGGCAGTTTGAAAAGTACGATTTTCCTAAAATGGTGGCTAATGTGATTACAAAACATTTTGAAGATCAAATCACAAAGTTTAAGGTAATTTCAGGTAAAAGACCAAGGGCCTCATGTAGGTAAATAAATTTTACCGGTTCTTAAATACCGAGCCGTACCGAATCGGTAAATTAGAATCGGTAAGTTATATGTAGGTAAAAATTCGGTAACAGTTACCGATTCGGTAACATTCGGTAATCACGAATCGGAATTCACCGAATCGGTAAATACCGAGGTGGTATTTACCGAATCGGAAAATACCGAGGTGGTATTTACCGAATCGGAAAATACTGAGGTGGTATTTACCGAATCGGAAAATACCGAATCGGTATGTACGGATTCGGTAAATAAAATCACATGACTTGACGAAACAGCTAATCCTGTGCAACGACAGCCCACCCAACCAGGAAGTGCCCACACCCAGGCAGGTGTACATAATTAGCCGAAGTGGCCACACCCAGGCAGGTGTACATAATTAGCCGACCCTGGAGAGGCTTGGAGTGCAGAGGAGAGGCAGGGAGCCGTTGCATGTGCGAGCGGGTAAACGAACAGCATGTCCAGCCAGAGAACACAGAAAGACGGAGGGGAAAGGAGGAGGAAGCTGAAATTTAGCCCCAAGGAACTCCAGGTGCTGGTGGAGGAGGTGGTGAAGCAGCACCAGAAGCTGTTTGGAAGGCAATCCCTGCAAGTGCCTGAGGCGGAAAAGCGCAACATATGGCTGGCCATCCAGGCGCAGGTCAATGCTGTGGGAGTGACCCACAGGGACATTGAGGTCCTCAAAAAGCGCTGGTATGACCTGAGGATTGTAACCAAGAGGAAGATGGGCGACATCCAGAAGGAGGCCAGCCAGACCGGAGGTGGAACCAACAGGGCACCTGCCCTCACCGAACTGGAGGAGCTGGTGGCGGCCACAATCCAGCAGGAGAGCGTCGTGGGTCTTGGGGACGCCGACAGCTCTGCCAGAGCCGCAACACACCAAGGTAAGACGAAAGCACAGCAATGTAGCCCCCCCTACCCCTATCCCACATCCCCCATTGTGAAACGAGAATCACACTGCAGTCCACACGTGTCAGTGCAGACAGGCAATGCATTCCGGGAGATGTAGTCAGGGCAACACTAACCATGACGTAAATGTTACAGGGCAACAAGGCATGTCACGCACTCGAGGCACAAGGAGACAGAGGACATATTGGAATGTGAAATGTTTTATTGTGACGCATGCAATGCAGCCCTTCGGGGACACTGAGCCAATGTTGTATTTCTGTCCACAGATGTGACATCATGCAGGACAGGGCATGCTGCAGGAGAGACGGCACACCGGCCACAAGTATCACCTCTAGCCAGCACAAGTGCAGACCAGGGAGCAGGCCCACTGGCAGCCGCACCACCAACACAGCCAGCCTCGCCGCACCCAGAGCCAGCATCACCTCACCGAGAGCCAGCATCACCACAACCAGAGCCAGCATCACCACAACCAGAGCCAGCATCGCCACTCATGTTCGAATCACCGGCCACATCTCCGCTTGCAGGTGTGAGAATGAGGAGGCGTCCAGCAGCCAGGCTACGAGCCTTAGACACCTCGTCAGACGACAGCATGGGCCCAGAAGACCGCACCGGGCCCCAGGAAGGGAGCCATGCCACTGTGCCCCACACCTCACAGGCAGCACAGACGGGAGCAAGAGGGCGCCGCAGGTCGCGTGTCCAGAGTCCACCAGCACCCACTGACGGCCATGGTGTCTTCTTGGGTCTCGAGGGCCAAATGTTGAAGCAACAGCGCCTGCAATCAAAGGCAGTCATGTCAGTCCAGAGGCACATGCGGGTGATGAGGACAACATTAGTCAACATGGACACTAACATTAGCGGCATGGCTGCGGGCATTCGGGACATATCCCAGTCAATCCAGCAGTTGTGCAGCAAATTAGATGCTGACATCGAAGCACGGCGCCGGGAACGCCAGAGAAGGGACACTACCAGCAGGGCACTCAACCGTCTGGCAACTGCGACTTCTCTACTGTGCCGGCGCTCTGTGACGATGCAGGAGGGCCTAACACAGTGCTGCAGCAACCTGTCTCGGGGGATGGTGCAGGTGACAAGTGCACTAGGGGTGCTATTGACTAGTCAGGCGTCGACAACTGCTGCAGGGGATGCTGCGGAGAGCATCGACACCAGCAGCAGCATCACACCCCCCGTCCCAGAAGCACGCAGGAGCAGCAGGCGGCTTGGGGTTGGCTCTAGTGAGGATGCACAGGCCGTGCAATCCACCACTGCAGCGCGTATGCGCAAACATTGATGTAGCCCTGCTAAGCCACTTCCCATTGGGTGACGTAACCCTGGACATACTCCTTGTATAGATGGTATATTGCCTGATTGGCCTGTTCATGTGTTCATGGCGTGGTGCCACATTAAAACTACGTCAGGACTTCTCACAACTCGCTGTGTCCCCTCACTTACTCAGAAATAGTTGCATGTGATCTCTGCCCGTCTCTCTCTCCCATCGATTGCAGTTGGCACTCTAGCTGCGTTGCCCTCTGGCTGGCCTGACTCATCCTCGTTGTCCTCAAAATATGTTAGTTCCACATCTGTACCTTTTTTCGTGGCAAGGTTGTGCAGCATTGCACATGTGGCAATAATCTTGCAGCAGGTGATGGGTTTGTACTGGCGTGCGCCTCCGCTCTTGTGCAGGCAGCGGAACCTGCTCTTCAGTAGTCCAAACGTGCGCTCCACCACATTGCGTGTTGTTTTATGTGCCACGTTGTATCGTCTCTCACTCTGGGTTGCTGGGTGTAGGTAGGGAGTGAGGATGAATGACCGGCATGCATATGCACTGTCGCCTGGATGAGTGAAAGGGAACCATCAGTAACATGCCTCTATACACTATGATTTGCAGGTTTCAAGGGGCGTCACTGTTACTTACCTAGCAGGTATCCCTCTCCGAATTCTCCGGCACTCAGTCGTGTGTAGATCCCACTATTCTGGAAGATGTAAGAGTCGTGGGTGCTCCCAGGAAACTTTGCAACAATATCTGTGATGATGTTCCCTGCATCACAGATCACCTGCACATTGATGGAGTGGGTGGACTTCCTGTTCCTGTAGATGTGCTCTGTATCAGCTGGTGGACAGATTGGGATGTGTGTACCATCAATACAGCCGATGACATGGGGGAACTGTGCCATGTGATAAAAGTCTGTTTTTGTTTTCTGCAGTGCAGCCTGTGTGTTTGGGAAGCTTATGTAGTGGTGCATTCTCTGCATCATGGCATCCAGGAACTTCCTGAAGAAACGTGACAGGCAACTCTGGGATACCCCACCCACCGCAGCTATCACCACCTGATAACTGCCGGATGCCAACAGATGTAGGCTGCAGAGCACCTGCACATGTGGGGGTATGGCGTGCGCCCTTCTTATTGGCTGGTCCAGGAGTGGGTGAAGGTCCCCGATTAAGTCCATGATGGTTTCGGGGTGTAGCCTGTACCTCTCATGTATCTCTGCATCAGTCAGCTGGAATAGTGTGATGCGCTGTCTGTAGATTTGTTCCTCCCGTCGCCACACCCTCAGTCCTGCTGCCTGTAGACGTAGGCGCCTTGCAATGACGTACATGGCGGCCATGTTGTCCACGCTGTTGCATTTTGGGTTTGCCTATATGCATTGTTGATGGTTACCACCTGCTTTCAATCCGTGTTAATTACCGACTCTTATTTACCGATTTTCCTGGATTTCTTAATTACCGAGTGCTCCTACATGTCATTTTAAATTTTACCACTTCATATTTACCACTTCATGTTTACCGAATCGTTAATTATGTATTCGGTAAATCTGATTCGGTATTTTGGAATTCGGTAAATATGAATCGGTATTTACCGCCTCATATTTACCGAAAAGTGGTTTTTGGACTCCTACATCTCACTTGTCTGAATACCGGTCGGTAACGGCATTTTTACCGAAAATCGGCCGTTACCGACCGGTATTTGGCTACCTACATGAGGCCCCAAATGTTTCTTGTAATGATAAGTGGAAGGAATTTGCAACTTATTTGTTGGTAGAGGATTGTTTTGATTTGGGATCTGAGCAGCGTATTTGCAAATATTGTTATAACAAATTAGATGAGACTAAAATGCCTGCTAGAGCTGTTCATAACAATCTAGAGTTGGTTGCTATTCCTCCAGAGCTGATAGATTTAAATACGTATGAGTCTGTTCTCATTCAATGTGTGCACCCGTTTCAGGCTATTGTTCGTATGGAGCCTAAAACAGGTAAATTACCTCCATCAGAGTTACAAAGAGTATTGAAAGAAGAGTTGTGTCTATTTACCATTAGATTTAAAGAAAATCATTGAAACTATTGGTGTAGACCATGCAGAAAATGAACCACTAGTCATTCTTGTTAATGTTGTTCCTACTAAGAATAAGAAAATCTGGCAAGAGTTAGTGGATGTTAAAAAAGTGCAAAAGGCATCATTGTATCTGATAAAAAAAATAATGAGTACTATAGAAATGTGTTTGTAGGAGAAGAAGAAATAGATTTAGCAGAAGATACTGAAATATTAAGTGGACAAATTGAAAAAGTGGACATGTCCAGATGTGAAGAAATATATGAACATTACAGTGTACATCCACTTCATTCGAAAGAGGAGATGGGGAATATGATTGAGTTGTTCCAAATGAAAAAAGCAAGAGGAAGTCCCTTGAGTGTATGGGAAGAGAGCTTGGAAGCTCATTGTTTCCCGCAGTTGTTTCCAACAGGAAAAGGTGGACGATATGATGAACGTCCTGTGCAGATTCCTGCATCTGAATATCGGACAACAAGATTATATGCAGAAGATCCAAGATTTTGACAATGTATCCCTTATATGTTTCATCTTCTGTTTGAAAGTGACTTGTCTGGACTTTCATATGCAGGAAATCACATTTTTAAAACTGGAATGCATCTGCAAAATGTAACTGCAAAGGATTTTATGGATAAAGTGTATCAGAGAGATGATCATTTAGAATCTCAGTTGATTAATCTGATGGCATGTCAGCGTGGGACTAATGAATATTGGTACCGTCGTCATGGAGAACTGAAATGTATGCTACCGAACTTGGGAACTCCTACATGGTTTGTTACACTAAGCTGTGCTGAGTATGCTTGGGATGATTTACTTGAATTTCTTCGAGAGGCAAATTCCAATATAAAAAATATTGAAAACAAGACACCTGGAGAATTGTGCTCTTTGGATCCTGTTAATGTATGCAGATATTTCAATCATAGTTTTGAAGCTATGATGTCTTTCATCTGCAATAAAAAGAATCCTCCTCTTGGAGAAGTTGTGGATTTCTTTTGGAGAAAGGAGTATCAAGCAAGAGGTGCTCCTCATATACATATGTTGTTATGGATCAAGGACGCCCCCAAATTTGGAACAGATTCAGATGAAACTGTTTTGTCTTTCATTGAAGATTATGCCACATGTGCGGTACCCAATAGCAGAGAAGATAAAAACTTAAAACAACAAGTCTTACTATTCCAAAGCCATAGGTGTGGAAAATATTGTCGACGAAAGTACAAGTCAAAGGATATGTTCTATACCAAATGTTGTTTTGGATTTCCACGTCCTGTATTATGCAAAGGAACAGTTTTATGTCAGCTATGCGACATACCATCACGAGAAAGCCTCCAAAAAATACCTACAACTTAAGAAGAAGCGAAGAGTCAAAATACATAAATGACTACAATCCAGTTATTTTATTCATGTGGAACGCTAACATGGATATTCAGTATATTGCGGACAATTCCATTGCTGTTGCTCGATATGTAACGTCCTACATTACTAAATCAGCAAAGACGGAATTGAAAGAAATGTGGGAAGAGATGTCTCACGCGAAGACTCTAAGTAAGAAATTATACAGTTTCAGTTTGAAGATGTTATCGCATCGTGAAATTGGAGCATATGAATGCTCAGATCGGTTATCATCTGCAAGTCTATACTCCAAAAGTAGAAGAATCATTTGGGTGAGTCTAGGTCTTGCAGCAATGCGAAATCGGGTACTGAAATCTGTTCAAGAAATTGAATATTTAGCAGAAAAAGAACCAGAAAGTACAGATATTTTGAAAACGAATACGTTGGACACATATTACCCAAACAGAAGTCATCATCTTGAGATCATGTGTCTCTATGAAGTGCTGCAAAACTACACTTTTAAACGGAATACTACAGAGAACATCAATGATGGAAAATATGCAGTGATTGGTTCCGAAGGATGTCTGGTGAAACAAAGAAAAGGAAATGTAATTAATCACAGGAAACTGAGTTGCGACACTGCTGACAAAAGGGAATTTTACTATTTAGTCCTTTTGCAAATGTTCAAACCCTGGAGTTCAGAACTGGAATTACTTAGAGATGTTCAGAGCTATGAAGATTCATTTAATGCTTGTAAAGATACCATACAATGCAGTGCTTTTGCAAATTATCTGAAAATGTTGAATGACGAAATTGATCAAGAAACTACCATTGCAGCTGAGATTGCTAGAGACAGTTCTCAAGACAGTCAAAGTTCTGCTGCACTGAGTCAAGATCCACTAGGACAACCAATTGTTGAAAATGAAGCAGCAATTGCCAAGAATGAGGTGGAAACAGCAATGTATCAAGCTCAAGAAGATGTAATACAATTAGGAAACTTGGAAGAACAACTAAATGTTGAACAGAAACAAATATATCAACAAGTGAAAGAGCAGATTGACCATGGATTACTTCATGAAAAGAAAGGGTGCTCATGTACATCATTTCAACCTATCCGAATGTATGTGAGTGGTCAAGCTGGAACAGGAAAAAGTTTCTTAATTAAAGGAATTACAAGTTATCTGCAGACAACAACTGAGTCACATTTGTCTTGTGTTGTCACTGCTCCAACTGGGTTGGATGCACATAACATTAAAGGAATTACTTTACATCGTTTACTAATGCTACCAGTAGAGCATGAGAACAAATTGGAATACCACAAGCTATCTGGAGAAGCTTGTTGTGAAGTTTCAAGAGTCCTGAAGAAAATTAAACTTTTTAATATTGATGAGGTAAGCATGGTCTCAAACTTGATGCTTGCCTTTGTGCATTTAAGAATGCAGCAAATTCTTAAAACAGAGTATGACGTTTTATTTGGAGGAAACCACGTCATAGTTTTTGGAGATCTACTGCAACTGACTCCGGTAAAAGGACAACCGGCATTTAAAACACTTGCACATGAAGATACCAGAAAGTCTCTTGGTAGTGTTGGTAACGTGAACTATTGGACATATTTTTAATACAAAGAACTGACAACAAATATGCGACAGGCAAATGATGCTGAATATGGTAGTATTCTTCAAGATATAAGAATTGGACTTCTGACAGAACATGGCAAACAAACTTTGGAGAGTCGATTACTTTCCAATTTGTTTCCAAATGAAAATGTAGTTCCCGAGAAAGTGTACATGGAAATTGCAGAAAATAATTAAGTGATCTGCTTAATGCCAAAACTGCGCAAGTGTTCTATATTCAACAAAGAACTATTGAAACTGGAAAATGAAGAAATTATAAAAATGGAAGCCATCGATAAAATAGAGCATGAAGGAATCACTATTATTTTGACGGAAAAGTTGAAAACAAAACTGGATTCTTTAGAAAAAAAATATCTAAAACAGCTGGTTTAGAAAAGACACTATATGCATGTGCAAACTGTCGGGTCATTTTAAGGCGTAATTTGGATGTAGAAAAAGGTTTAGTTAATGGAGCAATGGGTAAAGTGGTGGATTTTGTTAATTATCAGAAAAAAGAAGAAATTGAATTATGAAAAATTAAATTTAATCAGATTGAAGAAGTTAAAGAAATTGGTCGTTGTTCAGTTCGTTTTTTGCTTGTTAAAGATTTATATGTCCGTAGCAAATAATTTCCATTTTCTCTGGCATCTGCAGTGACTATTCATAAATCTCAAGGATTAAGTGTAGTGCATTGGTGAACATTGGATCTACCGTATTTAAAGAGGGTATGGCATATGTTGCTTTGTCGCGAGTCAGAACATTATCTGGTTTGTTTCTGATTGATTTTTATGAGACAAAGGTTACTGCAGATGCAAACTGTGTAAAAGAGTATAATAGGTTAAGAAGGCCGTATGCACACAATTTAGGTCAATATCCTATATTTGAAAAGCGTGTGGTTGGTTGAAAAAGAAGGTTTGAGAATATTTGTAGTGAAGGTGTAGAGAAGGGAAACGAACAAGATAATGTTGTGATATCAAGTAAAAAGAAAAAGGACACTATTGAAGAGATTGTTGGTTATCAGTTTGAAAATAGTTCTGCTGTCAAATGCTATGCTAATGTAGTGGTCAATGTTGTTTTATATCTTGAAGGTTTGCAAGAACAAATTATGCAGAATCGGGAAAAAATATTTTGTTCTCTGTTGCATTCTGTTTATGGAAAATTGACAACAGATACAAGTAAAATACAAACTGTTTCAGATGTTTGTAATCTTTTGGATGTGTGTTCTGGTTCTACACAATTTACACAAAATATCCAACAAGATGCTCAGGAATTTTTAATGTATATGCTTACCATTTTTGAAAATGAAGGTGTAGAAATAGAAAATATTTTTCACCTTTCTTACAAATGGGAACATCATTGTGAAAATTGCATGTATACATCTAGCACTAATGTAGACACTGAAAGATTTCTGTATTTAACATTATCAGACTGTAAATCAGTGTCTTTCAATAAATTAGTTAAAGGTGCAAATCAAAACATGGAGTGTAGCCAATGTAAATCAGAAATGTTATTGACATTATTTAAAAAAAAATATGGACAATACATAATTTTAATGATGCAACGTTGTACAGCTGATGGAAGAAAATTGGATACTTTAATAAAGCAATTTGTAGCAACACAACTATCAATATCAGGAAAGACTTTTGTAGCAATTGCAATAATTTTCCATGATGGTCCTTCCACAACATCTGAACATTACACTGCCTATCTAAAATGTGACAAAGGCTGGACACTTTGTAATGATGCCCAGTTGGTTTTCAAACAACGTTTGCCTAGGGAATTACCAAATTCCTACCTAATATTTTTAAAGTCAAAGTTTTAGGAAAATAATTCACTCTCTGAGGAATTTATTATTATAATTTAATAGGATTACCATTGGACAATTTACATAAAAAGGAGTGAAAAATACCATTTGGCCTCAAGGAAAGGTATATGTTTGAATTATGGACTTTTTTGTGCTCATTGACACGGTGAATATTTTAAAGCGACAACATTTACAGTTTTTATAAGTTAAAGTTATAAAATTTTGTTAGCCATAAGCCTTTCATATATGGGTGATTTGAATTTTCTGGTATTTTACTGAGAATAGCATGTTGTTGTTTTTTAAACAATATTTTTGATTGTTTTTTTTTTTACCGCTGTTATGTGATGAGTACGATTGAAATCACTATTTCTAGTGAAATTCAATCTATTCTGAGAACAGCAAAAAAGGCAAACAAATTACTTTGTTTAAATTATGCTGTGTTGTTAAAAATTTATTATTACATGTTATAACTATTTTTTCTTTTCTTTCACAGATCCTAATTCTAAAATAAGCAATTTACCCCAATTTACATTACAAAAAACATCTGAAAAAAATGTGTACCATTTTTTATTTCAATTACTGTGAAGGTAAGTTTAACTAAGTATTAATATGTACAATGGGCAGATCTGCAAGAAGCTACAAAGTTTGAGTACGTTTTTCAAAACACCCTGTTTATACCTATGTAGTTTTTGAATCTCCCTGTCATAGGATATCATGTGACCTACAAAAAAACAGATTTGAGTGGTTCATAATATTTCCCATTGTACCTATTGAAGGACCGCAATCATTTCAATCATTCTTCTTTGAGCATCTTTACATACAAAACTCTGTGCTTACCTTATATCATTTGCAAGCAATTTTCCAAACAGAAATATGTCACTTTTTGTAACATAGTTATTGCGCAAGACACTCTTTCATATTTACAAAGAGAGGAAAAGGCACTATGTGTACCTTTTCTACTCCATGTAAATACAACCTCATCATACACACCACTTTGCGTTGAAAGGGCGTTCTATAAGTGTTGTTGTGCATGATTGCACTGAATACTCATAGAACAAGACACATCTCCAGATTTATCAGAAATCATAAATCTCGACATGTGTGTGAATGCTGCACCATTCTCCAATTGGTGTAGGAAAGCACAACAAGGAGAATTGTCTTCATTTCTCCTTATTTTTTAACCTTCAATGCATGCTAAAATGTTCAGCATACATTGAAGGGGAAAAATGCGTTTCTGATTGTTTTTGTGCAGGAAGGTGTGTCACCACATGACACAGATATCCTTGCACCATGGTGTAAGGGTGCCTGTGTCATCTTATGGCTGCAGTTTAAGCAGCCGTGCAGAGAGAAGCATAGATTTGCAACATATTTATGTACATATGTTGCATCACTGTGCTTCGGTACTACAGCACACTGCAGTTACAGAGGTTACTGTGTGATGCCGCAGCACTTCCTCATAGTTCTGCACTTATTATACATTCACCATACGCTACTAATGCATTCATTCAGTCAATTACGTACTACACATACATTTATCTAAACTTTCACACACTAACAAACAAATACAGCTCTTTTTTTAAACCAGGAAAGTTAGTTCTTAGAATAACTTTTTTTTCTTCTTTTTTCTTTTATATTTTTTTTCTTGTTTTTTTGAACAATTTTTACATTTTTTTGGTTTTTCTTGAAAAAAAAGGAAAAAACAGAACTGTAGGAACAAAACAATGAACTTCAGGGGAAAAAAAAAATAGTAATGATGATTCTCTTGCTTTCGACAGATAAGATCAATCGACTGCTCTCCATAGCATAGTACAGTGTTGCATTTTATACAGAGCACTTTTAGGGTTGCAAACTGTGGACGGATGTCCAAGTTTTGCACAGATGGATCCACCCTTGATGTGCTTGGCTGCGATGGATCTGATGGAGCTGGAAGAACTCGCATTCTTCGGCATTCCTCTCGAACAAAGTTCACCGGATGGAGGGTCCTCTGATGCTTCATCATACTTGCTGTTCCACAGGAATATTTTTTGTTGGGATCCCCACGGGAGAGCACTTGCTGGCAGATCTTACAGGTCACTAAGGTGGCATTCGTTTTGATTTGCCCCTCAGGAAAAGTGAAACATTTCCACACCACAGATGAATATCTTGGTGGGCGTGGTGGTTCTTCCAAAAAATCATCTTCAGATGAATGAGGAGTTCCTGGAGATGCCTGCCGCCCTGAAGACATTGTTTTCAAAATAGAGTTAGAGCTAAGTGTAAACTTAATCTAAAAAAGGTTCTTCTCTGCAGAGAGATGCTCCTCCAAAGAAGGTCAAAGAAGAATGATTGAAATGGGTAGGGTCTTTCAATAGTTAAAATAGGAAGTGTAATGAAACAATCAAATCTCTTTTTTTCAGGTCACATGAGATCCGTGCACCGTGCGCATAGGCAGCACGCACCGAGCGCAAATCCGCGAAATTGAATTTAAAAGGAATATAGGATTAGAAGTAAAAATATATTACTTTTATGAGTAGTTTAGATTATGTCTTCAATTAATATTCACATGAAATACATATATATTTGTTTTTTAACATTTAAAATATTTCGCGGGATTCGCGCACCCACCGCGTTAAACACGCATATGACATATCACGGAAGCACGCAAGGGTCGCGTAACGTGCTTCGTACGTGTTGCGTAAATGGCTTGGAGTCGCGTACCGGTCGCATAGCAATCGCACACAAAAATACGCATCCAATGCATACCGTACGCGGATGCTTTCACGCAGGGATCGAGAAAGGTGCGCATAGGGTGCGCGAATCTCCCCAAAAATGTAAAAAAAATAAAGTATTGAAAATATAGTTTAAAAAATATTTAAAAAAATATTTAAAGGGGCGTGGCCAAGCTGTCAATGGAGTAGGACGCGCGCTGCCGGGGCTCCGGGCCGCCGTCGGAGAAAACTGCATTGAAAGGCGGTACAGCGGCTGCGGAGACGCCTCCACTGGGGGCGAGAAGGCGGCGGAGAGGAGCGGGCTGCTTCCGGTTAGCTCGGGGAGCCTGGAGCTGACAGATAGAGGCGATTGTGATCGAGGTCGCGGAGAGGCCCTGGCTGGAGCGGGTGCGCCCGCCATTTTGAATGTCCCCCTTTAGAGTGCCGTGGAGGAGCTGCGCGGACTGGCCGGGCGCCTGGATTCGCCAGCGGAGACACCTTGACGGCCTGTGTGGAGACGAGGTGGCCGGGGAGCGGCAGTTCGGCGCCCTCGGTGCTCGACGGGGGCAGCGGCGTTGGAGGGGCGGCCCAGGCTGGTGAGGGTGCGCCCGCCATTTTGTGCCCCTGGAGTTGCCGAGTTGTGGAGGAGGCGAACTCTGCTGCCGGGAGTTGGGGCCATCAGAGGCGCAGTGTGAGCGGCCTGGATAGAGGTGAGGCGGACGAAGGGTGACTGCGGCCCGAGCTCCTTGTCCTGCGGACTGCTGAGGGGGAGGAAGGACTGCGGAGGCGGGGAAGACCATGACCGCTATCGCGAGGCCTGCACCGGGGAACCCTGGGAGCACTGCTTGCTTTGGGAACGGCGGAGCTGCTGAGGCGACTGGAGCTGCGGAGGGGCTTAGACTGGAGCGCTTGACCTGAGTCTATTGTCAGGGACACCTTGGCCTGCTTCTGACGCTGTGGGTTGCTGTGGCGCTGCCGCCCCGGATTTGAGAAGTACCGCCCAAGTGCTTGGCTTGCGACTGTCCTCCCTGCGCGCCCCGGGCCTGCCTGGCGCGGCGCGCCCCTGCCCTGCATCGGGAGTGGCCTGGGGTCCAAGTCTGGCGTGTTGACTTGAGACGGCAGTGCCCCCGCTCTCTTGATTGCCCCACCTCCTGGATGCTGATCGGTGTGTGGAGTGGGGCCGAGCTGCGTGGGTCTGGCGGGGCCTCAGGTTGTGAGGGTCCGCTTGCTGCTGGGTCCCCATTGCCTGGGCAGTGGAGAGCCCGCCCCCTGGTGATAGACGGTCGCCCGCCGGTGTCGGCCTTCTGCAGAGGAGTACCAGGATCCCCTGGGGGCACTGAGCGGACGTTGTTGGGGGTGCGGCGCATATCACTGCCTTGGGACTCTGTGACATCTGATGGCTGAGCGGAGGGGGGCCCTGGGACGGAGATTCGTTGGATCAGTGACTGGCAGCATGCACGTCTCGAGGGTGGTCTCTACCTGTGCGGGCCCCGGTGCCCCATCTCCCGCTAGACCCGGAGTTCACGCCCTACGACGCTGCGACCTGGGCTCGCGTCCCCCGGGCCCGGAGTGGAGTGTGACCCCGAGCTGGGCGCTACGCTGATCTGCCCGGGAGCCCCTAGGTGCTGGCTGGCCTGCCCGGTGGTTGCAGTGGTGTGGAGGGGCCCTGAGCGGCCTGGTCAGACTGCCGTGGTGGCCCTCCTGTCGGGGTGGAGCGGGGCTGCACAATGACGCGCACTAAACCGGGGCGGGAGCCGCCGGCGGCCTCTAAGGACACCACAGTGAAGGAACTCTGGAGTAAGCCCGGTGCGGCGCCAGCGGGCCCCTCATCGTTGGGGGCGGGGGCCTCGGCTGAGCGGGTGATGCAGTCCTTTATGGCGCTCTTTATGCAAGATCTTAAGACTGAAATTGGCTCGCTGCGCACAGAGGTCCAGGCCTGCGTTAAGGAGCTCCGGAGGGACGTGGGGGAGCTTGGGGACAGAGTGGATGACATGGAAAAGACCCTCAATGCCCGCACAGAAGACCAGGAACACCTCTGGCAGCGGATTGCTACCCTGGAGGAGCAGCATGTCGAACTCCAGATCCGGCAGGATTTGGAAAATAGGGGGCGACGCAACAACATACGCATTCGAGGCGTCCCGATTGGAGCGGAGGGTGCGGATATCATGACCTTCGTGGCGGATCTTCTTCATGAACTCCGGGGGGGCGATGATGCCTCGCCGCCGGCCCTAGACCGGGCGCACAGGGTCTCTGGGCCGCCTGGGAGACCTGGCCTCATCCCTGACATCCTGACACGGGTCCATTTCTTTGTTGAAAAGGAAGCCATCCTGAAGGCGACTCGGGACAAACCCGAAATCATGTACAGAGGTGCCCCGATCCAACTGTTCCAGGACTTGGCCCCCACGACCCTCAGACGCCGGAGGGCTTTCAGACCGATCACTGACAAGTCGCGGGACCTCAACATCCGTTACCAATGGGGCCATCCCTTCGCCCTCATATTCCAATGGGAGTCCAGACGCCGGGTGCTGCGTTCATACAGGGAAGCGGCGCGGTTGCTTCAGATCCCGGACTCCCCGCCGGTCAGCCCCTCGCGAAGCGCTGCTGGGCCTCGCGTCCTGCTCAAGCCTAGCTGGTCCAGAGTGCGCCGTCCGGGGAGGCCTCTCTTCCCTGCTGCAAGCAGATCATCGCTGGACAAACAGGATATAATACAACATATTTGATCTTTGGAAGGGGGCTTGTCGCCGGCGGGATCGCAGGAGTCCGCCCCCAAATGAACCTCCATGTTTACGGCACTGTTCATACCGCGGGCCCCCCGGGAAGGGAGGGCTTGCTGCCTGTCCGCCCAGTGTCTGTCTTGAACCCCACTTCAACGTCACGACCACCCCATGTGGGGTGTGAAGGATGCCTGCCTTTTTTCTTTTGACACTGCGGCTTCATGTGTGGGGCGGTGGCCCGGAGCTGCCCCCGCTGTAATTGGTGTATGGTGATGGTGACGACGGACCCCCACTCCTATTCTTGGGAGAGTGACATCTCTGGGATAGCCTGTGCCACTGTGCCTGGCCACTCCCTAGACTGGAATAGGCCTTGTTGGCCATGTTGGCCGTTTTGCTGTTTCAGTTATTACCCCCGACCCTACCCTTCTTCTTCCCTCCCTCTTCTCTTCCTACCCCTCTGGCGGGGGGGACCCGTGGGTGAGTGGGGGACCCTGGTGGGGATACTTACACCAGCAGACCAGTACCCATGACCACTGTACCTTCCTGGAAGGTTGTTTCTCTGAATGTGAAGGGGCTTAATTCACCTACTAAAAGGCACCAGATCTGGAGATACTTGTTACAACAGGGCCCTGACATAATTTTCCTGCAGGAGATGCACCTCCTAAAAGCTGATGTAGCTCGAATGGCCCACCCACGTTTCCCTCATTGGTTTTGGTCTTCAGCAGCCACCAAGACAGCGGGGGTAGCCATTTTCTGTCGGGCGGGTTTTCTGCAGGGGGACGTGAAGGTACTTGGGGACACTGAGGGCCGGTTCCTGAGGGTCGAGCTAATGAGAGGACACCGCACACTTACACTTTGCAATCTCTATGCCCCCAACCAGGGTCAAGATGTCTTTCTGCGCAGGATAATTCGGGAGTACCTTGAGCCGGTGGGTTCGGACCTCATAGTTGGGGGTGATTTCAACTTGGTGTGGGACGCGGAGCTGGATCGCTGTGGAGGAGCCTTTCATGGGGTGGGGGCCATGTCTGCAACAGTGAAAAAATCCCTTACTGCTCTAAACTTGGTAGATGTCTGGCGCTACCACTCTCCGGGGCTGAAGGATTACACCTATTACTCACACGCACATCGCTCCTACTCACGCATCGACATGCTTTTTGTCTCCCACCTTTTGCTTAAAGACACTATGTCGGCGTCCCACTCGAGTATCTCAGTCTCTGACCATGCCCATGTGTAACTGTTGCTCCACGAACGCCTTGCTCGCTCACCCCGTTCGCGTCGCTGGCGGTTCCCGGACCACATCCTGCGAGACCCGGTCGATAGGGAGGAAATCCAGGCGGCCATCCTGGCATACTTTGAAAATAATGATCTACCAGGGACCCCTCTCCCCCTTGTGTGGGATGCCTTCAAGGCTACGATACGGGGCACCCTCACAGCTATAGCCGTCACTCGGGCGTGAGAGGCCCAACTATACGAAACTAAGCTTGCACGCGAAATTAAGACGCTGGAAAAGATGGACCAAGACCGACCCTTGGCGGCCCATAAGCGGCGTTTAGCGGTCCTCCGGGGTCGGCTCCACGCGCATAGGACGAACAAGGCGGAACGGGCGCTACTCGCGCTCCGGCAGCGTTTTTACGATGGCGGTGACAAAGTGGGCACTGTCCTCGCGCGGCGCTTGCGTACGTAGGCGGCCAAGGCTCATATCGCAAAGCTGCAGGGGGCAGGGGGAGCCTGGGTGACCACTGAATCTGCGAAGCTTCAAGCATTCCACGACTACTACTCCTCTCTTTATGTGGGAGACCCCCCGGAGCCCGCATTGATATCGGCGGCCCTGGGCGAGTGTGATTGGGAGCCACTGAGTAAACACCACTCTGAGCTTCTGTAGGAGTCTATCACCCTGGAGGAAATAGCTGACGGGCTCCCGGTGTCGTTTTTTCGTACCTTCCTGCCGCAGTTACAGCCGTACCTCCTACGTCTATTTAACTCTTTTGCGGAATCTGGGGGGCCGTCTCCAGATATGGCGATGGCAGAGATCGCCCTCATCCCGAAGCCGGAGGAAGGACCACACCCTCTGCTCCTCTTACCGGCCCATAGCCCTGCTAAATACCGATATCAAACTGTATACCAAAATTCTTGCCAAACGACTCTGTGTCCACTTGCCCAACCTTATTGACCCGGACCAGGTGGGGTTTATCCATCAACGCCAGGGTGCGAACAATGTACGTCGCATAGCCCACATTGTAGGGAAGGCCAGGCACTGGGGAATTCCGGCCTGTCTCCTGTCACTCGACGCTGAAAAAGCGTTCGACCGGGTGGACTGGGCGTTCCTCCGTGCACTTTTACGGAAGATAGGGCTTGGACCTAAAATGGAGGCGCGCATTATGGCCCCTTATATCTCCCCCGCGGCTAGAGTGCGAGTGAACGGTCAGCTCACGCAGCCCTTTCCCATCTGCAGGGGCACCCGGCAGGGTTGCCCCCTGTCACCCCTGTTATTTGCCCTAGTGGTGGAGCCGCGTGCTATCCTAATTCGCCAGTCCCCGGCTATTAAGGGCATCCCCCTTAGGGGCCGAGACCGTAAGATTGCCCTCTTCGCTGACGACCTTCTCCTCACGTTGTCTGACCCCTTCAGCTCGCTTCCAGCGGCACACTCACTGCTTCAAACCTATGAGCATGCCTCTGGGCTTAAAATTATTCATACAAAGTCCTGGGTGCTTAATCTCACGATCCCAGAGGAGGAGATTGCAGCGTTACGGACTTGCGCTCCCTACCAATGGGCGAGCGGATCGGTGAGATAACTTGGCCTTAACCTGACCCCGGACCTGGCCACCTGGACGCAGGCCAATTGGCAGGAGTGCAAACGCTCGGTCTTGGAAGACTTGCGCACCTGGAAAGCTCTACCGCTTTCCTGGCTCGGACGCCTCAGCGCAATCAAGATGTCCATATTGCCAAAGATCCTCTATCTTTTTCAAACCTTGCCGACGCCTATACCGGAACACCACATCCAAGGGTTACAACGTGAACTGATCTCATTCATATGGGGAGGTAAGAAGCCGCGATTTTCTAATAAAATTCTGAAGCTCCCCCGGGACAGGGGTGGTCTTGCCTGCCCCAACCTACTGGACTACTATTGGGTGTCGCATCTCCGCTTCGTTTTAGAATGGGGAGCGTGGGTAAGCGAAAAAGTTTGGTTCCACATGGACAGGGCAGTTACGTGTCGATTTGGGATCATGCTTGGCTGCCTCGGGCGGCGCGGTAGGGGCCTCACCACCTTCCCCTCCCCCCACACCCCTATCGCTCGCAACCCACAGTTTCCGCCGGCATGTCGCCCGCCCTACTTTGAGAACTGGACTGAGTCCGGTTGTAGGAAAATTCGAGACCTATTTGTGGGGGGGAATTCAAAACCTTTACCCAATGCCAACGGGAATTTGGACTAACGGAAAAGGACAAATTCCAATATATACAACTTCGGCATTGGGTGCAGGGCTTCTCTCTGGCGCAGGCGGCCACATGGCCATACACTCTGTTCGAGCAATTGGCGCGTACATTTGGCCCCTATAAGGGTCTCATCTCCCGCATATACAAGGTGCTCCAGCATACACAGTGTCTTGGTCCCCACCCATACCAGTTGCGGTGGCAGAACCTCTCCGGCTCAGGTGTTACTCCTGCTCAGTGGGCAAGGCTTTGGAGCGATATCCCCAGAACGTTCCGTAGCATTCCCCAACAAGAATCGGCCTACAAGGTGATGACCCAATGGTACTATACCCCTGCCCGACTCCAGAAGATGTTCCCCAAGGTGTCCCCGCTCTGCTGGCGCTGCACTCAAGCGTTGGGTGATTTCATCCATATTTGGTGGGCGTGTCCACTTTTGACTACCTACTGGAAGGAAGTCCTCAGCCACATTAAGCGTGTACTGGGTTACCTCCTGCCGGAGGACCCGCTCACGATCGTTTTGGGTCTCCGACCAACATCTAGGCGAGCCATGACGGGCCGTGATTGGCACTTGAGCCTCCACATGCTGGGCGCAGCAAAGCAAACAGTAGCATTATATTGGAAGAAGGCAGAGACGCCTTCCATTAATGTGTGGTTTACCCGCTTATGGCAGGTGGTGGCGATGGAGCTGCTCATGGCACGCCTTCAATTTAGGGATACTAAGTTTCGGACCCTTTGGAAGACCTTGGTGGACCACCTGGGGAGGATAGAGCATGCTAGGTTACAACCGCCGCGATTACGGGCCCTAAAGTTGTTTGATGATGAGATTAGCCCGACTGACCCGGGGGTATTTTTGAGGTCCAGAGGGCAATTGCCCTTATCATCGGAGGGTCACTAACTCCAGGTGTGTGCACCATGGTCTTACTCCCTCCCTACACTTTTTCACATCACCACAAATGTACTATGGGCCCCCTGGGGATAGCACATCTAGATTAGGAGAGATAAGCTGAATACGGGCAGCGAAGCCCTGCATTCCCTGCCCTCCCGCCAGGTCCATTCCCCATTCCCCCGGCGTTCCCCCCTCTCCTCCCACCTTCTCCCCTTCTTTCCTGGTTTGTCTTCTTTTCAGGAATCATAGAGGTTGAGCGATGTGACAGTGTCATGGTACCATAGAGCGGAAGCACCTTTCCATCCGCCCCAGACTTCCTGAGGGTTTCGGGTTGGATGGGGTGCCTCACACTGCACTGTAAGAAATGTAAATGTCATAGCAAATGAAACTAGCGCAGGCCTGGCTCAGTGTGCAATGTTTACTTGCCCTGCACATGGTAGCGATAGACGCCGGATTGGGGAATGTGTCCTTTCTGCTTGGCTTAGCTGGGCTCCTGTTGATGACTAGGCTGCAATACCTGCTGCACCTGTTTTATCTGATCTCCAGGCTTGCGTGAACACGTCTGCAGACATGCTTTGGGGCAACAGGCGCGCTATGTGTGGTAAGCTGAGCCGTGCTGCGGCCGACAGGGCAATGTTACAAGTATTTTAATGAGTGTGCATGATAGGGAGAGGATAGGGCGCAGTGTCTAGTGGGCGGGGGGATGACCCTGTGTATAGCGTATATTGCTAGACCTATGATGTGAGGTGCATGAGACCTGCTCTGTCCTATCGCATTTGTCTTATGAAGCTATGATTTTTTGCTGCCGGCCACAGTGGTTGTAGGCGTACAGCTGTGTATTTTGACTGATCGCACCTCTCAATAAATAAAAAAGTTGGTTATAAAAAATAAAAATAAATATTTAAAAATATATTTTTTAAATTTACATTGTTTTAAAAAAAACATTAAAAACAAATATTATTTCTTAATTTTTAAAAGAATTAATTGAAAAAATAAGTTAAAAAAAGGTGAAAAAAATATATTAAAAAAATATAATTAAAGGAATTGACACACTGAAATAGAAAAATGTAGAAATCCAATGAAAATCATTAAACATCATAGCTTTAGAGATGAGTTATAGATAGGAATTAGCATTTAAAAAACCTTTGAAATTCACTGAAAAAACCATAGGTTTCATGCACTTTATAGTTAGGAATTGGCATTTAAAAAACCTTAGAAATTCACTGAAAAAACCATAGGTTTCAGTGGTGTTATAGTTAGCTGGACATTTCCCTCGTACAAAACCCTAGAAATTCCCCCGTTATAGTTAGTTCAGATAACTATAACTCGGGACCCCGCAATGCACTGCTGATGACGTTACATATTACATCACTCATGACATGGTCAGTGACATCACTGATGCCATCTCAAATGACATCACTGATGACATCACTGATGATGTAATTCATGTGATCATTTGATGCTTCTTGTCACACCCTAATATAACCTTTGATACACCCACTTTAAATTGCATACTGCCACTCTCAAAACCATAGACACTCCAACACCAATAAGTACATACCCCATCACTGACTCTTAGGTCTAAACACTCATCCACTCACTCACCCGTACAGTCACTCATACTTATGGTCACTCAGTACAGGACTATCATATGCACTCATACACCTATATAGACACTCCCACACCTCTACTCATCCATAGAGTTACTCACACATATACTCAGTCATGCAAGTAATTAATCACACTGCCATTTACTCACCTATACAATTATACACGCACAAGCTCAATTACTCATACAAATACTAGCAAATTCTTATGGTCTTATACAATCAATGATACAAGCATACACTCATCCATACAGCCACTCACACTATCACACACTCTCAGTTATAGTTATTTCTGTACTCCAACATACATATATACTGCCATTCACATATGTAGTAAATTACACATGTACTAATGAAATATATATTCACTCACTAACACACTCATACATACACTCACCCACCCATACAGTCCATCACAGATGCACTCTTAAAACCATGCACCCACTGAATCACCCACTCACATATCTATGCACAGAGTCACACACACTCCACCCACACAAACACTCAGGCACCCATATAGATACTCAGACAACCAATCAATAACCCATATAGACACTCATGTAGATGTTCACAAACCCATGCAGCTGCTTACACACCAACAGACAGACAGACACAGACATTCACACAGTTTAGTCACTAGTCCGCAGTTACATAGATTTAATCACTCACTTATAGAGTCAGTCATGCACCTACTAAATTGTCCATTCACACACTTATACACCCACTCATTCTTCCATAGGCCTTTCCCTATATATATAAAACATATTTAAACTTTACAGAAACACACAGTCACTGGATGATGTCATCAGTGATGTCATCAGTGATGTCATTTGAGATGTCATCAGTGATGTCATCAGTGATGTCACTGACCATGTCATGAGTGATGTAATATGTGACGTCATCAGCAGCGCATTGCGGGGTCGCGAGTTATAGTTAGCTGAACTAACTATAACGAGGGAATTTCTCGGGTTTTGTACGAGGGAAATGTCCAGCTAACTATAACACCCCTGAAACCTATGTTTTTTTCAGTGAATATATATATATATATATTCACTTAAAAAACCATAGGTTTCACACACGTTATAGTTAGGAATTAGCATTTAAAAAACCTTGCAAATTCACTTTAAAAAAACCATAGGTTTCACACATGTTATAGTTAGCTGGACATTTCACTCGTAAAAAAACATTGAAATTCCCCCGTTATAGTTAGTTCAGATAACTATAACTCGCGCGCCCGCAATCCACTGCTGATGACGTCACATATTACATCACTCATGACATGGACAGTGGCATCACTCATGACATCACTGATGACATCTTCCTTATGATAGAGTGGCGGTCGAATTTCAATGGTTTTTTACGAGTGAAATGTCCAGCTAACTATAACACAAAACACACAAAACACACAAAATGGCGGCCGACACTTCCTGATTTCGACCGATTCGAATGTTGACTGACATGTAACCACCAATCAGAAGTACGCTCGCGCACGTTATAGATATTTATGTGCTTTTAAATGCAATTTTCTCAGGAACTACTGAACAGATTGACGCCATATATGCAAAAGGCACATGCCTGACCTGAGGACTAGCTCTTTGCCAAATTTCAAGTAATTCTGTTCAGCCGTTCGGGCTGTACCTTCGACTAAAGGTCCTATGGGAAAATGCATGTGGAAAACGCGTTTTGGGACCCCCCTTTTTTCTCAGCCCCCGCTTGACGAATCACCCCGAGACTTTCAGGGTAGGAGCTGAGCGGAGCGCCCCATTAGTTTTGAAACTTTCGCGAGGATTCGTCAACCGGCGCCAAAGTTATTCAAAATAGAATGTTCAGATTTCCTATGGAAACACGGTCCTAATATATATATTGCAGCTCCTTTTATACACCAGCCTGCTGCATTCGCAAATGGGTGCTCGTCGGACGAGGGTGTTTCCGCCTGATTATTACGCTCCCTGAGAGCACTTAACAGATTTTATCCATGTGGTAAGTGCAAAGCTTGTAAAAAGAGCAAACAAACTATATCTTATACTGTTCAAGGACTGAGTAAACCTAAAAGAATCATGAAGTTCCTCACCTGTACCACCCCCTATGCTATATATTGTCTAGTGTGTCCGTGTGTGCTCCGTTATATCTGAAGCACCATTCATCCAGTTAAAATTCGGATAATGGAACTGTTAGAAATGGGATTTCTGGTTACCTAAGGCTTGCGCCAAAGCCAGGCAGAAACCACCACGCTAGTCAGGGCAAGGGAGTTACACGCCAAAGATAACCCCTGCTCACCCCTTGGTAGCTTGGCACGAGCAATCAGACTTATCCCGGTGGCAATGTGTAAAGCATTTGCGCACGCACACAGCAACAACATGCCAGGCACACTACAAAAGGAACTCCACACAATGTTATATACAAAAATAGCCTTTGTATTCTCAAAACACATTAGAATAGTAACACACATAATACACTGTGCCAACTGGCACTGGGCAATATTTACAAGGGATTATTTACACCTGACAGGGCCAACTGGACCACTGTCAGTACCATCACAAAGTGAACTTAGTAAAAGTAAAACTTATAAACATAGAACACAACCAGTAACTACTGGTAATCACTGTACTCAGCGTCAGCTTGTAAAATAAACTACATTATGTACAGTATCACATCAGGCGTAAATTACATTCTGCGCCAGCCTCACCAGCATAAACAATGATATGCAAAAAAAACTCATAATCATAAAAGACCACATTTAGAGGTATATCACAGGGTGCATAAAACATACTACATGAATTACATTTCCTACCACCAAAATCACATTAGGGCCTGGCGCCCTACAATCCCAACAGCTCCCCTGGCCAACCGGCCATCTCAAACAGGGGGGCTCAAATGCCCTCTGTCCCCAAAGTCAGGGCGCCCTGCCAATACAGCGAAAGTCAAGGGTGCGCAATCTGCGCAGGCCTAAACGTTGCAGCTGGCCACTACTTGCTGGGCAGCTGTAAATAATGGTAAAAGCCTGGCACCACTGTGCCACTTCTGTCCCTCTCAGGGACTATCTCACATAACTGCGCAAAAACGTTGCAGCTGCCTGCGCTCTCGCATGGCAGCTGGGATCAGCAAAAACACGGGCACCACTGTGCCTCTGGACTCAATGTGCCCCCGGAAGAAATGCGCAAAACGTTGCAGCTGCCCGCGCTGGTGCGATGCAGCTGTGGATCACTGGAAGGGGCCCTGGCACGACTGTGCCCTCGGCGCCTCACTGAGGTTTTTAAATGAACTTTGCCGACATAGCGTTGCAGCTTCCCTCTGCAAAGTGGGGCAGCTGGAGAACATTGGCCAATACGGGGAACGTATGGGCACACTGGCCCTCGGGACCCCCTCTGGGGCCCTTAAACTAAATATGCCCCCTTCGTTAGAGTGGCCCGCTATCTTGCGGGACCACTCAGCACCCACGCCATCACAGCACCAACAATGCGCCCCCAGAGCCCCCACTCACCGACTGGTCTCGGGGAGGCTCTCCTCATGCTGGGCAGGCTTCGGCGGGGCTTCCACTCGGGCGAAGGGGGCAGGCACCGACACTGTGCCTCGCGCCCCCCTCTGCCTCCATCACCACAGGTTCTGCTCTTCACCCGGTCCCTCTCCTGGGACCGGGACTTCCACATGGAGCCTGCAAGGCTCCGGGCAGTCCAGGCTGCACACGTGTAGCACCGCCATTGCCCCCTTGCTGACAGGGCTCCCACCGGCACACGGGAGCCCTGCTTGAACAGACGCTGCCTTCCTCCCTTCACCTGGGCCATCCTGCGGCGGCATCCATCAAGGCTGGGTGGGCTCCCGCCGGACTCCAGCAACACGCGGGGCTCCCACAGCAAACGGGAGGCCCAGTCACTTCCGGGTCGCGCTCACCAGGCCCCGCCCACAACCAGGCAATAGGGCCTATCTTCCGGGTCGCATTTGGCAGGGGTCCGGAGGTTTCCTGCTGTACTCGGGCTGCGGCGGTGATTCTCTATGCGGCCAGAGGGGTAGGCTCCCTCGAGAATTTACAGACAAAGCAGGGTGGGCTCCTGCTTAAAAAAATATAAAAATAAGCGGGGTGGGCACCCATACTCTAAATACAAGCACACGCGGCATCCAAGCGGGGTGGGCACCCGCAAAATCACGATCACTTAGCGGGGTGGGCTCCCGCTCGGCAGCCATCACAGGGGAATCCCTCCGGAGGGGGATTCCCTCTAAAGGGATGGGCAGCGCCGCGCTGCACTGCCCACGCTCCTCTGGCAACACAAAAGGCAAAGGAGCACAGTGCTCCCCCTCCAAATAAAGCACTCTTCCAGGCGCTAGGTTGAAAGTCCCTGAAAAGAAATGGAGCAAAAAGGTCCCAGGGGCATAGCTGGGCCCAGGGAGGCAGCCCTCCTGGCAAGTCCTCCTGGGCCCCAGCAGCAGCACGCCCCGCAGGAATCAGGATCCAAAGCAGAACATTTGTCTGGGGTCACAGCCCCTTCTTTTATACACACATTTCCCTTTGTCTACAACTGTAGGGCAAGGGGAGAACCAGATACAACTGGTTCAGGAGCACTTGAGCACTTTGTTTTTCTCAGCTCCTCTCTTCTATTCACAGGACAGGCCAGGGACATCAGACGCACCACAGGGGGTGGAGCCAGCATTGTGGAGGGAAGGCACAGCCCTATTCAGGTCCTAGGTGACACTCCTCCCTCCCATCTACATTCAGATCTCTCCATTCACCACCGGGCAGACTCACCCTGGCTCCTGGAATTCCCCAGCCCTCTCCGCTCCTGTCAATCACAAGCCAGACATGCATTTTACATCAGACAGGCAGACACAAAGTACACAGAAAGGCCAACTTCTAGAAGTGGCACTTTTCCACCAGTCACCATAAATCTGCGCACACCATTGCGCAGCATTTATTCTCACGAGTTCGCACATACCAAACTCGACCCTGCACTCCTCTCACACCAGGAACTATCAGAGACACACATATCCCCCAAGCATTCCTATGGGAGGGCAGGTCCATCTCACCACACATACACAGAGAGCGCACACACTTTACACTGGATCCCAGTGCTAAAGTGCTCAGAGGCCTAAAATCACCGACACCATGTTACAGAAAAAGGCTAGGAGAACGCAAAAAGTTTTGGGGTGAACCTGCCAAAAGGGCCAAGTCCAACAGGAACATATAAGGGCGATTGCTAATGTTGATGAGTCTTACCCCGTGGCAAGACATTTCAACAAAGTACATGGCCGTAATAGGGATCTTTTGACATACTATTGCCTTGACCATGTATCAGCTAATCCGAGGGTAGGGGGCAGGATACAGAGATTGAGACGTTTAGAATCACGCTATATAATAGACCTACAGAGTAAGAACCCTTTGGGTCTTAATAGCAGCGAAGAACTTGCAGTACACCTGGGATAAAAACTGCTCTATTGGTTGATTCTATGTCTGGAAATTTCATGTTCTTTATTTATTTTGATTATGGCATCTAAGGCTTTAGATGCTATGGAATGTTTTTGAGATATTTGATTTGTATGATCCATGAAACAAGATTACCTTAAGAATGTTTAACTCCATGAGCTATGTTGGTGCTACATGATTTTAGTGACAATCATGAATTTAATCTGGGCATAATGAGTGAGCAATAGGGCCCATCCGGGGCGTAATGGTTAATTGCATTAATGAATTTTTCGCAAAATACATTGTTCATCAAGGGGATAATTGCGCATTGTACATAGGAACTTGGCTTATGACATTGGGAGCCCATTTATGGGCGTTATAAAGTAATCCTCAATGTATATGCCTAATTAAGTGATTATTTAACAAATGCGATATGCATTTATGTATCATATTGAAGTTGCATTATTGCTACTCTAAGATGGCGGAACCTTTTTTACTTTTTACTTGCGTTATGTTGCGCAATGTGGAATGGTCCGTTTTCTGTGTTGTTTGCCCGGAAACTGACAATGTGTTTTCCGTAAGTGATTGTATAAAAAAGTAATGGTGGCTGGAGCGTTTTTGTGCAAATATTGACGAAGGCTAAGCGCCGAAACGCGTCTGTGTGCCCGGAATCCAAGTTTTTGAATAAACTTTTGGAATCTACCCCGCGAGTGCTGTCATCCTTAAACGGGTACGATTACCCGAGGTACTGGGAGCATAATATATATATATATATATATATATATATATATATATATATATATATATATATATATATATATATATATATATATATATATATATATATATTATCTACTGGCGGTCGCCAGTTGATAGTTATAGTTAGAACCTATTTTCCATAGGAAATCCGCAACATTCTATTCCCAATAAGTCTGGCGCCGGTTGATGAATCCTCATGAAATTTTCCAAACTTTTGGCCAGCTCCGCTCCGCTCCTACCCTGAAAGTTTTGTGGTGATTCGTCAAGCGGGGGCCGAGTAAAAAGGGGGATCCCAAAACGCGTTTTCCCCATGCAATTTCCCATAGGATCTGTTGTAGCAGCTACAGCCCGAACCGCTGAACGGAATGACACCAAATTTGGCAAAGAGGTAGTCCTCAGTTCAGACTCATGCCTTTTGCATATATGGTGCGAATCTGTTCAGTAGTTCCTGAGAAAATGAGAGTTAAAAGTACATAAATATCTATGGCCGCGGAGGATCCGCGGACCGTACATGCACTGTAAGCGCACCCTCCCCGAACTTAGCGCACACCCTCCCGATAGCGCGCTGAATGCTAATTGGCTGTCGAGTGTCTCTCTACATTCGAAACCAGGAACTGTTGGTGGCCATTTTCTGCCTCTGTAGAAGCGAGGCTGAAGAAGCAAGGGGAAAAAGTGTGTAAAACATATAAAGGGGGCAGAGTGGAAATACTCTGACCCTCTAGAGGTGCTTAGGGGGTCCCAGAAGGACCCCCTGGGTCCCCCCTTTTTAAAACAAAAAAATGGCAAAATGCACGCACGGTGCGCGCATCCTATCGCGTTGGATGCACGGATTCTCACGCGGTGGGTTCGCGGATCCAAGGGAAAAAAAATGAAATTGTTGGCAGATAAAGATTAAGCTTAAGGTGCCGATCACGATCCGGTAAAAAATGTCCCCGTACGACTCGTATCGGGTCTTTTTACCATACGAATCGTACAAGTGCCGTACGAACTGGCAATCACGATTCGCATGGTAAAAAGTCCATACGAACCGCACTGGGAATCATTCCCCACACGTCCTCGGGTCAGAAAATGTGTCCGACACGTCCTCGGACGATTTACCTTACAAACGTAAAAATCCAAGTCCGACCGAGGAATCACGATCCATCCCGTGCGTCCGAGCCTACAACCGTATGGAAAAAACACCGTCCGCACCGAACACCTATAGCAACCATGGAGACATGTGCCCGCATACGCGCCCAACACTCCCCCAGCCCCCGTACGTCCGACACGTACCCCCACCCGTCTAGGTACACCCCAGTACGTTCCAGTCGTACCCCCACCCCAGTACGTGTCGTACCACCGTCAATGTACACCCCAGTACGTTCCAGTCGTACCCCCACCCCAGTACGTGTCATACCCCCGTGTACCTACACCCCAGTACGTTCCAGTCGTACCCCCACCCCAGTACGTGTCGTACCACCGTCTATGTACACCCCAGTACGTTCCAGTCGTACCCCCACCCCAGTACGTGTCATACCCCCGTGTACCTACACCCCAGTACGTTCCAGTCGTACCCCCACCCCAGTACGTGTCGTACCACCGTCAATGTACACCCCCCCCTGTACGTGTCGTACCACCGTCAATGTAGACCCCCCCACCCCTGTACGTGTCGTACCACCGTCAATGTACACCCCCCCACCCCTGTACGTGTCGTACCACCGTCTATGTACACCCCAGTACGTTCGAGCCCCACCCCCACCCCAGTACGTGTCATACCCCCCGTGTACCTACACCCCAGTACGTTCCAGTCGTACCCCCACCCCAGTACGTGTCGTACCAACGTCAATGTACACCCCCCCACCCCTGTACGTGTCGTACCACCGTCAATGTACACCCCAGTACGTTCCAGTCGTACCCCCACCCCAGTATGTGTCATACCCCCGTGTACCTACACCCCAGTACGTTCCAGTCGTACCCCCACCCCAGTACGTGTCGTACCACCGTCTATGTACACCCCAGTACGTTCCAGTCGTACCCCCACCCCAGTACGTGTCATACCCCCGTGTACCTACACCCCAGTACGTTCCAGTCGTACCCCCACCCCAGTACGTGTCGTACCACCGTCAATGTACACCCCCCCTGTACGTGTCGTACCACCGTCAATGTACACCCCCCCACCCCTGTATGTGTCGTACCACCGTCAATGTACACCCCCCCACCCCTGTACGTGTCGTACCACCGTCTATGTACACCCCAGTACGTTCGAGCCCCACCCCCACCCCAGTACATGTCATACCCCCCGTGTACCTACACCCCAGTACGTTCCAGTCGTACCCCCACCCCAGTACGTGTCGTACCACCGTGAACCTACACCCCAGTAGTTCCTGGCGCACCCCCAACACAACCTCCTAAGTACGGAGCGCACCCCATGCCCCAACATCACAACCGCATGTACGAGTCGTACAAAGCCACACACAAGGACATAATCGTACAACCAAATGGCCCATGTACACACGCTCAAAACGCACGTACACAACCAGGACAAAATAAAACAACACAAGAATACACCATTCGAAAGGCACACAGCCACTAAACATGGCCAACAACCACTAAAATAACACAATCACTGACCTGCAACTGCCAAAAACAAACAGAGGCCCAATACACCACCACTCCTTATAACACACCCACCCAAAATTCAAAAACTGCCACACCCACCCATGGACCAATAAAAAGGGCCCACACACACAAACCATGAGCCTTTGCAACAGACTCACTGCTGCCAGACACCACAGAACCAGACTACAAGCTACACCACACCTTACACTTGCACACCTTCACACGACCACCCTCACAAACACCCTCTCATCACATTCACACACACACACAACCATCCACACCCCCCCCAACATCCACACACCCCCCACACCCACACCATCCCCACCCACACCCCTCACCATGCCCACTACCAAGAATCCAAAGTTCAGTCACCGAGAGTTGGAGGTCCTTGTTGATCAAATCCTCAGAGTCGAGCCACAGATCTTTGGAACATTGGTCAGAAGCACCAGCCAGGCAGCCAAAACAGCCATGTGGCAGACCATCGTCGATGCTGTGAATGCTGTTGCGGACACCAGGAGGACCAAGCAGGATTGCCAGAACAGGTGGTACGATCTGCGGAGGAGGGTCAGAGCCAAGAGGCAGGAGGAACACGACCAGGCCAACGCCACCGGAGGAGGGCCCTCCCGCAGAGCCGTACAGTACCATCCCTGGGAGGAGAGGGTGATGGCCATACTGCCGGTGGAGGCAGTTGAAGGAGTAGAAGGACTCCGAGACCCGGGTGAGTACACAAACAACGCACCTCACATGGGGGGAACTGCAACCACAACCAAAATTACTAACAGGCACGCAACCACCACAAGCCATCGCATGACTCAACCACACTCCATGAGCAGGCACATGCCACTGCTGCCACCATGCCCCATGCACCCAGCTGGACAATGTCAAGTCACAGGCCACAGAAGACAACAACACATGACACGGTAACCCGGATGGCGGGAGGCTGGGCACCAAAAATCACATAGTGCGACTCCAAAGCAGACAACAATGCCCTCTGCCCATATGGCCTAGGTCACAGCCAGACAAACACTGTGTCCCAACACAGGAATGACTTGCCAGCAAATGGCGGACGCCTTGCATCAACACATGGGGGTGAAGGCACTGTTTTGCACATGACAGCAGCTAATGAACAGCCAACATTGTGAAAGAGTGGCAGCACACACCACCACAGCAGCAGCGCACAGACACACAGCAGACAAAATGGGTGCCTGGAGATCAGAAACAAACTCACATCAACAGGCCAAGGGCCACTCAAAGATCTGCTAACAGTGTGTGCCCAGGAAGCTGGGCCAAGGTGACAGAGGGTGACACACGGAGGGAGGGAGAGGGGGACACAGAGGGAGGGAGAGGGGGACTGAGAGGGAGGGAGACGGACAGAGGGAGGAGGCTGACACACAGAGGGAGGGAGAGGGGGACAGAGAGGGAGGGAGAGGGGGACAGAGAGGGAGGGAGAGGGGGACAGAGAGGGAGGGAGAGGGGGACAGAGAAGGAGGGAGACACAGGGATAGCAAATCAGTCCTTTGGTGTGTGGGAATGTCTGCTCGTCAGCAGGTGGACTGCGTGCATGTAGACAAGGGTGGCCAGTGCCAGAACCCCCCCTCTTCATCATGGCAAAACGCAGGGCCATGTCACAACCTGTACACGAGCACAAGGACAGCCACCTGCATCATATAAGTGTGTGGATCCACTCCATGTGCACATGTACAGTGCTACAAGGAAGGCGCAAATGCATGGCTCGCCACACCTGCACACTCCACTGCTGACTGCAGTCACACTTGACGCAGCAAGTAAGACTGTGCCACACATAGTTAAAGGGGCCAAATTGGTGCCCAAGGGACACACCCATGCACAAGTGCACTGTGAGTGGAATGCAAGACAGATCCTAATTCCAAGAGGAAATGTGCCAACTTTGAAACGGATGAAACATGGATGTTGCATGGACCAAAATTAACATTTTCTCTCTCACACACAGGTCAACGTCGTGCTGCACCCCCCAACACTGGGGGGGAACACTCACAGGACCCGGATCTGCAGGAGACCGATCCCACCGGCAGCGACCACTCTCACCACTCTGCGGACGACCCCGACCGACCTGGCCCCTCTGGTGTCCAACCACCTGCAGCACCTGCGTCAGGTACAACCGTGCCAACCACCACCCCCACTCCTGCCACATCCCAGGAGACACCCAGGATCCCTGCCCCAACACCACAATGCAGCCAGGCTCGCCAGGAGGGACACGGTGTCCCGGGCACCCAGGAGGAGGCAGGCGACAACGCCAATGCCACCCCTCAGGGGTCCCGGAGACCCGATGTGCCCACAAGTGCAGGCCAGACGCAAGTGGGCAGGGGTGGTGGGAGTGGAGGACGGCGGAGGCGCGAGCCTGACCAGTTGGCTGGGGATCCGGTATTTTCCCATGTCCGTAACATCCTGGACTCATACCGGCAGGACACCACGGGCATGGCCCAGGTTGTGTCCGTCCTCGAGGGGATCAAGGTCCAGCAGGCCCAGCAACATGCGGAGCTAATAGCCTGTCTACAGGTACACCAACGGAGGATGGAGGACAGACAGGCTGAGCAAGTGACGGCGTTCCAGGGGATTCACGCTACACTCCGTCGGATGGCCGACACCATGGCCGACCCTTCCTGTGCCAGTAGGCGGAGAACATCACCACCCCCCGGGAGGGATCAGGAGGAGGAGGAGGAAACATCCGACGGAGCATCCCAGACGTCGTCACGGCCTGCTGCTGAGGTTCCCCGCAGGAAGCCGGGTCGTCCACGGAAAGGACCGTGAGGGTGGCTGCTACATCACCATCTCCCAGGACACCTGGCCTGGCACCTGGCCCACTGGAGCAACAGCATCACAGCATCAAGAGACATTCTCTGCCACATGGCCCTGCTGGTCACTGGCTGACCAATGTTGACAAAGACTGTGGCATGGACTCTGAGGATTTCCAATGGCAAGGACACCAACTCCCCTACTGAACTTTGGATTCCCTAATCCCGGAAAGCCCCTCACTTTGTCCCCCCCCCCCCCCCCAATAATAAATCACACTAATAAGAGTAGATGCCTGCTGGTAGCATTATTACCTAACATGTGTCTTGTACAGTCTAAACATGCCTGAGTCATCTGTTCACTTCAACCATCCACACCCTGGGGCCTGAGTCTGGCACAGGACACATGGGTCACAGTTTATTAGGCAAGACAGACATGGAGCACCATACACACCCGTGATGGGCACAACCAGCTGAGGGGGTGGCCGAACAACCGTGCTGACAGACACATTGAGTACAGCAACAGTCATGCGCAGAGGTCAGGGATCCTGGCCAGTGTCCTGGGGGGCACCCAGGTATGTGTAGACAGGTGGCAGAACCATGTCCTGCAAGCTTGAGTCCGGTGGATGCAGAGAATGGGGTCATGGACAACGTTGGATGCATGGGGATGGCACATGTCACAATACCCACACAGTCATGGACATCATGCCCAATACACAGTCTCAGCACACACACACAGCTTGCATCTTGCCACTCGACACATTGACACATAGCCACAATCAGGGAATACCATGCCAGACATGCAGGATGCACCGTGCCAACACACCAGCATTGACTGAGAAGAGGCACCTTGGAGGCATAGGGACACCTTTATTAGTCATGTTTTTGGGATTGCAGAGGCAACTTGAAGTACACATGAACACATCATGTGGAGTAACATGTGGGTCCAACACTGGCACCCCCCTTCTGCAGCACAAATGCGTGATAGCCATGGAACTGGCACACAAGTGTCGGCTAACAGCTAAAACCCACAGCTGCACACGGAGAGCCTGACATACACCATAGATCCGCTGATGTGGAAGTCCCACGCCATGTCAAGACAATGTTAACCGTATGTGTCCGAGGGCAGTGTCACACACATTGATGCCATCATCACAATCCACTATCCCATCACTGATGACTGACAACCAGGCAGCCCATCCATTCAGGTGTACCCAGCTGCATGTCGTGTCCCATGGGGATGCCACATGACTGCAGAGGAACCAAACCCCGACCGGGGCAGTGTGCACACATCGTGAACAACTGCCACACCCAATACACCCCAGATGCATCCCTTACCCCATGGAGACTTCCAAACGTGTCCGTGCCTGTAACGCTGAGTCAGCCCACGATGTCATGTCCATGAGGAATAGCAGTGCCACAACAATGCAACCAGCAAACGGCATGCGCAGGTACCTGGGGAAGAGAGACACACAAGAAGTCAGCCACAAAAAGCACAGCCACTTGCATGTGCATTTACTCGACACATGTATGGATGACAACATGCTAGGTCACAATTATGACTGGGGAAATACTACCATCACTGCCACCATCACTCCAGTGACACACCCACACACACCTCTGACCCACGTGCCATACATGCAGGTGGAGACACACATCACAACGCATGCCACACGGGGACCAATGCGTGCACACTCAGACCCTGGTACTCACCACTAAGCAAAGAAGTCGCGTATGAGCCGAGTCCGGATGTCCTCTTGCGGCTCCACATCCTCCACATCACTAGCCCCATTGCCAAGGCCTTCGTCCTCCACGGGTGGATGGTCCTCGTCATGTTGATTCAGGATGAGTGGCACAGCTCTTTCAACTGCCATGTTGTGCAGCATGCAGCAGACCATGAAGATCTTGCAGACCTTCGCCGGGGCATAAGGGAGTGCACCGCCGGTCTTGTGGAGGCACCGGAATCGGCTCTTCAGCATGCCAAACGTCCTCTCTATCACTCGCCTTGTCCGGCCATGGGCGGTGTTATAGCGGAGCTGGGCCGGCGTGATGGGGTTGCGGAGAGGGGTCAGCAGCCAAGGCATGTTGGGATAGCCAGCGTCCCCTACATGGGAAGCACATGGACATCGTTAGAACTGGTGAAGCGGTCGTGCTGGTCGGCTATACAGAATACAGGACAGACAGACTGTACCCACCAACAACACATGCCCGTTCGTTGCGCAGCTGCATCATCATATCAGGCATCCCGCTACGCCTCATGATGTAGGCATCGTGTGCTGACCCTGGGAAACGAGCACAGACATGTGAAATCACCATATTGGACAGACACACCACAAGGGCATTGATGGAGTGGTAGTGCTTCCGATTGCGGTACGCCACCTCCCGTGCGTGTGGTGGTACCAAACCTACATGTGTCCCATCTATGGACCCAATGACATGGGGCATCCCTCCCAGGGCATAGAATCCACGCTTGACCTCAGTCATCTGTTCAGGGGTTGGGAACTTGATGAAGTCATCCAGGTGAATCAACATGGCCTCCAAGAAATCATGCAGCACACCGCTGAACATGCTCTGGGACATGCCACCAACATGAGCTATGGTATTTTGGAAGGTACCCGTGGCAAGAAAATGTAGGGCAGCCATTACCTTCAGCTGGGGTGTCAGTGCCGTAGGATACCTGTGCTGCGGTTGCAGGTGTGGTGCCAGTCTCGCCGTCAGCTCCAGAATCAACGGTTGTGTGAAGCGGTAGAGCCGGATCCTGTCATTCTCCTGCATGGTAGCCAAGTCTGGAATTCTTCGGGCAAGAGGCGGCGCTCTGCAGTAATTTGGAAGTGACAAGGAAGAGTGAGTGCACTACGAGAACAACTCATGTCTACTGAGCACATGTAAATCTGGCAATACACACATGCTACATAGGGAGTCAGGTATGTGCTACATGCCCAGGACACGTATGGATGCAAGGTGACACTCCTTCCAAGACCCAGCTACACACGGTGATTGAGAACCTCCCCATGCCACGCCATGGAAATAGCTGTGTCCCAGTGCAAGTGCACAGCCCGACGCAAGACAGGAGTGACATACACCCACACATCAGCAGAAGTGGGATGCCGATTGCAGAGACTGGTAGCGGAACACTGGAGCCACAGGTCACATGACATTACACTAGTCCAGCCCACACACCTTGCCATGAAGGTGCACATGTCATGACTCACCACACATTCCTTGTGAGGATGCTGACATGGCCTTGTCACGCTACTCCGTGTCCCATGCATACATGTGCACCTCACATCTGATAACACATGTGGCATGGTGTGCGGAACAGTGTGCAATGACAATCTACACACAGCCACATGTTGGTTGCTGCAACGGCTGCAGCTTTTGAGGGTGCTACAACATCAACCTGATGTAAATCCCGGACACATATATGACATAGTCACATTGTGCACTGTGGGTAGTGACAAGTCATGTGTCATGACCCCTGTACCGGGCATCATGGGACACTTCCGTGTGTTGGTGTCCGTGCCATGCCAGTGACGCTCACCCCAAGTGCGCAGTCCCACATGCACACATGTCAAAGGAGTCAAGGGCATGCCTGGCACACATTGCACCCTCACACAGTACACCTGTACACATCTCATCATACATCTGGTGCCTTCTCCACTCAGGAGGCATGTTCCACATCACAGCCTGTGACACCTGTGCCCCACACATGTAGTAATGCACAGACGATGCCTTGATGTCCATTCCTGGACAAGTATGTCCATCCATGGACAAGTATGTCCATCCATGGACAAGTATGTCCGCCCTATTCCTACCTGTGTGTCGCTTATCACCACAGTGATGTGTAAAAACCGCCGTACTGCTGCTGAGAGGGCCTGTGCATGTTCCCAAATCACTGTGGGAGTGCTGCCGTATGTGTACCCATCGTGATGGCGAGCGTACAGGCATTTGTACGGTCCGTAGCACTACGAGTACGCATACGCGTGCAGACCCATAGTGATAGGGCCGTACACACGCATGTACGCTCACTATCACTATGGGTCTGCACGCGTATGCGTACTCGTAGTGGTACGGACCGTACACACGCATCTACGCTCACTATCACTATGGGTCTGCACGCGTATGCGTACCCGTAGTGGTACGGACCGTACACACGCATCTACGCTCACTATCACTATGGGTCTGCACGCGTATGCGTACTCGTAGTGGTACGGACCGTACACACGCATCTACGCTCACTATCACTATGGGTCTGCACGCGTATGCGTACTCGTAGTGGTACGGACCGTACACACGCATCTCCGCTCACTATCACTATGGGTCTGCACGCGTATGCGTACCCGTAGTGGTACGGACCGTACACTCGCATGTACGCTCACTATCACTATGGGTCGGCACGCGTATGCGTACTCGTAGTGATAGTGAGCGTAGATGCGAGTGTACGGTCCGTACCACTACGGGTACGCATACGCGTGCAGACCCATAGTGATAGTGAGCGTAGATGCGAGTGTACGGTCCGTACCACTACGGGTACGCATACGCGTGCAGACCCATAGTGATAGTGAGCGTAGATGCGTGTGTACGGTCCGTACCACTACGAGTATGCATACGCGTGCAGACCCATAGTGATAGTGAGCGTACATGCGTGTGTACGGTCCGTACCACTACGGGTACGCATACGCGTGCAGACCCATAGTGATAGTGAGCGTACATGCGTGTGTACGGTCCGTACCACTACGAGTACGCATACGCGTGCAGACCCATAGTGATAGTGAACGTAGGCATGCATGTACGGGCCGTTGCCATGCATTTGGGGTGCCCTAGGGCCCCGAAACGCACCGTACCTGTGTGTGATGCTCCAAATTACATAGGGGACAAGTATTAAGGCCTACATGCATGCTGGTTGTCATGGAGACCAAGTTCAAATTTCGAAATTGTTCTGGAAGGTGCACAGCAGAAGTCAGTTGGAATTCTTCTACTTTGTTGCAATGTGTTTGTGGGGCTGACATCATGCAGGAGAATGAAACCGATAGAGAACCCACAGACTGCTAGGTTTGAAGGGATTGGTGGAAACATAGGATGCAAATGTGAGTGACCAATCACTCTGTACTCCTGTGCATGAGACTGGGCAGAAGGGCACATATAAGGCAGCCAGGTCCCATGAGGGAGCACTTGCCTGCACATCTTTGCATTCGTCGACCCAGCTGCTGCTACTGATTCCCTGGAACCATGTCAAGGGCTGTGGAGAGGACACAGCCATTCACCCTGGAGGAGAACATGGCTCTGCTGGATGTGATCCTCCCACAGTACTCCATGCTGTATGGGCGACCAGGGTATCAGGTGAGTGCATAGGCCACTGCCACAGACTGTCCCTATGTTGTGACTGTGACTTCTGCCATTGCGTCCAGGTGTAACACACATGCCATGTACTGTCGGGGGGGTCCCAGGGGGGGGTGCCTGATGTCTCCCAGCAGTGCCCTGAGACAGGAGGGGTGTGTGCAGAGTCCTCCCAGCAGTGCCCTGAGACAGGAGGGGTGGGGGCCTATCACTCACAGCAGTGCCCTGAGACAGGAGGGGTGGGGGCCTATCACTCACAGCAGTGGCCTGAGACAGGAGGGGTGGGTGTGATGCACAGTGTGAGCCTTGATCATTGATTGTGACATTGCCATCATTCCACCTGTGTACCCACTGTGGCACGTACTGCTTTTGCCCTCACCAGGGGATGATGTCCCTATGACAAAGGTGCAATGCGTTGGCTGCATGACATGCCTTGTTGTAACCAGCTAATTTGTACCCATATGTCTCTCTGTGACATGTGGCTGGTGTATTGATGTGGTGTCACTTGTTCCTCCTCACAGGTAGGCGCCACTGCCAAGGAGCAGATCTGGCTGACCGCCGTCAGTGCCGTGAGGGGTGTGGATGGTCGGAGGCGGAGCCTGCCCCAGGTGAGGAAACGCTGGCAGGATATCCGGTGCTGGACGCGGAGGATTGCACGGCTCCTGCTGGGGGACTCACCTGAGAGCCACAAGAACCGCGGCCGCCGCCGTCTGAGCCACCTCCACAGGCGTGTGCTGCCGGTGGTCTTTCCAGACCTGGAGAGGCGCTTACAGGCGATGCAGCAGCCGGAAGGGGGTAGGTACATGTGTGTTTGTTGTGTGTCACCGGCATTTGTAAGGGCACAGTAGCATGAATTCACTGGCAGGGTTTAAAGGTGCTGTGCAGATCCTGTTTGCCCCAGTATAGCGCTGTGCCCCTGCCACCCTTCCCCTCCTTGCAATGTGTTCCCTGGTCTGTGTGTAGTCACTCCTTCACAAGGTAAGGTAGGCTGGCGCTTTGTCCACGAGAACAATGACTGTAGCATCATGTGTGGGGGTGGTGTGTAACAGGTTGTGGGACCTTGCCTGTGCACTGTCAAGTTCACTGCATGTGGGTTCCATGTCAGTTGGCACTGATGCTGACTCCAGACATGGGAGTTGGTCTCTCATGTGTCATGCCTTACAGCGCGCATGTCCTATGTAGTGGCCTGTGACATGATGTGCATGAGTGTGCGATACACATAGTGCAGGGATGGTGACGTGTGTTGCAGTCATTACCATTCAGTAGCATGTAGTTGCGTGCCCACTACTGTCCCCTGGGGCACCTTTTCCTCAGTGGTGTATGTGTCATCATAAACGTGGCCAATCTCAGTGTCTACAGCGTAGGTTGTGCTCTGTGCCATTGTCCCCTGTCACCATGTATATAGACGTGCTATTTTGTACAGGTGTCCACTGTGCAGCCTGACCTGATTGTCCTTCTTCATACTCACAGTTGCCAGTGCCTGTGTGTCTTTTTATACTCATCTGAGGATGGGCACTGGTACCTCATTATTTGTACAGGCGCACCTTGGCTGTTTGGCGTCCAATCTTGCTTTTTGCCTGCCCCTGTGTATATCACCCAGACTATGAGATGTTGGTGCCACCTGTGTCTCAACAATTTGCCTCGTGTAGGGTCTTGTTGGTGCGGGCAATGCCTATGTGTTAACTCCTGATTTCCACTTGCTGGGTCTGGGCAGTGTGTGATGTGTCTGGACACACACGCAATGTGCAGTGACCGAGTCATGTTGTGCATGTTTTCAGCATTACCTATGCAGCATGTGTCTCAAGTTCATGGATATGCTCCCTGGTCATCGGTATTTTCGCCAACGCTGTGTGGTGCAGATGCAGTGCTGGATTGTCCCCAGGGCCTGGGTGCTATGTCAGACTCCGTTTCCTGTGTTTAGCTATTGTCTCATGCTCTCCATGGTATTTCAGTGGCATGGTGGCTCAACCAACTGTGTGTTTCATGCCCTACATCGGTACCCTGTTCAGTAGATGTTAGGGATCTTCCTTTTCAGGCCATGCAATGTTACCTATGTAGATTGGACTCATGTGACAGATGTGTACAGGTGTCTGATTAATTTCTGTCTCTCCACCCTGCCCACAGCATCGTCGGGGGACACAGAGGGAGACATGGACACAGACCAGGCGGAGGGACCGAGCACCAGTGCCAGCCGTGACATCGGGTCTGGCACATCGAGTGGGACAGAGGCGGAGGAGAGTGTGGCCGAGGACCTGTCGACTGGCACATCAGACTACGAAGCTGACAGGTCCGAGGAGGATGTCTCCGAGTTGGCGGAGGCTGCACCAGCAGCTGACAGCGGAACAACACCTCGCACCGCCCCCTCAGTTTCCACCAGCCGCCTCCCACTTGCTCGTGTCCCTTCCCAGCGTGCCCGGTCACAGCATGTCTCCTTCCTGCCAGGCACCGCACCCCCTGCCCCTGTCTCCACTGCTGCCGCCAATGCAGAGTCTGTGGACATCCAGCGGCAACTGCAGGTTGGTCAGGCTGCGATCCTTAATGTCCTCCATGCCCACGGCAAAACCCTCACCAACATCGAGGCTTTCTTGGAGGGCATTCATTCATCGCAGGCTGACCAACGCAACTTGCTGAGGTCCATAGACTCCACACTGACTGCAGCAGTGGGTCTCCTGCAGCGCGACCTCCCCCCACCTACCCCTGCCCCATCCACACTTCCCACTCCCATGCCTGTCCCACGTACACCCAGACGTCGGCATGCACCCACATCAACGGACACGGGCACCACACCAGCAGGGAAGGTCCACCGCACTCCTCCTGACACGCACACACAGGGTGAGGTAGGCACACCCACTGGGTCGGGGGGCAAACGTGTGACACGCAGCCATAGTGGGAGTCCGCATTCCACCCAGTCCACTCCCTCCAAATCCCCTCCCCTCAGCTCTCCTGGCCACATCTCCCCCAAGGACTCCTTCATGGCCGCTCTGTCCCTGAGCCCCACAGTTACACCACCACGCAAGCGGTCAAGGAGGTCCCCGGTCAGGGTGGTTGAGTCTCCCCCCCTGTCTCCACCCTCCCCCGGTGGTGCTGCGACCCATCCCTCTGACCCCCCCCCCCCCTCCTTGGGGCCTGAGGTCCCTTCGGGTGCAGGGGACTCCCTGGAGGACCTTGCAAAGGTGTGTAGTGCCATCCTGGCCTCCGCCTTTGGCACTGACCCACCCCCTGTGGTGGAGTCCTCCATCCCTGCACCCACAACGCCGCCCCTTTGCCCTGATGTCCCTGCGGTGCCTGTTGCTTCCCCCCCCCCTGATGCCCTCACCAGTGTGGAAGACGATGCCATTTGACTGTGCAGGCAAGGTAGGGGACACGCATCCCACTGTGTCCCCCATCCAGCTGAGAATCATTGACTGCCCTATGGGCTTTGTGAAGATTGAACTGCCTGCGATCCACGGACATTGTGCTCATGCTGAATAAAGCTTAATTTTGTTTTCATTATCACACTACTGCTATGCTGGTATTGGTGTTGGTGGGGCTGCTACATGGTTTTGGGTGGTGTGTAAGGGTTTGGGTGTGTGGGATATGTAGTAGTGTACTGCTCATTGGTGGGACCCTGTGATCTGTGTGCCATCACAAGGTGTTGGCTAACTTTCTTTGTTCATGTAAGCAGTTACTGCATGGTGCACTTGTCCCAGGGTGTATTCCTTCCTCTGTGTACCCAGCTTTCTTCCCTGCAGGGTGTTCCCAATGTTTATCGCAGAGCTGTGTCTACATGAGCTGTGTGTGTGACGGAGCCCTTCTACTTTGGCCATGCATGCAGGGCCATGTCTCCACCTGCAACAATCGTGGCATCCTTGGTGATCACTGTACTTGTGTGTGGAGTCTGTTTACATGAGTTCATGGGGACATGTTCCCTTGTAGCCAGTATGCATGTGGATAATTCTGGTCTCACACACATGTGTTACACCCCTCCTGTCTCAGGGCACTGCTGTTAGTGATAGGCACCCACCCCTCCTGTCTCAGGGCACTGCTGGGAGGACTCTGCACACACCCCTCCTGTCTCAGGGCAATGCTGGGAGTGATAGGCACCCACCCCTCCTGTCTCAGGGCACTGCTGGGAGGACTCTGCACACACCCCTCCTGTCTCAGGGCACTGCTGGGAGTGATAGGCACCCACCCCTCCTGTCTCAGGGCACTGCTGGGAGGACTCTGCACACACCCCTCCTGTCTCAGGGCAATGCTGGGAGTGATAGGCACCCACCCCTCCTGTCTCAGGGCACTGCTGGGTGGACTCTGCACACACACCTCCGATTTCAGGATATGTACGCTTGGAACATACACGGTGGGGGTACGCTCAATGCATTCGAGGTGAGGGTACGAGTCTCCTTACACTGGTGTGGTGGGGGTACGCTCCATGCATACGCGGGTGGGGGTACGGGTCGTACTTACACTGTTGGGGTGGGGGGTACGCTCCATGCATACGCGGGTGGGGGTACGGGTCGTACTTACACTGTTGGGGTGGGGGGTACGCTCCATGCATACGCGGGTGGGGGTACGGGTCGTACTTACACTGTTGGGCTGGGGGGTACGCTCCTTGCATACGCGGGTGAGGGTTCGAGTCGTACTTACACTGTTGGGGTGGGGGGTACGCTCCATGCATACGCGGGTGGGGGTACGGGTCGTACTTTCACTGTTGGGGTGGGGGGTACGCTCCTTGCATATGCGGGTGAGGGTTCGAGTCGCACTTACACTGTTGGCATGGTGGGTGCGCTCCATGCATACGCGGGTGGGGGTAGGGTCCGTACATATCTGTCCCCACGCTATGTGATGTTTGTGCGGCCCGTACCCAGGCCTTTGCCACGTGGGTGCGATCCGTCCCGCCATTGTTGGGGTGACGTGTGTGGGCGTGGTCCGACTCGTACCCACGCTCTTCAGGCGTGGGTACGGGACGTACCTGTCTGGTTGTGTTGCCGGTTCGCGTGGTGACGGACTTCCGTTGTGGCGGTCGCTGGCTTATCAGGACACGCCCCCACCCCCTCGTGGTGACCAGGGCATGGGAGTCAGGTATGTCCAGGCCATGTGTGGTGTGTGACTTATGTGGTTGTTTTGTGGCCTGCCCTGGTCCTGCCACCCCCACCCCACCCCACTTTCCCCCCTCCCTTAGTTATTCTGACCTTCTGCGGCGTCTGCGTCGTAACCTGTAGAGGAGGTGGACTGCTATGAGGGCAGGGATGACTCGTAGGTTCGGGTCCATGTCTGTCCGTCGCGTACTGGTACTCCTTGCTCGCGTCGTCCTGTCGCGTACGGGTCCTCCTTGATCGCGTCGTCCTGTCGCGTACGGGTCCTCCTTGGTGGCGTCGTCCTCTGTGTCCGTCACGTACTGGTCCTCCTTGTTCGCGTCGTCGTCTGTCCGTCGCGTACTGGTGGTCCTTGTTCGCGTCGTCCTGATTTCCCGGCAGTTTTTGGCTGCCGCAAAATATTCACCGTGCGGGGTGACGTCGGTGCGAATCGTGATTCCTGGGTCGTGAATGGCTGGCTGCGAGCGTCCCGACGTCAGGTCGGCGCTTTCCCGGATCGCATTGGTAGGTGTTTTTTTGTTCGGTCGGGCTTTTTTACGATTCGTACGGTAATGGTGTACCCGTGCGAATCGTGATTCCTTGTTTGTAAAAATTGACGACCGGGTACGCGTTGGACGGAGATTATGCTCCGTCCGACGGTTCGTACCCGGTTTTTACCGGATCGTGATCGGCACCTAAGTGTTTTGTTCTTGAGTGGCTCTAAAAAGAGCTGTTGTGTTCATTCAGAGTTTTTGGTACTTATAAGTAAGTACCTATACAGAGTCTAAAGTTGTTGAGGAAGACTCTGTTTCCTTCATCAGTAAAGTGTACTGCATCTCTCCTATACATCTCTTGCATATGAAAGCGCAGATTGTTATTGTAAATGGACCCCATTCTGTAGTGTCGGAGAAAAGCAGAAACAGATGTATTCACATGTTTCGTAGCTTTCTCAATCTGTGGACAAAAATTATCGGACCAGTTCCATTTCTGCCTTTGGCATATGTTAGAATACACAAAGGCAGTTTTAGGGAAAAGTGAAATCAGTTCTGAAAAGGTGTCCTTCATAAGCATTTCCAGACCTACCCCAGTCAAAGTGTCTAGGTCATTGCCACCACAGTGCACTATTATGAGGTCAGGGTGTTGGATTTGCATGAAGGATTTCACCAATGGCATCAATTGGTGCCACTTTAACCCTCTCTGTCCAATCCATTTAATGTCTACATTTGGCAAACCTAGGTCTTTGTGAATGCCTTTGTTTTCTGCATACCTTTGGCTCCAGAAAATGTAGCTGTGTCCCACAATACACACTGTAAGCATCTTGTAAGGAGGTCTGGATGCACTCAGATGGTCTCTGTAAATGAAATGGCAGTTTGGAAAGTAAGATGTTTGTAAAATGGTGGCTAAGATGCAATTTTGAAAAAAGACAAGAAATCATTGGTTGTTTGACAACCTTCTACACTGAAAGGTAGGGTGCATATTTCTGTTTTTTAAACGCATGATTCTTATTGGTTAATAAAAACTTATTGTAAGGAACATTATATATGATAAGCTGATATGTTGAGAAGTTAAGCACACTTGCTGTTTTGATTAGCAACATTGTGTGTGCTGAACTTGTGACCTGTGTGCTCAGTACAGTGTTCCATGACCTGTTTCTATGGTAACGGGCAGAAGGCAGATTGGGGGAAGGGTTGAAGTTTATGTCATTTGGAAAGGGTTGAAATGTTTAACCAATAGAAATGTGTGTTTGCTTTTGAATTTATGTGGGAAGGAATGTGATTTGATGTTTACATGTATATGAGTGTAAAATGAAAGGGAAACTTTGCCATTCTTTGGTTCTGCTGACAGGTGCACAGTGCAGAGATTCTGTATAAGAAAATTTGGTGTGTGACTGATATACTTCTTAATCTACAAAATATCTTGAAAGGTGAGTTATTAAATTGTGAGGGGATGTATGTAGACTATTTTTATTTTAATCAGACTAATGTATTTCTTCTGCTAAAGTGTAGGGAGTACTTTTATTTCTCTACAATCTTATTGACAGTGTGTGTGCATGTAGAAACCATTTTGTAATAAGGATTTGTTTTTTTCATGTGTTTGTAGACAAATAACTATGCAGTTTTTATATTTTGGTAGAATTAGAAACCAGCATTGTTTATGAATTTGTGAAATGAGTTATGTTTCTGCAGTAAAATGTAGTACTCCTTGTAGATGAAGAAATGTGTTTTGGTATAGTGCAAGGGATAGTGTTGTTAGTCTAGAATCACACAGAGAGCGTGTGTGCATTTGGGAACCACTGTGAGAGAAGCATTTAGTAACATCTTGTATTTGCTGACAGATAACTCTTTTAAAACCTTTCATGTTGTCAAGTTTTAGTAGCATTAGAAGCCAGTCTTAGCTTATGCGTTGATTAAATGAGTCAGGCTTTGACACAAAAGTGCACTTTTGAAATATGCACATTGTGTGCAGTTCCCTTACCACTTCCATAGTAGTAAATAAGGTTTGGTAAACTCGTAGGGATAGTGGTTGTTGTCTAGAATCAGACTGTGAGTCTGTGTGCATTTGGGAACCAATGTGAAAGAAGCATTTGGTAACATTGTGTATTTGCTGACAGATAACTATTTTAAACCCTGTCATGTTGTCAAGTTTTAATAGCATTAGAAGCCAGTCATTGCTTATGCGTTGATTAAATGAGTCAGGCATTGACACTAAAGTGCAGTCGTGAAATATATAGATTTTGTGCAGTTCCCTTACCACTTCCACTGTAGTGAATGAGTTTTGTTAAACTCCTAGGGATAGTGGTGCTTGTCTAGAATCACACTGTGAATCTGTGTACATTTGGGAACCACTGTGAGAGAAGCGTTTGGTAACATCGTGTATTTGCTGACAGATAACTGTTTTAAAACCTGTCAGTTGTCAAGTTTTAGTAGCATTAGAAGACAGTTATGGCTTATGCTTTCATTAAATGAGTTAGGTATTGACAGTAAAGTGTAGTCGTGAAATATGTAGATTGTGTGCAGTTCCCTTACCACTTCCACTGTAGCGAATGAGTTTTGGTAAACTCCTAGGGATAGTGGTGTTTGTGTAGAATCACACTGTGAGTGTGTGTGCATTTGGGAACCACTCTGAGAGAAACATTTGGTAACATCGTGTATTTGCTGACAGATAACTATTTTAAAACCTGTCATGTTGTCAAGTTTAAGTAGCATTAGAAGCCAGTCATTGCTTATGCGTTGATTAAATGAGTCAGGCATTGACACTAAAGTGCAGTCGTGAAATATGTAGATTGTGTGCAGTTTCCCTTACCACTTCCACTGTAGTGAATGAGTTTTGGTAAACTCCTAGGGAGAGTGGTGCTTGTCTAAAATCCCACTGTGAGTCTGTGTGCATTTGGGAACCACTGTGAGAGAAGAGTTTGGTAACATCGTGTATTTGCTGACAGATAACTGTTTAAAAACCTGTCATGTTGTCAAGTTTTAGTAGCATTAGAAGATAGTTATGGCTTCTGCTTTCATTAAATGAGTCAGGTATTGACACTAAAGTCTAGTCATGAAATATGTAAATTATGTGCAGTTCCCTTACCACTTCCACTGTAGCGAATGAGTTTTGGTAAACTCCTAGGGATAGTGGTGTTTGTGTAGAATCACACTGTGAGTGTGTGTGCATTTGGGAACCACTGTGAGAGAAGCATTTGGTAACATCGTGTATTTGCTGACAGATAACTATTTTAAAACCTGTCATGTTGTCAAGTTTTAGTAGCATTAGAAGCCAGTCATTGCTTATGCGTTGATTAAATGAGTCAGGCATTGACACTAAAGTGCAGTCGTGAAATATGTAGATTGTGTGCAGTTCCCTTACCACTTCCACTGTAGTGAATGAGTTTTGGTAAACTCCTAGGGATAGTGGTGCTTGTCTAGAATCACACTGTGAGTCTGTGTGCATTTGGGAACCACTGAGAGAGAAGCGTTTGGCAACATCGTGTATTTGCTGACAGATAACTGTTTTAAAACATGTCATGTTGTCAAGTTTTAGTAGCATTAGAAGATAGTTATGGCTTATGCTTTCATTAAATGAGTCAGGTTTTGACACTAAAGTGTAGTCGTGAAATATGTAGATTGTGTGCAGTTCCCTTACCACTTCCACTGTAATGAATGAGTTTTGGTAAACTCCTAGGGATAGTGGTGTTTGTGTAGAATCACACTGTGAGTGTGTGTGCATTTGGGAACCACTGTGAGAGAAGTGTTTGGTAACATTGTGTATTTGATGACAGATAACTATTTTAAGACCTGTCATGTTGTCAAGTTTTAGTAGCATTAGAAGCCAGTCTTTGCTTATGCGTTGATTAAATGAGTCAGGCATTGACACTAAAGTGCAGTCGTGAAATATGTAGATTGTGTGCAGTTCCCTTACCACTTCCACTGTAGTGAATGAGTTTTGTTAAACTCCTAGGGATAGTGGTGCTTGTCTAGAATCAGACTGTGAGTCTGTGTACATTTGGGAACCACTGTCAGAGAAGCGTTTGGTAACATCGTGTATTTGCTGACAGATAACTGTTTTAAAACCTGTCATGTTGTCAAGTTTTAGTAGCATTAGAAGACAGTTATGGCTTATTCTTTCATTAAATGAGTTAGGTATTGACAGTAAAGTGTAGTCGTGAAATATGTAGATTGTGTGCAGTTCCCTTACCACTTCCACTGTAGTGAATGAGTTTTGGTGAACTCCTAGGGATAGTGGTGCTTGTGTAGAATCACACTGTGAGTCTGTGTGCATTTGGGAACCACTGTGAGAGAAGCATTTGGTAACATCGTGTATTTGCTGACAGATAACTATTTTAAAACCTATCATGTTGTCAAGTTTTAGTAGCATTAGAAGCCAGTCATTGCTTATGCGTTGATTAAATGAGTCAGGCATCGACACTAAAGTGCAGTCTTGAAATATGTAGATTGTGTGCAGTTCCCTTACCACTTCCACTGTAGTGAATGAGTTTTGGTAAACTCCTAGGGATAGTGGTGCTTGTCTAGAATCACACTGTGAGTCTGTGTGCATTTGGGAACCACTGTGAGAGAAGCGTTTGGTGACATCGTGTATTTGCTGACAGATAACTGTTTTAAAACATGTCATGTTGTCAAGTTTTAGTAGCATTAGAAGATAGTTATGGCTTATGCATTCATTAAATGAGTCAGGTATTGACACTAAAGTGTATTCGTGAAATATGTAGATTGTGTGCAGTTCCCTTACCACTTCCACTGTAGTGAATGAGTTTTGGTAAACTCCTAGGGATAGTGGTGTTTGTGTAGAATCACACTGTGAGTCTGTGTGCATTTGGGAACCACTGTGAGAGAAGCATTTGGTAACATTGTGCATTTTCTGACAGATAACTGTTTTAAAACATGTCATGTTGTCAAGTTTTAGTAGCATTAGAAGCCAGTCTTTGCTTATGCGTTGATTAAATGAGTCAGGCATTGACACTAAAGTGCAGTCGTGAAATATGTAGATTGTGTGCAGTTCCCTTACCACTTCCACTGTAGTGAATGAGTTTTGGTAAACTCCTAGGGATAGTGGTGTTTGTGTAGAATCACACTGTGAGTCTGTGTGCATTTGGGAACCACTGTGAGAGAAGCATTTGGTAACATTGTGTATTTTCTGACAGATAACTGTTTTAAAACATGTCATGTTGTCAAGTTTTAGTAGCATTAGAAGATAGTTATGGCTTATGCGTTGATTAAATGAGTCAGGCATTGACACTAAAGTGCAGTCGTGAAATATGTAGATTGTGTGCAGTTCCCTTACCACTTCCACTGTAGTGAATGAGTTTTGGTAAACTCCTAGTAATAGTGGTGTTTGTGTAGAATCACACTGTGAGTGTGTGTGCATTTGGGAACCACTGTGAGAGAAGCATTTGGTAACATCGTGTATTTGCTGACAGATAACTATTTTAAAACCTGTCATGTTGTCAAGTTTTATAGCATTAGAAGCCAGTATTTGCTTATGCGTTGATTAAATGAGTCAGGCATTGACACTAAAGTGCAGTCGTGAAATATGTAGATTGTGTGCAGTTCCCTTACCACTTCCACTGTAGTGAATGAGTTTTGTTAAACTCCTAGGGATAGTGGTGCTTGTCTAGAATCACACTGTGAGTCTGTGTGCATTTGGGAACCACTGTGAGAGAAGCGTTTGGTAACATCGTGTATTTGCTGACAGATAACTGTTTTAAAACATGTCATGTTGTCAAGTGTTAGTAGCATTAGAAGATAGTTATGGCTTATGCATTCATTAAATGAGTCAGGTATTGACACTAAAGTGTAGTCGTGAAATATGTAGATTGTGTGCAGTTCCCTTACCACTTCCATTGTAGTGAATGAGTTTTGGTAAACTCCTAGGGATAGTGGTGTTTGTGTAGAATCACACTGTGAGTCTGTGTGCATTTGGGAACCACTGTGAGAGAAGCATTTGGTAACATTGTGTATTTTCTGACAGATAACTGTTTTAAAACATGTCATGTTGTCAAGTTTTAGTAGCATTAGAAGCCAGTCTTTGCTTATGCGTTGATTAAATGAGTCAGGCATTGTCACTAAAGTGCAGTCGTGAAATATGTAGATTGTGTGCAGCTCCCTTACCACTTCCACTGTAGTGAATGAGTTTTGGTAAACTCCTAGGGATAGTGGTGTTTGTGTAGAATCACACTGTGAGTCTGTGTGCATTTAGGAACCACTGTGAGAGAAGCATTTGGTAACATTGTGTATTTTCTGACAGATAACTGTTTTAAAACATGTCATGTTGTCAAGTTTTAGTAGCATTAGAAGATAGTTATGGCTTATGCGTTGATTAAATGAGTCAGGCATTGACACTAAAGTGCAGTCGTGAAATATGTAGATTGTGTGCAGTTCCCTTACCACTTCCACTGTAGTGAATGAGTTTTGGTAAACTCCTAGTAATAGTGGTGTTTGTGTAGAATCACACTGTGAGTGTGTGTGCATTTGGGAACCACTGTGAGAGAAGCATTTGGTAACATCGTGTATTTGCTGACAGATAACTATTTTAAAACCTGTCATGTTGTCAAGTTTTATAGCATTAGAAGCCAGTCTTTGCTTATGCGTTGATTAAATGAGTCAGGCATTGACACTAAAGTGCAGTCGTGAAATATGTAGATTGTGTGCAGTTCCCTTACCACTTCCACTGTAGTGAATGAGTTTTGTTAAACTCCTAGGGATAGTGGTGCTTGTCTAGAATCACACTGTGAGTCTGTGTACATTTGGGAACCACTGTGAGAGAAGCGTTTGGTAACATCAGTATTTGCTGAAAGATAACTGTTTTAAAACCTGTGATGTTGTCAAGTTTTAGTAGCATTAGAAGACAGTTATGGCTTATGCTTTCATTAAATGAGTTAGGTATTGACAGTAAACTGTAGTCGTGAAATATGTAGATTGTGTGCAGTTCCCTTACCACTTCCACTGTAGTGAATGAGTTTTGGTGAACTCCTAGGGATAGTGGTGCTTGTGTAGAATCACACTGTGAGTCTGTGTGCATTTGGGAACCACTGTGAGAGAAGCATTTGGTAACATTGTGTATTTGCTGACAGATAACTATTTTAAAACCTGTCATGTTGTTAAGTTTTAGTAGCATTAGAAGCCAGTCATTGCTTATGCGTTGATTAAATGAGTCAGGCATTGGCACTAAAGTGCAGTCGTGAAATATGTAGATTGTGTGCAGTTCCCTTACCACTTCCACTGTAGTGAATGAGTTTTGGTAAACTCCTAGGGATAGTGGTGCTTGTCTAGAATCCCACTGTGAGTCTGTGTGCATTTGGGAACCACTGTGAGAGAAGCGTTTGGTAACATCGTATATTTGCTGACAGATACCTGTTTTAAAACCTGTCATGTTGTCAAGTTTTAGTAGCATTAGAAGATAGTTATGGCTTATGCTTTCATTAAATGAGTCAGGTATTGACACTAAAGTGTAGTCGTGAAATATGTAGATTGTGTGCAGTTCCCTTACCACTTCCACTGTAGTGAATGAGTTTTGGTAAACTCCTAGGGATAGTGGTGCGTGTCTAGAATCACACTGTGAGTCTGTGTGCATTTGGGAACCACTGTGAGAGAAGCGTTTGGTAACATTGTGTATTTGCTCACAGATAACTGTTTTAAAACCTGTCATGTTGTCAAGTTTTAGTAGCATAAGAAGCCAGTCTTTGCTTATGCGTTGATTAAATGAGTCAGGCATTGACACTAAAGTGCAGTCGTGAAATATGTAGATTGTTTGCAGTTCCCTTACCACTTCCGCTATAGTGAATGAGTTTTGTTAAACTCCTAGGGATAGTGGTGCTTGTCTAGAATCACACTGTGAGTCTGTGTACATTTGGGAACCACTGTGAGAGAAGCGTTTGGTAACATCATGTATTTGCTGACAGATAACTATTTTAAAACATGTCATGTTGTCAAGTTTTAGTAGCATTAGAAGCCAGTCATTGCTTATGCGTTGATTAAATGAGTCAGGCATTGACACTAAAGTGCAGTCGTGAAATATGTAGATTGTGTGCAGTTCCCTTACCACTTCCACTGTAGTGAATGAGTTTTGGTAAACTCCTAGGGATAGTGGTGCTTGTCTAGAATCACACTGTGAGTGTGTGCATTTGGGAACCACTGTGAGAGAAGCGTTTGGTAACATCGTGTATTTGCTGACAGATAACTATTTTAAAACCTGTCATGTTGTCAATTTTAGTAGCATTAGAAGCCAGTCATTGCTTATGCGTTGATTAAATGAGTCAGGCATTGGCACTAAAGTGCAGTCGTGAAATATGTAGATTGTGTGCAGTTCCCTTACCACTTCCACTGTAGTGAATGAGTTTTGGTAAACTCCTAGGGATAGTTGTGTTTGTGTAGAATCACACTGTGAGTGTGTGTGCATTTGGGAACCACTGTGAGAGAAGCATTTGGTAACATCGTGTATTTGCTGACAGATAACTATTTTAAAACCTGTCATGTTGTCAAGTTTTAGTAGCATTAGAAGACAGTTATGGCTTATGCTTTCATTAAATGAGTCAGGCATTGACAGTAAAGTGTAGTCGTGAAATATGTAGATTGTGTGCAGTTCCCTTACCACTTGCACTCTAGTGAATGAGTTTTGGTAAACTCCTAGGGATAGTGGTTGTTGTCTAGAATCACACTTTTAGTTTGTGTGCATTTGGGAACCACTGTGAGAGAAGCATTTGGTAACATTGTGTGTTTGGTGGCAGATAAGTGTTTTAAAACCTGTCATGTTGTCATGTTTTAGTAGCATTAGAAGCAAGTGTTTGCTTATGCATTGATAAAATAAGTCATGCTTTGACAGTAAAGTGCAGTACCATGTAGTATTGTCTTCACTGCACCAGAACTGAAAATGTAAACTTTTTACCCAGGCACTGTCCTAGAAGTAGTCTGATGATTTAGTCAGTTTCTAAGTACTTATGTTGTGAACCATTCATTACCAAATAGACTGCTTCAAATGTCTATGCAGTATGCATGTAGTTCTCTAACCACCTACACAGTTGTTTTTCACACCTTCAATTCCGTAGTCAGTATCTATACACTTCCAGGAAACACCCTGTCACTCCCTTTGCAGTCTTCTAGTGACCCATTCAGCACCATGTAGTAATCCATTCACTATGCCAAAACCCAAACACTTATAAATTCACCCAGGCACTCTCTTTCCAGTACTCTAATGATTCAGTCACTGCCTAAGCATTCATGCACTGAGCCAGGCCTTAGCACATGGACTGCTTCAAACCCCTATGCACTATGCATGCAGTCTTCTAACCACCTAGACACTTGTCTTTTACACTTTCAATTCCCTAGTCAGTATCCATATAGTCCAGCAAACATCCTGTCACTCCCTTTGCACTCTTCTAGTGACCCATTCAGTACCAAGTAGTAATCCATTCCCTGTGCGAAAAGCCTAGCACTTATAAATTCATCCAGGCAGTCTTCTTGCTGTAGTCTAATCATTCAGTCAGTGCCCAAGTACTCATGCAGTGAGCCATGCCTTAGCACATGGACTGCTTTAAATGCCTATCCAGTATGCATTCAGTCCTCTAATCAGCTACACAGTTGTCTTTCACACCTCCAATTCCCCAGTTAGTATTCATACACTTCTAGCAAACACCCTGTTACTCACCCAGTGTGTCTCCTTTTAGTACTGTAATCATTCAGTCAGTTAGCATGTAGTCTTTTAGTGAGGTAGGCTTTAGGGCATGAACTGCTTTAAAGTAGTATGCACTATGTATGTAGTGTTTTAATCATCGTCACACTTGTGGTTCAGGGTTATAGTTTCTTAGTCAGTTTTTATATAAAATGTGTTTGTACAGTAATGGAATACTGTAAATTTGAAAGTTATTAATATACATTTATTTGTGATTCTTTATTGCAGATACTGTTTTTCAACGTTAAAATAGAGAAATTATGCCAGAAAAAAAAAGAAAAAGAAAAGAGCAGAGACAGGAGGATTATTTGAAGAAACATCAACCACAAGTATTGAATGAACAAGATAATGTGGCTAAAAGGAAAAAATCTTCTGGTAAGATCACAAAGCAATTTATTAAAAATGTTTGTAGGAGCAAATAGAATGTAGATACTGCTGTAACTTCAGAGAATTTTTTAAGTAAGAAAAAAATCAAAATAAGAGGAAAAGTAAAAAAGCAAATGTTCAGTCAAAGGAGATAAAGTATGGTAAAAGAGGACAAAATCAGTATAAGGAATTACGCAAAAAAAATATTTTACAATAGAGTAGTGCATAATTTTCTGAAAGATGTGAAGAAATATAAAAAGAGAGTTTTATTTTATAAAAAGAAGAAGCATATTGAAAGCATTGTGGAAAAGGCTTTTGAAGTAAAAAGGAAACTGTTTATTTTAGTGTTAAACAGAATTCGATCACTAGATAAACCAATATATGTAATGAAGGCCAAAAGTAGGAGGAAAAGAATTTGTGATGTTTTTTTGGGAGAATGGAAACACAGTTCTAGTTCAGAGCCTTTTTTTAATGAAGAGAGTTATTCACTAAGTGAAAAATTATTGTATGCAGTTGACACCAGTGGTAGAGGTTATGAGGTTAGTGATGGTTGTCCAATGGAGAAAGAGAAAATGGTTGAAAGAAATGCAGAAGAAGTGATAGCTGATGAAGTTTTAGGGAGACATGCTAAAAACCCTGTGTACACTTGGGATTGCAGTAGTGTTTGTAGTGTACGAGAGGAATCTATTGAAAAATTATGTAGGTTTTTACGAGTCTATACTAAAAAAAGTGTAAAACAAAAGATTAAGCTGTTGCAAGGACTAGACCCTTGCAGAGTGAGAAAACATACTGGTTTGCAAGGTCATTCTCTGTCTTGTCTTTCTAGGAAAATTTGTGAAAGTGTTTTTCACCATTTCAGAATGCTGGCAGTACATCATACTCAAATGCGGAAGTTAGTGAGAAGGTTGTATTATGCAAAAAGTCCAGCACTAAAGTTAAGTGAGTTGAACAGTGCTCTTTTACGTGGGTCAGTTTCAGATGTGAAGCAGGTCTGTGAGGATATTGAGTTTTGTTACTTTGGGCCTCAGCAAGAGAGTGAAGAAACTGACACATTAGTAGAACAAAATGTTGAAGACAATGTAGAACCTGTAATTACAGAAAAATTTGAGGATGAAATCACAAATTTTAAGGTAATTTCAGGTGAAAGACCAAATGTTTCTTGTATTTGTTGTCGGCGAAGTCACTATAAAAATCAGACTAGGGGTGTCAATCTGTATTTAAAAAGTGAAATAGAAGATAATGATAAGTGGATGGAATTTGCAACTTATTTGTTGGTAGAGGATTGTTTTGATTTGGGATGTGAGCAGCGTATTTGCAAATATTGTTATAATAAATTAGATGAGAATAAAATGCCTGCTAGAGCTGTTCATAATAATCTAGAGTTGGTTTCTATTCCTCCAGAGCTGATAGATTTAAATACGTATGAGTCTATTCTGATACAATGTGTTCACCCGTTTCAGGCTATTGTTCGTATGGAGCCCAAAACAAGTAAATTACCTCCATCAGAGTTGCAAAGAGGATTGAAAGGAAGAGTTGTGTATTTACCATTAGATTTAAGGAAAAATTTTGAAACTATTGTTGTAGATCATGCAGAAAATGAGCCACTAGTCATTCTAGTTAATGGTGTTCCTACTAAGAATAAGAAAATCTGGCAAGAGTTAGTGGATGTTAGAAAAGTGCAAAAGGTATCATTGTATCTGTTAAAAAATAATGAGTACTATAGAAATGTGTTTGTTGGAGAAGAAGAAATAGATTTAGCAGAAGATAGTGAAACATTAAGTGGACAAATTGAAAAAGTGGACATGTCCAGATGTGAAGAGATCTATGAACATTACAGTGTACATCAGCTTCATTCCAAAGAGGTGATGGGGAATACAATTGAGTTGTTTCAAATGAAAAAAGCAACAGGAAGTCCCATGAGTGTATGGGAAGAGAGCTTGGAAGCTCGTTGTTCCCTGCAGTTGTTTCCAACAGGAAAAGGTGGACGATATGATGAACGTCCTGTGCAGATTCCTGCATCTGAATATCGGACAACAAGATTATATGCAGAAGATCCAAGATTTCGACAATGTATCCCTTATATGTGTCATCTTCTGTTTGAAAGTGACTTGTCTGGACTTTCATATGCAGTAAATCACATTTTAAAAACTGGAATGCATCTTCAAAATGTAACTGCAAAGGATTTTATGGATAAAGTGCATCAGAGAGATGATCATTTAGAATCTCAGTTGATTAATCTGATGGCATGTCAGCGTGGGACTAATGAATATTGGTACCGTCGACATGGAGAACTGAAATGTATGCTACGGAACTTGGGAACTCCTACATGGTTTGTTACACTAAGCTGTGCTGAGTATGCTTGGGATGATTTACTTGAATTTCTTCGAGAGGCAAACTCCAATATAAAAAATATTGAATACAAGACACCTGGAGAATTGTGCTCTTTGGATCCTGTCAATGTATGCAGATATTTCGATCATAGATTTGAAGCTATGATGTCTTTCATCTGCAATAAAAAGAATCCTCCTCTTGGAGAAGTTGTGGATTTCTTTTGGAGAAAGGAGTATCAAGCAAGAGTTGCTCCTCACATACATATGTTGTTATGGGTCAAGGACGCCCCCAAATTTGGAACAGATTCAGATGAAACTGTTTTGTCTTTCATTGAAAATTATGCTACATGTGCTCTTCCAAATAGCAGAGAAGAGAAAAACTTAAAACAACAAGTCTTACGATTTCAAAGCCACAGGTGTGGAAAATACTGTCGACGAAATACAAGTCAAAGGATAAGTTCTATACCAAATGTCGTTTTGGATTTCTACGTCCTGTATTATCCAAAGGAAGAGTGAACAGTTTTATGTCAGCTGTACGACATACCATCACAAAAAAGTCTCCGAAAAACACCTACAACTTAAGAAGAAGCGAAGAATCAAAATACATAAATGACTACAATCCAGTTATTTTATCCATGTGGAACGCTAACATGGATATTCAGTATGTTGCGGACAATTCCATTGCTGTTGCTCGATATGTAACGTCTTACATTACTAAATCAGAAAAGACTGAATTGAAAGAAATGTGGGAAGAGATTTCTCACCAGAAGACTCTAAGTAAGAAATTATACAGTTTCAGTTTGAAGATGTTATCGCATCGTGAAATTGGAGCATATGAATGTTCAGATCGGTTATCATCTGCAAGTCTATATTCCAAAAGTAGAAGAATCATTTGGGTGAGTCTAGGTCTTGCAGGAATGCGAAATCGGGTACTGAAATCTGTTCAAGAAATTGAATATTTAGCAGAAAATGACCCTGCGAGTACAGATATTTTGGAAAACCAATATGTTGGACACATACTATCCAAAGAGAAGTCATCATCTTGAGAACATGTGTCTCTATGAAGTGCTGCAAAACTACACTTTTAAACGGAATATTGCAGAGAACATCAACGATGGAAAATATGGAGTGATTGGTTCTGAAGGATGTCTGTTGAAACAAAGGAAAGGAAATTTAATTAATCACAGAAAACTGAGTTGCGACACTGGTGACAAAAGGGAATTTTACTATTTAGCCCTTTTGCAAATGTTCAAACCATAGCGTTCTGAACTGGAATTACTTGGAGATTTCCCCAGCTATGAAGATTCATTTAATGCTTGTAAAGATAGCATACAATGCAGGGCTTTGGCAAATTATGTCAAAATGTTGAATAATGAAATTGATCAAGAAGCTACAATTGCAGCTGAGATTGCTAGAGAGTAGTTCTCAAGACAGTCAAAGTTCTGCTGCGCTGAGTCAAGATCCACTAGGACAACCAATTATTGAAAATGAAGCAGCGATTGCAATGAATGAGGTGGAAACAGCAATGTATCAAGCACAAGAAGATGCAATACAGTTAGGAAACTTGGAAGAGCAACTAAATGTTGAACAGAAACAAATATGTCAGCAAGTGAAAGAGCAGATTGACCATGGATTACTTCATGAAAAGAGAGTGTGCTCATGTACATGATTTCAACCTATCCGAATGTATGTGAGTGGTCAAGCTGGAACAGGAAAGAGTTTCTTAATTAAAGTAATTACAAGTTATCTGCAAAAACAACTGAGTCGCATGTGTCTTGTGTTGTCACTGCTCCAACTGGGTGTGCAGCACATAACATTAAAGGAATTACTTTACATCGTTTACTAATGCTGCCAGTAGAGCATGAGAACAAATTGGAATACCACAAGCTATCTGGAGAAGCTTGTTGTGAAGTTTCAAGAGTGCTGCAGAAAATGAAACTTCTCATTATTGATGAGGTGAGCATGGTTTCAAACTTGATGCTTGCCTTTGTGCATTTAAGAATGCAGCAAATTCTTAAAACAGAGTATGACGTGTTATTTGGAGGAAAACACGTCATAGTTTTTGGAGACCTACTGCAACTGACACCGGTAAAAAGACAACCGGTATTTAAAAAAATTGCCCATGAAGATACCAGAAAGTCTCTGGCAGTGTTGGTAATGTGAACATTTGGAGTAATTTTGAATACAAAGAACTGACAACAAATATGCGACAGGCAAATGATGCTGAATATGGAAGTATTCTTCAAGATATTAGAATTGGAATTCTTTCAAAAAAAGGGAAAGAAGCTTTGGAGAGTCGATTACTTTGCAATGTCTTTCCAAATGAAAATGCAGTTCCTGCAAAAGTGTACGTGGAAATTGCTAAAAATAAGTCAGTGATTTGCTTAATGCGAACACTGCGTGAGTGTTCAATATTCAACGAAGAATTATTAAAATTGGAAAATGAAGAAATTGTAAAAATGGAAGCCATCGATAAAATACTACATGAAGGAATCACTATTATTTTGACGGGTAAGTTGAGATCAAAACTAGATTGTTTAGGAAAAAAAATATCTAAAACTGCTGGTTTGGAAAAGACACTGTATGCGTGTGTAAACTGTCGGGTAATTTTAAGGCGTAATTTGGATGTAGAGAAAGGTTTAGTTAATGGTGCAATGGGCAAAGTGGTGGATTTTGTGAATTATCAGAAAAAAGAAGGAATTGAATTTTTAAAAATTAAATTTGATCAGATTGATGAAGTTAAAGAAATTGGTCGTTGTTCAGTTCGTTTTTTGCTTGTTAAAGATTTATATGTCCGTAGGAAACAATTTCCATTTTCTCTGGCATATGCAGTGACTATTCATAAATCTCAAGGATTAAGTGTAGACAGTGCATTGGTGAACATTGGATCTACTGTATTTAAAGAGGGTATGGCATATGTTGCTTTGTCGCGAATCAGAACATTATCTGGTTTGTTTTTGATTGATTTTGATGAGACAAAGGTTACTGCAGATGCAAACTGAGTAAAAGAGTATAATAGGTTAAGAAGGGTGTATGCTCCAAATTTAGGTCAATATCCTGTATTTGAAAAGCGTATGGTTGGTCGAAAAAGAAGGTTAGAGAATATCTGTTCTGAAGGTATCAAGAAAAGAAAAGAACAAGATAATGTTGTGATTGCAGGTAAAAAGAAATTGGACACTGTTGAAGAGATTGTTGGTTATCAGTTTGAAAATAGTTCTGGTGTCAACTGCTATGCTAATGTAGTGGTCAATGTTGTTTTTTATCTGGAAGGTTTGCAAGAACAAATTATGCAGAATCGGGAAAAAATATTTTGTTCTCTGTTGCATTCTGTTTATGAAAAATTGACAACAGATAGAAGTAAAATACAATCTGTTTCAGATGTTCGTAAGCTTTTGGATGTGTGTTCTGGTTCTACACAATTTACACAAAATATCCAACAAGATGCTCAGGAATTTTTAATGTATATGCTTACCATTTTTGAAAATGAAGGTGTAGAAATAGAAAATATTTTTGGCCTTTCTTACAAATGGGAACATTATTGTGAAAATTGCATGTATACATGTAGCACCAATGTAAACACTGAGAGATTTCTGTATTTACCATTACCAGACTGTAAATCAGTGTCTTTCAATAAATTAGTGAAAGGTGCAATTCAAAACATGGAGTGTACCCAATGTAAATCAGAAATGTTATCCACATTATTCTTAACAAAATATGGAAAATACATAATTTTAATGATGCAGCGTTGTACAGCTGACGGAAGAAAATTGGATACTTTAATAAAACAATTTGTAGCAGCACAACTATCAATATCAGGAAGGACTTTTGTAGCAATTGCAATCATTTTCCATGATGGTCCTTCCACCATATCTGGACATTACACTGCCTATCTAAAATGTGACAAAGGCTGGACACTTTGTAATGATGCCCAGTTGGTTTTCAAACAACGTTTGCCTAGTGATTTACCAAATTCCTACCTAATATTTTTAAAGCCAAAGTTTTAGGAAGACAATTCACTCTCTGAGGAATTTATTATTGTAATTTAATAGGACTACCATTGGACAATTTACATAAAGAAGAAGTGGAAAAATACCATTTGGCCTCAAGGAAAGGTATATTTTTGAATTATGGACTTTTTGGTGGTCATTTATTCGGTGATTATTTTAATGCGGCAACATTTACAGTTTTTATAACTTAAAGTTATAAAATGTTATGTTATGTTATGTTATGTTACGCACTTTTATAAAGCGCACAGCTGCCCCGTCGCAGGGGCGTCCCGGCGCTAACCACAAGAGTCCAGAGGGAAGGAAGGAGGAGATCAAGCCACAGGGAAGAGGTAGGTCTTAATAGCTTTACGGAATGTGGTCAAACAGTCCATAGTACGGATTGACAAAGGCAGGGAGTTCCAGAGCTTAGGTGCCAAGAAACGAAAAGATTTGCCTCCAGCTCTGGATCTCTTGACTCTGGGGACAGCAGCCAGCATCAATTCGGATGAGCGCAGGGTGCGCCTAGGGGTATAGGGCTTGATAAGATCAGACAAGATCTCGGGAGCAGAGAGTTTGAGGATTTTAAAGGTAAGACAGAGGGATTTATATTCAATTCTTTTGGAAATAGGGAGCCAGTGGAGGCGACGAATGGCTCCTCTTCCGGAGCATGATCTAGACAGACCAAGAATAGCGCGTGCTGCGGAATTTTGAGTGCGCTGGAGACGGTTGAGCTCAGCTTTATTGACCCCCAGCAGCAGGGAGTTTGCATAGTCCAGTCTTGAAAGAATGGTTGCTTGGACAATAAGTTGGCGAGTCGCTGAATCAAAGAAGCGGAGAGCAGGCCTTAGAGTACGCAGCAGCCCAAAGCAGGTGCCAGCTATCTTTTTGGTGTGGTCCTGAAAGTTTAAGGTCGAATCAAACAACAAGCCAAGGTTCTTCACCACCGATTTAGGGGGGGGGGGAGGACCCAGAGATGGAGGCCACCAATGGGAGTTCCAGAGCTCCTTGTTTTTGCCTACTAAAAGGACCTCTGATTTACCAGCATTGAGCTGGAGACAGTTCTCCGTCAGCCAGCCCGCGATAGCTTCAAGGCCCTGTTGGAATTGGGCGGCGTCTTGAGCAAGATCGTCAGAGAGAGCTACCGTGAGCTGGGTGTCATCGGCATATGAAACCATTGAGAGTCCATGGTGGCGAGCAACAGCGGCCAGGGGCTGAACATAAAGATTGAACAGAGCTGGGCTGAGTGCTGAGCCCTGGGGGACCCCCTGCGTAATAGATTTAATAGCGGAGGAAAAAGGAGGGGCCGAGACTTGAAAGGATCGATCGGTCAAAAAGGAACGAAACCATTCAAGAGCAGCGTCTTTTATCCCAGCTTCTTCCAGCCGGCGCAGGAGAATCTGGTGTGACACCGTATCAAATGCGGCGCTCAAATCCAATAATATGAGCGCTGCTGTTTGGCCGTTGTCAAGGAGAGAACGTAAATTTTCGCTGACAGCTAGAAGAGCGGTTTCGGTGCTAAAGCCCGAGCGAAAACCGTTTTGAGATTGATCTAAAATCTTATTGTTGGTTATATGCTCGGCAAAAACTTTATTGACATGGGCCTCAGTAACTTTAGCCGCCCATGGTAAAAGAGAGATTGGCCGAAAATTCTCCAGTTTGGAAGAGTCAAGGTGCGGTTTTTTTAACAGGGGGAGTACCTTGGCTTGTTTCCAGGCCAAAGGGACCGAAGCCCTGCTGAAGGAGGAGTTGATAGTAGAAAGAAGGGGTTGAAGGAGGACCGGGAGACAGTCTCGGTATTGAGAGGGTCTCATGGGGTCCAGAGGGGACCCTGATTTAACTTTAGAGCTGAGGGTCAGGAACTCCTCTTGCGAGATGGGAGGAATACATTCCAGGGGAGAATAGTGAGTAGAGATCGGGGGGTGTTCTTGCTTTGTGGAATGATTAGGGAAGGATTTATAGATGTCTTCAACCTTTTGAACAAAGTAGGAGGCCAATTCTTCACATTGTTTATCAGAGGCGATATGAGGCGTGAGAGGCTCCTTCCTTTTCTTCAAGTCATCTAGGATTTTGAAAATACATTTAGTAGGGTTGTTGCTGGAGGCAATTTGATTCGTGAAGAAGGCCGAGCGGGCGTGGTGTATGGCTTTGTGATAACTTTTTAAAGTGGCCTGATATTGCTTCTTCCTTAATGGGCAGTAGTCCTTGCGCCAGACTCGCTCACTATGTTTGCAAGTGCTGCGCATTGTGGCAAGGGAATCTGTGTACCAAGGATTAGGGCAAGCGCCGCGTCCCTTCGACCACTTTAATGGGATAAGGGAGTCAAGTGCAGCGTATATCCAGTCACAAATTTCCTTGTAAGCTTGTTCTGGATCAAGGTTGTCAATGATAGGAAGGCTGGAAGACAGGAGGGCCAACAGGTCCTCCCGTTTGAGTTTATGCCAACACCGTTTAAACATAGCTTTAGGCGAGGTTCTGGAGGGGGTCTCTGCCATGGGAAGGAGAATAGTGATCAGGTAGTGGTCAGACCAACAGACCGGGCTAGGGGGGATGACCTGAAGAGAGGGGATGTTGGAGAAGACCGGATCTAAAAGATGACCAGCCAAATGCGTAGGTTCCAACACCAGCTGTTTAAGTTGGCAGGCTTCCAAATCAGCGAGCAGAGAGCTGACACATGAATCGAGGTGCTGGTCAAAATGGATGTTCAGGTCGCCTATAAGAGTAAAGTTAGCTGTTCTGGACGCTAGAACATGAATAGCTTCCATCAAGGCTGTCTTAAACTCAGAAGAAGGGCCGGGAGGGCGATATACCAAGAGGCCAGAGAGGGTATAATTGGCATTGGGAGAGATAGAAAAGCGAGCGCATTCGGAGCCAGCAATGTCCTCACGAATGAAAGTGCAAAGAAGGGACGACTTATAGATGACCGCCAGACCGCCGCCTCTGGTATCTCTGCTTACGGTAAGGATGTTAAAACCTGGAGGAAGAGCAAGCCCCGGTTCGACCACCGTATCAGTCGTGAGCCATGTCTCTGTGATGAAAAAAACATCTGGAGATTCAGTTTCAACAAGATCGTAGATTTCATTGTGGTGTTTCACTAATGAGCGCGTATTGAGGTGGAGGATTTTGAAAGGGTATTTGGTGGGGGTAGGAAGGACGGGTGAGGGAGGGGGGTAGGAGCTGAACCTGCAACTATTACAGCAAAAAGGTCCCTCGGCGTTAATACATTGAACCATGCTGCACTGGGGTAGATTAAGTCTGACAGCCAACAGGAAGTCGCTAGTATACCCCCGCGTACCTGACACAGAACCAGCAGCGAGGCTGGCGGCTGGCGGCGTACTGGCGCGGACGGGCGCAGACGGGCTTGCCTTCGGCGCGCCATTGGCGCGCCCGCTGCGCGCCCTAGTCAGCATCTGCTTAAGTGCAGACATGTGATGAAAACACTAGAGCGGTCCAGGAATACCTCCAAGATGGCGTCCCCCCAGCCACCACACGTGAGGCCGGAGTGCCGAACTGGAGGCGCTCCAGGAGCTGATGACCCCCCAAAAAGTGACAGGTAAGCACAGCAAGCGTTGCGCTAGCAACCTGTTATTACGCTAACATTTACAGTAGGTAAAACAACCCCCAACCATAAACACACGTAAAACAGATTCACGAAGGATAAAATGCGCAATAAAAGTAAGAGCAATTTTTAAAAGCATAGAAATTCAATAATAGCAGCAGTAAATAGCGTAAGCTCTAGCTCCCGGCTCAAGCCTCAGGAGATTGTGGTTGCGCGCCCGAGTCAGCGTCTGCTTAAGTGCAGACATGTGATGAAAACACTAGAGCGGTCCAGGAATACCTCCAAGATGGCGTCCCCCCAGCCACCACACGTGAGGCCGGAGTGCCGAACTGGAGGCGCTCCAGGAGCTGATGACCCCCCAAAAAGAGACAGGTAGGCACAGCAAGCGTTGCGCTAGCAACCTGTTATTACGCTAACATTTACAGTAGGTAAAACAACCCCCAACCATAAACACACGTAAAACAGATTCACGAAGGATAAAATGCGCAATAAAAGTAAGAGCAATTTTTAAAAGCATAGAAATTCAATAATAGCAGCAGTAAATAGCGTAAGCTCTAGCTCCCGGCTCAAGCCTCAGGAGATTGTGTTGTAATCTGTAAGCATTTCATATATGTATGATTTGTATTTTCTGTTATTTTACTGAGAATAGTATGTTGTTTTTTTTAACAATCTTTCTGATTGTTTTTTTTTGCCCCCTGTTAAGTGATGAGTACCATTGAAATCACTATTTCTAGTGAAATTCAATATATTCTGAGAACAGCGAAAAAGGCAAACAAATTACTTTGTGGAAATTATGTTGTGTTGTAAAAAATGTATTATTACATGTTATTATTATTTTTACTTTTCTTTCACAGATCCAAATTTTAAAATAAGCAATTTTTAAGAATTTATATTTGAATGAAAAACAGAAAAAAATGTATGCCATTTTTTATTCCTATTACTGTGAAGGTAAGTTTAACTAAGTCTCGATATGCAGAATGAAGAGGCCTGCAAGATGCTACAAAGTTGAAACACATTTCTAAAAACACTCTGTTTATGTCATTTTGAAATTCATAATCAGATATCATGTGACCTGCAAACACAGAGATTTGAGGGGTTCATAATATTTCACCTTTTTAGCTGTTGAAGGACCGCAATCATTTCAATCATTCTTCTTTGAACATCTTTGCAGACAAAACTCTGTGCTTACTTTTATCATTTGCAAGGAATTTTAAAAACGGAAATATGTCACTTTTTGTAACATAGTTATTGTGTAAGATACTGTTTCATATTTAGAAAGAGAGGAAAAGGCACTCTGTGCACTTATTATACTCCATGTAAATACAACCTCATCATGCAGACCACTTTGCGTTAATAGGGTGTTCTATAAGTGTTGTTGTGCATGATTGCACTGAATACTCATAGAACAAGACACATGTCTAGATTTATCAGAAATCATTAATCTCGATATGTGTGTGAAAGATGTACCATTCTAAAATTGGTGTAGGAAAGCACAACAAGGAGAATTGTTTTCATTTCTCCACATTTTTATATCTTCAATGCATGCTGAAATGTTCAGCATACATTGAAGGAGAAAAATGCATTTTCTCATTGTTTTTGTGCAGGAAGGTGTGTCTTCCTGCAGAAAAACAAACAGCACATGACACAGATATCCTTGCACTATGGTGCAAGGATGCCTGTGTCACCACATGGCTGCAGTTTAACATATGTTGCATCCCTGTGCTTCGGAAGTACTACAGCACACTGCAGTTAAAGAGGTTACTGTGTGATGCTGCAGCACTTCCTCATAGTTCTGCACTTATACATTCACCATACGCTACTAATGCATTCATTCAGTCAATTACGTACTACACATACATTCATCTAAACTTTCACACACTAACAAAGAAATTTAGCTCTTTTTTTAAACCAGGAAAGTTAGTTCTTACAAGAACTTTTTTTTTTCTTCTTTCTTCTTTTATAATTTTTTGGGGTTTTCTGAACAATTTAAAAAAATGTGGGTTTTTCTGCAAAAAACAAAACAAAAAACAAAGCAGGAGAAACCAAACAATGAACTTCAGGGAACAATAAAAAAAAAAAAAAAAACTAGCTAATGCGACTTTCTTGGAGGCGGCAGATCAGATCGATCGACTGCTCACCATAGCACAAAGTCTTATTGCACTTAGTGCAGAGCACTTTTAAAAATTGAAATTGAGGACGGATGTCCAAGGTTTGGGCTGATGGATGCACTCTTGATGTGCTTGGCTGCGATGAGGTGTATGGCGCAGGAGCAGGAGTGTTTCTCATCCGTCTGCACTCTTCTTGTGCAAGATTGTTTGGATGAAGGGTCTTCATGTGCTTCATCATACTTGCCGTGCCACAAGAGTATTTCTTGTTAGGATCCCCTCTCGATAGGACTCTTTTGCAAATCTTGCATGTGATCAAGGTGGCATTGGTCTTATTCTGCCCCTCGGGAAAAGTAAAAAATTTCCACACCATTGAAGAAAAACGTTTTTTGAGTGGTGCCTCCGGCAAGAATTCATCCTCAGAAGTATGAAGTGATGCAGGTGATGCCTGCTGCCCTGAAGCCATTTTTGGTTGAAAAAAGTTAGAGCTAAGTGTAAACTTAGTCTAAAAAATCTTCTTCTCTCCAAAGAGATGGTGCTCTAAAGAAGGTCAAAGAAGAATGATTGAAATGGGTGGGGTCTTTCAATAGTTAGAAGAGGAAGTGCAATGAACCAATCAAATCTCTTTTTTTGCAGGTCACATGGGATCCGCGCACCCTGCGCTTACGCAGCACGCACCCAGCACGCATCCGCGAAATTGAATTTAAAAAAATTATAGGATTAGATGTAAAAATATATTAGTTTTAAGACTAGTTCAGAGTTTGTCTTCAACTAATATTCACATGAAATACATATATATATGTTTTTTTAAATGTTAAATATTTCGTGGGATCCGCGCACCTACCTCGTCATAGACGCATATAACACGTCGCGGAAGCGCGTAAACGTCGCATTACGTACATCGTGTCGTGTATAGGCTGGGAGTCGCGTACCGGTCGCATTGCGATCGAGCACTAAACACGTACCCAACTTGTACCATGCGCGGATGCTATCGCGTAGGGATCGAGAACGGTGCGCATAGGGTGCGCGGATCCAAAAACATTGAGAAAAATATATATATGCAATAAAGTTTTGCACATATAGTTAAAAAAATATTTTGAAAAATATAAAAAAAATATGTTTGAAAAACCCATTAAGTTCAAACAATATTTTTTAATTTTTAAAAGAATTAATTGAAAAAATAAGTTAATAAAATGGTGATAAAAACGTATTTTTAAAAAAACGTAATTAATGAAATTGACACACTGAATTTGAAAAATATAGAAATCCAATTAAAATCATTAAACATGATATCTTTAGAGATAAGTTATAGATAGGAATTAGCATTTAAAAAACCTTTGAAATTCACTGAAAAAACCATAGGTTTCATGCACGTTATAGTTAGGAATTGGCATTTAAAAAACCTTTGAAATTCACTGAAAATACCAAAGGTTTCAGGGGCGTTATAGCTAGGAATTGGCATTTAAAAAACTTTAGAAATTCACTGAAAAAACCATAGTTTTCAGGGGTGTTATAGTTAGCTGGACATTTCCCTCATACAAAACCCTAGAAATTCCCCTGTTATAGTTAGTTCAGCTAACTATAACTAGCGCCCCCGCAATGCACTGCTGATGACGTCACATATTACATCACTCATGACATGGTCAGTGACATCACTGATGACATCACTGATGACATCTCAAATGACATCACTGATGACATCACTGATGACGTCATCCATGTGATAAATTAGTGCATCTTCTCACACCCTAATATAACGTTTGATACACTGACTCAAAATTTCAGACGGCCATTTTGAAAACCATAGACACTCCAATACAAATAACTACATACCCACTCATTAACTCTTAGGTCTACATACACCTCCACTCACTCACCTGTACAGTCACTCATTCTTACAGTCACTCCGTACAAGACTATCATATGCATTTATACACCTACATAGACACTCACACACCACCAATCATCCATAGAGGTACTCTCACAACTAGTCAGTCATGCAAATAATTAATCACACTCCCATTTACTCACCTACGCAGTTATACACACTCAAGTTCACTTACTCATAAAAATAGTACCACATTCTTACGCTCTTATACAATCTGTGATACAAGCACACACTCATCCATACAGTCACTCTCACAATGACACACTCTCACATATACCCTCTTATATACTCTTACACGCATATATACTGCCTTTCACATACGTAGTTAGTCACACATATACCACTGAGATATACATTCAATCCCTAACACACCCATACATACACTCACTCAACCATACAGTTCATCACAGATGCACTCTTAAAACCATGCACCCGTAGAATCACCCACTCACACATCTATGCATAGAGTCACACACACCCTACCCACACAAACACTCAGGCACCCATACAGATACTCAGACAACCAATCAATAACCCATATAGACACTCATATAGCTATTTACAAAACCATGCAGCCACTTATACACCTACACACAGACACATACAGACATTCACACAGTTTAGTCACTAGTCTGCAGTAAGATACATTTAATGACTCACTTATAGAGTCAGTTACGCACCTAGAAAATCATCCATTCACACACTTGTACACCCACTCATTCTTCCACAGGCCTTTCACTATAAATATATAAAACATATTTAAACTTTACAGAAACACACAGTCACTGGATGACGTCATCAGTGATGTCATCAGTGATGTCATTTGAGATGTCATAAGTGATGTCATCAGGGATGTCACTGACCATGTCATGAGTGATGTAATATGTGACGTCATCAGCAGTGCATTGCGGGGCCGTGAGTTATAGTTAGCTGAACTAACTATAACAGGGGAATTTCTAGGGTTTTGTACGAGGGAAATGTCCAGTTAACTATAACACCCCTGAAACCTATGTTTTTTTTCAGTGAATATATATATATTCCTCGATATTTTGAGAGTCTGTACTATTGTTTGCTATGTTGAGTGTTATTTGAATAGGAAGATTGTTAGAAACGTGTCAGGCTGCAATTCATGGGCTGCGAAGTCTGTATGGCATTACTGGTTCCGGAGTGCATCCCTGCCAGCTGGGAAACCTCGGAGCTTTCATTTACACGCGGCAGGCCCTGCCGTGGGGGACGCACCACCGCGAGAGTGTAGCGGGTCAGTGGGCTGGAAATTATGTCCAGTCTACAACGAAGGAAACAGTGCTGGAATGAGAGACTTCAAAGCGCATGGAACCCATACAGGGTATGAATCAGTGATCGTGTGAACTTAGCACCCATCCAGGGAAAATTAGTGCCACACTGCAAGTACCACAAATCTGCGGGAGACTGCTGAATTGCTCATTGGAGCGGAGCCTATCAGAAGGCAGGAAATTTGAAATAAAGGTGTATCGCCTGAGCCAATGAACACATGAGAACGGCCTCTGAGGAATATTGTTTGAAACGCGTCAGGCTGCAATCCATGGGCTGCGAAGTCTGTATGGTATTACTGGTTCCGGAGTGCGTCCCTGCCAGCTGGGCAAATCTTCGAGCTTTCATTTACACGCGGCAAGCCCTGCTACGGGGGATGCACTACCGCAAGAGTGTAAGCGGGTAAGTGGGCTGGAAATTGTGTCCAGTCTACAACGAAGGAATCCGTGCTGGAATGAGAGACTTCAAAGTGCATGGAACCCATACAGGGTATGAATCAGTGATCGTGTGAACTTAGCACCCATCCAGGGAAAATTGGCACCACACTACAAGTACCACAAATCTGTGGGAGACTGCTGGATTGCTCATTGGAGCGGATCCACTCAGAAGGCAGCAAATTTGAAATAAAGGTGTGGCGCCTGAGCCAATGAACACCTGAGAATGGCCTCTGAGGAAGATTGTTTGAAACGCGTCAGGCTGCAATTCATGGGCTATGAAGTCTGTATGGCATTACTGGTTCCGGAGTGCATCCCTGCCAGCTGGGCAAACCTTGGAGCTTTCATTTGCATGCAGCATTTCCTACCGCGGGGGACGCATCACCGCGAGAGTGTAAGCGGGTCGGTGGGCTGGAAATTGTGTCCAGTCTGCAACGAAGGAAACAGTGCTGGAATGAGAGAATTCAAAGCACATGGAACCCATACAGGGTATGAATCAGTGATCGTGTGAATTTGGCACCCATCCAGGGAAAATTAGCGCCACACTACAAGTACCACAAATCTGTGGGAGACTGCTGACTTGCTCATTGGAGCAGAGCCTATCAGAAGGCAGCAAATTTGAAATAAAGGTGTGGTGCCTGAGCCAATGAACATATGAAAACGGCCTCTGAGGAAGATTGTTTGAAACGTGTCAGGCTGCAATTCATGGGCTACGAAGTCTGTATGGCATTACTGGTTCCGGAGTGCGTCCCTGCCAGCTGGGCAAACCTTGGAGCTTTCATTTACACACGGCAGGCCCTGCTGCGGGGGACGCACCACTGCGAAAGTGTAAGCGGGTCGTTGGGCTGGAAACTATGTCCAGTCTACAACGAAGGAAACAGTGCTGGAATGAGAGACTTCAAAGCGCATGGAACCCATACAGGGTATGAATCAGTGATCGTGTGAACTTGGCACCCATCCAGGGAAAATTAGCGCCTGACTACAAGTACCACAAATCTGTGGGAGACGACTGAATAGTTCATTGGAGCAGAGCCTATCAGAAAGCAGCAAATTTGAAATAAAGGTGTGGCGCCTGAGCCAATGAACACATGAGAACGGCCTCTGAGGAAGATTGTTTAAAACGCGTCAGGCTGCAATTTATGGACTGCGAAGTCTGTATGACATTACTGGTTCCGGAGTGCATCCCTGCCAGCTGGGCAAACCTTGGAGCTTTCATATACATACATATATATATCATAAGCATTCCTCCGCCGACTGGAAAAACGGTTCTCCTGAGAGATGGACACGGACCCAAGAAGTAAGTGCAAAAGATCTTTTATTCCTCTGTGGGCGCCATTACGCGTTTCGGCTCGCCTGAGCCTTGATCACATGACAGTGGCTAATGAAAAAAGTGCCGTATTTAAAGTGACAGTGCTGATGCATTTTGTACCACGTGATATAAATGACCTAGTAACTTTGAATTGACATAGACAACATCTTTTTGGAATACATACGTAATTTCTGTGTCTACATTAATTACGTGAATAAAATTTCTCAGTGCCATACACTTGCAGACATATTCTGAACACATTGTTATTTAAAAGACAGCGAATGAAATAACTCAATATTAACAACTCGATAGGGACGCTGACCGCCATCGTTCGTGTTGAAATGTAAGAGTAAAATTACCCTTGTAGTTTTTAATTCCCTTGTAAATAAAAGAATTAAATATCAGTAAAATACCACTTGACCTGTTCTATCACTGGATCAATCCACATTCTCCTGTCCAAAAATTCTCTTTTTTAATAAAACGTCTCAATACTGTGGCTCATTCCAATCCATTCTTAAAAACAATTTGCCATAGATATCACTGTCAAAAGTGCAATGTGCAGTGTGCAAATAATGCTCGGTGCAAAATGTATACAAAAATTTGTTTGGATGTGTGAGAGCCTAGTGTATTTGTAAAACAATCTGTGATGACTTTATTTTATCTCATTCTTTTTTAAGCTTTTTTTTAAATCCCATTATTCATTTCCTTATATTTTTATCGACCTGATTGTCTGGTGGACCTCCGAGTCCACAACAATATCTTGGTTTGAGGTCCTACAGCTATCATAGCCATATATTTTACGCTTTCAGTGCCACCAATTATATATTTTATAGATGTTGATACGTTTTTATATTTTAGCAAGACGGTGTTTAACCATTTGAGACTCATTAGCTCCAAACCCATGAACCACTTGTCCCCTTCCTGTTTGGTGGGTCCAGCGACAGAATCCCTGGTTACCCACCAATTGGATAGATTTGGATGTTTGCTACTTTAAAGCAAATGTCTGTTGGTACAAATGCAATGTGCAAACGTGTGCAATAAAACAGATAAAAGGTAATATGCCCTCTAATTATCTGCCCATCCAATAAATATAAAATGTATAAAATATGGATGGGTGTACAAAATCAATTTTCAAATTTAAATACAGTAAAAGTAGTTTTCTGTCTTAAAAACTCATTGTAAAATCACAATAAATATCAGAAATAAATATTATGTTTTTTTAAAAGAGAAGGGTTCATTGATAAAAAACATTTCCGTCATAAACAATTCAACACCGTTGAACCTAATTAGAAGAAGAAAATTAGGAGTTGTCATCCCACAGTTAATATATAGTTGAATGTTAGATCAGACATGTATATAAATCCTCTGTGGCATTTAGTCCTGTAGGTTGTTTGGAATCCAATTGTAGGATGTACCGAGTTTCTAACTTTCTTAATTTACTCTCTCGGTCACCCCCTCTCCTACTCGGTGGGACTGTGTCTATTACAAAATATTTCAGGTTGTGATTGTCAGATTTATGATGTTCCCTGAAATGTCTGGCCACCGGATAGGTGTTATCCTGATGGGTAATAGCTCTTAAATGTTGGAGGATGCGTTTATAGACAGGCAGTTTCGTACTGCCTATGTAGCGTAAGCCACAAGGGCATGACAGTACATATACTGCATATTCTGACTTACATGTCAAAAGCTTAGATATTTTATAGCTTCGATTACTGAATGGCGTTTTGTATGTATTGGTATTTATACCATGAATACATGCCTTACATGTTTTGCATCTGTAAAATCCTTTACTAGTTTGGATCCAGCTGCTGTTGTCTATGACCTCTGGGCTTGTTTTAACCAGTATGTCCCTCATAGAGGGAGCTTTACTGTAGGTGATGGACACCCTCTGCGGTAGCAGGGGTCCAATCACCGGGTCACTACGTGCTAGAGGCCAATTTTGCTGGATGATTTTATTTAATGCCTTATGTTGTTTGCTGCACTTGATTATTAGACGGAATTCATTGTTGTTTGGGTCTGATTTTTCATTGTTAGCAATGATGTTGTTCCGGTTAATGTATTTAGGATTTTTATCCTTTATAGCTTCCTCCCTACTCCAGGCCATAGATTTCTGAATGGCACCGTCAATCACCTCTGATTGGTAGCCTCGCTGTTTAAATCGCGTTTTGCTTTCGCTTTGTGCTACCTTCAGATCTTCATTATTGCTACAGATGCATCTGAGACGCAGCATTTCCCCATAGGGTATGCTGTTAATGAGGTGTTTTGGGTGCGAACTCGTCGCATGGAGTGTGGAGTTGGCCGCTGTCTTTTTTCTGAATAAGCGGGTTTCGATTTTATTGTTAAGGATATAAACCTGGGTATCCAGAAATTCAACACTTGTTTGACTAATCGTTGCCGTGAAATGTAAATTGATGTTGTTTATGTTAATGTTGTCAATGAATTCATTTGCTTTTTCTAATGTCCCTTGCCACACCACAAACAAATCATCAATATATCTTAGCCATAATTTGACATTGTTGTTGATATATTCGCCATATTCTTCCTTGAGGACCAGCTCCTCCCATCTGCCCATATGTAGACAGGCATAACTCGGAGAGAAGCTGGCCCCCATGGCTACACCTCTGGTTTGTTGATACAGCTGACTGTTAAACATAAAAATGTTATTACATAAACAGAATCTGATCATTTCAATCAACATTATGTTGTGGTCCTGGTGCTGTGTTGATCTTTGCGACAGATAATGTTGGATTGCTGTGAGACCGTCGGTGTGCTCAATGCTGGTGTATAAGGCAGTGACATCTAATGCCATTAAGTAAAACCCATCTTGCCATGTGAACTCTGAAATCTTTCTTAGGCAGTCACTGGTATCCTTCACGTATGATGGCAGTTTTTGTACAAAACCCTGTAGGTAGTAATTGATGTATTTTGTTGTATGTTCAACTAAACTGTTCCTGGCACTGATTATTGGTCTACCCGGGGGATCAGTGGAGTTTTTGTGTATTTTTGGGATGAAATACATGGTAGGCGTTATTGGATTGTCATTTTTTAGGAATTCGTATTCATCACTGCTGATTAGTTGTGCATTTTTCCATCTGGCAAGTTTTATATAGAATTCTTTGTATGTAGTTTTCAAAATGGCCATAGTAGTTCGTGTATAGCAAGTTCGGTCATTTAATTGATTATAAGCTTCCTTGTTGTATAAGCTTGTTGCCAGATCACGATATTGCCACCCTTATCACTGTTGCGGATCACAATTTCTTTATTATTTTGCAGTTTTGATGTTAACATTCTATATTGTTGATTTACTTTTTTAGATTTCATAATCTTTGACTCTGTCGTTTTGTGTAAATCCTTGATTTGCGTGGTTGCCGCCTCATATATATATATATATATATATATATATATATATATATATATATATATATATATATATATATATATATATATATATATATATATATATATATATATAAATGTTTATTGTCCAATTAATGAAAATCATTGCAATCATGGAAAATAAAAGCAGCAAGTTTCTTACAACAGAGACGTCAATCTTTTTGAACAGATACATTACAAATATTGAGGTCATTCAGAGATAACATGCCGTACAGGACCATTAAAAATCGCATTAAACATCATAAAAGTAATATTTTGTTCATATCATAACTATAACATTACATTTAATTATTAAGCATAACGTCTCTATAGAATGATAAAACCTTCCATACCGACAATCTTAGCTGTCTTGCCCAGCCCAGTAATTAAAGTGCCTCTGTGCAATCCCTTCAAACAAGCTATTTTTAGGGCAGACAATTATCATGTGTAATAATAATGAATAAAGACTTTATCTATAAAGTGCATCCGTGCCACATCTCAAAGCTTAACTGCTTCTTATTAAGATCGAGCATGAAAAAAACCTGTGTTTCAGAACAGTTTTCGGAAACTATCCGTATGGGTGCTCCTTGATAACTTTAAATGGATATCATAAAAAAATGTAAGGTGTCTACGTGCCTTTGTTTACCTGCAATATTAATGAAATAGGATTTACTAATGGTGAAGAACTTTGCTGGTTACAAACAATAAGGTTTTTTTTAACTGACACCCATCGTACACCGGTGCTATAGCTACATGGACACATCGGCATGGGTATTAACATAACCACATACTTATCGTATAACGTGGATAAAACATCATCCTGGATCCGTTTTTTCTGGGCTATGAGAACAAACTTGAGAAAATGGGCTGTTAGAAAGGTGATAAGCCCTGAAAGGCAAGCTATAATTGCTTGGCCTATTTCCTTAAAGATGGGTTTTAACAGTATTTGCCTCTATTGTCGCAATCTGGGGCAAATACATACAATATGCAATAGGCATTTCATTGACACAACCACATAATCTACAGTTTTGTGATTGCCAATTTTGTGCCCATCTTGGATTCCCATCCTCTGTTGTAAAGTGGCCAAATCTTAGCATAAGAAATCTATCCCTCATAACCGGTTTTAAATGAGAGGTTACGTAGGGTTGGGGCTCGATTTTATTGTATAAGTTAATAACAGACCAGGCAAGCTTTTTTTTTTACAATCAACTCTAGTCTTGATCCAATAAAAATGATAAAAAATGTGCTGATTGATTTAAAGTCTGTTTTAAAAAAAAAAAATTCTATCCAGGCGTTCAAAAGGCAGGGACTTAAAAGTGTTTAAACTCTCTGTTATATGTAATCTCCAAGTACTAGCATACTCTTTGTTTTTTATTTCTTGTCAAATCTGCAAGAGTGCCGGGATCCGATAAATAAAGCGGAAACAAATGTTTCAGAAACGCAGATTGTCTCACCAAGGTTTTGGTTGTGGAGAAGTGTGGCTCACTGGTTAGAGGAGGCAGACCTGGAAGCAGAGGTCAGCCCGGGACCAGGGTTCAATTCCCGGCTCAGCTGGGTCTTGAGTCCATAAATGTCCATAGACTCGATAATTCTCGCTCCAGTGCATACTCGATTCATGGGTTCACACTCTGTGACTCTGGGCAATAGCTTGCTTAATCTCCACATGGGCCCCTCGCGGCGGGATACCTGGCTTTCACCTTGCGGATGCCCTGCCGCGTTATCTCACAGGGGAATACCAGGACGGGTTCCCTAAGCAAGCGCTTAGAGACCGCTTGGTGATTTGCGCTATATAAATTCCTGCACATTTACATTTACAAGGTTTAGTTTAACAGACCAAACTCTAATCTGATAAGAGCGTGCCCAGTATTTCTCAGAACCCTAAAAGTTGATTTAAAAGCTTTTATTTATAGTTTATCAAGGAGTTAGCTACCTTTGCCCCTAAAGATTATTATAGCCTTATAGCCCGTCGTAGCGGGCTATACCGGCTGTTAAAGGCCCGCTGCAGCGTTAAAGGCCCGAGCCGAAGGCGAGGGACTTTAACAAAGCAGAGGGAATTTAAAAGCCGGTATAGCCCTGCTACGAAGGGCTATAAGGCTATTAGAACATTCTGCCACTAGAGGGCAGAATGTTCTAACAAAACAAAGCCTTCAGGGAGCGCGAGGGGATTCACATCCCCTGAGGCTCCCTGAAGCCTTTGTTCACAGCCAGAGCTGTGAACAAAGAAACATTGGAATCTTGGAGCTCCGGGCTTATACCAGCCATTATAAGCCCGGGGCGCTCCATTGTTTTCAATGGAGCTTCCAACATTCCAATGTTCTAATAAACCATAAGCAAGCGAGGGAATCAGCTTTATTACCTTCAGTAGATGTTTGTGACTTGGGCATAATAGTTTATCTCTCCATAATCTAAAAGCAACGGAAAGTGAAGTTGCTTTAGCCTTTAAGTTATCAAAATGTTGTTTATAAATCGTGCTATTTTCAAACCTAATTCATAAATAATTATACTGCTTTACTCATTCGATCAATAACCCACTGATTTTTCATCATTTCTTATCCAATTTAGTTGCTCCTATCGTAATAATTGTAGATTTTTTGTATTCATTTGTAAACCATTAGCTAAAACCGATTGGTTAAATGACTCTATCACTCTTTGGAGTCCTGTTGGCATGTGGTTTAACAATATGATATTGTCTGTGTATTGCAAGTATTTTACATTATGGCCTGCAAAGTTTGAAGAGTTTGACAGTAAATCGGCCATAAAAAGATTGATAAGACATGGGGCAAGTACGCAGCCCTGTTTGAGGCCACTGGTTAGTTTCCAGGTGGCGTGTGGTACAACCGCCATATCTCAATTTGACCTGCACCCATGTATTTAAATATAACAATACGATTATATCTAGAAGCTGTTTCAGTATACCCCATGCTGATAACTTTGCCCAAAGTAGGTTACGAGTCAAAAGCAGCATTTAGATCTACAAAACAGGAATAAAGCTTTTGTTTTTTGTATTTTGCTCTCTCTGCCATCAAGGTGAGTAATAGCAGGTTTGTAATTGTTGAATGACCCCTGCGAAATCCCATTTGGAAGATTGGAATTACTTCCCTTTTTGCTGCCCATGCTTCAAAGTCCTTGAGTAGACAAGTTGCAAAGATTTTCGCCTCTACATCTGTTAGTGCAATTAACCTATAATTCGCTGTTTTGTCGGGCGGGCCACATTTATAGATTGGTTATATTGTGCTGCCTTGCCAGGATTCGGGGACCAAATCCATTTTTACAACGTCTTTAAACAATTATACTAAAATTCTTGACCATAAATCTGTTTTGGCTTTAAACACGGTGTTGGGCAACCCATTTGGGCCTGGCACCCCGTTTGATCATATATATCTATACTTTTACCATATCCTCATGCAGTGACTCAAACGCTAACAGTTGATCATGATATGGTTTTTCTTTTTCTTGATTCTTGCTGCTTAAGTTAGTTAGTGGAGCTGGCATACATACATCGGTGTCAGAGCCTAGAGCATTTACAGGAGAGGCCTCATACAGAGTAGAAAAAAAGACTCCCAAACTGACGCGGAGATGTTGGCACTATTAGCTCCCCTTTTGCCATACCCAAGGTCATTAATTGTTCCCCAGAATGCTCTCAAGTTGTTAATTTTTGCTAGCATGATGCCATTTTTCCCATAGCGTTCGTGATGTACCCTTTTTGCCTTCCAAATCTCATTTTTATAAGATTTTCTTAGACGCTTGAATGAGCATATATTAGTGAGTTTGGTGACCCTATTTGGTTGATTGCAAATTGCCTGTGATACTTTAGTAAGGGCCTTCTTTTGGAGATGTAGCCTATGTGAATACCACATATTTCTTTTTGGCATGATAGGGTTTCCGCTAGATGTTGGTTTTGCCAAAAAGCCATCCACTAATGAAGAACAAAGACACAGCCGGATTTCCACTATTGATTTCATAAAGTGCTGGTTCTATTGAAAGGTCTTTGAAGCCCAATATAGCCTCTTGTTTTGCTGAGTGCCACACCAACCTTTTCAGATTATAAGCGATCAAGGGTTCTTGATTTTGGTAAATAGTCCACTGCGAGTGATAATGTAATCGATTGAGGATTAGGGTTGTTTTCCACTCTAGGGACCACTTGAAACCCAATAAGACTAATCAACAATTCATGTGAAATAATGGTATAGTCAATGGTAGTGTGTTGAATTTTTGAAAGTTAGAGCACCTGCCATAGTATATTGGGTATCCTCCTGTAGCAGCACAAGCTCAGATTTGTGTAATTGGGAGCTGAACATCTTAGAGAAAACTGTATCTGCCTTCTTTGAGTTCCCAGACTTCTTGGTGGACAGGTGCTTATTAAGATCTCCCGAAGTAATGAGGTTAATTGCAGGATATTGAATCGGTAATTCAAAGTCTATTTTGATACATAGTAGCGAAGTCAATTGGAAATCTATTACACGATGGGTTGCATCTAGATCCAAAGACACATAAATAGAAAGCCCACCTTTTGAACAGCCATAAGCAGATGAGCGAGTTGTGAAATCAGCCTACTCTTGATAACCGATGATGGGCTCATTGCACATTTTCCAGTTATCCTGAATCATTTGAAATTCAGAATGAAATAGATTGTGTCATGGTCTTCTTGCAACCTTTTGAGGCCACGTACGTTTCATGAGCAGATAATATTATTAGTAAATTCTTTCTTTTTGACCAAACTGCTCAACCTTCAATCATTCTCGTCAAGATTCCCTCTACTGAGTATTTTTGGGAGCCAAGCCCAGTCATCGCTTGGGGCTGAGTTTTTTTGTATTTCTTCACATATTCGTAGGCCCGAACTGCAGCTTGTTATCTTAACGCAAGAGGATAACTCAGGATTGAATAGCGGGCCTTTTGCCCCTTCAAGAATATTAATATTTCCCCAATGATTTCTATTTTTCATCGAGTTTGTTTGGCAGCGTCTCTTTTTCACAGGTTTGGGAATAAACAAGGTTGGATATTGACTGGCTTTGCATTTCCTTATTTCAATCCCCCATTTCTCAAATTGTGGACCATGTTTAAGAATTCTATTAATTGTCTGCGTACTATACCATATGGTACCAGTCGCTTCAAGTTTAGGGTTTTTGGGGTCCTGGTTGAATTGATCTGATTCTAAGGTATCTGATGTTATTTTACTGTGCTCTGGGATTGTAGCTAATAGATTTAATATGTTACTGCGATGCAAAATATCGTGTAGGCCCCTTGAGACCAAAAGTGGAATAAAAAGTAGCTTTGCAAAAGAGACGGTACAACTGTCCCCAATTGTTGTTGAGTTCTTCTTAGATCGGTGATTGGGAATGATGAATTTGGGATTGGACTTAAGCCTTATACCCTCAAGTCTCTCTGGCTGACTTCTATACAAGCAATTTGACTGGGTTTGCAATTTCTTCCAGCTACAGCTTCATATGATTGAGATATGTTTTTACCAGACAGTGTAGATGAAAATGAATTTATACATAGCGTTTTATTTTCCTTAAGGACTATAGAAATGCTTTGTCTTTCTTTATTTTTTTCCGGTACTGGTATCTGAAAGACTCCATTTGCTGGTGGGGGCCTTTGTGTAGAGTCTCGTCCGATCACACAGCTATTTGAAACCTCTCTACTATGGAAAATTACTGGCTTGACCAGGACATTTTCAAAGGAAGGTGACACGCATCAACTTCCTAAATATGAGGTCATTCCATTATTCCCTTCTTTCGCTTTACAAAGTACTTTTTCAGAAAATTTGAAAATCAGGTAGGTTTCCTTTGGTATAGGAAATACGCTTGAATTGATTAGTTTATTTTTTCTATTAATTCTTTTATGAGCTTTTCTTTGTTTTTCCTTGCTCTTTTAGTGAGACCTACTCATTTTGAGTTAGAAAATGATTCTGGGTTATGTGTTACTGGATTAGCCTCACCGTTTTGTGCTAAGTAATGCTGATTAGCTTTGTTTTCTTTGGAAGGAACCGGAGAGACTTGCTGTTTAGTATGCTTCCCTGCCCTATTGTTGTGGTGTTACCTCTTTTGTTCATTTGATGTAGGTATATATGCTTTTGAGGTTCATTGTTATTAACGCCCTCATTTCCTTCCCTTGCTTGATCTTTCATTTGTGGCTTGTTCGTGTGTTTGGGCAATTAATGCTTTGATGTCTTGGCTGTGATTGATTATATTTACTAGCTCAGTTTTTTTCTGTGCTAACATTAGCCTGACTTTATCTACTAGAGAACCAACTATTCTCTGTAAATTGGATATTTTATCTATGATGTGAGCACAGGTATAGGTGATCATTTTATTGTCTCTGTCGGATTGAGCCCTTACCACTAAATGTGTTAAGTTGAGTAATTTGTAATCTATCTAAGCTACATAGCGGTCAAGAGTGTTCAATAGATCCACCTGAATATTCAATCTATCCAAATGATAGTTCAGGGCGTTGGTTATAGGTTTCATGGTTTTAAGCAAACCACCCCATATATTGAATCACTGTTGGATCCTCTGCTTGTCTTCTTCCCACACAAAAATGTGTGTCATAGTTAGCTAGTAGGGATAGATTATTTAAAAGACTTTCATAAAATGTACGGTTTCAAAACACATTATTAACGTATTATTTCAGATGTTCATGTTTACATTTAAACGTTACAGAAGCTGCTTATTCATTTCAGAAGCTGCAGAGCAATCCTGTATCAGTTCTATTTATTAATTGACATTCTTAGCGTTTCATAAGCTTCATTATGCATATCTTCATTTCATTTTCAATACATAGGCAAATTTATTATTATCACATCACACTCTAAATGATCTATTTTTGTTTCTCAAAACAGGTAAATATATTCATGTGTAATTGTCATATGTATCTCTCTTCATTTGCATTTTGTAATCTTTTCAAACACGCTCCATGCAGTATGAGATCTTACGTTTTTTTGTCTTAGCCCTTTATCATGTCGTCATCAAGAAACATTTTTCGTAAAATCTTTTGACAGCAAGAATTGATATTGGCAAACATTTTTCAACAATTTATGCACCATCAGGGAGAAGGGTATGCCCAGACGTGGGTCCTTTACTCACTGTGCCTCTGGATTCAAGCTAGCCTGGCTGATGAGGGGTGATACTCCGAAACCGGTCTTAGGATGGTTGTTTCTGGTCCAGGGAGGATGTGGTCTGGCAGTTTGGGCTGGCCTGTTCCCCAGGGGAGCAGGGTCAAGACTGATTTGCTTATGGCTGGGTCCAAACTGGGGTGGCGTGGTGAACAAAAATACAATGGATTAAACCCATATCTGTGACTGGGGTTGAATGTTTGATTTGCTCAGCATTCCGTCCATCAATTGTTTTTTTTTGCTTTTGGCCCCATTAGTGCACAATGCAACGCACCTAATATCCTCACGTAGTTTCACTTCTACAGAGTGTATCACACGATGTGGACCCTATTGGACGATATTTTGGCAGAGCCCTTAAACCTGCCAGACCACACTTACTTGCTGCAGGCGTCATCTCCTACGCGTGTGGTCGCAACATTATATGCTCTCTCATAGGGGGCCAGGCAACCTGCCAATGTAAAGGATCACTGTGACTGTCAAGAAGACCTGTGCATAAATATTACCGGCATGCAATGGGCACATGGTTGTTCTGTAATCTGCACAGTGTCACTGAATGAATGCCATAACGTGTACACTTTAAGTACCTCAATCAGATATATTACACTCCGGACCAACTCTACCATGACGGCTTAAGCGAGGATTCCCGCTGCTTGCTCTGCAGGACTAAGGAGGCTGGTTTCGCTCATGTGGCGTCGCTCTGCCCCAGTGAGCAATGCTTTTGGTTGGAAATACTCCAGATTGTGGTTGAGATCACAGGGATGGTAGTAATCCATACACCATTAACGGCACTGTTGGGTATGACAGAGATGTCCCCAAGGGCAGTCGGTGACTTGTGGCTATGTCTCTTGCTTGCACGAAGAATGAAGGGACCACTACCTACTGTAAAAGAATGGCACACTAATATGACATACTGAAATACTCAATCGGATGTCTATCACCACCTTATGCCGCCACGCAGGAATCACTGACAGAATATCGAAGGACAGAATATCGACCTACAGAAATATTGACGCAAGAATATCGATGTCAAGAATATTGACATCCTATCTACATTATGGCAAGTACAAAAATATCGAGAGAAAAAATATCGATGTCAAAAATATCATTGTTAAAAATATTGCTTTTTATTTAAGTTAAAAAACATAAAGGAAAATAAAGTAAATAATACATATAATTAAAATAAACATAGTTAAAAATATTTTAAAATGTTTAAAAATTATAAGTAATATATATATATAGTGTTAAAATAAATTAAACATATACATATAATATATAATATATATACTTACTTACTAATAATTTGTAATAATTATTTTAATAACTTATATAAAAAAATAAAGTATCATATAAATAATAAATACATCTATACACATAAAACAATAATATAAATAAATATATATAACAAATTAAAACGATTCAAATTATGTTTAATCTTTTTTATATTAATTATATACTACATTAACTAAAATAATACAAAAAATATTAGATAGCGGCGGTAATAAAATTACTATTCCAACTCCAAACAGTGCAACAGTAGGGAAAATGTTGGATAGCGTATGTGTAAAAATTACTATTCCCACCACAGTGAGTGCAACAGTAGGGAAAGTGTTGGATAGCGTAGGGGTTAAAATTACTATTCCCATTCTAGGGAGTGCAACACTAGGGAAAGTGTTGGATAGCTTAGGGGTAAAAATTACTATTCCCACTCCAATGAGTGCAACAGTAGGGAAAGTGTTGGATAGCATAGGGGTTAAAATTACTATTCCCACTCCAGAGATTGCAACAGTACGGAAATTGTTGGATAGCGTAGGGGTAAAAATTACTATTCCCACTCCAGTGAGTGCAACAGTAGCGAAAGTGTTGGATAGCCTAGGGGTAAAATTACTATTCCCACTCCAGAGAGTGCAACAGTAGGGAAAGTGTTGGATAGCGTAGGGGTTCAAATTACTATTCCAACTCCAGTGAATGTAACAGTGTTGAAAATGTAGGATGGCGTAGGGGTTAAATTAACATACTTATTAGTTTTAAAAAAAATGTAAAATAAATAACATATTAAAAATTAATTAACTAAAATAATTAATAATAAATACCAATAAAATTAAATTAATATTCACTTAAATAACATTAAATTACTTCCCCCATAAACACACAACCCGCTACACATAAAAAAGAACATAATTCATTTAATAGTCAATTAATCAATTAATAAAAATTAATTAACAATTAACAAATTAACAATAAATTAATTACCAATAACAACAAATAAAAAATAATAAATGTATTATAATTAATATTATTATAAATTAATAAATTAATCAAAATTAATTACAAATTAATAATGAATTAACGATCAATTCACTATCAATAACAATACATTAAAAAAATAAATTAATAATAAATAAATTACTTCCCCCCCTATTCCCCTTTAAACCCACAACCCGATCTGATACTAAAAATCAAAATTTACTTTAAAAAAATTACTAATATATTTAAAAATAATAATAATACATCACAAAAAATGTTAAACAGACATATAAAATACATACTAAAATGCATAACGCTAATATAAATTTTGATATTATTAACAATGATATTTTTGCTAACGATATTACTTACTTCGATACTACTAACTTTGATATTACTTACTTTGATATAAAAAAATATGATATTACTTACCTTAAGGTCGATATTCTGGTCACCAAAATTCTTGACATCAATATTCTGTCCCTACGATATTAAAAACTCGATATTGCTATAGGTCGATATAAAAGAAAATTGATATTTTGCCTGCTCACCACCATGCAGCTGCCCAAAAGATATCTGGGGCCCATATCAATTAACACCTAATACGTATTCAGAATTTGGGGGACACGCTTGAGGAATTGAGTGATGTTGAAGGATGAGTACTGAGCTATGACCACACTTTACTGACTGACTGTGCTTGTAGTCTGCGAAGGAGTTTGTCATGTAAAGAATGCTCCCTTAGTATAGATGCTGACTGCTGTCCTATAAAAGCACGCTATATATGCCCACCCCTAATGACTATGTTACAAATATCTATGCCTCTATTAATGAAACTCTTGCAGATTGCGATATGTGCACCCCTGCACTTTGTTTTTGGCCCGACCTGCAGCTCTTATGTCTCACATTTTGCAATGACTCCTCGATTTGTCTGTAATGTCATGCCTGTGCCGGAAATGCCGTTCCATGTTGCCTGATTGTTAATGTACTTTAAATTAAAATAAAGTTTAAGAAAAATAAATAAACTAACTATTATTCCTCTTTGTTTTTAGAGTGTAATAGATGTTATAGGTTTGTATATCACACCAGGTTTTCTTCTCTAGTTTGGTTATTTTTTTGTTAACTAGAGGCACTTAACCATCTTATCTACAATTTCTAGCTCTTTTTTGCACATAATGAACAACTATGTAAGGTGAAATGTTTGAATCTTTGATGTTATGAGCCTAAGACGTATATATTCAAACTTCATAGAGCCCAGCAATCCTTGATGTTGCTCAACAGACTGTTTACATTCTGGCAAATGGGTCATCAAGAAAGCAGGGTTAGGCATCTCTGTTTTGGGGGCTCGTTCTTCTGGGAGTACACTGTTGTCGTATTCCCTTGCTGTACAATTGTGGCTTTAGGTTATATTAAAGTAATTGGCTTTTATGTGACAGACTTTCTTTAATACTTTCAATAGAATGTGAAGTATTCATCATTAACATCACTGGTAGTTGTGTTTTTATTAGCGACAAATATTTCAAGATTTTTCCTTCCATATCCCTCTCTCACTGGTATTCTATTAGTTCTCAATTTTGTTTTATCAGGGGTGTTCATTAAGAGTGAAGAAGGTTGATGAGTAGTTTCTTAGCACTATGGTTCGGACACATTTAATTTGTTGTCTGTAGATTCACAGCGTTGGTTCTGTTAATCGAATAAGAGGAAGTGATACTCCAATCAAAACGATAAAATGAAACAAGTGAACTGATTGGTGGAGTGAGGGACGCTCCTCCTCCTGGACCTGCTGCTCCTGAAATAATGCAACAGGCTGTTTTTTTCTTCAGTGAATTTGTAATGTATGGTTTTCCTTTCCTGCTATACTGAGTAGTCCATATGCCAGCGCATGAAGTATACATTCTTGTCTTTGCTAGATGAAAACCTCCTCGTGCATTAGTGCACTAGATTTTGCCTTGTTAGTAGTTACTTATTATTGTGTACCTTCACCACTAAGAAGATTTGTGATGCAGCTACAGCTTCAAACCACTGGTGTAAAATCATATAATGGCTGTTCTACACACAGAAGAAATGTTGGGGTGATTGGGGTCATTTTGTATGCAGAGTTAAAATGCTAGACTTTAATGTGAAGGGGTAGTATTTGACACTTTAAAATGAATATTGCTCTGGGTTCCTGGCAAATCATTCAACTTTCACTGTAATATTTATTAGGACATGTGATATTTAATTGAGCTAAAGCATTTATCTGTTCTTGTTTCAAATCTGCAGCAAGAGGAACACCAAGGTGCCAATTACGATCCGGTAAAAAAATTCCCCATACGACTCGTATCCGGTCTTTTTACCGTACAAATCGTACAAGTGCCGTATTGACTGGCAAACACGATTCGCATGGTAAAAAGTCCATACGAACCGCATTGGGAATATTTCCCCACACGTCCTCGGGTCGGAAAATGTGTCCGACACGTCCTCGTACGATTTACCGTACAAATGTGAAAGGTGAAGTCCGACCGAGGAATCACGATCCATCCCGTGCGTCCGAGGCCACAACCGTATGGAAAAAACACCGTCCGCACCGAACTCCCATACCAACCATGGAGACATGTGCCCGCATATGCGCCCAACACTCCCCCCAGCCCCCGTACGTCCGACACGTACCCCCCGTGTATGTACACCCCCACCCGTGTATGTACATCCCTGTACGTTCGAGTCGTACCCCCACCCCTGTACGTGTCGTACCACCGTCTATGTACACCCCCCACCCCTGTACGTGTCGTACCACCGTCTATGTACACCCCAGTACGTTCGAGTCGTACCCCCACCCCTGTACGAGTCGTACCACCGTCTATGTACACCCCAGTACGTTCGAGTCGAACCCCCACCCCTGTACGTGTCGTACCACCGTCTATGTACACCCCAGTACGTTCGAGTCGAACCCCCACCCCTGTACGTGTCGTACCACCGTCTATATACACCCCAGTACGTTCGAGTCGTACCCCCACCCCTGTACGTGTCGTACCACCGTCTATGTACACCCCAGTACGTTCGAGTCGTACCCCCACCCCTGTACGTGTCGTACCACCGTGTACCTACACCCCAGTACGTTCGAGTCGTACCCCCACCCCTGTACGTGTCGTACCACCATCTATGTACACCCCCCACCCCTGTACATGTCGTACCACCGTCTATGTACACCCCCCCACCCCTGTACGTGTCGTACCACCGTCAATGTACACCCCAGTACGTTCGAGTCGTACCCCCACCCCTGTACGTGTCGTACCACCGTCTATGTACACCCCCCACCCCTGTACGTGTCGTACCACCGTCTATGTACACCCCCCCACCCCTGTACGTGTCGTACCACCGTCTATGTACACCCCAGTACGTTCGAGTCGTACCCCCACCCCTGTACGAGTCGTTCCACCGTCTATGTACACCCCAGTATGTTCGAGTCGAACCCCCACCCCTGTACGTGTCGTACCACCGTCTATGTACACCCCAGTACGTTCGAGTCGTACCCCCACCCCTGTACGTGTAGTACCACCGTCTATGTACACCCCCCACCCCTGTACGTGTCGTACCACCGTCAATGTACACCCCAGTACGTTCGAGTCGAACCCCCACCCCTGTACGTGTCGTACCACCGTCTATGTACACCCCAGTATGTTCGAGTCGTACCCCCACCCCTGTACGTGTCGTACCACCGTGTACCTACACCCCAGTACGTTCGAGTCGTACCCCCACCCCTGTACGTGTCGTACCACCGTCTATGTACACCCCCCACCCCTGTACGTGTCGTACCACCATCTATGTACACCCCCCCACCCCTGTACGTGTCGTACCACCGTCAATGTACACCCCAGTACGTTCGAGTCGTACCCCCACCCCTGTACGTGTCGTACCACAGTCTATGTACACCCCCCACCCCTGTACGTCTCGTACCACCGTCTATGTACACCCCCCCCACCCCTGTACGTGTCGTACCACCGTCTATGTACACCCCAGTACGTTCGAGTCGTACCCCCACCCCTGTACGAGTCGTACCACCGTCTATGTACACCCCAGTACGTTCGAGTCGAACTCCCACCCCTGTATGTGTCGTACCACCGTGTACCTACACCCCAGTACGTTCGAGTCGTACCCCCACCCCTGTACGTGTAGTACCACCGTCTATGTACACCCCCCCACCCCTGTACGTGTCGTACCACCGTCAATGTACACCCCAGTACGTTCGAGTCGAACCCCCACCCCTGTACGTGTCGTACCACCGTCTATGTACACCCCAGTACGTTCGAGTCATACCCCCACCCCTGTACGTGTCGTACCACCGTGTACCTACACCCCAGTACGTTCGAGTCGTACCCCCACCCCTGTACGTGTCGTACCACCATCTATGTACACCCCCCCACCCCTGTACGTGTCGTACCACCGTCTATGTACACCCCCCCACCCCTGTACGTGTCGTACCACCGTCAATGTACACCCCAGTACGTTTCCGTCGCACCCCCAACACAACCTCCTAAGTACGGAGCGCACCCCAGGCCCCAACATCACAACCGCATGTACGAGTCGTACCAAGCCACACACAAGGACAGCACCGTACAACCAAATGGCCCATGTACACACCGTACACACGCTCAAAACGCACGTACACAACCAGGACAAAACTAAACAACACAAGAATACACTATACGAATGGCACAAAGCCACTAAACATGGCCAACAAACACTACAAAAACACCTTCACTGACCTGCAACTTCCAAAAACAAACAGAGGCCCAAAACACCACCACTCCTTATAACACACCCACCCAAACTTCAAACACAGCCACACCCACCCATGGACCAATAAAAAGGGCCCACACACACAAACCATGAGCCTTTGCAACAGACTCACTGCTGCCAGACACCACAGAACCATACTACAAGCTTCACCACACCTTGCACTTGCACACCTTCACACAACCACCTTCACAAACACCCCCTCATCACATTCACACACACACACACCTGCACAACCACACCCACACACCCACAACCATCCACACACCCCCACCACCATCCACACCCACACCCCTCACCATGCCCACTAACAAGAATCCAAAGTTCAGTAACCGAGAGTTGGAGGTTCTTGTTGATGAAATCCTCAGAGTCGAGTCACAGCTCTTTGGAACATTGGTCAGACAGACCAGCATGGCAGCAAAAACAGCCATGTGGCAGACCATCGTCGATGCTGTGAATGCTGTTGCGGACACCAGAAGGACCAGGCAGGAATGCCAATCCAGGTGGTACGATCTGCGGAGGAGGGTCCGAGCCAAGATGCAGGAGGAACACAACCAGGCCAACGCCACTGGAGGAGGGCCCTCCCGCAGACCCGTACACTACCAGCCCTGGGAGGAGAGGGTGATGGCCATACTGCCGGTGGAGGCAGTGGAGGGATTAGAAGGACTCCGAGACCCGGGTGAGTACACAAACAACGCACCTCACATGGGGGGAACGTCATCCACAACCAAAATCACTAACAGGCACGCAACCACCCCAAGCTATCGCATGACTCAACCACACTCCATGAACACGCACATGCCACTACCGCCACCATGCCCCATGCACCCAGCTGGACAATGTCAAGTCACAGGCCACAGAAGACAACAACACATGACACGGTAACCCGGATGGCGGGAGGGTAGGCCCCAAAAAATCACATAGTGCAACTCAGAAGCAGACAACAATGCCCTCTGCCCATATGGCCTAGGTCACAGCCAGACAAACACTGTGTCCCCACACAGGAAACACTCGCCAGCAAATGGCGGACGCCTTGCATCAACACATGGGGGTGAAGGCACTGTTTTGCACATGCCAGCAGCTAATGAACAGCCAACATTGTGAAAGAGTGGCAGCACACACCACCACAGCAGCAGCGCACACACAGACACTACACCCAATGGGTGCCTGGAGATCAGAAACAAACTCACATCAACAAGCCAAGGGCCATTCAAAGATCTGCTAACAGTGTGTGCACAGGAAGCTGGGCTGAGGTGACAGAGGGTGACACACAGAGGGAGGGAGAGGGGGATAGAGAGGGAGGGAGACACAGGGAGACGGACAGAGGGAGGAGGCTGACACACGGAGGGAGGGAGAGGGGGACAGAGAGGGAGGGAGACACAGGGACACGGACAGAGGGAGGAGGCTGACACACGGAGGGAGGGAGAGGGGGACAGAGAGGGAGGGAGACACAGGGACACGGACAGAGGGAGGAGGCTGACACACGGAGGGAGGGAGAGGGGGACAGAGAGGGAGGGAGACACAGGGACACGGACAGAGGGAGGAGGCTGACACACGGAGGGAGGGAGAGGGGGACAGAGAGGGAGGGAGACACAGGGACACGGACAGAGGGAGGAGGCTGACACACGGAGGGAGGGAGAGGGGGACAGAGAGGGAGGGAGACACAGGGACACGGACAGAGGGAGGAGGCTGACACACGGAGGGAGGGAGAGGGGGACAGAGAGGGAGGGAGACACAGGGACACGGACAGAGGGAGGAGGCTGACACACGGAGGGAGGGAGAGGGGGACAGAGAGGGAGGGAGAGGGGGACAGAGAGGGAGGGAGACACAGGGAGAGCAAATCAGCCGTGTGGTGTGTGGGAATGTCTGCTCGTCAGCAGGTAGACAGCGTGCATGTAGCCAAGGGTGGCCATTGCCAGAACCCCCCCTCTTCTCCATAGCCAAACACAGGGCCATGTCACAACCTGTTCACAAGCACAACGACAGCTACCTGCATTATATAAGTGTGTGGATCCACTCCATGTGCACATGTACAGTGCTACACGGAAGGCGCCAATACATGGCTCGCCACACCTGCCCACTCCACTGCTGACTGCCGTCACACTTGACGCAGCAAGTAAGACTGTGCCACACATAGTGAAAGGGGCCAAAGTGGTGCCCAAGGGACACACCCATGCACAAGTGCACTGTGAGTGGAATGCAAGACAGATCCTCATTCCAAGAGGAAAAGTGCCAACTTTGAAACTGATGAAACATGGATGTTGCATGGCCCAAAATTAACATTGTCTCTCTCACACACAGGTCAACGTCGTGGTTCACCCCCCAACACTGGGGGGGGAAGACTCACAGGACCCGGATCTGCGGGAGCCCGATCCCACCGGCAGCGACGACTCTCACCACTCTGTGGACGACCCCGACCGACCTGGCACCTCTGGTGTCCAACCACCTGCAGCACCTGCGTCAGGTACAACTGTGCCAACCACCACCCCCACTCCTGCCACATCCCAGGAGACACCCAGGATCCCTGCCCCACCACCACAATGCAGCCAGGCTGGCCAGGAGGGACACGGTGTCCCGGGCACCCAGGAGGAGGCAGGCGACAACGCCAATGCCACCCCTCAGGGGTCCCAGAGACCCGATGTACCCACAAGGGCAGGCCAGGTGCAAGTGGGCAGGGGTGGTGGGAGTGGAGGACGGCGGAGGCGCGAGCCTGACCAGTTGGCTGGGGAAACGGTATTTGCCCATGTCCGTAACATCATGTACACATACCGGCAGGACACCACGGGCATGGCCCAGGTTGTGTCCATCCTCGAGGGGATCAAGACCCAGCAGGCCCAGCAACATGCCTGTCTACTGCAACACCAACGGAGGATGGAGGACAGACAGGCTGAGCAAGTGACGGTGTTCAAGGGGATTCACGATACACTCCGTCGGATGGCCGACAACATGGCCGACCCTCCCTGTGCCAGAAGGCGGAGAACATCACCACCCACAGGGAGGGAGCAGGAGGAGGAGGAGGAAACATCCGATGGAGCATCCCAGACGTCGTCACGGCCTGCTTCTGAGGGTCCCCGCAGGAGGGCGGGTCGTCCACGGAAAAGACCGTGAGGGTCGGCGCAACATCACCATCTCCCAGGACACCTGGCCTGGCACCTGGCCCACTGGAGCAACAGCATCACAGCATCAAGAGACATTCTCTGCCACATGGCCCTGCTGGTCACTGTCTGACCAATGTTGACAAAGACTGTGGCATGGACTCTGAGGATTTCAAATGGCAAGGACACCAACTCCCCTACTGAACTTTGGATTCAAAACTCCCGGAAAGCCCCTCACTTCATCCCCCCCCCCCCACCAAATAAAAATTCACACCATGAAGAGAAGATGCCTGCTGGTTGAATTATTACCTTACATGTGTGTTGTAAAGTCTAAACATGCCTGAGCTCTCTTTTGACTGCAACCATCCACACCCTGGGGCCTGAGTCTGGCACAGGACACACGGGTCACAGTGTATTAGGCAAGACAGACATGGAGCACCATACACACCCGTGATGGGCCAAACCAGCTGAGGGGGTGGCCGCACAACCGTGCTGACAGACACATTGAGTACAGCAACAGTCATGCGCAGAGGTCAGGGATCATGTCCAGGGTCCTGGGGGGCACCCAGGTATGTGTAGACAGGTGGCAGAACCATGTCCTGCAAGCTTGAGTCCGGTGGATGCAGAGAATGGGGGCCTGGCCAACGTTGGATGCATGGGGATGGCACATGTCACAATACCCACACAGACATGGACATCATGCCCAATACACAGTCTCAGCCCACACACACAGCTTGCATCTTGCTACTTGACACATCGACACATAGCCACTATCAGGGAAAACCATGCCAGACATGCTGGATGCACCGTGGCAACACACCAGCATTGACGGAGAAGAGGCACCTTGGAGGCATAGGGACACCTTTATTAGTCATGTTTTCGGGATTGCAGAGGCAACTTGAAGTACACATGAACACATCTGGTGGAGTAACATGTGGGTCCAACACTGGCACCCCCCTTCTGCAGCACAAATGCGTGTTAGCCATGGAACTGGCACACAATTGTCGGCTAACAGCTAAACACCCACAGCTGCTCACGGAGAGACTGCCATACACCATTGATCCGCTGATGTGGAAGTCCCACACCATGTCAAGCCAATGCTAACCGTATGTGTCTGAGGGCAGTGTCACACACATTGATGCCATCATCACAATCCACTATCCCATCACTGATGACTGTCAACCAGGCAGACCATCTATTCAGGTGTACACAGCTGCATGTCGTGTCCCATGGGGATGCTACATGGCTGCAGAGGAACCAAACATCGACAGGGGCAGTGTGCATACATCGTGAACAACTGCCACACCCAATACACCCCTGATGCATCCCTTACCCTATGGAGACTTCCAAACGTGTCCGTGCCTGTAACGCTGAGTCAGCCCACGATGACGTGTCCATGAGGAATAGCAGTGCCACAACAATGCAAGCAGCAGACGGCATGCGCAAGTACCTGGGGAAGAGAGACACACAAGAAGTCAGCCACAAAAAGCACAGCCACTTGCATGTGCATTTACTCGACACATGTATGGATGACAACATGCTAGGTCACAATTATGACTGGGGAAATACAACCATCACTGCCACCATCACTCCAGTGACACACCCACACACACCTCTGACTCACGTGCCATACATGCAGGTGGAGACACACATCACAACACATGCCACACGGGGACCAATGCGTGCACACTCACACACTGGTACTCACCACTAAGCAAAGAAGTCGCGTATGAGCCGAGTCCGGATGTCCTCTTGCGGCTCCATATCCTCCACATCACTAGCCCCATTGCCAAGCCCTTCGTCCTCCACGGGTGGATGGTCCTCGTCATGTTGATCCAGGATGAGTGGCACAGCTCTCTCAACTGCCATGTTGTGCAGCATGCAGCAGACCATGAAGATTTTGCAGACCTTCGCAGGGGCATATGGGAGCGCGCCGCCGGTCTTGTGGAGGCACCTAAATCGGCTCTTCAGCAGCCCAAACGTCCTCTCTATCACTCGCCTTGTCCGGCCATGGGCGGTGTTGTAGCGGAGCTGGGCCGGCGTGATGGGGTTGCGGAGAGGTGTGAGCAGCCATGGCATGTTGGGATAGCCAGCGTCCCCTACATGGGAAGCCCATGGACATCGTTAGAACTGGTGAAGCGGTCGTGCTGGTAGGCTATGCAAATTACAGGACAGACAGACTGTACCCACCAACAACACATGCTCTTTCGTTGCGCAGCTGCATCATCATTTCAGGCATCCTGCTATGCCTCATGATGTAGGCATCGTGTGCTGATCCTGGAAAACGAGCACAGACATGTGAAATCACCATGTTGGACTGACACACCACAAGGGCATTGATGGAGTGGTAGTGCTTCCGATTGCGGTATGCCACCTCCCGTGCGTGTGGTGGTACCAAAGCTACATGTGTCCCATCTATGGACCCAATGACATGGGGCATCCCTCCCAGGGCATAGAATCCACGCTTGACCGCAGTCAACTGTTCAGGGGTTGGGAACTTGATGAAGTCATCCAGGTGAATCAACATGGCCTCTAAGAAATCATGCAGCACATGGCAGAACATGCTTTGGGACATGCCACCAACATGAGCTATGGTATTTTGAAAGGTACCCGTGGCAAGAAAATGTAGGGCAGCCATTACCTTCAGCTGGGGTGTCAGTGCCGTAGGATACCTGTGCTGCGGTTGCAGGTGTGGTGCCAGTCTCGCCGTCAACTCCAGAATCAACGGTTGGGTGAAGCGGTAGAGCCGGATGCTGTCATTCTCCTGCATGGCAGCCAAGTCCGGAATTGGTCGGGCAAGAGGCGGCGCTCTGCAGTAATTTGGAAGTGACAAGGAAGAGTGAGTGCACCACGACAACAATTCATATGTACTGAGCACATGTTAATCTGTCAATACACATATGCTACATAGGGAGTCAGGTATGTGCTACATGCCCAGGACACGTATGGATGCAAGGTGACACTCCTACCAAGACCCAGCTACACACGGAGATTGAGAACCTCCCCATGCCACGCCATGGGAATAGCTGTGTCCCAGTGCAAGTGAACAGCCAGACGCAAGACAGGAGTGACATACGCCCACACATCAGCAGAAGTAGGATGCCGATTGCAGAGACTGGTAGCGGAACACTAGAGCCACAGGTCACATGACATTACACTAGGACAGCCCACACACCTTGCCATGAAGGTGCACATGTCATGACTCACCACACATTCATTGTGAGGATGCAGACATGTCCTTGTCACGCTACTCCGTGTCCCATGCATACATGTGCACCTCACATCCGATACCACATGTGGCATGGTGTGCGGAACAGTGTGCAATGACAATCTACACACAGAAACATGTTGGTTGCTGCAACGGCTGCAGCTTTTGAGGGTGCTCCAACATCAACCTGATGGGAAGCCCCCACACATACATGACATAGTCACATTGTGCACCGTGGGTAGTGACAAGTCAGGTGTGATAACCCCTGTACCGGGCATCAGGGGACACTTCCGTGTGTTGGTGTCCGTGCCATGCCAGTGACGCTCACCCCAAGTGTGCAGTACGACATGCACACATGTCAAAGGAGTCAAGGGCATGCCTGGCACACATTGCACCATCACACAGTACATCTGTAGACATCTCATCATACATCTGGTGCCTTCTCGACTCAGGAGTAATGTTCCACATCACAGGCCGTCACACCTGTGCCCCACACATGTAGTAATGCACAGACGATGCCTTGATGTCAATTAATGGACAAGTATGTCCATTCATGGACAAGTATGTCCATCCATGGACAAGTATGTCCATCCATGGACAAGTATGTCTGCCCTATCCCTACCTCTGTGCCGCCTGTCACCACTGTGATGTGTGAAAACCGCTGTACTGCTGCGAAGAGGGCCTGTGTACGTTCCCATATCACTATGGGAGTGCTGCCGTATGTGTACCCATCGTGATGGCGAGCGTACAGGCATGTGTATGGCCCGTACCACTACGAGTAGGCATACGCAAGAACACCCATAGTGGTACGGGCCGTACACACGCCTGTACGCTCCCTATCACTATGGGTGTCCTCGCGTATGCGTACTCGTAGTGGTACGGGCCGTACACACGCCTGTACGCTCCCTATCACTATGGGTGTCCTCGCGTATGCGTACTCGTAGTGGTACGGGCCGTACACACGCCTGTACGCTCCCTATCACTATGGGTGTCCTCGCGTATGCGTACTCGTAGTGGTACGGGCCGTACACACGCCTGTACGCTCCCTATCACTATGGGTGTCCTCGCGTATGCGTACTCGTAGTGGTACGGGCCGTACACACGCCTGTACGCTCCCTATCACTATGGGTGTCCTCGCGTATGCGTACATGTAGTGATAGGGAGCGTACAGGCGTGTGTACGGCCCGTACCACTACGAGTACGCATACGCGAGGACACCCATAGTGATAGGGAGCGTACAGGCGTGTGTACGGCACGTACTACTACGAGTACGCATACGCGAGGACACCCATAGTGATAGTGAACGTAGGCACGCGTGTACGGTCCGTTGCAATGCATTTGGGGTGCCCTAGGGCCCCGGAACACACCGTACCTGTGTGTGGAGCTCCAAATTACATAGGGGACACATGAGGGACAAGTATTAAGGCCTACATGCATGCTGGTTGTCATGGTGACCAAGTTCAAAATTTGAATGTGTTCTGGAAGGTGCACAGCAGTAGTCAGTTGGAATGAATCTACTTTGTTGCAATGTGTTTGTGGGGCTGACATCATGCAGGAGAATGAAACCGATAGAGAACACACAGACTGCTAGGTTTGAAGGGATTGGAGGAAACATAGGATGCAAATGTGAGTGACCAATCACTCTGTACTCCTGTGCATGAGATGGGCCAGCAAGGCAGATATAAGGCAGCCAGGTCCCATGAGGGAGCACTTGCCTGCACATCTTTGTATTCCACGACCCAGCTGCTGCTACTGATTCCCTGGAACCATGTCAAGGGCTGTGGAGAGGTCACAGCCATTCACCCTGGAGGAGAACATGGCTTTGGTGGATGTGATCCTCCCACGGTACCCCATGCTGTATGGGCGACCAGGTTAGTTCAGGTGAGTTCAGTGTCCACTGGCACAGACTGTGTCCCTTTTTAGTGACTGTGACTTCTGCCATTGTGTCCAGGTGTGACACACATGCTTTGTACTGTAGGGGGGGCCCCAGGGGGGGGAATGCCTGATGTCTCCCATCAGTGCCCTGAGACAGGAGGGGTGGGGGCCTATCACTCCCAGCAGTGCCCTGAGACAGGAGGGGTGGGGGCCTATCACTCCCAGCAGTGCCCTGAGACAGGAGGGGTGGGTGCCTATCACTCCCAGCAGTGCCCTGAGACAGGAGGGGTGGGGGCCTATCACTCCCAGCAGTGCCCTGAGACAGGAGGGGTGGGGGCCTATCACTCCCAGCAGTGCCCTGAGACAGGAGGGGTGGGGGCCTTCAGGGGTGGGGGCCTATCACTCCCAGCAGTGCCATGAGACAGGAGGGGAGTGTGCAGAGTCCTCCCAGCAGTGCCCTGAGACAGGAGGGGTGGGGGCCTATTACTCCCAGCAGTGCCCTGAGACAGGAGGGGAGTGTGCAGAGTCCTCCCAGCAGTGCCCTGAGACAGGAGGGGTGGGGGCCTATCACTCCCAGCAGTGCCCTGAGACAGGAGGGGAGTGTGCAGAGTCCTCCCAGCAGTGCCCTGAGACAGGAGGGGTGGGGGCCTATCACTCCCAGCAGTGCCCTGAGACAGGAGGGGTGGGGGCCTATCACTCCCAGCAGTGCCCTGAGACAGGAGGGGCGGGGGCCTATCACTCCCAGCAGTGCCCTGAGACAGGAGGGGAGTGTGCAGAGTCCTCCCAGCAGTGCCCTGAGACAGGAGGGGTGGGGGCCTATCAATCCTAGCAGTGCCCTGAGACAGGAGGGGAGTGTGCAGAGTCCTCCCAGCAGTGCCCTGAGACAGGAGGGGTGGGGGCCTATCACTCCCAGCAGTGCCCTGAGACAGGAGGGGTGGGGGCCTATCACTCCCAGCAGTGCCCTGAGACAGGAGGGGAGTGTGCAGAGTCCTTCCAGCAGTGCCCTGAGACAGGAGGGGTGGGGGCCTATCACTCCCAGCAGTGCCCTGAGACAGGAGGGGAGTGTGCAGAGTCCTCCCAGCAGTGCCCTGAGACAGGAGGGGTGGGGGCCTATCACTCCCAGCAGTGCCCTGAGACAGGAGGGGTGGGGGCCTATCACTCCCAGCAGTGCCCTGAGACAGGAGGGGTGGGTGTGATGCACAGTGTGAGCCTGGATCATTGATTGTGTAGTTGCCCTCATTCCACCTGTGTCCTTTCAATGGCACGTACTGCTTTTGGCCTTCCCCCAGAGGATCATGTCCCTATGACAAAGTTGCAATGCGTTGGATGCATACTATGCCTTGTTGTAAACAGCAAATGTGTTCTAATCTGTGTCCCCGTGACATGTGCAAGGTGTATTGATGTAGTATCACTTGTTCATCCTCACAGGTAGACGCCTCTGCCAAGGAGCAGATATGGCTGGACGCCGTCAGCGCCGTGAGGAGTGCAGATGGTCGGAGGCGGCACCTGTCCCAGGTGAGGAAACGCTGGCAGGATATCCGGTGCTGGACGCGGAGGATCGCACGGCTCCTGCTGGGGGACTCACCTGAGAGCCACAAGAACCGCGGGTGCCGCCGTCTCTCCCACATCCAGAAACGTGTGCTGGCGGTGGTCTTTCCTGACTTGGACAGGCGTCTACAGGACATGCAGCAGCCGGAAGGGGGTAGGTACATGTGTGTGTTTGTTGTGTTTCACCAGCATTTGTAAGTGCACTGTTCCATGGATACACTTCCAGGGTTTATGGTGCTGTGACAATCCTGTTACCCACAGTGTTGCAGGCCTCTCCTGCCTCCCTTCCCCACCTTGCAATGTGTTCCCTGGTCTCTGTGTAGTCACTCCATCACAAAGTTATGTAGCCTGACACCTTCTCCAAGTGTACAATGCCTGCAGCATCATGTGTGGGGGTGGTGTGTAAGAGGTTTAGTGACCTTGCCTGTGCCCTATCCAGTTCTGGACTTGTGGGTTCCATGTCAGTTGGCACTAATGCTGATTTCAGCATGGGAGTTAATCTCTTGAGTGCGAGGCCTTCCAGCAGGCATGTCCCATGTGGTGGCCTGTTACATGATGTGCGTGAGTGTGCGTTACGCATAGTGCTGGGATGTTAGCGTGTGTTGCAGTCATTTCCATTCAGGAGCATGGAGTTGTGTGGCCACTACTGTCCCCAGGGGCATCTTTTCCTAGGTATCATGTGTGTAATCCGAGAATGCCGACAATCTCTGTGTCTACAGCATAGGTTGTGCTCTGTGCCATTGTCCCCTGGCACCATGTTTATTGACGTGAGATGTATTACAAGTGTCCACTGTCCAGCCTGACATGGTTTTCCAAGTACATACTCACGGTGGCCATTGCCTGTGTGTCTTGTAGCAATCATCTGATGATGCCCATTTGTACATGATTCTTTGGACAGGCGCACCTTGGGTATTTGGTGTGCAATCTTGAATTATTGCATCCCATGTGTATTTCACCCAGACTAAGAGATGTAAGTGCTTCCTGTGTCTCCACAGATGTGTATCATGTAGGGGGTGGGTGGGGCGGCTTTCATGGCCTACATGTCAAGACCTGTCATCTCCTTGCTCGGACTGGCCAGTGTGTGATGTTTGTCTGGACATACACTCAAGGTGCAGCGTGCCAGTCAGGGTGGGCATGTTCTCAGTATTACCTATGCTGCATGTGCCTCTAGTTCCTGGATTTGGTCCCTGCTCATCCCAATTTCCTGCCACGCTGTGTGGTGCAGATGCAGTGCTGTATTGTCCCCCGGGCCTTGCTCCTCAGTCAGATTGCCATGTCATCTCATTTGCTATTGTGTCATGCTCTCCATAGTTTTTCCATGGCATGGTGGGTCACACAACTGTGTCTTGCAGGGCCTACGTATGTACCTTGTTTTGTAGTTGTAACTCATCCTTTGTTTCAGGCTATGCACTGTAACCTACGTAGATTGTACTCATGTGACATATTTATACAGGTGTATGATTACTTTCTGTCTCTTCACCCTGCCCACAGCATCGTCGGGGGACACGGTGGGAGACATGGACACAGACGGCGCGGAGGGACCGAGCACCAGTGCCAGCGGTGACATCGGGGCTGGCACTTCGAGTGGGACAGAGGCGGTGGAGAGTGACCTGTCGACTGGCACAACAGACTATGAAGCGGACGGGTCCGAGGATGATCACTCCGAGTGGGCGGTGGCTGCACCACCATCTGACAGCAGCCCTACATCTGGCACCGCCCCCTCCATTGCCATCAGCCGCCTCCCACGTGCTCGTGTCCCTTCCCAACGTGCCCGGTCACCACATGTCTCCTTCCTGCCAGGCACCGCACCCCCTGCCCCTGTCTCCACTGCTGCCGCCAATGCTGAGTCTGTGGACATCCAGCGGCAGTTGCAGATTGGTCAGACTGCGATCCTTAATGTCCTCCATGGCCACAGCCAGGTCCTCAACAACATGGAGGCATACTTGGAGGGCATTCATTCAACGCAGGCTGACCAACGCATCTTGCTGAGGTCCATAGACTCCACACTGACTGCAGCAGTGGGTCTCCTGCAGCGCTACGTCCCACCCCCTACCCCTGCTCCTTGCACACTTCCCACTCCCATGCCTGTCCAACATACACCCAGACGTAAGCATGCACCCACCACAACAGACACAGGCACCACACCAGCAGGGAAGGTCCGCCGCACACCTCCTGACACGCACACACAGGGTGCAGTAGGCACACCCACTGGGTCGGGGGGCAAACGTGTGACACGCAGCCAGAGTGGGAGTCCGCATTCCACCCAATCCACTCCCTCCAAATCCCCTCCCCTCAGCTCTCCTGGCCACATCTCCCCCAAAGACTCCTTCATGGCCGCTCTGTCCCTGAGCCCCACAGTGACACCACCCCGCAAGCGGTCAAGGAGGTCCCCGGTCAGGGTGCTTGATTCCCCCCCCTGTCCACACCCTCCCACAGTGGCGCTGCGACCCATCCCTCTGACCCCCCCCCTCCTTGGGGCCTGTGGTTCCTTCGGGTGCAGGGGAGTCCCTGGAGGACCTTGCTAAGCTGTGCAGCGAGATCCTGGCCTCCGCCTTTGGCCCTGCCCCACCCCCTGTGGTGGAGTCCTCCATCCCTGCACCCACGACACCTACCCTTCACCCTCCTGTCCCTGCGGTGCCTGTTTCTTCCCCCCCACATGATGCCCTGACCCCTGTGGAAGACAACGGATTGTAACTGTGCAGGCAAGCTAGGGGACACGCATCCCACTGTGTCCCCCATCCAGCTGGGACTCCTGGACTGCCCTATGGCCTTTGTTAAAATTGGACTCACGTCATACTAGTTTTTTTCTCATGCTGAATAAAGCTATTTATTTTTGCCCTTGGAACACTCCTGCATAGCTGGCCTTGCTGTTGGTAGGGCTGCTACATGGTTGTGGGTGTTGGTCATGTGTTGGGTGTGTGGGAAATGTAGTAGTGTGCTGCTCATAGGGGGGACCCTGGGATCTGTGTGCCATCACACGATGTTAGCTACCTTTCTCCATTCATGTAAGCAGTTGCTGCATGTTGCAATTGTCCCCAGGTGTATTCCTTCCTCTGTGTACCCTGACTTCTTCCCTGCAGGGTGTCCCCTGACTTTGGCACAGAGCTGTGTGTCCATTAGCTGGGTGTGTGACGTAGTCCTTCACCTTTGCACATGCATGCTGAGCGATGTCTCCACCTGCGTCATTCGTGGCATCCTTGGTAGTCATTGTACTTGTGTATGTGGCCTATTGACATGACTTCATGTGTACATGTTTTCTTTTCTGCGCTATGCATGCGTATACTCCCAGCCTCGAACACATGTGGTACATGTACTGCAGGGTCTTTGTGCACCTGACTGACATTTGTGGGCATGGTATCTGTGACTACTCCACCCTTTGCGTTCCATGGGCACTGCTGGGAGTGATGGGCCCCCACCCCTCCTGTCTCAGGGCACTGCTGGGAGGACTCTGCACACACCCCTCCTGTCACAGGGCACTGCTGGGAGGACTCTGCACACACCCCTCCTGTGTCTGGGCACTGCTGGGAGGACTCTGCACACACCCCTCCTGTGTCTTGGCACTGCTGGGAGGACTCTGCACACACCCCTCCTGTCTCAGGGCACTGCTGGGAGGACTCTGCACACACCCCTCCTGTCACAGGGCACTGCTGGGAGGACTCTGCACACACCCCTCCTGTGTCTGGGCACTGCTGGGAGGACTCTGCACACACCCCTCCTGTCTCAGGCCACTGCTGGGAGGACTCTGCACACACCCCTCCTGTCTCAGGGCACTGCTGGGAGGACTCTGCACACACCCCTCCTGTCACAGGGCACTGCTGGGAGGACTCTGCACACACCCCTCCTGTCACAGGGCACTGCTGGGAGGACTTTGCACCCACCTCTCCAATTTCACAATATGTACGCTCATGACATTCACGGATGTGGGTACGCTCCATGCATTCGAGGTGGGGGTACGTGTCGTACTTACACTGTTGGGGTGGGGCTACGCTCCATGCATTCGAGGTGAGGGTACGAGTCGTACTTACACTGTTGGGGTGGGGGTACGCTCCATACGTACGCGGGTGGGTACGGGTCGTACTTACACTGTTGGGGTGGGGGTACGCTCCATACGTACGCGGGTGTGTGTACGGGTCGTACTTACACTGTTGGGGTGGGGCTACGCTCCATACGTACGCGGGTGTGGGTACGGGTCGTACTTACACTGTTGGGGTGGGGCTACGCTCCATACGTACGCGGGTGGGGGTACGAGTCGTACTTACACTGTTGGGGTGGGTGTACGTGCCATACGTACGCGGGTGGGGGTACGAGTCGTACTTACACTGTAGGGGTGGGGGTACGCTCCATACGTACGCGAGTGGGTACGGGTCATACTTACACTGTTGGGGTGGGGCTACCCTCCATACGTACGCGGGTGTGGGTACGGGTCGTACTTACACTGTTGGGGTGGGGCTACGCTCCATACGTACGCGGGTGGGGGTACGAGTCGTACTTACACTGTTGGGGTGGGTGTACGCTCCATACGTACGCGGGTGGGGGTACGAGTCGTAATTACACTGTTGGGGTGGGGGTACGCTCCATACGTACGCGGGTGTGGGTACGGGTCGTACTTACGCTGTTGGGGTGGGGGTACGCTCCACACGTACGCGGGTGTGGGTACGTGTCGTACTTACACTGTTGGGGTGGGGGGTACGCTCCATGCATACGGGGTGGGGGTAGGGTCCGTACATATCCGCCCCCACGCTATGTGATGCTTGTGCGGGCCGTACCCAGGCCTTTGCCACGTGGGTATGAGCCGTCCCGCCATTGTTGGGGTGACGTGGGTGTGGGCGTGGTTCGACTCGTACCCACACTCTTCAGGCGTGGGTACGGGACGTACCTGTCTGGTTGTGTTGCCTGTTCGCGTCGTGACGGACTTCCGTTGTGGCGGTCGCTGGCTTATCTGGACACGCCCCCACCCCCTCGTAGTGACCAGGGCCTGGGAGTCAGGTATGTCCAGGGCATGTGTGCTGTGTGACTTTGGTGGGGGGTTTGTGGCCTGCCCTGGTCCTGCCACCCCCCCACCCCACTTTCCCCCCTCCCTTAGTTGTTCTGACCTTCTGCGGCGTCTGCGTCCGAACCTGTGGAGGAGGTCGACTGCTATGAGGGCCGGGATGACTCGTAGGTTCGGGTCCATGTCTGTCCGTCGCGTACTGGTCCTCCTTGTTCGCGTCGTCCTGTCGCGTACTGGTCCTCCTTGTTCGCGTCGTCCTGTCTGTCCGTCGCGTACTGGTACTCCTTGTTCGCGTCGTCCTGTCGCGTACTGGTCCTCCTTGTTCGCGTCGTCCTGTCTGTCCGTCGCGTACTGGTAGTCCTTGTTCGCGTCGTCCTGATTTCCCGGCAGTTTTTGGCTGCCGGAAAATACTCACCGTGCGGGATGACGTCGGTGCGAATCGTAATTCCTGGTTCGTGAATGGCAGGCTGCGAGCGTCCCGACGTCAGGTCGGCGCTTTCCCGGATCGCATTTGTAGGTTTATTTTGTTCGGTCGGGGTTTTTTACGATTCGTACGGAAATGATGTTCCCGTGCGAATCGTAATTCCATGTTTGTATATTTTGACGACCGGGTACGCGTCGGACGGAGAATATGCTCCGTCCGACGGTTCGTACCCGGTTTTTACAGGATCGTGATCGGCGCCCAAATCTTTAAAATATTCTCTGTTGTTTTGTTGTGGGTCTGGGACAGTATTCACCTTTGCCCGCCACCTATTACAAACTTGTGTCTTTACAGTGTCATTGTGCACCAACATTTGAAACAACCGATTAGTGCAAAACGACATTTGGGCCCATCTGCTGGTGCACTGTTTAGCCACTGGTGCAAAATTGGAGCAAACAATGCATTGTATCCACTCCTTCTCCTAGTTCCGAGACAAAACTACTTGAAGGGTTGATGTGATGATGGGTGTACAAACGGTGCCAAAGTCAGAAATCCGAGGGCCTTCTCTGGCTCCTTTAAAAAGTGGTGTCTGGTAAATATCACCCGGGTGTCTGGAAGGAGAGTTGCCATGAAATGAAGGGGCAAGCCCGTGACTGGAGCGATGAAGGGCCTGTCTGTTGCACGGCTGGGGCTGGGCATGGCAGCTTCTTGTAGCTGGCTAGATCTGCACGCGAGCAGCTGGTAAGGGGTCATCTTGATTAATGGAGATAAGCTGGAAGGCAGTGGATAAACACATTACATGGCTTTTTCTGTAAATAGTGACGATTGTCAGCGTTTCTGCGGTTTACAGCGTAATAAGGAAGAAAGGCGGGAAGGTAAAGCAACTTCTTAGTGATAACGAGAAAAGTCAACCTGGCTGTACAAAAACAGTGCATGACAATGCAGGAATTAGTAATAGACAGCCTGATTTCCTTGCTTTGTTCAAAATAAACCTGTTTGGTTACGATTAAAGTAAGCGGAAAAGTGGCGCAAGCCAAAACCTGCAAACACTGTTTACTTCAAGGGCCCTGGAGAATGTATGAATTCCTCAAGGAGCGCTCACAGACAACACAGGCATCTTCCTAATCTTTTATCGAGTATAAAACAGAAATGGCAGCTGGATGAAAGACAGACGCAGGCCACCGATGGAGCAGAGCCGTGAAGTGACTGACTGCGCTGGCCACTGCTGCATAATCGCTGCATTTATTTCATCGCTTTAGGACGACGGGCCACTGTCTTGTATTTAAATGGCTGAATGACTGTTCTACATTAACCTATGTCGCAAAAAAATAAGCATATTTCAACATTTCTCACATAATATACCAAAGGTACTCCATGCTACTTTGTGACTTCATAATTTTTTTTACAGTTCAGTATTGAGTGAGCCAAGTTTGTAAAGAACAAATTTTACAGTAATTACAAAATAAGAACACATGTGGCAACACAATGAGATGCAAATAATATTTAAAAAAAACAAATTGAGGTGTGAATATAAAATATGTTGGGGAAAATTCACCAATAATATGTGAAGCTGGATGCGTGCTGCAAGACACAAATTCATATACCCTTCATGAAGGGTAAGGACAGCGACGCTTCTTTAATGTGTTCACTAGAACTATTTATTTTTATAGTTTATCTGAACAACAATTAATTTTCTAGCGCGAGGTTCCAGAAGTTCTTGTGTGTGTAAATTTTTCCTATAACTTCTATTGAATTCTTAGTAGGGCTCAGAACGCTACTTCATCTGTGATGTCACGAGTGAAATATGATGTGAGTTCATAAGCAATGCATGATTGAAGTGCAACTTATAGTTAGTTCATTAAACTATAACTAGCAGGTTTCAGTGTTTTTTCGGTTTCCAAATCAAAGTTTTCTCATTTCAATGCCTAAATATAACATCACATTTATCTTTATTTTTGTGTGTGAATTTCTGTGTTTTTTGATAATATTCAAAGCTGAGCATGAGCCCAGCCTTCTCAGGCACCCTGCGGCCAACACCTCGCTGCTCATGGCCTCTGGCTGTGCAACGGGGGGGGGGGGGGGGGGGAGGGGGGCAGGAGGGGGTGTGTTGGCTTCAGGGCCTGGTTCCTGGCCATGCCCTGTCCCAACCCCCCATCACAGAGTCAAAGGACTGCAATCCCCCCCGCCTTCATCCATGCACAGAGTTGATATGGCATGCAGCCAAAACCCCCTACAGCCTGCATAATGGTGGTGGGCTATAGGATCTGATCTATGACCAGAGCCTTCCCATGTTATCTTGTTAAATGTTTTTTCGGTATTGCAGTACCAGCACTGGTAGTGCTGTACCTCAATGGGGGCCTCATTGGATAACTAGAGTTTCCAACCAATTCCCTGTGAGCGCCCACCCTCTGGCCAGGCCCTGCACCCATACCCTGCAGGCATGCAACCCCACGTGCGCACTCAAACTTATGGCCACCCTACCTCTGCATGGGTGCCCAACCTCACACTGACTGACTAGGCCCTGTGCCCAACTCTGCAATGGAACTCAACCCCCTCCGCCTCACTATGCACAATTTTTGGCTGTAAACAGCGGTGGCTCATTGCCGGACATTCCTTACAATTAGCCATGTGGCCAGGATTGCTACAACAACAAGCTCTCCATTATTTCAAATGTTGTCTAGGGTGTACAGGCAACTTGGATTTCACAACAATGGCATGAACAGTATTATGTTGCTGTTTTTCCTTGGGTAATTCAGCTAGGGATTAAAGAGAAAGCTGAAATTGTTTTGAAATTGTTAGAACCTCAGTTAAGTTTGGATTCTCCTTGTACCAAAGCTCCTCCCTAACTCTATCTTTAATGCACCATAAGATAAATTAGGGTCTTATCTTTTCACCACACCTGCAGGTGTAAGCAAACCTATCAAAGAGCCATACCATACTCTTCTATCATTTCAGTTTTCCTTTGCACCAGTTTGCCAAAATCACACCTTTTAAAATTTGTGGAGATTTTTAGCAGTTAATGCCGGTCCAACTTTCTACTGCGCACTTAATATCATTAAGATCTGTGGAACCATTTTCATCTTTATCATCTGTGAGGTCTGCCAGATTCTCAAACAGTAGCGGCTGGTATTTAATGGCAGTGGAGAGGCAGGTTTTGGGAGGGGGTTTGAGGGAGGGAATGTTTTTTTTTTTAACACTTACCTGTGTGCCGACGCCGCTGCCACCTCACGGTCCCCTTCTCCCACTTGCAGGACTCCAGGGCAGGAGACAGGAAGAACCCGGCCCCCAGGCTCCCCATAGTCAATCACAGCGCTCGACACCCAGCCAGGCAATGGGTGTCTGTGGCTTCACCCAGGCTGTAATGCAGCCTGGGTGGATAACATGCAAAGTGCGCATGAAGGTTTACCCGACCCGAGAAGGCCGGCCAAAGTGTCATGCACACTTGGAGTGGGCAAACCACTCCTCCCCTGCTCTGTGAGCAGAACAACCCCGCCCCACCCCTACTCCACTGATCAAGGACAGAAACATAAAATGATAATAACAATGGTATTATCAATTTATTTTCTCCTTTTTGACCTGCTCAGTGGGGCGACGCTCCTAGCCCCTGTTCTCAAATACATCTTGCCCTACAACGCCAAAGCAGTGTATTACCTTGATGGCTTTTTTCCAGCTTTTAAGTTTGAACCACAAATACATAAATAGAAAAAAAGCTGAAGGAAATATTTAGAATAGCAGGAAATCCGAGGATGGTTTTAACTGATAATGGCGATCAGTTGCCTTAACGAGAGGTAGAAACATTTTGAAGGAAAGAGGCATCCCTCATAAAAAGCTGCCTTTGCATTCCCAACCCAATGCTTTGCCTGAGAGATTTAACAGCTATGAGCGTGAGCAAAAATTGGAAAGAAAAAATTGAATTATGAACTGCAGCTTCCATATACACTCCTCACTACACAACAGGAATCACATTGTTTGAATTGTTCAAAATAGGGAAACCCTGGACCACAGTCGGTTTACCATGGGTGGTGAGAGTTTTGAGACTCAAGAGAGCAATGTTGTGGATCTTGGACGTATTCGAGAAAGAGAATTGTTAGAATCCGGGTTCTCTGGTTGACAAGCAGGGAACCTTTCCTCTAGTCAGGGTAAGGGGTTACACTCCTAAAACAACCCCTTGCTCACCCTCTAGGTAGCTAGGCGCAAGCAGACAAGGCTTATAGGTTAAGCATTTGTGAACACATACAGTAACTAAGTGACAACACTACAAATGGACACCACACAGGTATTTATATTAGAAATAAGGATTCTTTATATAAGATTATCACAAGACCATTAAACGATTAAAAATACACAATACGGTTGCTTAGTTGGTAGAAGATTGCTTAGTTTCTCTTAAGTTCTTAAATGCGACACTTTAAGTCAATGTACCTTAGATGTACCTTAGATGCGACACGCAGGGCAACGAAAGTGTTGCAGCGATGCAGATGCGCTGAAGTTCTTGGTGCAAAAGAAATAAAGACGGGATCTTCCAGATGCGTTACGCTTCTCCGATGTTGCGAGAAGGCTCGACTCGATGCGTCAGCTACAGCGGCGTCACCCTTGACGAGATGCGACGACAGCGGCCTTGGCAGCGGCACTCTTCTACGACGTTGCGAGACACTTCCGCTCGATGCGATGCTGCAGTGGCGACACCCCTTCTGCGAGATGCGACGACAGGGGCTCCGACGGCGGCACGCTTCTCCGTGGATGCGAGGCGCTTCTCTGGTTGCGGTGCAATGCGACAACTACGATGGCTGCGATGGCGACACGCTTCCTCCTCGATGCGAGACTCTTCTCTCGATGCGGTGCAATGCGACAGCTACGATGGCTGCGATGGCGACACGCTTCTTCTGCGTTGCGAGACACTTCCGGAATGATGCGAGACGCTTCCGCTCGATGCGATGCTGCAGCGGAGACACTCTCTGCGAGATGCGACGACAGCGGCTCCGACTGCGGCACGCTTCTCTTCCTTGCGTCGCGCTTCCAGCTCCTTGCGACACGCAGTCCCTCAGAAGGCCCAACAACAGCAGCAGGCACTTCCAAAAGACTCTGGGGAGCTGGGGGTGAAGTCCACTGGTCCTGGGACTTCGTTCAGGGGGCAAGCTCAGTTCAAGCCCTTGGAGATCTTTTTAAAGCACAAGTTGAAGCAAAGTCTTTAGTAGTCTTTCTCCTCTCCTTCAGCAGCAAGGCAACCACTGCAGGCCAAACCCCCAGGTCAGGGACAGTTACTCCTCCTACAGCTTTTCCAGTTCCTTCTACTCTGGCAGAGGTTCTTCTTGTTTCAGCAGGATCTAATTTCTTGGGAGCAGGGTCCCAATACTTATACCCCTAATTTCTTTGTTCCTCTGGGGTTGAGGGGCCTTTGCCCAGTCCAAACCAGTTCTTGAGCACTCTGTTGACATGACTCTGCCTTTCTATTCAGGGTGCAGGGCAGAGATATCAGCCGATCCGCAGGAGGTGGAGCCAGCATTGTGGTAGCAGAGCACAACCCTATTCAGAGCCCAGGTGTACTCCTCCCACCCATCTGACTGCCAATCTTCCTATTCACCACCAGGCTGCCCCTCTGGGTTTCCCCAGCCCTGTCACTCACACAACCAGACAGGCAGATACACATCATAGCAGAGGTGGGCTGAAATGGTCAAGCAAGCAAATACCAACTTTCTAAAAGTGGTATTTGCAAACACAGAATATTAAAATAAACTTTACTAAAAGATGTCTTTTATTATTCTGAGTTCAGGCATACTAAGCTCGAATTTCTACCATGTTCCCTGGGTCTGTTAGGATCATAGAATGTAACAATTCTAAGAGCCCATTCTGACCTATGGAGAACAGGTAGCCTTACAATAGTGAAAAACGAAAATGGCTGTAATTCACTATTAGGACATGCCACACACATCAGGGCTTGTCCTACCTTATGCTTACAATGCACCCTGTCCTTGGGCCTACCATAGGGGTGACTGATATGAAGTTAAGGGAAGGTTTAGGTACTGGTAAGTGTGTGCACTTGCCCAGTCAGCATGACAGTACCAGACTGCACGCAAGTTCTGCAATGGCAGACCTTAGATACATTTTACCAGGCCGCTTCTGTGGGTGGCACAACCAGTGCTGCAAGCCCACCAGCAGCATTTGTATTTACAAGCCCTGGCACTCCTGGTGCACTTTACTGGGGTCTGACAGTAAACCAAATAAGCCAATCATGGAATCCAACCAACATATACATTTTTAAATAGGGAGCACTTGCACTGTGGCACTGGTTGGCAGCGGCACAGTGCTCTGAGCAGCTAACACCAGCAAAACACATGAGGCACAGCGAAAAAAAAAGTGGAAGGGAGACTCACGCCAAGGTGCCAGGTCTAACACGGGTCCCCTCCAGCTGAAGAGTGGGGAGAACTACCCTAACCCAGGGAGTTCCTCATCACTAAGGCGGAAAAATCTGGACAGACCGTCAGCATTGGCGAGATCTGTACCAGGGCGATGTTCCACCGTGAAATCCATACCCTGTAGGGAAATGGACCACCTCAACAGCTTTGGATTCTCACCCCTCATATGCATCAACCATCTGAGGGGCCTGTGGTCTGTCTGAACCCGGAGGTGAGACCCAAACAGGTAAGGTCTTAGCTTCTTCAGCGCCCAGACCACAGCAAATGCCTCACGCTCAATAGCACTCCATCTTTGTTCCCGTGGAAGTAACCTCCTGCTAATAAAGGCTACAGGTTGATCTAGGCCCTCTTCATTAATCTGTGAAAGAACAGCCCCCACACCATGCTCTGAAGCGTGTGTCTGAACGATAAACTCTTTGGAGAAGTTGGGAGCCAAAAGCACGGGTGCCGTGCACATGCAGCTTTCAGGGCCTCAAAACATTTCTGACAGGTGTCAGTCCAGATCACCTTCCTGGGCTGCTTCCTTGAAGTCAGCGCTGTCAAGGGGGCATCCATGTTGCCATACCCCTTGACAAACCTCCTGTAGTACCCGGTGAGACCTAGGAAGGCTCTCACCTCCGTCTGGGTTAAGGGCGACTCCCAATCTTGGGTTGAAGGGGTGCCACCTGGCCACTCCCAACTTGGTGCCCCAAGTACACCACTGAACCCTGCCCGATCTGGCACTTACTCGCCTTGATCGTGAGGCCTGCCCTCCGCAGCGCCATCAACACTTCCCAGAGGTGGCGCAGGTGTTCCTCCCACGTGGAGCTGAACAGTGCGATGTCATTCAGGTAGGCGGCACTGTACGACTCCAGCCCAACCAACACCTGGTTGACCAACCTCTGGAAGGTGGCAGGGGCATTTTTCATCCCAAAGGGCATAACCCGGAACTGGTAGTGCCCATCAGGGGTGGAAAATGCTGACCTCTCCCAGACGTTAGATCAAACGTGCTGAGGTAGTGGGCAGCCCCTTGCCGATCTATGAGCTCATCAGCTCTGGGGATGGGGTGTGCGTCAGTCCTGGTGACCGAATTGAGTCCTCTGTAGTCCACACAGAACCGGAGTTCGGGTGTGGCTCCCGGCGCTGCAGCCTTTGGGACCACTGGGCTGGCCCAAGGACTGCTTGAGGACTCAATTACCCCAAGGGCAAACATCTTGGAGACCTCCTCCTTGATGCAGGCCCTTACCCTGTCAGTCACCCTGTAGGCCTTGTGCCTCACAGGTGTACTATCCACCATTGTCCACATCATGGACGCACCAATCAGTGACACCGGGAACCAGGGAAAACAGGTCAGAAAATTGTCCCAGCAGCTGGCGACAATCATTCTGTTGCTCAGGGGTCAGGGTGGAAGAGAGGATGACACCATCCACTGACCCATCTTGCTCCTTGACTGACAGGAGGTCAGGAAGAGGCTCGGTCTCCTCCTCCATCCCAGCATCTGTCGCTAAGAGCATGCCCACTTGGGACCTCTCCAAGTGGGGCTTGAGGCGGTTGACATGTAGGACCCTTAAGGGGTTCCTAGGAGACTTCAGGTCCACCAAATAGGTAACCGGACTCTTGCGCTCCACCACCTCAAAGGGAATGGTCCACTTATCCTGGAGCGCACAGGGCTCCACTGGGGCCAAGACCCATACCTTCTGTCCAGGCTGAAGCTCTACCAGAGTGGCATTCTGGTCGTACCACCGCTTCATCTCCTCCTGGCTGGCTTCCAGGTTTGCCTCAGCAAGTTCCCTGAAACGCCTAGTCTGGTTTCTGAAGGCCAGCATGTAACTACATACATTCTGGGGAGGTTTCCTGGGAGATTGCTCCCAGCCTTGTGGTAAATAATTTAATTACCGGGACTTAATTTGATACAGAAACATAATAAAAATAGCTCAGTAAATAAGAGGCAAAATCCGTGGTATTAGAGGTTCAGAATGGGCTTTATTCCAATGGACGATTCGAATCGTGGACTCCAAGTTCCATCACCACGGAGGTTCAGGAAGTGAAGTACATACTTTATTGATAAGTAATCACTTTTATACAATAGGCATTACAGTGAAGTAAATGCAGGAGGCGTAACAATTGATAGTGAAGATAAAACATACATACGTAGCAAAAGTGGGCGTAACTGGGTGTAACTAAAGAACGTCATCAGGTATGATGTCATAATAGGGTGGTTCCATGAAAGAATTTCGCAATGTCAGCAGAAATACTTGGCAGAAATGCGCGCGCAGCAGCATGACGTGTGATTGACGTGCAACTAGGGGGTGAAGGGGACTTGACATTTAGCTCTACATGTGGCGACAGAAGTCTGGAGGGTCAAGTCAACCTAATCCCAAATCATATCTAACATCCTATGTTTAAAGAACTATGTTATCCAAAAGAGAGGTCTCTTAGAGTAGAATCTTATTCTATACTGACTATACTGACTGTTAGTGCGTGTACAAGCGTCTAAGTGTCTACACTAGATGCGAGGGCAGAAATCTTCCATAATAATAGGGCTATGAATTACTTGCATAAAGACAGAGAAGCCGGGCCCTTTGCTCGGTAGCTGGAAGAATGTTTACTTAAACTTCTAGACAGGAATGCATTGGGCAGGGAGCGGAGCAGATAATTTCAAAGGTGAAATACAGTTTTTGGCAGGCAACAGGCTGATGTCAGGCACCGTGAGCCGCGCAGGGAATGAGACAAAGTTCATGGTCACAGATGCAGGCTCAGACTGGAGCTTTCAGAGGCAGAAGGCAAGAAAAGCTTGATGACAGAATCAGGGCCTACTTGCCTGGACTGTAAAATGGCATAAGTGAACCATATAAAGCCGGTGGCCTTTCATACTTAGGAGTGGAATATCCGGCCTATTCATGGCGGATCTGAAAGAGGACATGTTGACGGTGGACGCACATGTGTTTGCGTCTTCATAACTGGAACTGGAGGGAACATACATGTACTTGTGATTCATACATGAAACCGTTGGGGTCCAAGATAGGGGACATAACTGATCAGAAAAATCCATATTTCCACATTCCCTCCTTGTCCCCTACTTGCCCGTTAAGAGATATCAATCTTCATCAATCCGTTGATCTGTTCATATAGCATCATTTGTTCTTCTTTTTTCTTCTGGGATGAATGAAATCTTGGTGGTGGAATACACGATGTGGCACACAGACCACAGATCGCGGGTCCACATTGTAGACATAGACAGCAACTGAATAGTATGAGAAGGCCAATACCTAGGAAGGATAGGACCTTCCATCCAAAGGTAGATAATACACTCCAAAACCAACCGGACCAAGTCCAGGTGCCTGGATTCTGGTGTATCTGGCTTACAATCTTATGAAGGCGAGTTATGGCTTTATATACAGATGGCGAATTTTCTGGTATGAAAATGCAACAACTTGATCCGATGACCCTACAAGCTCCGCCCCTATCGGCCAGGATGACGTCAAGGACAAGACGATTTTGAAGCACAACAATCCGCATAGCAGACTGCTCTTCTGTTAAATTGCCTAAGGTGGAAATAGTTTCGTTCACTACTGCTTCAAGGGTTCTAGTTAATCTACGTATCAGCTTACTATTAGTAACGGTACCTATATAGGGAAAGAGACCTTTATTGAAATCTGTGTATTTTTCCCATGCTGTTTCAGTGTAATCGACTATTGGGAGATCTCTCCTTTCTCTATTGTGTACTAAATGAGTATTTCTGTGATAATCAGGAGGAGCTAGGAAAACAGGTGGCAAAAGGAATCCGATGTAGCAGGTACCATCCCAATCTAGAGGCAGACGTATATATGCCGTCTGACCACATATAAAATAGGAATGGCGGGAAGCTCTAAATGTCGACTTGCCTTGATCACTAAATTCTATTACAGTGGTGCATCTACGATGGCCCATATGTATGGAACCATTCTTTCTTACACATAGTTCACCTTTTACTGGGAATATTGACATAGCGGGCAAAATTGGAGTAGCTTCGGATTCGACATTTAGGATCATAAGATTAAGCGTAAAATTACCTAATCCATACACTTCATTTTCTAGATCAGTTCCTGTTCCTTTGGGAAGTCCCTCCTTGTTAGGGTAGCAGACTTTAAGTAAAACTAAGTTCAAATTTCCCCATACCCAGTTGTCTTGATAAACTGCAGAATTCGAATCTAGGGAATTAATTAAACTAAACCATGCTCCACAGGAGCCGTTGTGTGTGAACGGGTATGGAAAGAGAGGTAGAATTCCTTTATAATTCTGATAGGGAGGGAGTCGGCCACATATCCAACAATTTGTAGCATTGCTAACCTGATGGGAATGATGTAACATACTGATAAACGTGTTATTGCGCAGCGCAAATCTATAAGACAACTCATGCGGAGGTAATTCACTAAAAGAATGTTCAGCAGTAACATTATAAACATGTCTAGAAATAGGATAATATATGTGCAACAATATACTTGCAGTAATTATTAAAAGACTTAAGAAAAACAAAATTAATAACGTCACTGTGCAATGACTACGCAGTGATTTACAGTACGCATGTCGTTTCAGTTTTATCCTTCTGCTTCTTTCTCTATACAGGTCTAAGGGATACATGTCAGAGACAAATTCGACCGATTCACCTTGGAGAGGACTTAAACAATCAAATTGCCTGACTGGTTAGACCTAAGTTTTAGTTTGTATAGCTCATGGCTATTCAGTTCAACCAAAGGAAGTTTTGAGTCAATCGGGGAAGACACGCAAGGTGTGTCGTTTACGTCTGACGACAGTCCATGAAATTTCTTGATATGACTTGAATGTATCCAGCCTTTTCGACCTTCTATCTTCACGGCTGTCCTCGTCGTTAGCAATACGAGTTGAGGCGGCCTCCACCTAGGATCCAGCTGAGACTTCCGATCAAAGTTCCTCACTAAGACCAGATCTCCTGGAATTACGTCATGGGGTTTCACCTCAGTGTTGTCGGGAAAAGCTGCAGCTACCTGTGAACGACAAGATTGTAGTGCAGACATCAAGGAAGCCAAGTAATCTGTCAGCATATTACAGTCAATATCAGTTATTTTGCGTGGTATAGGCGTCCCCCACATATTTGGTGGTCTGCCAAAGATCACCTCATACGGGGATAGCCCTGTTCGAGAGTGTGCTACCATTCTCATATAAAAGAGTGCAACTGGTAACGCTACTACCCAGTCGACACCTTTCTCTCTGCATATTTTGGACAATCTAATTTTCAGGGTCTGATTATGTCTTTCCACGAGACCTGCTGCCTCGGGGTGTCGGACACAGTGGAATTTCCACTGATAGCCTAACAAAAGTGAAACGTGTTTCATTAGTTCGGATGAAAACGGCTGGCCGTTATCTGAGTAGACAACACGTGGTAAACCGTATCGTGGGAAGAATTCTCGAACCAACTGTTTGGCAGTAGTCGGGGCAGTGTAATCTGAAACCGGGTATGCCTCTGTCCAACGGGAAAGAGCACAGACAACTACGAGAACATATTTGAATCCTCGACATCGTTCCATCTGGATATAATCCATCTGGAGGACTTCAAAAGGGTGATCAGGAGGCTGAAATCCACCCTGTTCTACGGGAATGCTTTTTCCTGGGTTAAACTGACAACAGATCATACAGGTACGAACTTTTTGTTTAGCTGCTGCTCGTAAATGTTTGTTGAACCAAATGTGTTGAATGCTGTCTAGCATAGCTTTTTCTCCTAGATGCGCTGGACTATGTACAGTGTTAATAATGACTTGGACCATTGAATCAGGAAGGAACCACACAGATTTTTCCTTCGTCATCCATCCTTGATCCGTTTGGATCCCTCCTAATTCAGTCCATTTCTTTATTTCGTCTGGTGTAGCATGTGTCTGTATGTCAATTACGTCAAGAGCGGGATCCTTAACCGTCATACAATGTGTTGGCGTCGGGACTATTGTCTTTGTCATGTCGGATGTTTGAGTTTGAGCAGTCTGTTTAGCTGTTCTGTCAGCTAGATCATTGCCTTGAGAAATGATATCAGTAACTTTCGTATGAGCTTTACATTTCATAATTGATATTGCAGTGGGTAAATGTATTGCATCTAATAAGGCATGAATGAGGGGTCCGTGATGAATGTGGGCACCGTGAGAAGTTAAATAACCTCTCTCTCGCCACAGCACGCCGAAGTCATGTACAACTCCGAATGCATAACGTGAATCAGTGTATATGTTGACTTTTTTATTTGCGGCTTGAATACAGGCTTGTGTCAGAGCGACGAGCTCTGCGGCTTGAGCTGACAAGGTATTTATGCAATTTGTTTCAATGATTTCAGTGTCTGTTGTGACTGCGTAAGCGGCCACTAACTCTCCTGTACCTGTTCTCATACATGAACCATCTACATACAACGTCAGGTCTGGGTCTGACAATGGGACATCTGTCAAGTCTTGTCTGGGTTTCGTCGTGATTGTAATAACTTCAATACAATCATGAGCTAGTGGGTCTGTTCCGATTACAGGTAAAAGTGTGGCAGGATTCAATGTGTTACAACGTCTGATTTCTATATGTGGCTGAAACAATGTTAATTCGTACCCTGTAAGTCGCGCTATAGTCAAATGTTGTGTTTGCGTTCGATTCACAAGAACCTCTACTGCATGTGGTACTTGAACTGTCAATGGATGTCCTAACACTATGGCATAGCTTTGTCTGATTGCTAAAGCTGTTGCTGCCACTGATTTTAGGCACGCGGGCAAAGCCTGAGCTACGGGATCTAATGTACTAGAAAAATAAGCACATGGTTTGTGTGATCCTGCTTGTTCCTGTGTGAGTACTGACAAGGCAGTACCTTCGCGCTCTGTAACAAAGAGTGTAAACTGTTTATTGTAACATGGTGTTGCTAAAACAGGTGCTTGGCATAAGGCTTTCTTTAGGCTTTCAAAAGCTTGTGCATGTTCCTGAGTCCAAGGGAGAACAGTCGATGTGGCTGCCTCCTGTGTTGTCAATTGAATGAGTGGTTTTGCTAGAAATGCATACTGAGGGATCCACTGCCTACAATATGAAGTGAGGCCTATGAAAGCCCGCACCTCCTTTTGTGTCTTGGGTATTGGCATGTTAGCTATTAACTGAATGCGGTCGGGTGTAAGCTGCCTTCCCTCCTTGGACAGCGAGTGTCCAAGATAAACAACTCGCTGGACACAGAATTGCAGCTTGGAAGGGGACACCTTGTGCCCCTTTTCGGCTAGAAATTGTAAAACTGTCAGTGATGCTTTCTCACATTCAGGTTCGCTTCTAGCGGTGATCAGCAGATCATCGACATATTGAAGCAGGGCAGTGTTGACTGGCATGTGGATACTGTCGAGTTCTCGTTTCAGTGCTTGGCTATAGATGCTGGGGCTTTCTGTAAATCCTTGAGGTGCGCGTGTGAATTTAAAGCTGCGTCCATTTAAACTAAATCCGAACAAGTATTGGCTTTCCGGATCTATTGGGACGCTGAAGAAGGCATTCTTGAGATCAATTACAGTAAAGAATGTTGCTTCGGAATCAATAGCTGTCAGTAATGACGAGATATCTGGGACCACAGGGAATTGTGGCACAATGCATTTGTTCAATTCGCGCAGATCAATAACCAATCGATATACTGGCGGGGCCTTTGGATCTGTTCGTTTAAGAATCGGAATTATCGGGGAATTACATACATTGGAGTCTGTTTCCACAACCACTCTTTGGGCAATGAGCTCGTCAATGATTTGCAGTAAAGCCACTACAGCATCTGGTGGTAACTTGTATTGTCGCATTCGTGGTAGTACCACTCCTGCCTTTAGTGTAACTCGATATGGCGTAATATTCATGCAACCAACATCAGTAGGGCCTTGCGCCCATAAATGTGTAGGTAAAGTCTGCAGTCGGGGATCCATGTCTCGAGACACATAGTGACCTTTGAAATCACGTAAAAACAATCTTACTCCTTCCGGAGAACAACATATTATAGCTCCTAGAGCTTTCAGTGTTTTTATACCTAACAAGTTTTCTGGACATGATTTAGTAAGCAATAAATCTGTAGTTCGGGTTAAGGGTCCTATCGTAAGTGGAAGAGGCTGTGATACTTCATTAACAATAGGTTTTCCTGAAAAACCAAGGGAAATATTCTGTGAGCCTGAGAGGGGTGCCCCTGGAACTTCACTACGTTTTATAGTTGTTCGACTTGCCCCTGTATCAAGTAAAAATTTTCTATCTTGGCCTAATAGTTCACTATGTACATAAGGTCCTTCTTGGTCTACAGGGACCTCGATAAGGGGTAAGTCAACTTCCCTCTCTAGGCTGGTTCATGCGTATCGTTGATAATCAGGATAGTCGTACTGTGCGGTCTGGTACAGCTGTCGTGTCGTGGTTTGTGTGGCAGCAACAGGCAGCGCTGGTGCAGCTGGCACAAACTGTATAGACTGTTGTGGAGCTGGCATGGACTGTGCATGCTGCGGGGCTCCTTGTTCATTCTGATCCTGTCTAGGTGGCCGTGGTCTTTCCTGTGTTTTACCTGTGGCGATATTACGCTTCAGGACTGGGCAATCGTGTATGTAATGACCTGGCTGTTTACAATAGTTGCATGTCCCTTTTACAGGTCCTGCTGAATCACCGGACTGTGTCGTACCCTTTTTATGACCTTCAGCTGGAACTGTCTGGGAGACCAGCATTTTCATTTTTGTGTCTTTCATGCGTCTTTGTTCATGTTCTTGTTCCTCTCTAATTCTATTGTGATGATACTGTAACATTTGTAACATTTGTGATGGGGTGTTACCTTGCCAGGTACTCTCGAATTTTAATACTCTATTCTTCACTTGGGGCAAGGAATTTTCAACTAATTTTGTCACAAACAGATGTGGGTATGATTCGCTACTTGCTTTTATGCTGCTATTTATACCAAAACATTTTTCGAATCGGGCATAGAAATCACTAGTGTCTTCATCTTGCTTTTGTTTACAGGCTGAGATTGCACCCCAGTCTTCCTTTTTCGTAGTTAATAAACGTGGCAGTACCTGTACTAGTAAACCTGGTAGTGCTTTAGTTTTATCCCCAAGCCCTGAACCTGGACCTCGGGCCTTTTCTTCATTTTCTAATGCTGTCCAGTCTATCTTTTGGTCTCCCACCTCCCACTCTTTTTCCTTGAGTTTTTCATAAATGCCCGCAGGCATTAATACCTTCAATATTGTCATAATGTCGGGATAGGTATACTCTCCCATGAGTAGCATGTCTTTAATTTCTCGGTGAAAACCCGCTGGGTCTTTGTCATGACTGGGTACCACTTTCTTCATTTCTAACAATTCTATTTTCGATATGGGCGTATATACAAATACACGTTTAAACTGATTGTCCTCGCCCTTTATTGGGTGTACTTCTCGTAAGGGATTCTGTCTGTCCATGTAATACGTCGTTCTTTCCTTGATGGGCAGTGAGACATGTTCTGGGCATACAAAAAGAATGTACTGCTTTCTTGATTCTAGTATTTCTCTAATTAACTTAGTACCTGAACCTCTCCATCTATTCGTGAGTAATTCAGTCAATATATCAGGTAAAGGACCAGGATCTGAATGTTGGCTTTTATATAGTATAAGAAGTTGTTGAATCATATAAATCCCAGCTAAACGCTGTTCATCTGGGGTGAGGTTCAAAAATGTGTGTGCTACTGTATCATCACCATATTTTCCGGGACTGTCAACCCAATGAACGGCTGACCTGGCTAATTCTTGTTCATCCATAGAATCGAGTAAATGATAACCCCTTCGTTCTCGGAGTAATTTGTCAGCGGCTTGGAACGAATGCTCGGGGGACCTTATATTTATTATAGGTGTTTGGAAATTCCTGTTATTATCTGGACATATCGGACGTATCGGGTCAGTGAAACATCTAGTACTGTTACAAGATCTTCCTCTACCTACATAGGCTATGGTTTCTGACTGTCCTGTGGGCAGTCCTGATCCTTCCTCTTCCTCGTTTTGTTCAAACTGGTCTACCGCTAATCTCTCTTCGTGTAGGCGTTCTATTTCTTTACGGATCTTTCGGCACATGGCTATTATACATTTTTGCCTATCATGTCTCCCCTCTGATATATTCTGGCTCCATCTGGTAAGAGTTTGCATTGTTTCCGGATCTACCCCCGGTCGGTCTTGATTTCTGATCACACAATTTATGAGGAAACGTAACAGTTCCCCCTGTATCTCCACTTTCTGGTATTCCATACCTCTGTTAATACATTCAGAATCTCGCCCTGTTTGGACAAAATGATATATATTATCTAGATGCATAGTCATTCCTGGTATCTTCCCTAAATACACCGCAGCTCGTCTGATACGTAATGATGCCAGGATCATTTCGTCCTCTTTGCCGGGCACAGGGTCATATCTACAATCTACAAGAAGTTCCTTAAGCGTGCGGGAATTTATGAGTTTGGGGGTACGTGGATGCGCTGATTCTTGAAAAGTAAGTTTATTTATTCTGGGTGGCGTAGAAAAAATGTCGGCAGCACCTCCGGTAGCCCCGTCTGGGGTATCGGGCGTGAAAGGATTCGTTGAACGCGATACAGCAACTATAGGTGTGGACACAGCTGTAGAAGCAGCTGTAGGAACAGATGTAGAAACAGATGTGCTTGCCGGAACTTGTGTCAGGATTTGTTGTTGTAGAGGTACAGATACAGGATCTTGGCGTTGAACCTCCCCGGCAGACGGTCTATGTGGGGCGGGGTTAGCATACTCGGGAGCTGCGTCATCTAAATATGAGGAAAGAAAAACATCCTCTGCGGTTCTAGGATGCCCCTTAGGATGCACTTTTATTGGAAATAATGGGGGTGGCAAGTCTTTTGGTATCTCCGGAGTAGCCTTAGGTAATCCCTCGGCCAGAAGGGGATACATACCCTTCATAAGGGCATTTCTTTGTCTGTCTACTTGTTCTGATTTCACTCGTGTACCTTCTTCAATTAATAGATTTTCTCGGACTTTATTTGAATTCTCTTTATTTTTCTCTTCCTGTCTGAGTGCTTTTTCTGTACGTCTATGAGATTCTTTATGCCATAACTCAACGGCGTCTTTCTGTGACTGTCTGGCTTTCCTTTTCCATAACTCTTCCTCTACTTTCATGATGCACTCTGCATCCCAGGTCCCAGCTGCGGGCCACCTCTGACTTTCTGGTAATTCCTTGGTGTAGTCTACCCATAAATCAAGAAATAATATAGCGTCTAAGCCGTGTTTATGATACATGAAATACCCTGGAGTGTCCCTAGGAGGAATAGGAACAGCTTCTTCGAGTACCCCTTTTCTAGTTGTGATCTGTCTTAATTTCGAAAAGAGCGGCATATTGAGAACTGATCTGATACTTGATCTTGAACAAACTTAATACAATAAACACAATAATGAACAGTCATTCACACCACAATATGCAGGACGTATTAACACATTTAACATTTAACATTTAAATGAGCAACAATGATGATGACGATCTAAGAAAACTTAATCACTAAAACATAATACTCGGCATTAACTGAATTATTCTGAATTTATATACTTGATATACTAGATATACTGCTAAACAGTACAGATACACTGCTAAAACAGTGCAGACCGGATTTGTGTACCCAAACCCGTCTTGACCGGCACAGGCTATGTGCACGTCAGAACGCCTCCCCAGCAATGGTACTCACCGGGTAGCTCGGAACGGAAGGCCTCGGAACGGAACTGAACTGGACTGGACCGGACTCGACTCGAAAACTTCGGAAACTTCGGAACATCGGAAACCTCGGAACTTCGGAACTTCGGAACTTGGTGGGCCTCTGTATACCTCGGATCTTGCTCTCTCAGCTAGGCTCTGGTCGGGATACTTCGCACTTCTCACCGCCTCGTCTGGGTGTTGATCGCAGCCTCAGTCGCCCCCGCTTGACCGGAGGGAGATACAGGAAATCCTGCTGGTACGCGTTGTTGTCCGTCCAGCTGTGGCAGGAGACCGGGCCTGCAACGCACCACCGGCGCGTGAGATGAGAAAGTGTCCCTGTTCGGGCGCCATTCATGTGGTAAATAATTTAATTACCGGGACTTAATTTGATACAGAAACATAATAAAAATAGCTCAGTAAATAAGAGGCAAAATCCGTGGTATTAGAGGTTCAGAATGGGCTTTATTCCAATGGACGATTCGAATCGTGGACTCCAAGTTCCATCACCACGGAGGTTCAGGAAGTGAAGTACATACTTTATTGATAAGTAATCACTTTTATACAATAGGCATTACAGTGAAGTAAATGCAGGAGGCGTAACAATTGATAGAGAAGATAAAACATACATACGTAGCAAAAGTGGGCGTAACTGGGTGTAACTAAAGAACGTCATCAGGTATGATGTCATAATAGGGTGGTTCCATGAAAGAATTTCGCAATGTCAGCAGAAATACTTGGCAGAAATGCGCGCGCAGCAGCATGACGTGTGATTGACGTGCAACTAGGGGGTGAAGGGGACTTGACATTTAGCTCTACATGTGGCGACAGAAGTCTGGAGGGTCAAGTCAACCTAATCCCAAATCATATCTAACATCCTATGTTTAAAGAACTATGTTATCCAAAAGAGAGGTCTCTTAGAGTAGAATCTTATTCTATACTGACTATACTGACTGTTAGTGCGTGTACAAGCGTCTAAGTGTCTACACTAGATGCGAGGGCAGAAATCTTCCATAATAATAGGGCTATGAATTACTTGCATAAAGACAGAGAAGCCGGGCCCTTTGCTCGGTAGCTGGAAGAATGTTTACTTAAACTTCTAGACAGGAATGCATTGGGCAGGGAGCGGAGCAGATAATTTCGAAGGTGAAATACAGTTTTTGGCAGGCAACAGGCTGATGTCAGGCACCGTGAGCCGCGCAGGGAATGAGACAAAGTTCATGGTCACAGATGCAGGCTCAGACTGGAGCTTTCAGAGGCAGAAGGCAAGAAAAGAATGATGACAGAATCAGGGCCTACTTGCCTGGACTGTAAAATGGCATAAGTGAACCATATAAAGCCGGTGGCCTTTCATACTTAGGAGTGGAATATCCGGCCTATTCATGGCGGATCTGAAAGAGGACATGTTGACGGTGGACGCACATGTGTTTGCGTCTTCATAACTGGAACTGGAGGGAACATACATGTACTTGTGATTCATACATGAAACCGTTGGGGTCCAAGATAGGGGACATAACTGATCAGAAAAATCCATATTTCCACAGCCTTCCTTGACCAGACTTAGAGGTCCTCTCACTGGGTGTCCGTACAGAAGCTCAAAGGGGCTGAGCCCTAGAGACTTCTGTGGCACCTCTCTGTAAGCAAAGAGGAGGCATGGTAAGAGGACGTCCCACTTACACCTCATGGGTCCTTCCAGGCCCATTATCATGCCTTTGAGGGTTTGGTTGAATCTCTCAACCAACCCGTTTCCTTGGGGGTGGTAAGGTGTGGTGAACTTGTAGGTTACACCACACTCTTGCCAAAGGGATTTCATATATTTAGATATGAAATTGGTACCTCGGTCAGACCCCACCTCTAGAGGGAATCCCACTCGGGAGAAAATTCCCATCAGCGCACGTCCCACCACGGGGGCCGTCACTGTCCTCAGAGGGATGGCTTCCAGGTACCGGGTGGCATGGTCCACCAGGACCAGGATGAACCTATTGCCCATCGCTGTCCTGGGGTCCAGTGGCCCTACAATGTCAATCCCCACTCGCTGGAATGGGGTACCGACCACAGGGAATGGTAGGAGTGGAGCCTTCTGCTTCCTTCCACTCTTCCCACTTGCCTGGCAAGTTTGGCATGTTCTGCAGTGAGTATCTGAACTACTGCCCATTTGGGGCCAAAAGAAGTGGGTGACAAGCCTTTCAAAGGTCTTGTCCTGCCCCAAATGTCCTGCTAAGGGTACATCATGAGCCAGCCCTAGTAGGAAGGCTCTGAAGCGCTGGGGTACCACCAGCACACGGGCTGACCCAGGCTCAGCAACCTTAGGCTCAGAATACAGGAGGTCGTTCTCCCAGTAAATGAAATGTGTTCCGGACTGATCACCGTTGGCCTGGTCTGCAGCCTGCTGCCGCATACCCACAAGAGAAGGGCATTCTTTCTGCTTCCTGCAGAACTCTTCCCTGGAGGGTCCTCCTTCCTGCTGCCAATGGGTCAGCTCAGGCAGGTCCCCCAGTTCAGTTATCTGTTCCCCTGTAGGTTCCAGGGCATCCCCCTCAAGGTCTGCTCCCTCCTGGACTGTGGGAACTTCAGGGGCCGGCTTCCCGTGCCCCCTGCTCCTTCTCTTTAAGGCCGGTCCCTGGGCCTCCCTCTCAGGCTCCAGGACCTCTTGAGTACCTCTACTGGCTGCCATGGACCGTGTGGTGACACACGCCCAATCCGGCATACCCAACATCTCCAGGTGAGCACTCCTCTCCACCTTAGCCCAAGGTGAGCTCTCCAAGTCGTTCCCTAAAAGACAGTCTACAGGCATGGCGGGCCTCACAGCTACCTGAAGAGTACCAGAGACCCCCCCACTGAAAGGGAACCTGAGTCACTGGGCAGTGACTCTCGGTGTTGTCGGCGGCAACAACCGGATAGAATTTTCCTGGGACAACCTGCTCCTGAGCCACCAGGTGGCGCTTGACAGCCGTCACACTGGCTCCTGTGTCTCTGAGAGCTTCAACCCTATGGCCATTTATGGTCACCCACTGCCTGTATTTTTTCGTGTTCTCAGGCAGCTGGGTTTGGGGGACCACTTCACGGTCCCCTAATGAGACTAGGGACATCTCTGTGGGACCCCACCCACCTTGGACACCCATCTCCTCCCCCTGGGCTACACTAGTCACCTGCCGGGATGGAGCACCAGTGGGTGCTGGTTTACCAAACAATGGACACTTCACATCAGAGGCAAAATGCCCCATGTTACCACACTTGTAACATCTGATGGGCCCCTTCTGAACAGGTGTACCTGTTGGGGCCCCTGTCGGTTTCTGTGGTGGGGGAGGCTGAGAACCTTTCCCTTGGTTCCCTTGGGGATTACTTTGGGGCCTCTTCTGGAACTCCCTCTGTTTACCCTTGTCCCCCCCACTCTTCTGCTGGGGACCCTGCCCACCTTTGGCGGAATCTCCCACTTGACCCTTATAGACCCTGGTACTGACCCAGCGGTCCGCCTCCTCAGCAAGCTTCCTAGGGTTAGTCAGCCTACTATCAACCAGGTGCTGGCGTAGCTCAGGAAAACAATTACTAGACAAGTGCTCCCATGCCATTAAATCAAGAAGCCCTTGAAAATCATTAACTTTGCTACCCTTCACCCAACCATCCAGTGCTCTGCAAAAAAAAGTCACATATTCAACATACGTACTGTTTGGAATCTTGGTGCAACCCCTGAACCTTTGCCTATACAACTCAGGGGTCAACCCATACCTAGACATCAAAGCAGCCTTCATATGGGGATAGGAATTATAATCATCTGAAGGCAAATCCAGCAGTGTATCCTGCCCCTCACTAAGGAACCGTCTCCACAACCCCGCTCCCCAATCTTTCTCAGGGACCCGGTGGGAAGACATGGCTACCTCATAGGCCTTAAACCACTGCCCTATGTCATCATTCTTTGAAGAATTCCTTAACCACATCCTTGGGTATGTACACCCTTGACTCTGTCTGCACTGACGGTGTGCTGCTACCAGAGGGAGCCTTTTCTAGACTCTGGGCTTTTAACTCCATCTCCCTCAAAACCTTTTCATGTTCATATTGTAGCTTCTTTTCTTCCAGGGCTAACTTTCTACTCTGCATTTCCAATTCTAACTGCCCACTTAACTTGAGCTTGGCCAGCTCTAATTCATGCATCCTACACTCTTTTCTATCTGCCAGCTCCTCTGGAGATAGATTCTTACTAGACACACTGCTACCAGCAGAGGAAGGGCTTCTCCTTCCTCTTGAGCCCACTGGCCCATCCAGCTGCTCATCTGCATTATCATCCTCCATGGCATTCCTTGCTTCTACCCAGGCCCTCAGCGCCTTGTAGAACTCTGGCTTGCTTTTACATCCAGTAGTAGAAACCTTGAATCTCCTGCAGAAGGACTTTAGCTGCTTGGCAGTGTAACTGTCTATTTTCTCTTCTTCCCATTCTAATTCAGTATTCACAGAGACTACGGATGCTGCTTTCTCCACCATGGTTAAGTTTGGCAGTACTCAAAAATAGAAAGTCCCAAAAAGAAATCTACCAACAAGTATTGGTTGCGTTTAAGGTCTGCACTCACTAAGTAGTGTTCACCAATCACTGTACATGAGTCACAAATGCAAGTCCAGAATCCTCACCGCTGACCACCAATGTTAGAATCCGGATTCTCTGGTTGGCACAGGTAGGTACTTGTGACAAGCAGGGAACCTTTCCTTTAGTCAGGGTAAGGGGTTACACTCCTAAAACAACCCCTTTCTCACCCTCTAGGTAGCTTGGCGCGAGCAGACAAGGCGTATCTCAGAGCGTTATAGGTTAAGCATTTGTGAACACATACAGTAACCAAGTGACAACACTACAAATGGACACCACACAGGCATTTATATTAAAAATAAGGATTCTTTATATAGGATTATCACAAGACCATTAAACGATTAAAAATACACAATACGGTTGCTTAGTTGGTAGAAGATTGCTTAGTTTCTCTTAAGTTCTTAAATGCGACACTTTAAGTCAATGTACCTTAGATGCGACACGCAGGGCAACAAAAGTGTTGCAGCGATGCAGATGCGCTGAAGTTCTTGGTGCAAAAGAAATAAAGACGGGATCTTCCAGATGCGTTACGCTTCTCCGATGTTGCGAGAAGGCTCGACTCGATGCGTCAGCTACAGCGGCGTCACCCTTGACGAGATGCGACGACAGCGGCCTTGGCAGCGGCACTCTTCTACGACGTTGCGAGACACTTCCGCTCGATGCGTTGCTGCAGTGGCGACACCCCTTCTGCGAGATGCGACGACAGCGGCTCCGACGGCGGCATGCTTCTCCGTGGATGCGAGGCGCTTCTCTGGTTGCGGTGCAATGCGACAACTACGATGGCTGCGATGGCGACACGCTTCCTCCTCGATGCGAGACTCTTCTCTCGATGCGGTGCAATGCGACAGCTACGATGGCTGCGATGGCGACACGCTTCTTCGGCGTTGCGAGACACTTCCGGAATGATGCGAGACGCTTCCGCTCGATGCGATGCTGCAGCGGCGAAACTCTCTGCGAGATGCGACGACAGCGGCTCACGACGGCGGCACGCTTCTCTTCCTTGCGTCGCGCTTCCAGCTCCTTGCGACACGCAGTCCCTCAGAAGGCCCAACAACAGCAGCAGGCACTTCCAAAAGACTCTGGGGAGCTGGGGGTGAAGTCCACTGGTCCTGGAACTTCGTTCAGGGGGCAAGCTCAGTTCAAGCCCTTGGAGATCTTTTTAAAGCACAAGTTGAAGCAAAGTCTTTAGTATTCTTTCTCCTCTCCTTCAGCAGCAAGGCAACCACTGCAGGCCAATCCCGCAGGTCAGGGACAGTTACTCCTCCTACAGCTTTTCCAGTTCCTTCTCCTCTGGCAGAGGTTCTTCTTGTTTCAGCAGGATCTAATTTCTTGGGAGCAGGGTCCCAATACTTATACCCCTAATTTCTTTGTTCCTCTGGGGTTGAGGGGCCTTTGCCCTGTCCAAACCAGTTCTTGAGCACTCTGTTGACATGACTCTGCCTTTCTATTCAGGGTGCAGGGCAGAGATATCAGCCGCTCCGCAGGAGGTGGAGCCAGCATTGTGGTAGCAGAGCACAACCCTATTCAGAGCCCATGTGTACTCCTCCCACCCATCTGACTGCCAATCTTCCTATTCACCACCAGGCTGCCTAGCCCTGCCCCTCTGGGTTTCCCCAGCCCTGTCACTCACACAACCAGACAGGCAGATACACATCATAGCAGAGGCGGGCTGAAATGGTCAAGCAAGCAAATACCAACTTTCTAAAAGTGGTATTTGCAAACACAGAATATTAAAATAAACTTTACTAAAAGATGTCTTTTATTATTCTGAGTTCAGGCATACTAAACTCGAATTTCTACCATGTTCCCTGGGTCTGTTAGGATCATAGAATGTAACAATTCTAACAGCCCATTCTGGCCTATGGAGAACAGGTAGCCTTACAATAGTGAAAAAGGAAAATGGCTGTAATTCACTATTAGGACATGCCACACACATCAGGGCTTGTCCTACCTTATGCTTACAATGCACCCTGCCCTTGGGCCTACCATAGGCGTGACTGATATGAAGTTAAGGGAAGGTTTAGGGACTGGTAAGTGTGTGCACTTGCCAAGTCAGCATGACAGTACCAGACTGCACGCAGGTTCTGCAATGGCAGACCTTAGATACATTTTACCAGGCCGCTTCTGTGGGTGGCACAACCAGTGCTGCAAGCCCACCAGCAGCATTTGTATTTACAAGCCCTGGCACTCCTGGTGCACTTTACTGGGGTCTGACAGTAAACCAAATAAGCCAATCATGGAATCCAACCAACATATACATTTTTAAATAGGGAGCACTTGCACTGTGGCACTGGTTGGCAGTGGTACAGTGCTCTGAGCAGCTAACACCAGCAAAACACATGAGGCACAGCGAAAAAAAAGTGGAAGGGAGACTCATGCCAAAGTGCCAGGTCTAAAAAGAATTATCTGCATGAAAGGCTCTGAAAATGAATTACAAGGTAAGAAGAGAAGCTGGTGGTGTGCGAGTGTTGCTGGGTGTGTTGCAGGCAACAAGGGAAGTGAAGTGAGAGAGGTGCAAATGCCATCTTGTCTCCGGGATTGAAGATTCTGAACAAAAGGTGTAAGAAGAGCTGTGTGTGAGGCATTGTGCTGAAGGAGCAGAGGGCACAATAGGGGAGTTTAGATTATTTGAGCAGGGTTGATTTTCTCAGTACCTAAATAGCCTACTCCTTGGAGGTTGGGAGTTACTGCGCAGTAGTAGCGCTGTATTTGAAAAGCTCAGAGGAGGGGCTTCAGTTTCATGAACTTCACTTTGCTTCTTCTTCAACTATTTCTGCTCCATATGGATTGCCCCTTTGCGCAATTCCAAGTCTCCCTAAGTATGGAATTGTCGGGTCTGCAAACTCTAGATCTGATAATTCTGGATTCGGAGACACCAGGCCTGTTTGTATTCTGTGGTCAGAATCACAGCCCAGCTCCTAACTAACCTTACAGCAGTATGGGGGAGCAGACACTGCTCCCCCAAGACAGGCACAAACCTGCCCTACACCCCTGCCTCCTTCAGAGCAGGTGGAAAATGTCAGCAGTTACTCCCTTGGAATCAGGGACCACTGCCCGGAAAAGGTCCTAGTATTACAGAGTCTGAGCAGTTTTTCTCCAATCCGTCTAGGGGAATGAGGGGAATCATAATCATTGCAAATTGATGCAGGGATACCAGCCGGAATCAAAGGTTGAGGCCCTTCCAGTTTCTGAGCCCCAAATTCTATGATACTTGCCCGGAGGGCCCTAGAAGCCCTGTGCTGACAGCTTTCAAATCCGCCATTTGTAAATCCTTTTTGAGCCAACGGGACAGTCAACCAATCAAAAACATTGTGAGAAACCTCAGAAGATGAAAAGGAGACAATGGCAACTATTATTTGGTGTTCTGAGAAACTATGAATCAAATTTGCGCTGCTGTTGATTCTCTTAGTTCAACTGTAGATGTGTTTATTTAAAAATCACTTGCTCGGTTGTAATCCTTGCTTAGATGTATCTTTGAACAGCACTAGGAATTTTCCATGTGCCCTGCCCAGTGCACTTTTGCTATTGGTTCTCATTAGACGTAGAGTACTTATCAAAAATGATTTCGGATTATTTATTTTTGTTCTCTGTTTAGAAAGATTATTGTGAGAATGGGTTATTTACTTGTAGGTGAGCTAGAGATGAGCTCCTACAGCAGCCTGTTCACAAGAAACGAATAGCTGAGGTTATACTGCAAACAATGATCTTCTCTCAGCGAGAAATATGAGCAAAGCACATAAGCAGCACCAAAGCAACATTAACATCAAACACAGATGCAGTGAAATTCGCTTATCAATTTCGTTTTGAAATGTAAGCAGTAAAACAATATTAATAACGTCTCTGTCCTACTATTAGTGCCATTGAATAGAATGCACATGTAATAAGGCAGGCAGGATATCTATCATGTTAGGGACAAGTCCCCCTAACTCTAAAAAAGTCCCATCATAATTTTTCTGGAGCCCAAAGTCCTCCAGTGAGGCAGGACAGGACACAATGACTGAGGGGAACTTCACGGGCTGGATAAATCAAATTTAAATTCCAATTGAAGCCTTGGATTTGGAACCAACAGGTCAGAATGGGACAGACTTGAAAATCACAGTGGCAGAAGTCCTCTTATTGCTGGGGTCACACTTCCACCTTCATCTCCACTCGTTCTCTTGACACGGATTTAAAACTCAGTCAGTCACCCAATGCCTGCGTGTATCCCAAAGTACCCAATGGGCGAAATAGCACTCACACTAGGAGCTGAGGACATTACTCCAACCAGTGGGTTTTCAAGGCCTTTCAGAAACGTTTGGGGCCCAAAATCATGCAGCAGTGATTGACATGACTGCATTTTTTGTTTTATCTCTTTTGTTGAATTTATACAGTTTTTTCCAGGATTTGTGGAGATACGCAATGTCGCTTCTATAACAGGGACATTTGATACAATGCCTACACTTTAGCAGGCCATCGGTACATTACAAGGTACAATATTATCAGCTGAGTTCCTGCAACATGTATCTGGTGTGTCTTAACAGCGGCTACGGATATAGAAGCATTGTCATTACATAACTTTTAGTCATCATTGCACATTGTGTAGTGCATACAGTTAGGTACATTTAAGTGCAACTATAGTAGACGTGAACTTGTGTAAGAGTCCGTTCAGTTCTAATAAATTCAACAAAAGAAAAAGAAAAACCAAAAAAGAAAATTGACCCCGCCCGTGCACCCCTCCCGCTTGCCTGCATATGTTCGTGTACTGTTGCCTTGCTAATTTATTTCTCATTGTCTCCCGACTGTGGTGTGCGCGCCTGCGTATTATCATGATTAACACATATTTGCCAGTTAGACATCGTGGCATATACACAAGTGATTTGCCCGTTTATGTCATCTACCCATATGTCACTCAGCATAGGGGTCTCCCAAGTCCCCACCCGCATTCTGCTGCAGCCCGGTTAAAAACTTGTCCCAATATGTTGCTATGGGAACCTGGCGCAGGCCCAATGTTTCCTCATGCCTGATGGCAAGGCTTTCCGACTTGGCCCATGCTAGCAATGAGTGACGCCATGCCTGAGCATGCGGGGGATCTGTTGCTTTCCACCTTTTGGTTAGCAATCTCTTAGCCACCACCATCCCTAAGTCTAGGAACCGAACCTGGATGTTACTTTGGTGGCTGATGTTCTCCCGAATTTGTGCAATAAGTATACTGGCCATTCAAAAGGCAATTTGCGTCCCGTGCAGGTATGCAACATACTGGCAACCTCACTCCAATATACCCCAATCTGGGGGCAGCTCCAGAGCATGTGTATTAGATCAGCACCTAACTCACCACATCTCAGACACGCTGCGTCTGCCCGATTTAAATACCTATTGATTTTAGCAGTTAGTTAGTTGGTTAGGTAGGCCCTGTGGATTATATACAACTGGATTTGTCTGAACTGCATATTCCTGGGTATACGTGTTGGGCTCTCTAGAATCTGAGTCCATTCCTTGTCTGAGAGTTGGCATCCGAGGTCCAGCTCCCATTTGTGGTGGAGGGAATCCAGGCTTATCGCTGCATGGGGTCTAAACGAGGCAGCGAACCAGCGTATGAGATGTCTGCCTTGCCACTTGACATGTTTATACTGTATGGTGAGGTGCGGCCGCAGTTCAGTGGTTATGTCGTCCCATTTGGTCACCAGTGTGGTTATCAGCGAACGATGTATGAGAAATTGCCCCGTTGAAAACCCTTCGTTTTCTACCAGAGACGTGTATGGTATAAGTGTTCCATCTCTATATAAATCCCCGAGGGTCTGAACACCTCTCGCCTGCCAGCCCTTGATTGTGCCATGAGCACTGCATGGCCGCTGGGGGGCTCCTTTAATGGTATAGCCGGTGCAATGGGAGTAACGTTTTGGGTTATGTATAGACTCCTGCGAAAGCATTTGTATGCCACTGCAAGTAACAATGGCTCTGGTGACCTCATCTTCATGCAAGGATGGAAGAGTCTAACAATCTGTCCCAGTGGGTAGGGTGGTTGCGTGGTTACCATGTCCATACAGTACCTATCAGCCAGACATCGGGCTACCCACTGCAGTTGAGGAGCTAGGTAGCAGTGTTCAAAGCAGGGTGCTGCTAGGCCCCCTTGGTCTGTTGGTAAGCACAGCTTTTTTAGCGCCATTCTGTGCCAAGCGTTGCCCCATATAAAGTCCCTAACCTGTTTCTCTAGTGTGGCAAAGAAGGAAACTGGAATATATATAGGTAGGTTCACAAAGTAATATAATATCCTTGGGAGAATTACCGTTTTGGCTTGTGTCACTCTACCTGTTACGATAAGTGGAAGTGTGCCCCAGAATTGCAGCTGCGACCGGATTGCCGTCAGAGCCCTTCTCAGGTTCCCGTCAAACAGGTCTTTCGGTTGACGATAGACCCGGATACCTAGGTAGCGAAACGTGTCTTCTCTCCACTGTACTTTTCTGCCACTGATAGTGAGGTCTGGATCACGACCCCCTTTGTTAAATGCGTATATGCAGGATTTTTTGATGTTACCCATAGCCCGGAGAGTACTGCAAAGTTCTGTAACAAGTGTGCCAGTTGGTTAGGAACTCTCTCAATGTCTTTTATATAAATGAGGGGAACGTCAGCATAGAGCGATCCCTGGTGCACGGCATCTCCTAGAGGTATACCGTCTCCCAGTGTGGTACGCAGCGCCTCTGCCAATGGCTCTATTGCGAGCTCAAAGAGGAGGGGGGACAGAGGGCATCCCTGTCTAGTTCCTCTAAACACCGGGATAGCATCTGGGATGTAGGGCCCCGTTCTGACCCTGACAGTAGGGCCAGTGTAAAGCAGGTTTACTAAATGAAGGAACCCTGGGCCTAAGTCATATTTCTAGAGTGTCGCAGATAGATAGTTTCATTCTAGGGAGTCGAGGGCTTTTTCCATGTCTAATATTAGACATCTTGCTCTCGGCTACTCCTGTACAGCATCCATCACCACTCTGAAAAAGCGCCTCAGGTTAATAGAAGTGTTCCGAGATAGCACAAAGCCATTCTGGTCCGTGTGGAGCAGCATAGGGACCACCTGCGCTATACGCTAACACCTTTGCAAGTATTTTGTAATCAGTATTGGGTAGGGCCAGAGGCCTATATGAACCCAGCTCCATGGGATCTTTATCTGGCTTTAATAAGGACATTAGATATGCTTCTCGCATTGAGGAAGGAAGCTTTTGCTCCTCTAAGGCGGTGGTGTATAGAGTATTGAGCCGTTGCGTGAGTGATTCTCGATATGCCTTATGCTATTCTGCCGGCAAGCCATTGGTCTGGGTGTTTTCCTGGAAGTTAGGGATTTGATGGCATCGCCGATCTCCTCTACTGAGAGCTGCTAATTGAGCATTTCTTGGTGCTCGTCTGTTACTGTGGGCAATTGTATAGAGCCCAGAAACCCCTCCAACCTCTGCTCATCACAGCCCCCTCGAGATTGATATAGTTGAGTATAGTGTTGCGTCATGGCGTTATGTATTTCATGTTGTGTGTATAACACATTCCCTGTAGCTGTTCATATAGCCCCCATTGGAGCGCGGGCGTACTCTTGTTTTATCAGCCAGACGAGCAGTCTGCCTGCCCGAGCAGATAAGGCATGTGTACAGGCTGTGTGTGCAGTATAGTTGTGACATCTAAGGCGCTCTAGCAGTTCGGCATGATGTGTAGATAGCTTCTCTAGGCACTGCGGGTCTCTACCCTTCCCCTCTCCTTCTTGCTCGTGTCGCAACAACTGAGATTCTATTTTCGCAAGGGAGGTAGACAACTGTTTGCGCTCATTCCATGTGGCCCCCATACAGTGCCCTCTGATCGTTATTTTAAATGCCTCCCATTCTATTAATGCACTACTGGCTGTGTCTTCGTTTAGTTCAAAATATGTAAGAGTGGCTGTCCCTAATGATAAGCGAAATGCTGGGTCCTCCAAAGCATTGGTCTGGAGGCGCCACGTTGGTATTTGGGGGCGAACCGCCTCCCACCCAAGCTGAATCCACAAAGGGTTATGATCGGAATGGGTCCGGCCTAGGTATTCTATCTTTTTAATCAATGGGAGTAGCGATTGTGAACCCACTAGTCTGTCAAGTCGCACATGTTGCCTATGTACTGCTGAGTAATGCGAGTAGACCCATGCTGTGGGATTGAGAGTGCGCCAGATGTCTATTAGTGCCCAGTGTGTAAGCCAGTCTGTAAGAGCCAGAGCGTTGGACGTGGCAGGGGTTCTATTAGGCGGTGGAAATGACCTGTCCAGGTCTATGTTAAGTACTGAGTTAAAGTCCCCTCCCACCAACCAGGGAATTCCATCCATTGAGCTAGCCTCTCTGATAGGCACACAATGAAAGAGGTTTGGTCTACGTTTGGGGCGTATATGGAGCCCAATAATATTGTCTGGCCATTTAGTCTCCATCTCACAAAGGTGTATCTACCTTCATCATCAATTATGTCTTCCTCATGGACAAACTGGATTCCCGCTCTTACCCAAACCAGTGTGCCTTTCACGTGTGCTGAATACATGGTGCCAAATATATGGCCTCTCCAAAGCCTACTCAGTCTTTCCGATTCTGTGTGTGACATGTGCATTTCTTGCAGCAAGTCGAGTGACGCTGTAGGTAGGCGAATATTGAATATCTACGTGTGGACATGTGCATACCGCGTATATTCCATGTGATTGTGTTAACTTGTGTCATGTCTGACTCTTACGCTTGTCAAGGGGGATTTGAGGTGGGCAGTGTAATTCCGGGTATGTGGTGCATGTGGGGGACCCCGCGCTGGTCTTGCTTAACCCAAACTTCGGTTTAAACCTTAACATTTTTAACTATTGGGGGCTAACTCTTCGGAGATGTCCGTCCAAACTTTATGTCCAACAATGACAGAAACTATTCCAGTGTAGTGCCTGGTAGGGGTTTTGTTGTTGTGCACCTGACTACGATATTTGTGTTCCCTTCATGTCAAAATGTCGTCATAAAAGCCTGTGTGTAAGGGCACATATCCTTGAGGTGTGTGTGTCACTGGTCGCAGGCTTATGTGTGAGGTGGACGCGCAGCCAGCCTATGCGCCATCGTTTGATATTCCAGTTGCGCGCAACCCACATCTCAGCAAGTTTTGTTAGCAGAACATCTACTTGTGTGCCTTGTCTTCTTCGCTCTGCATAGGCCTAATGGTGGCATAAACTATTCCAGAATGCCAACTGGTTGAGGTGTGTGCTGATTGTGTCTAACTGCAGTGGTGCTGGTGTCGTGTGTGTCCCGCATCAGCGATTCCTCCTTCCCACCGGTTTGGCAAGTTCTGTTGTGCTATGGCAGAGTGTTGCCACCCAAGTGAACAACAAGAGAGGTGGCCCAAAGGGTTTCAGGGAACCGAGCTCTGATAACCAGTAAGCAGAGAAAATATACCCTGGAAATAGAATCACATGCACTCAAATCCTTTTTCACACACTCAAATGGTTCTATACCCACAATTACAAAATCATAATTATCAATCCTTAATAAACCCACGTACTGTGGCATACAAATTAATCCCCTAGCTGAAATATAGTGCTAGCACAATTTTATTTATATAAAAAAAGAAGCAAAATGTGCCTCAATCCATACACATGTTAAAAACCTTCATGAATATCTGAGAGGATAAACATGAGACAATACATACACTTTAAAAAAAACAATACAGTACTTTTTATAAAAACATTTATACATTAAAAACACATTTTCAAGAAGACGGAGATCCATAACGTGCAGTTGTCATATTCTGTTATAACCAAATGTGATCCAAACATAATACATTATACAAAGAGGTCTTTTGGTAAAAAATATTATTCTTATCCAAATGTCCCTTGTTTTTTGGATTCTTTGTAGGAGAATGCGTCGACGCGGTTCGGTGGTATTGGAGCTTTTTAAAAGAACCACCTTCTTCAGGACAAAAATATTTTAGAGGGTCAAGTTTCTTCACGATTTAAATGTTGTATCTACATGAGAAAAGACAGGTATCAGCCAAGTCTCAAACAATATATATTATCATATCACATGTATAATTATTATCTTATTCCAGTTATCCCTGTGCCCTATGTAGTCAAGTGTTCGAAATTGCATACCCTATAGGCGCCCACTTGTCCCTCTAGAGAATATCATATCTATATGCACTATATTTCAATTTAGAGAGAAACAAAAGGATGCCACTCCCTTGTAATGTATATTACCCCACTTCATCCCTATTTTATGTACTTACATCCCATACTCAAACATCCATACTTAAATAATTTCTTTTTGCCTACTCATTTTACTAACCGTGGCATATGACGAGTTATGTCATACAATCCATGTGCGCCTTGTCTTTATTCACAAACCTTCCTATAGAGGAGGCAACCACACCCTGTTCAATCTGTTTCGGGGAATAGAAGAGAAAGGGTAAGAAAATCTCTTATTGGTTCTTTGCAGTTTTCTTAATGGAAATACTATCATCTTTATTACTTTCTCATATCTCTTACCTTAGGGCTTGGTGTCTATAGGATGCACCACCTCTTATTTGATATCACCGCTAAGTGCCCCACCTTTCTTCTTTTCAAGTGGACACGGTGCCGTATATGTAGCAATTTGGCAGCAGAACCTTAAGTAAAATCAGTAGGGAGAGAGGGAAAGAGATTGTATTATCTCTATTTTTATATAACTAATAAAGTTCCGCCTCAATAGTGGCTTAAATTGCTTATCTTAACTTAAAATACTCCTTTATTCTACACAGCGTGCTGTGGGAGTTCGTTCTTCTACCCACATATTGAAATTGATCCCGTATTGCCACCCACCTACCCAGCCGGTGCGCTGGTGTGTTCATTACACTAATTGCGTGCTTCGCTTGGATGCGGGTTCCGCGTGTGAAATGCGCACGCCTCTAACTAAGATGCCAGCATTACACAGAACACCAGCACATAAACGTTATCACGGTTAAACATTTCAATTAAGTCTCTACTTGCGTGTGTAGTCTCTGGCACTGTTCATGGCATTAGTGAACATTCATATAATGTTATCAGCAGTTTGTGGAGTGACATCTGGTACCTGCGTGTCATTGAGTTCATCGGGCCTGGGGGTTGACGAGCCGCTGACCGTTGCTGATTCAGAGGAGCATGCATCTTGGCACTCCCAATACATCGTAGTTCCAAGTGCAGCAGTGACCTTCAAGGCGCCGACGTTCCATTCTGCTCTGTTTTGGATTTGGTGCCACTGCCATTGATTTTGTGTGTCCAAGTTTCCCACGCTTCCCACGTCGGCGAGTCCTTCACCCAGCAGTCTTGGTTGGTCCCGTAGCTGAGGGACATGGTCCTGTCCACAATCCTGACTCCTCCAACCAGTCCCATACCTCTGCAAGTGACTCGAAGAAGCGGACCACGCCTTTTGCCACTACCCTCAGCTTGGCGGGGAACAGCAGGAAGTAGGCAAGTTCCAACTCGCGAAATTGGCATTTCACAGTTGTGTAAGTGCTTCTGCGCCTCTGCACTTGTGCCATGTAGTCCGGAAATATCATGATCGGGCTCCCGCCGAACTTGAGATCTGTAATCTTCCGAGTTTCACACAGGACTGCATCCTTGTCTCTATAGTTTAGGAGCCTGAAAAGGAATGGACCTGGTTGGGCTCCCGGGGGAGACTTATGGGCCGGCACATGATGCGCCCTTTCAACTGCAAAGTGTGGCGACAATGTCCCCGGGGGCAGTATGTCCTGGATCCAATGCTCGACTTAAAGTTCTGGATTCTGTCCTTCCACCCCCTCCGGGATGCCGACTACACAGACATTTTTGCTGCGGGAACGCCCCTCTGCATCTTTGACCCTGTCTTCCAGTGTGGGCATGCGGTCCAAGATGTCCTGCAGGGCCTCAGTGTGGCTCTGGGTGATGGATTTCAGCTCTGTCAGTGACTGATCCTGCAAATTATCATTCTCCGCTAGTTTATGATGGTCAGCGCGCAAAAGGGTAAAGTCTGAGGTGACCTTATAGATCTTGGATTCAAGGGATGATCTTGTCTGGTCCAACTTGGTTCTGATTTTTTCTACCGCTGCCGGCACTGAGTTCAGTTTGGCAGCGAGTGCTGTGTTCAGCGTGTCACCGGTCACTTCCCCTCCTGTGTGCGTTGGCTCCGGATTGCCAGCACGCATGGTGCTCTGGTGCGCATTTGTACGCAGACGGCCCATTGCCAGTAGTTGCACGGAAGGCATTCACTCCCAACAGGTGGCTTCTGCGTGACAGCATGTGTGGCACTGTAGCGTGGCTGCAAGGTCAGGCCCAGTTTCTGCGCGCACGGTAGCTGATCTGCGCGACATTCCGTCTCTAATCCCGCATTGCAGGTCTAGTATGGTCTGGCCGCCCTCAAACGATAAGGCCCTGTTTTGAACTTACTAGGAATTTACTCTGCAGTCTTGTGTTTATGTCCGGCGTCTGGCCGCTAGACTAGGATATTCCCAAGCCGATGGGCAGCGCCTCTGTTACCTACTAATCTGTGCCTTGGACGCCTCTGCGCACTGTTCCGTGAGGGACTAGGCCCGATCCATCACCCCGGGCTTGCTTTATTTCACTGCTGCTAAAGACGTTGGCTGGCCCTCAATCTATTTCCTGGGCCACTGTGCTTAATTGCGAGTCTCTGCTGAGCCACTTCGGCCCTGCTGTAGTGTTGGCTTTCTGTAGGGTTGTGCCAGGCTCAGAGCGGGTTTACCTCTGCGGGTCTACACCTTACTGCCCTAATTTTTGGCTGGTGTCTGCTTTGGGGCCCCAGCACGTTGGCGATAGGCTTCACTCACTCCAGGCAGCTCTGCTTATTTATTTATTTAATTATTTACTTGAGGTTTTACATAGCGTGTACATGACCCGTTAGGGTATCAGAGTGCTTTACAGGGATAAACACGTTACGTTACGTACAGGATGATATAGGGAAAATACAAGGATGGGGGATAGAAAGGACAAGAGCCAGAGATATATACAATAATCAATACAGTTCCAAAATCAGTGAGGGACATGACTACAGTAGGACAAAGGCCAGCGATATATACAATAAACAGTACAGTTCCAAACTCAGCAAGCGACATGTCAGCGATAGGAAGATAAAACCAGCGATTGTAAACCAGGGGATAACGATATTAAAAGTCCGAGAGAGATGGCAGAACAATGGTAGGGGTGAGAGTTTGTACACGGAGATGGCCGAGAAATACAGGAGATTATATACAGAAACAAGCTAAGAAAAAGTTGGTATGCGCAATAAAGGAGCGTTATTGGAGAAGGTATTCTTCTGATGAAGGAAGGAAGCGAGTTCCAGTTCTTGGTGCCGCCCCGAAGAACACTTGGTTATATGTTTTTGCATTGCGGAAACGGGGTGGCTGGAGCACACTGTCTCTGGCGGACTGGGCATTTCTGGATCTCCTAGATATCACAATTTTCTGGGCGAGATATGCCGGGTAGTTCATGTGCAAGGTTTTGTGAGTGATGCAAGCCAGCTTGAGCTGGATTCTGCCTTCAAGAGGCAGCCAGTTCAAGGCCTTCAGATGCAGTGAGATGTGGTCAAATTGTTTTGAGCCAGATATGAGTCTAGCTGCTGTGTTGAGGCAAGCTTTTAGAGAGGCCGTCAAAGTCTTTGGTAGGCCAGATAGGGTAGAGCAGCCTTATTCAATTCTGGAGATAACTAACGCCTGCACTGCGGTTTTTAGGTTGGCAGTTCCAAGGACAGGTTTTAGTTTACGCAAGTAGCTCAGATTTAACCTGGCAGTTTTGGTCATCGAGTTGATGTGTTCGCGCATATTCAAGTTGCGGTCCAAGGTTATCCCGAGAGATTTGGCAGAGTCCACTATGATAGGGGTGCAGTTGAGTGCTATGATCGAGTTAGTCCATTCCAGGATGTCATTGGATTTTTTGGGGGGGAGATGAGAAGGAACTCCATTTTTGGGGCATTCAGTTTTAGCTGGTAGTTGGTGAGCCATTGGACAGTCAGTTGCAGGGCATCATATAAGTGATCTCCTCAAGAGAGGAGATTTTGATGTATATCTGAGTATCATTGGCATACATGTGGAAGGAGAGGTTGGCCGTGTGAAATATTTCAGCTAAGAATTCAAGGTAGAGATTGAGCAGGGTAGGGGACAGACTAGAGCCTTGTGGGACACTGATAGAGATCGGATAGGGAGCATATAGGTTATTGTTGGAATCTCTAGGTGCGGTTCTGGAGGAAGGAACCAAACCATTTGATGACGGTACCTCCTAGACCCATCCTGTGTTTGAGGCGTTCAAGAAGTTTCTCGTGGCTGACAGTGTCAAAAGCCGAGGAGAGATCCAGAAGGATCAGAAGACAGGTTTTGCCTTGGTCAAGTGCTAGGAAAGCATCGTCTACGATGTGGAGAATAGTAGTTTCAGTGCTGTGCCTAGGCCTTAACCCAGATTGGAAGTCATCAAGAAAATTTAAATTGGCGATGTGTTGGTTTAGTTGTAGCTGCACACATTTCTCCAACACTTTAGCGAGAAGAGGAATATTCGAAAAAGATCTGAAGTAGTCTGGTATTTCCGGATTCAGAGTGGGTTTTTTAAAAATGAGAATGACTTGCCCGGTTTTCAGGGAGTCAGGTATGGACCCTTGGAGAAGGGAAGCATTGATAATATTAGTCCAGACAGGAACGATGAGTGGGGAGGTCGCTGCCAAGCAGTTGACGGGGAGAGGGTCGTTAAAGGGGGTGTTCGGTTTCAAGGAGGAGAGAATTTGTGAGATGGAAAGGTCATCATAAAGTTTGAAGTTGGACCAGTGGGCCTTGTTTTTGGGTGTTTTTTGGAGGTTTCAAGAGGAGAGATGGGTTCCAGAAGGAGGAGGAGGGAAATTAGAGTTTGTTACCTAGTGAGTTGATTTTTGTTGTGAAGAAGGAGGAGAACTCATTGCAGGTTGGTAGGGATTTTGTTGTTTCTCTTGATGATTTGGCTAGTTTGTTTGATAGAAGTTTGACTATTTTGAAGAGTTTACGGGGTCTGTTCATGGCATTTTCCAGTTATGATTTGAAGAATTCTTTTTTGGACAAGAGGATATTCTTGTTGTAAGAATTTCTGGCCTGACGGAGACGTTTAGGTTGGGAGGCTGAGGGGTGCTGCCTCCAGTTTCTTTCTTTTAGTCGGAGAGCTCTCCTTTTGTTATTGAGGGGTCCGCTGAACCAGGGGTTTTTGTCTTTGATTTGGGACCTTTTGCGTTTTAACGGGGCCAGCTCGTCCAAAATGTTACTCATAGTTGAGTTGTAGTGCTCTGTGAGGCCGTTGACCTTAGATAGATCCGGGGAGGGAGTTATTCTCGCAGCTAGCTGTCAGCTTCTCGAGGTCAAGGCTCTTAGTGTCTCTGAGCCAGCGTTTTGGTTTCACCGGTTGCCCAAGGCTTTTCAGGCAGCAGTCAGGTATTATGAAGGTGATGGTGTGGTGGTCTCACCAATCGCATGGCTCTATTGAATTCAACCTGACCGCCGAAGCCTTAGCGATTATCCAGTCCAATGTGGCGCCTTTTGTGTGAGTAGGCAGGGTGAATGCCTGGGTGAGTGATTGGTCGGCGAGGAAGACTTTGATAGCGTTGACCTGGGAGTCAGTAGGGTCATTCCAATGCAGATTAAAGTCACCGAGGAAAATGTAATTGGAGTGGGGCGAGACCTTAGCAGTGATGATTTCCATGAGGAGATCTGAGAATGTGTCGTTCTTGCCTGGGGGGTGGTAGAAGATGTGCAGTTTGCATTACTGAGTAGTGTTATTGCTAATGGAGAGGGCAAGATATTCACAGGAGTCTGTGGGTTCTGCATGGAGTTCTGTGGCGAGGAGGTCAGAGCGGTATATGCATGCAATGCCTCCCCTCTTTTTAATTTGTCGAGTCTGATGATGTTTTAGCTAGGTGGGGCCAATAGGTTAAGGTAGGGAGAGGAGGATTCATTAGTTAGTTCCACGCGACTCCATGTGGGTGATCCTGTACTCCGCTCCTCAGCCCGGCCTCTGTCACCACAGCATGTGGGTGCAGCGCTTCACTCAGTTGGGGCCCCTTTTGCTAGATCCATGACAGGGGGCGTGTACCTCCGTTCGACTCTGAGCCTCCCATCAATACTTCTTGCGCCTTTTCCCCAGTAGCAGCCATGTCTGCGCTGTCCTGTTATGTGGACCGTAAACTACCCCCAGTGCCACTGCTTGGCTTCCCAATTGGTGAGATGGGTTTGCAGAGGCTAATGAAGGGCACCCCGTCCGCTCTCATGTGCGGTCTTTCGCCGATCCCCACTGCTTGTCCAACAGATGTCACACCCACACGGCTCACGGCCCTCCTGTTAGGGAGCGAGCTCCTCAGCTGGCCTTCGGGCTTCCATCGACTCCCAGGGTGCCACCAGCAGTAATCAGGTGCTTTTTCTCACTGTTTTGTTTGAGGGGAGGGGGGCCCACTGCCAGCGTCAGCGCCTCTGGGCTTCGGTCTTTGCCTTACTTTCGGTGACGTCTGCTTGCTGGCTGCTACGCACACATTGCCCAGTCGCGAAGTCCTCAGACTGCTTTCTGTGTCTTCATGCAGTCTTTCCAGTCAGCAACGCCGCTTTCACAATAGTCACGAGGGCACCCCGGCCTCCCATCCGCTCAGTCTCGCATTTACAGGTTCAATCCAGCCGGGTCTCCTCCAACCAGGACCCCAGCGGGGAGCGTGGTGCACCTTCAGTCACTGTGCTCCCGCCGCCTCACAGCACAGTCCCAGCAGCGGCCAGGCACGTACCTCCGTGGTCTCCAGCTTCGGCGCCATCATCAGTTGCCTGCCACTCAAGCTCCGGTCTCCTCATATGCTGTAGCGGGCGTTTCACCCCTGAGGTGGCTCTGGCGCGAACTGGCTCTGCAGACCACAGACCGTCTTCCACGTCGCCTCAGGGCTCCTCCAATCGGCGGGGGCACACCTGTTTCTTCTCTGTACGACTGTGTCTTAGTGCACCCAAATCGTTAAAGGGGCGATACACCAGCCAGCCAGGGCCACCTTCACCAGGCCTTTCGAGGGAGGAGCACAAGCTCCTGGCGGCCTCCGGGTGATCGTCCCCGCCTGAGGCACAGCCAACAACAGGCAGGTGTCCTCCTTCACTAGTTCTGGCATTGACCTCGGCTTCGGACGCGTCCTGTCCAAACTATCGATGTCAGCTTTTACTGCAACGGCTCCCACTTGCCAGCCGCCGCGTTTTCACGCTCACTGCCCAGCTGCCTAGGGCACAAAGCTCTCCTCGGCGGTAACTCAGGCTTTATCGAGCCCCACGACCTCTGCGAGGTCTCTTTAGTGACCGCAGTCCAGCACTGGTCTACTCCTGCACTCTCCAGGCTTGGATGGCTCATGTGCAGAGTGATATTCAGGAGAACTAAGGGATTGCTGTCCGCGTCCGCCATGATGGCTCGTTAGCCATGCCCCCCGTGACTGACTGGACTCCATAAGGCCAAATACTTTCTCCATGTGGTTCTGCCTGCAAAAAACGTGCCCTGTTGCAAAAACCTCAAAGTGGGGATAACCAGGACCTCCTGCCAGCCAGCTTTGTGACTTTCTTGGGTATCATTAGCACTTTGTTGCAGTCCTGCAGAACCTCTTCGTCTTAGTGACATCAAAAGCTGTTAGACTTCTAAGGTCAGCCTCTAGGATTCCAGGGCAGTGGCAGTAGAGAGCCACAAAAAGAGCCACATACTCAAGTCATGGACAGGCAAAGCTGGTCAGCTGGTTCTTCCACAAATATACCGTTCTTTGTCCTTTATTTCTTGGGACTGAAGGAGGTGAATTGGTCTGCCTGCAGCAAGCTTGAAGATTGAAAAAATATCTAAGTGAGTAACTACAGGTGCCTAACATAATTGCCATTGTTTTGGACATCTTTCACATATACCTTCAGACATTTTCAAACTATGGCCAGTGGTTATTTAGTGATAATGTCTGAATTGAGAAACTACAGCTGAGCGCAGGGTTGGGTTTGCTTTGTCGTTTTGGGTGTGCCAACTCAACTAACAAAACCATTTTAAAAAGTTAAATACATCTGGAAACATTGGCTAGCTCTTTAGTAGAGGCTAAGAAAATGTGGAAGTGGTCCAGAGGCTGTTTGGAAAAATTGTGGTTTGCTTCTCGTTACCGCAAAAATGCAAAATAATTATACAGGATTAGGTGAGTTGAATAGTTCCCATATTTCTCTCCAGCGGATAAAAAATATCACATAAACAAATACTCTTAGACAACAAGATTGTAAGTCTATCTTTTCACAGGATTTTGAGGAAGAAAACATGCTTTCCATCACTGTCCCAAAATGATCGCAATTTGTGAAAGAGTAGGCTATTCACTGCCAAGCCTCAGAGGTACTTTTCTGTGGTAGCTCTTTCTTCTAATGCCTGTCCTTTACCTCATTATATTTACATTGTCATCAATCAAGATCATTAAGATCCTTGTGTATCAACGCATTTCCCCATAGACACAGAATAGGTCGAGCTGTTTGATGGACCAGGTCCTAAATGTTTAGCACTTAAATACTGTGTGTGTGTTTGCATCTCACTTTGTAGAAAAAGCAGCAGGTGATGTTTTATTTTCTTTCATTCAGCTAAAATTCGATGCCAGTTTGCAGACGATGATCAGTGTTTGAATGGTGAGGACAGGATCAGAAAGGTATTCTTCTGTCTCTGCACAACCACTTAAACCCCTCAGTTTGTGGTAGAATTTCGTAAAGATTGTTCAAGAGATGCAGTGGTCCCAAGCTGCAGAGCTGTATTTGCTTTCTCATTTACATTCATGTCTATAAATTCAAAAATATGTTAATCTCAGATACTCTAATAAATGTTCCATACATTGAACACAGCTAATATAGATTAGTCAGCCTTTGAAACCTTAAATGAAATAGAGTTAAACTGCATTACCAGGAAAGAAGGGCACAGTTGGTTGAAACGATGGTATAAAGGATGGAGATATTGGGACATCCGCCCAAAACTGTTGGATGCTCAATCAGCCACCATCTTCAGTCGCTGCCTCACTTACAGTGTGGTCTTGGCTGTTCTCCGAGCTGCCACCATCCCCGTCACCAGGAGAACCTTGATGGCGAGGCATGGGCAGTCATCTGGTAGTTACCTTGGCATCATAAGGCTGTTCTTTTCTCGGGCAGGCTTTAGCACCATACCCACAATGTTTTTCCTCTATGGGACCACCATGCACAAAATGGTTGCCCTTGATCGTAAAAGCTAATCAATAAATGAATATATGCTTTATTGGTTTTTTGGAAAAAAAACATAAAAGTGAACAGCATAAAAACAAAACATATGCTACAATGTAGTCATGAAAATGTGCTGAATGCAAACAATATAGCATGCATAATAAATTCATTTGAAACAAATACAACAATCATAATTTTCCTTAAATACAGTCAAAATATACAGAAAAAGTTGCAAAAATAAGCCCTGGATATATATAAAAAAAAATACGACCGCTACTGAGCATCTTGATTAACAAATCACAACTGTTTCTCAAACTCATAGCGGCTTTCAAAAAGCTAACTACGTTAAAAATAATGTCTACCGGGAACAGTTGAAGGTACATTAGGAGAGCAGGACTACTTGGGAACAGTTTGTCTGTTTTGATATTGGGATGATAAAACCAACCAATGCTCCCCACTGTAACAGTACAAAACTCCCAGTGCCCCAGATAATTTATTTACATTTAGCAAAAAACGAACCCCTACTTTGGGTGATTGTTTTTGGGAAAAAGTGCATACACCGCTGACTCGTCCAGCATTGTGCCAGTGCATGCCAAGGCCTCGCCCAAGCACTGGGAGGCCCATCCAGCAAACTAAATGAGGAACTTACCCCTCTTGTACAAGATGGAAGAGGGAAAGGGTATATTCAGGAATGACACAGACAAAGTGAGGCACACATAGATAAAAGCACCTGAATTTTAGCTGGTGTCCTTGGTGGTTTAGTCTCCATCCAATGCCTATCACTCCAAAGCTGTACAAATGGGCACATGTCCACATTTCCATTCCACTGCATCCACAGGACATTCTCCAATAATTTGGATAAACCGAGTGACAGGAGCTTCCTCCCAAATATTCTGTGACTGGAGTTAAAAGATGGCCGACCCAGCCCAGTGAATAATTATGAAGTATTTTAACGCCACCCTTTCGCAATTGCATGTCATATATGTGCATGTGTTGGAACTGACTCCTAAACACACATTCCATTCTACCACACCACGGACAAAAAAGCTGGACACTGGCCTCAATCAAATAACATATGGCACACTGGCTCAATACAAGTGCCTTGAAGCAGGTTAGAAAGTGGCTTATATTGACATGCCGCATATTCATTGATGCTAACCATATTTATAATTTGTATCATGTTTACAAATTAGAAAATAGGAAGATCTCTATCTGTATTAAAACTATGCAATAAATATGAACTGATTTATCTATGTATTTGTCCTTCCTTTTTAAAAGTGCAAAGTTCAAAATTGCACTTATGCGTGCCAAAAGATGCATATTTTATTTCCCCTTTAAGTGTACGCTAAACATGTTCTCTAATAAATAAATACTGTCTTCATATTACAGCACTCCCTGTGTGTATTTGTGTTTGCTAATCATGTATTCCTAGTTCAACAATCAACATTCATATATTCGCTTGATTTTATTTGTACAGACACAATGGAATTTAGAAGTTGAAAATTATTCTTCAATTTTCTCTGTAATTACAAACAAGACTCCTGATTTTATAGACAACACAGCTGATAGCATATGCTCATACACTGCTTGCTTTTTTTTCCTTGTAGCTTCGCGCAACCCGCTCGATTTAGAGTGATATTTTAATGCATTATTATGAAAGGAACAGCAACTGGTTTTGTTGGTTACAGGATGGTGACTCCCAGCGCTGTCCCAGATGCTGTCGCCGTCTCTGCGAGAGCAGATTCGCAGCATCTTGTCTCCGGCACACATCAATGCCCACGCCTGCTGCCTTTGTCCCAGAGGAGGGCGCAACACCTGCTGCTGGCAGAGTGCCGGGCCCGGGGGGAGGGCACGTTCTAGCGCTGCTGGGTGACAGGACGGCGCGGGCTCCGGATTCCAAGTGAACTGGCTGAAGGCACCCTGGGGCTCCCCGCACCCCACTCTCGCACCCATCTGGTCCCCTCTCCTGTTCGAAGACGGAAGACACACAGTGAGGGATGTCTTGTCAGAACAGCGCATCAGTGTCGAAGGATAACAAAGCAAAACGTAACTGTGTTGATAGATGTCAAGTAGTGCGCCCTGATGCCTTGCAAACCGTCATGCAGCGCTGACAGGTGGCTTCAAGTTTAAACAGTATGGGGCTTTTTTACAAATCCCTTGCGCCACTTTTGCGTCATTTTTAACATGGGAAAAGTGATTTACGGGTAGCGCAAGGGGCTTGTAAATAAGCCCCTATATATCATAGAAACAGCGGTGAAAGAGGGAGCAGGAACAAGAGAAAATTAATACCATGTGACACTCTCTCTCTCATGTACCCATCACGTAATGGAGGTACACCAACCATAAGTTTTCTTTTCTTAAAAAAACAAACATTTTTTAATATTTCTATTCGGAAAATGGATGTAGATTCAACAGAATGCCATAGGCAGTGGGAGTGGCATCACACACCCTTAGAACTAACTTCATGCATCACAGGATGTGACATCATATGCACCCATCACCCGATCCTCCCAGGAAGCAATGTCACATGACCTTAATCCTAATGCTACCACAATAATTGACATAGCTTATGTTCTATAATAACTGCATGATTAATAAAATAAAACACCGACAAATTGATGGGTTAGATACCACATATATTAGGATGCTCCCATAATCTTTGAAAGGGGTGGAGTGTAATATTGCCCTGATTTGTAGTGAACCAGAAAAGCCAGTGAGCCAGAGCTCCTGCATGAGGACTCAAGGGGTCTCTGCCCCACGAACATGTAGGATTAACAACTGGGTCATATGTTGCTTTTAAAGCACAGTTTTCACATAAATTTGCTAAAATACCACTGGCTCTGAAAGGGCTCTCCTTAAATATTCAAGTCTTTTCATAGTGGCTGAGACAATGAAATCAAACATTCCTCAGGAGTTGACCCTATGTTTTTCAAAATGTGCTCTGCTACCCCTATATGTCAGAAAGTATCTCCATTGTGCCAGGACCAACAAATTGTGATGGGTGCCCTATCTACGCCTTGGATGCCCTTATGCCAAAAATTACATGCACTATGCCTGTACCAGACTTTGGTCATGGGGGCCCCATATGTCAAGAATTACCTCTAGTATACCAGTGACAGTATTTTGTGATAGGTGCCTGTCATATGAAGAATTGCCTGCATCATCCCAGTGCAGTAATTTTGCCATGGGTGCTTCCCTAAGCCAGAATTACCTTCAGTAGGTTATGGACAATCGCAGACTTCCAAGCATAATAGCACACTTTTACTTATGCATTTACCCATTTACACTCATTAACACTCACTCTCATTCATTTGCCCTCATTCGTTCTCACTCACTCTCTTGCACTAATTCTTTGTTGCTCATTAAACTCATTCATTCTTACACTGACTCACTTATACTTTCTCACTCACACTGTCACTTTGTTATACTCACTCACTCATTTATTCTCAGTCTGACTCACTCATTTTTCCCTAATTCATTCAAACTAACCCACTCACATCCAATCTTAGCCTCACTCACTCATAATTTGCCACTTACTCACAATCACTTGCACTCACTCATGCCCATTCTAATTCATTTGTACACTCACATTCACTCTTACTCCGACTCACTCATACTCCCTTACTGAAACTCAATCTAGCTAATTCTAACTACCTGTTACTGACTCCCACCCACTCACTTTCACCTACACACAGGTGCTGACATGTACAGAGAAGGATGCTCACACATACAGAGTCTCACCCACAGCCACACACACAACATACATCTTAAAGCACTGCTCTACTTACCTTAGCTCCAAGGAAAAGTCTTTTTCCAGCTCCTGGTGCTCCATTTTTTATTACATTAACAGTAAATAATATGATTCAATTCACTATAAGTGCAACTAAAATATGGACAGTAAACAAGAAGAGCTGAGCGCCAGTGGTCAAAAGAGCAGGCTGTCCCAGGGTTCTTGCACTGATTTTGCCACTTCTGAGTCCAGCGTTGCAAAAGCAGTGCCAGGGGGTTATAGGGGGCTAGCCAGAGATGCGACCCCTGGTGACCACTAAATGACGTCCGTGATTCGGAGCTTCTTCGGCCAGTGCCAAGGTAGCGATCTTGCAAGTAACTATCAACATGATAAATAAAAGTCAACTACACGAGTCAGGCACTCACTGCTGATTTTTTTGTGAAGCCTTTAAGTCACAGGCTCCGACTTTCATTTTTCCCAAGGTTAATAAGTTGATGAACATTTGGTAGATTAGTAGTAACACCAGTTATTTGCCGGGCTACCATGAAGCATTGGTTTGGGGCGCAAGCACAAGAACCATGGGGCATATTAGGAAGGGCCAGATCGCCGCTTTATCGGCACTTTTTGATGATAAAGCGGCGATTTTTTTATTGCCCAATTACCAAGCTGTCGCTAACAGCAGTTAGCGACAGCTTCCAGGCGATAGCGACCTGTTTGGGGCCCGCTTTGCATGTCAAGGATATTTATCGCTAATGACATGCAAAGTGGGCGTACCCAAACTGGTAGCGACTGAAAGCAGTCGCTAACACAGCTATCGCCTATTAGCAATACCCGTGGCCCGATAAAAGAACACGCGCTAAACGCGATTAGCGCCAGGATTTTACACCTTGTAAAAACCTGACTTAGCCATAATAGTCAATGGGAGGTGAAGTCCCCACCTGCCTATTAGCAATATTTTCCTTAGCGATAGGATTTTTATCGCTGGAAATCTCACGTTAAAGATGGGATTCGCCACTATCGCTGGATTTTAATCGCCGGGGTAGATAAACTTTGATAATACTTTGTTATCTCTGCGATCGAATGCAGCGATAGGAGGCGATAAAAAAAATCGCGCTAAGCGCGGTTTGCGATAATTATCGCAAGTTGTTGCTAATATGCCCCCATGTTTTTTTCTGCGCTTAAAGACACGCAAGATGTTAATATTAAATCTACATTTATTAAAGCATGCTTGAAAGGTAGTACATTGTTCGAACATGGGTGGACGGACACACAGAGGGAGCTGAGACAGAATATCGAGTTGGAAATGTCGACTTACACAAATATCGGGTGGAAATATCGTGATTCAGAAATATCGACAGCAAGAATATTTTCGCAAGAATATAAGGGAAGAAATGTCGTTTTTAAAACTGTAGAAGTCATTAATATTGTTTGCAAAAATATAGATGTTTAAAATATCGATTTTTAATTAGTGTTATGTATTTTAGTTTCTATTTTAAATATATGTGATGTATTTTTTTGTATAAGTATTGTTTATGTATTTTAATATATGTGTTACATTTTTTGTAGTTATGAATTTTATTTTAAATACATTTGGTATATTTTAGTAGTGGGTTGTGGCTTTAGAGGGGAACAGGGTGGGAAGTAATTTAATTATAATAAATGAATGATTATTTTGTATTAATTTCATTTAGATTTTATAGCGTTAATTGTGGGAAGTAGTTTATTTGTAATTAATTATTAATTGGTTGTAAATTAATATTAATTAATTAATTGATAAATAATTATGGTAATTGTGTGATTTTGTTTAGGTGTGGGTTGTGGAGTTTTTAGGGGTAAAGGGTGAGAAGTAATTTATTTTTGATTAATTAATAATTAGTTGTTAATTTATATTAATTAATTGATTGAAAATTAATTCTGGAAATTGTGTTATTGATTTTAGGAGCGGGTTGTGGGGGTTCTAGGGGTAAAGGGTGGGAAGTAATTTATTTTTAATTAATTAATAATTAGTTCTGAATTAAAATTAATTAATTGATAGAAAATTAATTATGGAAATTGTGTAATTAGGTTTAGGTGTGGGTTGTGTGGTTTATAGGGGTAAAGGGTGGGAAGTAATGTTTGTTTAAATAATTTAAAAAATATATTTAATTGGGATATTTGTTTATATTTATTTGTATGTGAGTTTTATTGTTATGGAACACAGTGTGGGGAGTAAATTAATTTTACTCACTTTATAATTAGTTGTTAGATACTTTTTAACTGAAAATACATTTTAATTGTTTAATTATTTTTTTTACTGTCTAATTTTTTGCTGTGGGTTGTGGGGATTATAGGGGTAAAATGTGGCAAGTTAATTAATTATATGAGTTTTAATTTTGTTTTTTAATTAACATTATTTCTTTAATTGATAATTAATTATGTTAGTTGAGGACCGAGCAGCAAGATGGCCGCTCGGTAAGAGGGCTCTGCCGGCTGAGATGTGCTCCGTAATTTATTCTGCTCTACTTACCTTAGCTCCAAGGAAAAGTCTTTTTCCAGCTCCTGGTGCTCCATTTTTTATTACATTAACAGTAAATAATATGATTCAATTCACTATAAGTGCAACTAAAATATGGACAGTAAACAAGAAGAGCTGAGCGCCAGTGGTCAAAAGAGCAGGCTGTCCCAGGGTTCTTGCACTGATTTTGCCACTTCTGAGTCCAGCGTTGCAAAAGCAGTGCCAGGGAGTTATAGGGGGCTAGCCAGAGATGCGACCCCTGGTGACCACTAAATGACGTCCGTGATTCGGAGCTTCTTCGGCCAGTGCCAAGGTAGCGATCTTGCAAGTAACTATCAACATGATAAATAAAAGTCAACTACACGAGTCAGGCACTCACTGCTGATTTTTTTGTGAAGCCTTTAAGTCACAGGCTCCGACTTTCATTTTTCCCAAGGTTAATAAGTTGATGAACATTTGGTAGATTAGTAGTAACACCAGTTATTTGCCGGGCTACCATGAAGCATTGGTTTGGGGCGCAAGCACAAGAACCATGGGGCATATTAGGAAGGGCCAGATCGCCGCTTTATCGGCACTTTTTGATGATAAAGCGGCGATTTTTTTATTGCCCAATTACCAAGCTGTCGCTAACAGCAGTTAGCGACAGCTTCCAGGCGATAGCGACCTGTTTGGGGCCCGCTTTGCATGTCAAGGATATTTATCGCTAATGACATGCAAAGTGGGCGTACCCAAACTGGTAGCGACTGAAAGCAGTCGTTAACACAGCTATCGCCTATTAGCAATACCCGTGGCCCGATAAAAGAACACGCGCTAACCGCGATTAGCGCCAGGATTTTACACCTTGTAAAAACCTGACTTAGCCATAATAGTCAATGGGAGGTGAAGTCCCCACCTGCCTATTAGCAATATTTTCCTTAGCGATAGGATTTTTATCGCTGGAAATCTCACGTTAAAGATGGGATTCGCCACTATCGCTGGATTTTAATCGCCGGGGTAGATAAACTTTGATAATACTTTGTTATCTCTGCGATCGAATGCAGCGATAGGAGGCGATAAAAAAAATCGCGCTAAGCGCGGTTTGCGATAATTATCGCAAGTTGTTGCTAATATGCCCCCATGTTTTTTTCTGCGCTTAAAGACACGCAAGATGTTAATATTAAATCTACATTTATTAAAGCATGCTTGAAAGGTAGTACATTGTTCGAACATGGGTGGACGGACACACAGAGGGAGCTGAGACAGAATATCGAGTTGGAAATGTCGACTTACACAAATATCGGGTGGAAATATCGTGATTCAGAAATATCGACAGCAAGAATATTTTCGCAAGAATATAAGGGAAGAAATGTCGTTTTTAAAACTGTAGAAGTCATTAATATTGTTTGCAAAAATATAGATGTTTAAAATATCGATTTTTAATTAGTGTTATGTATTTTAGTTTCTATTTTAAATATATGTGATGTATTTTTTTGTATAAGTATTGTTTATGTATTTTAATATATGTGTTACATTTTTTGTAGTTATGAATTTTATTTTAAATACATTTGGTATATTTTAGTAGTGGGTTGTGGCTTTAGAGGGGAACAGGGTGGGAAGTAATTTAATTATAATAAATGAATGATTATTTTGTATTAATTTCATTTAGATTTTATAGCGTTAATTGTGGGAAGTAGTTTATTTGTAATTAATTATTAATTGGTTGTAAATTAATATTAATTAATTAATTGATAAATAATTATGGTAATTGTGTGATTTTGTTTAGGTGTGGGTTGTGGAGTTTTTAGGGGTAAAGGGTGAGAAGTAATTTATTTTTGATTAATTAATAATTAGTTGTTAATTTATATTAATTAATTGATTGAAAATTAATTCTGGAAATTGTGTTATTGATTTTAGGAGCGGGTTGTGGGGGTTCTAGGGGTAAAGGGTGGGAAGTAATTTATTTTTAATTAATTAATAATTAGTTCTGAATTAAAATTAATTAATTGATAGAAAATTAATTATGGAAATTGTGTAATTAGGTTTAGGTGTGGGTTGTGTGGTTTATAGGGGTAAAGGGTGGGAAGTAATGTTTGTTTAAATAATTTAAAAAATATATTTAATTGGGATATTTGTTTATATTTATTTGTATGTGAGTTTTATTGTTATGGAACACAGTGTGGGGAGTAAATTAATTTTACTCACTTTATAATTAGTTGTTAGATACTTTTTAACTGAAAATACATTTTAATTGTTTAATTATTTTTTTTACTGTCTAATTTTTTGCTGTGGGTTGTGGGGATTATAGGGGTAAAATGTGGCAAGTTAATTAATTATATGAGTTTTAATTTTGTTTTTTAATTAACATTATTTCTTTAATTGATAATTAATTATGTTAGTTGAGGACCGAGCAGCAAGATGGCCGCTCGGTAAGAGGGCTCTGCCGGCTGAGATGTGCTCCGTAATTTATTCTGCTGCAATCTTGTCCGAAATCATTGACAATCGATGCCCCTAGCTACATAGACGCCTGGGGTACCAAGAGAGTCCGGAAAAACCTGCACACGCAGCACCTAACAGGTCTATTCCTGCTGCCGTCCGAGGTGGAGAGGCGAGGCCTGACAGGCCTGGTGGGTGTGTTAAGGCTGCGGCGCTTGCGTGGCTCTGCAGCCCGTGACTGGTGCGGGCAGAACTCAATCACACCGTGCACTCATCCGAAGCCGAGCCCAACGGACAACGATCGCAACCACAAGTAAGACGCTAATGCGGAGTGGGGGCTGAGCAGATGACTTGCCCCCACCCGGGATCCTAACGTTGTGGGAGCTGGGGCCACCACTCTGGCGGGTATGGCTGAAGCTTCATTACTCCACAAGAGACAGTGTCAGGCCGCTGGGGGAGACTACAGCCACTGGGAAAATTGAACTCTTTGTGGAGGACCTATTCAAAGAAATATTTGGGACAGAGCTATCTCAAATGTTCATCGTGGAAACAGGCCACCGTACCCTGGGACCAAGACCTCTGGTGGGCGGCACCCCCAGGCGGATACTAGCCAAAATACTAAATTATCGAGACAGGGATGCCATACTCAAAGGGACCAGGGAAAATGGCCAGATTTCTTATAAAGGGAATAATATCTCATTGTATCCCGACTTTACTCCTGGCATCCAGGCTGCTCACTGTGAATTTACTCAAGCAAAGAAGATCCTACAGAAAGCCGGCGTGTCATATGCACTTTTATATCCTGCCAAGCTAAAGGTTACGCACGACAATGACACTCACTATTTCACAGATACGAAATCTGCATTGAAATTTGCTAAACATGTTGGTGGAAGAAGGAAACAAAAAGAGTGCTCTGATAGACAGCGTGGCACAAACCACACATTAAGTGATAATGACTAAGGTGCCGATCACGATCCGGTAAAAACCGGGTACGAACCGTCGGACAGAGCATATTCTCCGTCCGACGCGTACCCGGTCGTCAAAATATACAAACATGGAATTACGATTCGCAAGGAAACACCATTTCCGTACGAATCGTACAAAACCCCGACCGGCGAAAATAAACGTACAAATGCGATCCGGGAAAGCGCCGACGTGACGTCGGGACGCACGCAGCCTGCCATTCACGAACCAGGAATCACGATTCGCACCGACGTCATCCCGCATGGTGAATATTTTCCGGCTGCCAAAAACTGCCGGGAAATCAGGACGACGCGAACGAGGAGTACCTGTACGCGACGCACAGACATGGACCCGAACCTATGTGTCATCCCGGCCCTCATAGCAGTCGACCTCCTGGACATACCTGACCCCCAGGCCCTGGTCACTACGAGGGGGTGGGGCGTGTCCAGCAAAGCCAGCGACCACCACAACGGAAGTGCTTGACGACGTGAACCGGCAACACAACAATACGCCTTAAGAGCGTGGGTACGAGTCGTACCCCGCCCACACCTACGTCATCCCAACTATGGCGGGACGGCTGTACCCACGTGGCAAAGGCCTGGGTACGGCCCGCACAAGCATCACATAGCGTGGGGACGCATATGTACGGACCGTACCCCCACCCCCCGTATGCATGGAGCGTACCCCCAACCCCAAGAGTGTAAGTATGACCCGTACCCCCACCCGTGTACGTATGGAGCGTACCCCCCCTGCCAACAGTGTAAGTATGACCCGTACCCCCACCCACGTACGTATGGCGCGTACCCCCCACCCCAACAGTGTAAGTACGACCCGTACCCTCACCCGCGGACGTATGGAGCGTACCCCCCACCCCAACAGTGTAAGTACGACCCGTACCCTCACCCGCGGACGTATGGAGCGTACCCCCCACCCCAACAGTGTACGTACGGACCGTAACCCCACCCGCGTATGCATTGAGCGTACCCCCCACCCTAACAGTGTAAGTACGACCCGTACCCTCACCCGCGTACGTATGGAGCGTACCCCCACCCCAACAGTGTAAGTACGACCCGTACCCTCACCCGCGTATGCATGGAGCGAACCCACACACGTGTATGTTCTAAGCGTACATATCCTGAAATAGGAGGGGTGGGTGCAGAGTCCTCCCAGCAGTGCCCAGACACAGGAGGGGTGGGTGCAGAGTCCTCCCAGCAGTGCCCAGAGACAGGAGGGGTGGGTGCAGAGTCCTCCCAGCAGTGCCCAGACACAGGAGGGGTGGGTGCAGAGTCCTCACAGCAGTGCCCAGACACAGGAGGGGTGGGTGCCTAACACTCCCAGCAGTGCCCAGAGACAGGAGGGGTGGGTGCCTAACACTCCCAGCAGTGCCCAGAGACAGGAGGGGTGGGTGCCTAACACTCCCAGCAGTGCCCAGACACAGGAGGGGTGGGTGCCAAACACTCACAGCAGTGCCCAGAGACAGGAGGGGTGGGTGCCTAACACTCCCAGCAGTGCCCAGAGACAGGAGGGGTGGGTGCCTAACACTCCCAGCAGTGCCCAGACACAGGAGGGGTGGGTGCCTAACACTCCCAGCAGTGCCCAGAGACAGGAGGGGTGGGTGCCTAACACTCCCAGCAGTGCCCAGAGACAGGAGGGGTGGGTGCAGAGTCCTCACAGCAGTGCCCAGACACAGGAGGGGTGGGTGCAGAGTCCTCCCAGTAGTGCCCAGACACAGGAGGGGTGGGTGCAGAGTCCTCACAGCAGTGCCCAGACACAGAAGGGGTGGGTGCCTAACACTCCCAGCAGTGCCCAGACACAGGAGGGGTGGGTGCCTAACACTCCCAGCAGTGCCCAGACACAGGAGGGGTGGGTGCAGAGTCCTCCCAGCAGTGCCCAGACACAGGAGGGGTGGGTGCAGAGTCCTCACAGCAGTGCCCAGACACAGGAGGGGTGGGTGCAGAGTCCTCACAGCAGTGCCCAGAGACAGGAGGGGTGGGTGCCTAACACTCCCAGCAGTGCCCAGACACAGGAGGGGTGGGTGCCTAACACTCCCAGCAGTGCCCAGACACAGGAGGGGTGGGTGCAGAGTCCTCCCAGCAGTGCCCAGACACAGGAGGGGTGGGTGCAGAGTCCTCACAGCAGTGCCCAGACACAGGAGGGGTGGGTGCAGAGTCCTCACAGCAGTGCCCAGACACAGGAGGGGTGGGTGCCTAACACTCCCAGAAGTGCCCAGACACAGGAGGGGTGGGTGCAGAGTCCTCACAGCAGTGCCCAGACACAGGAGGGGTGGGTGCCTAACACTCCCAGCAGTGCCCAAAGACAGGAGGGGTGGGTGCCTAACACTCCCAGCAGTGCCCAGACACAGGAGGGGTGGGTGCCTAACACTCCCAGAAGTGCCCAGACACAGGAGGGGTGGGTGCAGAGTCCTCACAGCAGTGCCCAGACACAGGAGGGGTGGGTGCCTAACACTCCCAGCAGTGCCCAGAGACAGGAGGGGTGGGTGCCTAACACTCCCAGCAGTTCCCAGACACAGGAGGGGTGGGTGCAGAGTCCTCACAGCAGTGCCCAGAGACAGGAGGGGTGGGTGCAGAGTCCTCCCAGCAGTGCCCAGACACAGGAGGGGTGGGTGCAGAGTCCTCACAGCAGTGCCCAGACACAGGAGGGGTGGGTGCCTAACACTCCCAGCAGTGCCCAGAGACAGGAGGGGTGGGTGCCTAACACTCCCGGCAGTGCCCAGACACAGGAGGGGTGGGTGCCTAACACTCCCAGCAGTGCCCAGAGACAGGAGGGGTGGGTGCCTAACACTCCCAGCAGTGCCCAGACACAGGAGTGGTGGGTGCCTAACACTCACAGCAGTGCCCAGAGACAGGAGGGGTGGGTGCCTAACACTCACAGCAGTGCCCAGAGACAGGAGGGGTGGGTGCCTAACACTCCCAGCAGTGCCCAGACACAGGAGGGGTGGGTGCCTAACACTCACAGCAGTGCCCCTGCAAAGAAAAGGGTGGAGTACCCACAGATCCAATGCCCACAAATTTCAGTTAGGTGCACAAAGATCCTGCAGTACATGTACCACATGTGTGCGAGGCTGGAAATATACATATGCATAGTGCCTAAAAGAATACATGTACACATGAAGTCATGGCAACAGTCTACATACACAAGTACAGTGACCACCAAGGACGCCACGAATGATGCAGGTGGTGACATCGCTCAGCATGCATGGGCCAAGTCTAACGAGTCCGTCACACACCCAGCCAATGTAGACACAGCTCAGCACCACATATTGGAAAGACCCTGCAGGGAAGAAGTCAGGTTACACAGAGGAAGGAACACACCTTGGGACGATGTCACCATGCAGTAACTGCTTACATGAACAAAGTTATGTAGCCAACAGCTTGTGATGGCACACAGATACCAGGATCCACCCTATGACCAGCACAAGACAACAATTCCCACACACCCAACACATAATCACCACCCAAAATAATGGGGCAGGTCCACCAACAGCAATACCAGACAGACAGTAGTGTACAAAGGAAAAATAAATTGCTTTAATCAGCATCCAAAACATATGTTTTTCACTTCAAAGTTCAAAAAGTACTATGCCCATAGGGCAAACCAAAGTTCCAATCCAGGTGGGGGACACAGTGGGACGCGTGTCCCCTAGCTTGCCTGCACAGTCAGACTCCATCGTCTTCCAGAGCGGGGAGGGCATCATGTGGGGGGGAAGGACCAGGCACCACAGGGACATGAGGGCGAAGGGTAGGCATTGTGGGTGCAGGGATGGAGGACTCCACCACAGGGGGTGGGTCAGGGCCAAAGGCGGAGGCCAGGATGGCGCTGCACACCTTTGCAAGGTCCTCCAGCGTCTCCCCTGCACCCGAAGGAACCACAGGCCCCAAGGAGGGGGGGGGCGGAGGGATGGGTCGCAGCACCACAGGGGGAGGGTGTGGACAGGGGGGGGACTCAACCACCCTGACCGGGGACTCCCTTGACCGCTTGCGGGGTGGTGTCACAGTGGGGCTCAGGGACAGAGCGGCCATGAAGGAGTCCTTGCTGGAAATGTGGCCAGGAGAGCTGAGGGGAGGGGATTTGGAGGGAGTGGATTGGGTGGAATGCGGACTCCCACTCTGGCTGCATGACTTACTTTTGCCCCCGACCCAGTGGGTGTGCCTACTTCACCCTGTGTGTGCGTGCCAGGAGGTGTGCGTATGACCTTCCCTGCTGGTGTGGTGCCTGTGTATGTTGTGGTGGGTGCATGCTGACGTCTGGGTGTACGTGGGACAGGCATGGGAGTGGGAAGTGTGGATGGGGCAGGGGTAGTGGGTGGGACGTAGCACTGCAGGAGACCCACTGCTGCAGTCAGTGTCGAGTCTATGGACCTCAGCAACTGGCGTTGGTCAGCCTGCGATGAAAAAAAAATGCCCTCCAAGTATGCCTCCATGTTGTGCAGCACTTGGCTGTGGCCATGGAGGACATTAAGGATCGCAGCCTGACCAATCTGCAACTGCCGCTGGATGTCCACAGACTCGGCATTGGCGGCAGCAGTGGAGACAGGGGCAGGGGGTGCGGTGCCTGGCAGGAAGGAGACATGTGGTGACCAGGCACGCTGGGAAGGGACACGAGCAAGTGGGGGGCGGCTGATGGCAATGGAGGGGGCGGGGTGCGATGTTGTGGCGCTGTCAGCTGGTGGTGCAGCCTCCGCCCACTCGGAGAGATCATCCTCGGACCCGTCAGCTTCATATTCAGTTGTGCCAGTGGACAGGTCCTCGGCCTCACTCTCCTCCGCCTCAGTACCACTTAATGTGCCAGCCACGATGTCAACGCTGGCACTGGTGCTCGGTCCCTCCGCTCCGTCTGTGCTCATGTCTCCCTCCGTGTCCCCCGACAATGCTGTGGGCAAGGTGAAGTGACAGCAATTAATCACACACCTGTATACATATGTCACATGAGTCCAATCTACATAGGTTACAGTGCATAGCCTGAAAAGAAAGATGAGTAACATCTACAAAACAAGGTACAGATGTAGGGCATGCAACACACAGTTGGTTCACCCACCATGCCACTGAAAATCCATGGAGAGCATGACACAATTGCAAATGACATGAAATGGAGTTTAACATAGGAGCCAGGCCCTGGGGACAATCCAGCACTGCATCTGCACCACACAGCGTTGCCGAAAATAGGGATGAGCAGGGACCATATCCATGAACTTGAGGCACATGCTGCATAGGTAATACTGAAAACATGCCCAACATGACTGGCTCACTGCACCTTGAGTGTATGCCCAGACAAACATCACACACTGGCCAGACCTAGCAAGGAGAGTTCAGGATTTGACATGTAGGCTTGGCCCGCACCAACCACCCCCTACATGAGACAATTTGTTGACACACAGGAAGCACTTACATCTCTTAGTCTGGGTGAAATACACAGGGGCTGCATAAATGCAAGATTGGACGCCAAATTCCCAAGGTGCGTCTGTCCAAAGAATCATGTACAAATGGCCATCATCAGATGATTGTAACAAGACACACAGGCACTGGCCACTGTGACTATGAACAAGGGAAATCAGGTCAGGCTGTACAGTGGACACTTGCACTACATTTCACGTTGATATACATGGTGCCAGGGGACAATGGCACAGAGCACAACCTATGCTGTAGACACTGAGAGTGTCCACGTTTTGTGATGACACACATGACACCTATGAAAATATGCCCCAGGGGACAGTAGTGGCCACACAACTCCATGGTCCTGAATGGGAATGACTGCAACACACGCAACCATCCCTGCACTATGCGTATCGCACACTCATGCACATCATGTCACAGGCCACAACATAGGACATGCGCGCTGTAAGGCATGACACTTGAGAGACTAACTCCCATGTCTGGACTCAGCATCAGTGCCAACTGACATGGAACCCACATGTACTGAACTGGACAGGGCACAGGCAAGGTCCCCAAACCTGTTACACACCACCCCCACACATGATGCTACAGGCATAGTTCACGTGGAGAAAGCGCCAGCCTACATTACCTTGTGAAGGAGTGACTACACACAGACCAGGGAACACATTGCAAGGAGGGGAAGGGAGGCAGGAGAGCACAGCTATACTGTGGGTAACTGGATCTGCACAGTACCTTTAAACCCTGGCAGTGAATCAATGCAACTGTGCACTTACAAATGCTGGTGACACACAACAAACACACATGTACCTACCCCCTTCCTGCTGCTGCTTCTCCTGTAAGCGCCTCTCCAAGTCTGGAAATACCACCGCCAGCACACGCTTGTGGATGTGGGTCAGACGGCGGCGCCCCCGGTTCTTATGGGTCTCAGGTGAGTCCCCCAGCAGGACCCGTGCGATCCTCCGCGTCCAGCACCGGATATCCTGCCAGCGTTTCCTCACCTGGGACAGGCGCCGCTTCCGACCATCCGCACTCCTCACGGCACTGACGGCGGTCAGCCATATCTGCTTCTTGGCAGAGGCGCTTACCTGTGAGGATGAACAAGTGACACTACATCAATACACCAAGCACATGTCACAGAGAGACATGTTAGAACAAATGTGCTGTGTACAACAAGGCATAGTATGCATCCAACGCATTGCACCTTTGTCATAGGGACATGATCCTCTGGGGAAGGGCAAAAGCAGTACGTGCCATTGAAAGTACACAGGTGGAATGAGGGCAACGACACAATCAATGATCCAGGCACACACTGTGCATCACAAGGTACACCAGGATAATGTGCAGCACCTCTAAGCAGTCACATGCCACAGGCCACTGACGCTACCGCAGCAGAGTACACAGACACACACAGGCACAGGACATTCACCTTCCATTGCCAAATGCTGCGACAAAACTCACTCTGCACATGTGCCACTAGATGGGGGGGGGCTCACAGGTGTGGGGCTGGCTCTGCACGTCAGACACACAGCACTGCTCCCTGCTCACATCACATGGGCAGGGTATATCCATCCCTCATGCAGCCCGGGTGCCACACCCCACATATGCACCCACCCACATTACAGGGGACTTACACACACACCGATGTCCAGGGTACGAACACATCATGTGGACACTCTCAGCACAGGTACACAGAACTAACACACATCTGTGGGTTCAGTCACCTGTCACACTGGGCTGACCACATAATCACATGAGGACTGTAGAGGCTACACTCCCAGGAGGACAAGACAGGCAGAATGTGGCATGCACCATGCAGTGATTGTCACAGTAAACACAATGCAAGTGAGGACGGCAGACATGCACCACAGCATGCACTGGCTGGGAGACATCAGGCATTCCCCCCCCGGGAACCCCCCTACAGTACATAGCATGTGTGCCACACCTGGACACAATGCCAGAAGTCACACTCACAAAAAAGGGGACACAGTCTATGCCAGTGGACTCTGCACTCACCTGATACCCTGGTCGCCCATACAGCATGGGGTACTGTGGGAGGATCACATCCAGCAAAGCCAGGTTCTCCTCCAGGGTGAAAGGCTGTGACCTCTCCACAGACCATGACATGGTTCCAGGGAATCAGTAGCAGCAGCTGGGTCATGGAATACAAAGATGTGCAGGCAAGTGCTTCCTCATGGGACCTGGCTGCCTTACATCTGCCTTGCTGGCCTGTTTCATGCACAGGAGTACAGAGTGATTGGTCACTCACATTTGCATCCTATGTTTCCTCCAATCCCTTCAAACCTAGCACAGTCAGTGGGTTCTTATTGTGTTTTTTTCTTCAGCATGATATCAACTCCACAAACACATTGCAACAAAGTAGATTCATTCCAACTGACTTCTGCTGTACACCTTACGGAAAAAATTCTAACTTTAAACTTGGTCTCCATGACAACCAGCATGCATGTAGGCCTTTATACTTGTCCCTCATGTGTGCCCTATGTAATTTTGAGATTCACACACAGGTACGGTGCGTTCCGGGGCCCTAGGGCACCCCAAATGCATAGCAACGGCCCGTACAGGCGTGTGTATGCTCCGTACCACTATGGGTGTTCTCGCGTATGCGTACTCATAGTGATAGTGAGCGTACAGGCGTGTGTACGCTCCGTACCACTATGGGTGTTCTCGCGTATGCGTACTCATAGTGGTAGTGAGCGTACAGGCGTGTGTACGCTCCGTCTCACTATGGGTGTTCTCGCGTATGCGTACTCATAGTGATAGTGAGCGTACAGGCGTGTGTACGCTCCGTACCACTATGAGTGTTCTCGCGTATGTGTACTCATAGTGATAGTGAGCGTACAGGCGTGTGTACGCTCCGTCTCACTATGGGTGTTCTCGCGTATGCGTACTCATAGTGATAGTGAGCGTACAGGCGTGTGTACGCTCCGTACCACTATGGGTGTTCTCGCGTATGCGTACTCATAGTGATAGTGAGCGTACAGGCATGTGTACGCTCCATCTCACTATGGGTGTTCTCGCGTATGCGTACTCATAGTGATAGTGAGCGTACAGGCGTGTGTACGCTCCGTACCACTATGGGTGTTCTCGCGTATGCGTACTCATAGTGATAGTGAGCGTACAGGCGTGTGTACGCTCTGTCTCACTATGGGTGTTCTCGCGTATGCCACAGTCTTTGTCAACATTGGTCAGACAGTGACCAGCAAGTCCATGTGGCAGAGAATGTCTTTTGATGCTGTGCTGCTGTTGCTCCAGTGGTCCAGGTGCCAGGCCAGGTGTCCTGGGAGATGGTGCTGTTGCGCCGACCCTCACGGTCTTTTCCGTGGACGACCCGCCCTCCTGCGGGGACCCTCAGAAGCAGGCCGTGACGATGTTTGGGATGCTCCGTCGGATGTCTCCTCCTCCTTATCATCCCTCCCTGTGGGTGGTGATGTTCTACGCCTGATGGCACAGGGAGGGTTGCCCATGCTGTCAGCCATCCGACGGAGTGTACTGTGAATTCCCGTGAACACCGTCACGAGCTCAGCCTGTCTGTCCTCCATCCTCCGTTGGTGTTGCAGTAGACAGGCATGTTGCTCCGCATGTTGCTGGGCCTGCTGGGTCTTGATCCCCTCGAGGATGGACACAACCTGGGCCATGCCCGTGGTGTCCTGCCGGTATGTGTCCAGGATGTTTCGGACATGGGAATATACCGGTTCCCCAGCCAACTGGTCAGGCTCGCGCCTCCGCCGTCCTCCACTCCCACCACCCCTGCCCACTTGCACCTGGCCTGCCCCTGTGGGCACATCGGGTCTCCGGGACCCCTTAGGGGTGGCATTGGCGTTGTCGCCTGCCTCCTCCTGGGGGCCCGGGACACCGTGTCCCTCCTGGCCAGCCTGTCTGCATTGTGGTGGTGGGGCAGGGATCCTGGGTGTCTCCTGGGATGTGGCAGGAGTGGGGGTGGTGGTTGGCCCAGTTGTACCTGACGCAGGTGCTGCAGGTGGTTGGACACCAGAGGGGCCAGGTTGGTCGGGGTCAGGTTCGTCCACAGAGTGGTGAGAGTCGTCGCTGCCGGTGGCTCCGTCATCCCGCCGAGCCGGGTCCTGTGTGTCTTCCCCCCAGTGTTGGGGGGTGATCGACGATGTTGACCTGTGTGTGAGAGAGACAATGTTAATTTTGTTCCATGCAACATCCATGTTTCATTGTTTTCAAAGTTGGCACATTTCCTCTGGGAATTTGTATATGTCTTGCATTTCACTGACAGTGCACTTGTGCATGGGTATGTCCCTTGGCCACAGCTTTTGAGACTTTACCTATGTGTGGCACAGTCTTACTTGCTGCGTCAATTGTGACAGCAGTCAGCAGTGGAGTGGGCAGGTGTGGCGAGCCATGCATTGGCGCCTTCCGTGTAGCACTGTACGTGTGCACATGGAGTGGTTCCACACACTTATATGATGCAGGTAGCTGTCGTTGTGCTCGTGCACAGGTTGTGACATGGCCCTGTGTTTTGCCATGGAGAAGAGGGGGCCACCCTTGTCTACATGCACGCAGTCCAGCTGCTGACGAGCAGACATCCCCACACCCCACAAGGCTGATTTGCTCTCCCTGTGTGTCCCTTTCTCGCTCCCTCTCTGTCCCCCTCTCCCTCCCTCTGTGTGTCAGCCTCCTCCCTCTGTCCATCTCCCTGTGTCTCCCTCCCTCTCTGTCCCCCTCTCCCTCCCTCCGTGTGTCAGCCTCCTCCCTCTGTCCGTCTCCCTGTGTCTCCCTCCCTCTCTGTCCCCCTCTCCCTCCCTCCGTGTGTCAGCCTCCTCCCTCTGTCCGTCTCCCTGTGTCTCCCTCCCTCTCTGTCCCCCTCTCCCTCCCTCCGTGTGTCAGCCTCCTCCCTCTGTCCGTCTCCCTGTGTCTCCCTCCCTCTCTGTCCCCCTCTTCCTCCCTCTGTGTGTCACCCTCTGCCATCTCAGCCCAGCTTCCTGGGCACAGACTGTTCGCAGATCTTTGAATGGCCCTTGGATTGTTGATGTGAGTTTGTTTCTGATATCCAGGCACCCGTTGGGTGTAGTGTGTGTGTCTGCACTGCTGCTGTGGTGGTGTGTGCTGCCACTCTTTCACAGTGTTGGCTGTTCATTAGCTGCTGTCATGTGCAAGAACGTGCCGTCACCCCCATGTGTTGAGATGCAAGGCGTCCGCCATTTGCTGGCGAGTCTTTCCTGTGTGGGGACACACTGTTTGTCTGGCTGTGACCTAGGCCATATGGGCAGAGGCCATTGTTGTCTGCTTCTGAGTTGCACTATGTGATTTTTGGGGCCCACACTCCCGCCATCCGGGTTACCGTGTCTTGTGTTGGTGTTTTCTGTGGCCTGTGACTTGACATTGTCCAGCTGGGTGCATGGGGCATGGAGGCGCTAGTGGCATGTGCGTGTTCATGGAGTGTGGTTGAGTCATGCGATAGCTTGGGGTGGTTGCGTGCCTGTTTGTGAGTTTGGTTGTGGATGACGTTCCCCCCATGTGAGGTGAGTTGTTTGTGTACTCAACCGGGTCTCGGAGTCCTTCTAATCCATCCACTGCCACCACCGGCAGTATGGCCATCACCCTCTCCTCCCAGGGATGGTATTCTACGCGTCTGCGGGGCGGCCCTCCTCCAGTGATGTTGGACTGGTTGTGTTCGTCCGTCATTTTGCCTCGGACCCTCCTCCGCAGATCGTACCAACTGGCTTGGCATTCATGCCTGGTCCTTCTGGTGTCCGCAACAGCATTCACAGCATCGACGATGGTCTGCCACATGGATGTTTTTTTTGTAATGGTGGTCTGTCTGACCAATGTTCCAAAGAGGTGTGGCTCAACTCTGAGGATTTCATCGACAAGGACCTCCAACTCTCGGCTAGTGAACTTTGGATTCTTGTTAGTGGGCATGGTGAGGGGTGTGGGTGTGGATGGTGGGGGGGTGTGTGGATGGTTGTGGGTGTGTGTGTGTGTTTGTGAAGGTGTGTGTGTGAAGGTGTGCAAGTGTAAGGTGTGGTAAAGCTTCTAGTATGGTGCTGTAGGTTGTCTGTGGGGTCTGGCAGCAGTGAGTCTGTTGCAAAGGCTCATGGTTTGTGTGTGTGGGCCCTTTTTATTGGTCCATTGGTGGGTGTGGCTGTGTTTGAACTTTGGGTGGGTGTGTTATAAGGAGTGGTTGTGTTTTGGGCCTCTGTTTTGGATTTTGGCAGTTGCAGGTCAGTGATTGTGTTGTTTTTGAGCTTGTTGGACATGTTTAGTGGCTTTGTGCCATTCGAATGGTGTATTCTTGTGCTGTTTTGCTTTGTCCTGGTTGTGTACGTGCGTTTTTAGCGTGTGTACGGTGTGTACTTCGGGCATTTTGTTGTACAGTGCTGTCCTTGTGTCTGGCTTGGTACGACTCGTACATGCGCGATGTTGTGTGGAGGTGCTGGTGTTGGGGCCTGGGGTACGCTCCATACGTCCGCGGGTGAGGGTACGGGTCGTACATACACGGTTGGGGGTACGAAACGTACACGGGTGTACATACACGGGGGGTACGACACGTACACGGGTGTACATACACGGGGGTAGGACACGTACACGGGTGTACATACACGGGTGGGGGTACGACTCGAACGTACACGGGTGTACATACACGGGGGTAGGACACATACACGGGTGTACATACACGGGTGGGGGTATGACTCAAACGTACACGGGTGTACAGGCACGGGGGGTACGACTCGTACACGGGTGTACAGACACGGGGGTAGGACACGTACACGGGTGTATATACACGGGGGTACGACTCGAACGTACACGGGTGTACATACACGGGGCGTACGACTCGTACATGGGTGTACATACACAGGGGGTAGGACACGTACACGGGTGGAGGTACGACTCGAACGTACACGGGTGTACATACACGGGGGGTACGACTCATACACGGGTGTACATACACGGGGTAGGACACGTACACGGGTGGGGGTACGACTCGAACGTACACGGGTGTACATACACGGGGGGTACGACTTGTACACGGGTGTACATACACGGGGGTACGACTCGTACACGGGTGTACATACACGGGTGGTACGACACATACACGGGTGTACATACACGGGGGGTACGACTCGAACGTACACGGGTGTACATACACGGGGGGTAGGACACGTACACAGGTGTACATACACGGGTGGGGGTACGACTCAAACGTACACGGGTGTACATACATGGGGGTAGGACACGTACACGGGTGTACATACACGGGTGGGGGTACGACTCGAACGTACACGGGTGTACATACACGGGGGTAGGACACGTACACGGGTGTACATACACGGGTGGGGGTACGACTCGAACGTACACGGGTGTACATACACGGGGGTAGGACACGTACACGGGTGTACATACATGGGTGGGGGTACGACTCGAACGTACACGGGTGTACATACACGGGGGGTATGACACATACACGGGTGTACATACACGGGGGTACGACTCGAACGTACACGGGTGTACATACACGGGGGGTAGGACACGTACACGGGTGTACATACACGGGTGGGGGTACGACTCGAACGTACACGGTTGTACATACACGGGTGGGGGTACGACTCGAACGTACACGGGTGTACATACACGGGGGGTACGACTCGAACGTACGGGGGCTGGGGGGGTGTTCTGCGCGTATACGGGCACATGTCTCCATGATTGCTATGGGAGTTCGGTGCGGACGGTGTTTTTTGCATACGGTTGTCACATCGGACGCATGGGATGGATCGTGATTCCGCGGTCGGACTTGACCTTTCACATTTGTACGGTAAATCGTCCGGGGACGTGTCGGACACAATTTCCGACACGAGGACGTGTGGGGAATTGTTCCCAATGCGATTCGTATGGTCTTTTTCCCATGCGAATCGTAATTGGCAGTTTGAACGGCACTTGTACGATTCGTACGGTAAAAAGACCGGATACGAGTCGTACGGGCTATTTTTTTACCGGATCGTGATCGGCACCCAAATGTAACCCTAGGTGAAACTATGTTTCTGTCTATGTTATGTTAAAACCTTTGCCTTCACCCCCTTGAATATAAGTGGAATAGGGGTCGAATTTGAATATGCGGTGATATGTTATATGCCAGAGGTAAGCTTCTGCTCAGGTTGCGGAAAAAGAATATTGACCTCGGCCACCCAGCTATCTGAGTTGGGGTGTTCGCCGGTTTTCCCATGCCCCCAGAGAGATCTCCCTTATATCCACTTGGCGTTGCCGGGTATTTAGATTTGTTGTCTTCTTTCTTCTTTGGTTACAGCTGTTTCGTGGGTGGGAAATGTTAACTTAACCTGTTTGGAGTGTTGGTGTGGGTGGGGGTGATAACGTAAGGGGGGAAATTAGAAGATTAAAACTAAAAAGGCAGGAAATGACTAGGATGCAAATGTCAGGTCCATTGCACCACACTGTGTATGATACAATTGAGAGAGGGGGAAAATGGGACAACACAGAACATGTCCACGTATAATTGCTTAACCTGGAATATACGGGGACTGAATGACAACAGGAAGGTACGGCTCGTGCAATTAATGTTAGTTCGCCATAACATTGACATATGCTTTTTACAGGAAACGCACCTCTCAAATCCGTCAACTACTACACTCCAACATAGGCACTGGGGCCATATATACTTGGCCACATATTCAACCTATGGTAGGAGAACTGCGATCTTAATTAGTAAAAACATTGGCTGGAGGCAGACGTCTTCAAAAATCAGACCCTGATGACAAATTCATAATACTAGAGGGCATACTTAGGACGATAAGGGTGGTCCTGATGACAGTCTATGGCCCTAATAAAGACTTGCTTGACTTCTTCCAAGATCTTTGGGGCCACATACTAAAACTTGGATGTGAACCCATTATTCGGGGGGGGGGATTTTAACGCCATCCTAGACGATGCCCGAGATTGCAGAGGTACGTCAAGCTCACAACACCCAAATGCTGGGGTTGTGTTTAACACAATTGTGAGGCAACGTGAGCTGGTGAATATATGGTGAGTATGGCACCCAGACACATTGGAAGGCACATGCGTCACAACACAACACTCTGCCTGGTCTTGGATAGACTTTTGGCTCATTTCTAAAGACATTGCTACAAGGGTGGTGGACATTAGACACTCCCCCCGCACTCTTTCAGATTATGCGCTGTGTCTGCTTAGACTACAGATAGCGACCGCACCCAGACGTGCATTTACATGGCTACTTCCTTTGTGTGCACTACTGGATGCAGCCTTTAGAGAGGAAATCAAACAAGATATATTAGATTACTTCACACATAATGAAGGCTTAGTGTCATCACCGTCCTCTCTATGGGAAGCCTTCAAGGTTGTGATCCGGGGCAGATGTATAGCCCGGCAAGCGGGCGTTTTGAAATCCATACGCCAAACCCTAGACCCTAGAAAACGGCATTAGTGAACTAGAACTTCAATACTATCAGACTGGTGGACGCGAGACACTTTCTCAAATTAGGGTTAAGCTAAGTGAATTTGAAGAAGAAGCACAACGAGAAATCAACTACTCAGGGAAATCGGCACAGGCGAGGGGATATGGGGAGGGGGACTGACCCGGTAAAACACTTGCGTCCCTGCTCAGACCTCCACGCACCACAGACTATATTATTGAACTTCAAGGAAAGGAGGGACATACAGTTAAGGGGACGCAAGACATAAAGGCCCGACTGTTAGACTTTTACTTGGAGTTGTACACATCCCAAAATACACAAACACTCGATGACCTACAACCCTATTTTGAGTTCATTGAGCTGCTGTGGCTCGGTAATGTGCATAGAGCATACCTGGATGAACCATTCTTGGAGGAAGATGTAGTCAGAGTCATCAATAGTCTCCCTCCGTATAAGGCTCCAGGCCTGGATGGGCTGCCCACCTCCTTTTCTAAATGTATGCCTCTATTTTGGCCCCACACCTGATCGCAGTATATCAAGAAGCAAGTGACACAGGTATGTTACCCACCACCCTTAGAGAGGCAGGAGTACTGCTGCTACTTAAAACCGATAAGCCACTAACCCACTGTGACTCATATCACCCACTCTCCCTTATTAATAATACAGATGATAAAATCTATGCCAAACTGCTTGCAAATAGAGTCCAACCGCTATTGCCCCTTATCGCCAGACACGATCAATCGGGATTCATCCTGGGGAGATTGACTACGCATTACTTGCGTACTTTCTTTGCCATATTGCACTATCTGGAAAGACATCTCCCTGCAGTAGCCGCTTTTCTAGATGCTACTAAAGCATTTGATTCTTTAAAATGGATGTTCCTTTTTGCCGTCCTGCAGAGAATGGCGTTTAGCCTGCTCTTTATTAATCAGATGCGATTGCTATACACTGACCCGACTGCGCGACCATTGGTTAACGGTCACATCACTGAGGCATTCCAGATAACCCGGGGTACGCAACAGGGTTGTCCTCTCTCGCCCTTGCTTTTCGCTATCGCAATGGACCCCTTAGCGGCGCAGCTTCGACAACGTCATGCAGAGAGAGGAATTAGCTTTACATCTAGAGGAATAATACCCACTTGGCTGGGCGGATGGTCCGGTTAAATATCTTGGAATCTGACTAAGCAAAGATATCCAGGAAGTTTGGAACATGAATATGGGTCACGCTATTACGCGGTTGGAAAGGAAAAATAAGTTATGATCTAAACTTCCACTATCACTTGCAGGAAGGATAGCTGTTGCCAAAATGGTGGTCCTTCCCAAGTTTTTTAAATATTTTTGTAAACTTCCTACTTCTATTGACTCAGGCATTTTTCACAAGACTTCGCTCACTGCTGATTTCACTGGTGTGGGCGGGAGGACAGCCCAGGATCTCCTGGGAACCATTGACATTCCCACAGAGTCAGGCAGGATTGGGGGCACCAGACTTTCCCTTATACGCTTTTTGCACTCAGGCGCAATTCTTAAACTTTTGGATACACCCGACCCCCTTCCAGTCACATGTAGCGGTTGAGTGTGATAGAGTTGAGCCTATTTCATTAGAGGTGGCACTATACCAACCATGCAAGTGGCCTCACCACACAGTTGACACCACAGTAACACTATGGTAGGCCTGGGATAATCTTAGACGCAGGGCAAACATGCCAATGCTATATGCTCCCTCGGTAATGCTTGCTGAAAACCCATTAATGCCCCCACTCGAAGACCAAGGCCCCATAGTGAAGGCCTGGGGATTAGGCATCAACAAGTTCTAGGTTTTATACCGGGAGGAGGGATTTCTTGAGCCGCCGGCGCCAACTGACACAATGCCCCCCTCTTTCTCTGATACCCTGCTCTATTGCCGTATACTGGCTGTGTGCTGTCAGATGCATAATACCTTTTCAGACCCCCCAGCTCCTCTGCAGGCACTTGAACACATTCTCACGAATCCATCAGCGAAAAAGCTCATTACTTGACTGTACACCTCTATGCAAACACATCACCCTGTGATCACTCTGAAACTAGGGAACAATGGAACACCGAGATACAACCACATATAACTGAAGATGAATGGAAATTCTGCTGTGCGCAGCTGGAACACTTGTCTCCCAATTACAAACTCGGGTTAATTAATTTCAAATTCCGTAATCAGTATTACAGAACACCTATACAGATGTTCTGTATGGGACTCAGGTCTCACGCAGGGTGCTGGAAATGCCACGCAGACCAGGCAAATGTTCTACATCTGGCCTGGAGTTGCCCCAAGGTGGAGGAATACTGGTCAGACGTATTTAAAACTATAACCGATATTCTCATGATACCTGTTCAGCCTACGGCTTTGATTGGGATATGTGAGGGGGACCCCGGTGGGGGCGTGCAGGTTGTTAGCCATGCTATTGTTATTGGCAAGGCGCAGGATAGCTACAACGTGGGGTAGAGCACGCCCCCCTCTTATAAAAGACTGGAATGTCAACGTCACGTTTTGTCAAGAGCAACTGCTGGCATTTTGGGAGTTGATGCCTGTGGCATCCAGACCGAGGGGTATTTGGGGCCCTTGTGACTTGGTTGTGATTAGCGGATACTGACACTCCTGAGCCTACAGAGGCGTCACCAGATAAGTAAACTGGCCTTGTTTTTTTTGTTATTTGTTTTTTTCCACACAACATGGCCCATATGATTGCATAATGTCTACGCCTAATCTATTAGTACCCTGTTTGTACATCCAAAAAGGAAATAGCTGTTATTAAGAAGTGTTATTATTATTATTATTATGATTTGTAGAACGCAACGAATCATCCCCAGGGGGATCTCTCGGCGCCTGAGTAGCAGTCACCCATGAAAAAGCAGTTCTTAAAACATCCAGGTTTGAAGCAGTTTCTTGAACTGTATCAGATTTGAACAGGCTCGGATCTCGTCTGGTAGGCTGTTCCAGTGGACTGGGGCTAGATGAGAAAAAGCACGCCTGCCCATTTTGGCTTTCTTGATTCTCCGCGTGCAGAGAAAATTCCGGTTGCTTGATCTCAGCTGACACACGGGCACGTACAGCTCAAGTTTCTTCTTGAGGTAGGCAGGGCTCGTGCCCTGATGAGACTTAAACACTGTACACAGGAGCTTCAAGACTGCTCTTTTCCTGATAGGAAGCCAATGCAATTGACGTAAGAGAGGTAGTGATGGGGTGTGTGCAGGTTTATTGAGGGCAAGACGGGCTGCTGTATTTTGGACTACCTGCAATCTTGATCGTAGATCTTCCCTGATTCCGACTAGGAATGAGTTTCCATAATCTAGTCTTGTGACCAGAAGCGACTGAATAAGAGTTTTTCTGGCCATAGGAGGGATCCAAGGGAAGATCTTTCTCAGCATTCGCATTATTCCGAAGCAGGTGCCCAAAATCGTCTTCACATGCTCCTCCATTGAAAGTTTATCGTCAATTATGATGCCCAAGTTCTTTGCCCACTTTTTTGGTGTGGGGGCTTTCCCGAGTTCTAAAGGCCACCTTTCAGGGGTCCATAATTCCTCAGCTTTACCACACAACAAGATCTCAGTTCTATTGGAATTGAGCTGAAGGAAGTTCTTACTCATCCATGTGGCTATTTTTAGCATACAGTTTTTGAACTTTGCTCTGGTCACTGCGGGGTCCGACTCTATGGGGACTATCACTTGAGTGTCGTCCGCATACGAGATCGTCTCGAACCCACAGGATCTAATAATGGAGGCCAGCTGTGCCACATAGATGTTGAACAAGGTGGGACTTAAAATGGATCCATGCGGGACCCCCTTGTCCACTAACGTGTTCTGTGACACAAAAGTATCCAACTAGACACATTGTGTTCTGTCAGTCAAGAAACTTTGCAGCCATTTTAAGGCCATTCCTCTGACACCAATCTCTCGTAACTTATCCAGAAGGATTCTATGAGAGATGATGTCAAAGGCTGCCGACAAATCGAGAAGAACTAGCATCGAGGAAGTCCCCTTATCCAGTGACATCCTTATCGTGTCAATTACTTTCGGGAATGCGGACTCAGTGCTATAACATGCACGGAATCCCGACTGGGAAGAGTCAAGTAAATCATTTTGTTCTACATAGCCGGAGAGATGTCTATTAATTAATGTCGCCATGATTTTTGAGCAGCATGGGAGGAGAGAGATCGGTCTGTAATTTTGCAGATCTAAGGGATCAGCTAGTGCCTTTTTCAGCATTGGCTTGATTCGCGCATTCTTCCACTTGCGGGGGAACGTGGCTGTGGCTAACGAAATATTACAATCGTCAGAGCGCACATGGGACAAGACCGGGGCAAGTTCTGAAATAATAAAAGGGGGAGCCAGGTCTAACGGAGAGACAGATTTCGTTTACGCTAATAAGGACACCACTTGCTCGCCGGTTATAGCTGAGAAAGACTCTAAACTAGGTGATAGGGGTCTTCCAATGGGGAGGCTCCCTCCTTATCAACCTCTTCCAAACCAAAGGGGTTATGGATTTTATAAATTCTTTGTTTAAAGTAATAAGCTAGGTCCTCACTTCACCCTGCGTACGCAGGGGTGAAGGATTATTAGCTCTAGGGTTGGTAAACTCCTTCAGATTCTTAAACAGCTCTTTGGAGGAGTTCTTCGCTTCCGTGATTCGGGAACCTAGATGTACTCTTCTGGCTGTGTTGCAACTATTTAGATGGGCTCTATGTGCTGTTCTATAGGCCAATTTATCTCTATCTAGTTTTGTTTTCCTCCATTTTCTCGCCCTGATTCTACATGTTGCGTTTTCTTTCTTGAGATTCTCTGAGTACCATGGGGCTGGATTTTAACTGCCTTGAATGGCGCAATGGAATCTAAAGCTTCGGTTACAGAAGCCTCCAATCTTTCCAAGGCTATATCACTGTCTGCGCAGTTCATAAATGACGGGGAAGTGTAGGCCCGACTGAATGCAATAGATATCCCTTTTTTCCACGATCTACGAAGGCCCCTGCAGCCTTGGGGCTGGCTGCCAGGCTTCGTCAACTCCAAAGAGAATCTTAATGCCAGATGGTCGGTCCAGCCTAGTGTCAAGGGAGGTTCTACTGTTATATCAGGTATGTTTGTATAGATAGTGTCCAGCGTATGCCCAGCTATATGTGTCGGACTGAATACTCTGGGGGAGAGGTATAGCGACTAAACAAGCGGACTCTACGTTGGAAAGGGTATCCAAATGATGATTAAAATCCCCTGCCAGTAGGAACTTATCTGCTTGCAGTGTGTAAGGTGGCAGCCTTTCTAATAGCGATGTACAGAACTCTTTCTTGTTTTCTTCAAGGGGGTGATAGTCTACAGCTCCTGTCCACCCAATCGCCTGAACCAGCTCCAACCTGAAGACCATCAACTCCATACCTGAGGTAGAAACCGTGTCCAGGATCTTAATGTGATAAGGTGAACGCCTGGCTATAGCCGTACCTCCGCCCCTCTTGCCTGTTCTATATAATTTTACTACAGTGTATTCAGCAGGAAATGTGATTGCCAGCGCAGGCGTGGCTTGATTGTGCAGCAATGTCTCGGTGAAGAGACAAATATCTGGTTTCAGATCGTCCAACAGATCCCAGATTTCTGCCACATGCTTAGGGATGGATCTAGCATTAAGATACAGGCCCTGGAAGGGAACTACTTGCCCTCCCTTGTTCTGCTTTCCCTCCCTAAGTGTCTGCTCATTGCGTACTTGATGGCTTGTGCGGTGGGGGTGAAGGGGGCCCTGTGTTTGCTGTAGCTTGGCTGCAGACCAATCACATTGTGGACATTTACCTAAGTGGAAGCCATTTTTACTTTCCTTTACACCCCCTGCTAGTTGCATTATCCCCTAGCTCCATTAGCACCTTTTTAGAGTACCTTAACAAAGGCATCAGAAATACCTGTATAAATGCGGGCAGAGTTTCCTGTCAGCTGGCAGCGTCCAGGCGCAGACGGGGTGCAGACGGGCTTGCCTTAGGCGCGCCCTCTGCGCGCGACCGTTGCGCGCCCGCGAACTTTGTAGCTTTATGCCCCGGAAGGCTAAACCACTAGAACGCTGACCGCTCGCAAATGGTGCCCAAAACAGCTGACAGGGTCCTACTCAGGTAGCCTCTCTCCACTCAATCAGTCATCTAACACGACCGCGGTGGACCGGAGAGTTGCCTACTTCCAATCGAGTGTGTCAGGTAATGTTGCAAACACTCCTAAAGCCTCAGGAAACAGTCTGTCACAGTTAAAAAGGTATAGCATTAAAAACTAGGTGATTAAAAGAAGTTTCAGCATTCAGTGTGCCTGCTACTCCAAGATCAAGAAATGTCATAATTGTATCACTCTGTGTAAAATATGCCTGTATTTGGTTAATCTGTACTCTATGTCTGATTATACTGTTTTAAAAAAAATATATATATTCTGTTAGTTGAGGAAGTACATTTTTTTAAATTTAGATGTGGGTTGTGAATTGTGTGGTATTATAGGGTAGGAAATAAAGAAAGTAAATGTATGTAATTAATGTTTTTGTTTCTAAATAATTTTCAATTAAAAATATTTATTTGTTTGGAATTGTTTTTTTAAATTTAATATAATATTTGTAGGTATTTGTTATATGTCTTTAACGTAATATTCAGTTAAATATTAAATATATTTGTATTTGAATTTTTAACATATTTATATATTTTTTATTTATTTAAAAAAATATATTTTATTGTTATTAAAATGTTGTTTGTTTTTAATTTTGAACTGACTGGAGTGAGAATATTATTTGCTACTCCTCTGCAATCCAACACTTTCCCTACTGTTACACTCACTGGAGTGGGAATAGTAATTTTTACCCCTTCGCTATCCAACACTTTCCCTACTGTTGCACTCACTAGAGTGGGAATAGTAATTTTTACCCCTCCGCTGTCCAACACTTTCCCTACTGTTGCACTCACTGGAGTGGTAATAGTAGTTTTGACCCCTCTGCTGTCCAACACTTTCCCTACTGTTGCACTCACTGAAGTGGGAATAGTACGTTTGTACCCCTCCGCTGTCCAACGCTTTCCTTATTGTTGCACTCACTGGAGTGGGAATAGTAATTTTTACTCCTCTTCTAACCAACACTTTCCTACTGTTGCACTCACTAGAGTGGGAAATTTAAGTTTGAAGATTTTTAAATAGTTTGATGTTTTAATTTATAATAGAATGTTTTTTTAAATTTAATTTTATGTTAATACATTTTGATATAATTTTAAAATGATAAAATAAATTAAAATTAATAGTTCATTAATTGTTTTAAAAGAAATGTATATCAATTATTACGTTTGTGTGTTTAACTTTTTTTAAGTACGTTTATTAATTATGTTTTTTAAAATTTATATTAAATCGACTTTATTTTTTATATTAATTTTATTATTTAACATATTTAATATTTATTATTTTATTTTATATATATATACATATATATATATATATATATATATATAATTTGATATTTTGTCCAACTATATTTTTTACATCAATATATTTGTTTTTGATATTTTTGTACTTACCTGTTTAAGTATAGGGAGTCGATATTTTTGCATTCTATTTTTTTGCATCAATATTTTTTACTTTTTTTTTTAACATCGATGTTTTGTCAGTGAATCCACACAGAGGCAGACACAAAAATTCACACAGCTAGGCGCACATAGATAAATACAGATGTAGATAAGAACACATAGAAACACAGACAGACACATACCTACACAAAAAAGAAGACAAATACAGACACACACAGACACATGCACATACAGTACAAACACATCACAGAAACACACACATTCCATACCTTACCTATTTATGTGAGGTCCAGCCATTGACTGTTGTGGAGTGTGTATTTACTATTCCAACTCAGCGCCCACTTTGGAACTAGAGTAGGCTCTTAGAGCCAAGCCAGATGTCTGACTTGGCTCTAACGGACGAAGCAGGAGCCAAGCCATCAAAAGATTTGGCATTTAGGTGACAGCAAACATCATGTAAAATTGGATAGACTTTTTCAAACTGAAAACAGGTTATTTCTTGGACACTTATGCTTAATGTCAGTATATTGCATTAAATCAGTGCATTACCTACCCTAGTAATAGATATTAAACATGGTGAGTCCACAGACCTCGATCCCTGGAGCTGTGGGCTTTGTGCCTATTTTGTCTACCTAATTTCCTTTACTGTGCCTGCCCTTACTGTGTGCTTATTACTTTTTTGCTTTGTGCCTATTCTGTCTACTTAATTTTCTTTTGCTGTGCCTGCCCTTACTGTGTGCTTATTTACTTTTGTGCCTGCTGCTATGTGTTCTTGTCAGTTTCCTTGCTGTTTCTTTCCCGCCGCCGCTGACCCGTGACTCCTCCCCCTACCGCCCCGCTCCCACCTCCCAGCTGCTCGGCCCGCCCCCTCCCCTTTATAATGGTGACCGCTGTGCGGTCGTGCCGCTGGCACGCCAAAGGCGCGCCTAAGGCATGCCCGTCTCTGCCCATCTGCTCCTGGACCACACCCAGCACCAGACCCCCTGGCCCCTGCGAGAGCCACAACACCCAACGCCGCTATGATGCCAACTTCCTCCATGATCTCAACACCGGCCATTCATCCAACTGTTCCCAGGCCTCCCCGAAGCTCACCCACAGACCCTTCTCCTGCCGAAGCTGCAGCTTCACCAGCCTATGAACACCAGCACGCCCTGCCCCACCCGTCATGGCAGGACGCAAACATCTCAGATGCATACTACTCAACACCCGCTCTGTCCACAAGCACGCCATCAAACTCTGGAACTTACTTGACTCAGCCTCCCCAAACATCGCCTTCCTGATGGAGACCTGGATGACCCCCTCCTTGGCGCCCAACATTGCCATAGCCATCCCGGACAGCTACAAGATCACCCGGAGTAACCGCACCAACAGATCAGGAGGTGGAATCGCCATCGTCCACAGGAATACCCTCAGAATCTCGACCAGCACCGAAGACACCTCCAGCGCCACCGAACACCTGCACTTCCAGATCCACACCGACCCCAACACCACCCTCAGAGGAACCCTCATTTACAGACAACCCGTACCCCGACCACAGTTCTGCGACTCCATCTCCGGCATCATCAGCACGCACACCCTTGCATCCACAGACTACATCCTCCATGGAGACCTGAATTTCCACCTCGAGAACACCAACGACAGCAACTCCATCACCCTGCTCGAAAACCTCGCCAACCTCAGACTCAAACAGTTTGTCACGACCCCCACCCACTCTGCCGGACACATGCTCGACCCCATCTTTTCCTCCAGCAACCACATCACCTGCAGCCACACCACTGAACTTCACTGGAACGACCACTGTTGCATCCACTTCACCTTCAAAAAACCCACCTCGCACCACCACCCGCAACGGATACCTCACCGCAACAGGAACAAGGTCACCGACGAACAGCTGATCACCACCCTCACCCGAGACCCACCAACCAACACCACTGGCACCAACTCAGTCGCCCGCAACCTCAGGCAATGGATCGAGGACTGCACCAACACTCACGCCCCAATCAAGAAACCCCTAAACAGATGCACTGACAGAAAGGCCAACTGGTTCACCACCGACCTCCAGGAATCCAGGCAGACCTGCAGAAGACTCGAGATAAAGTGGCGCTATGAACAGAAACAGGACAACGAGGCAGCCTACAAGAACGTCAGCCACAAGCACCACCAACTCATTCGAGCCACCCAAAAAGATCCCCTTCAAGGAACGCATCGATAACAACGCGCACAACAGCAAAGAGCTATTCAACATCGTGAAGGAACTCTCCAACCCCAGATACAATGACATCCCGCCGTCACAAGATCTATGGGACTCCATAGCCACCTTCTTTCACTGCAAGATTGCAGACATCCACGACAGCTTCAATGCCCAGACCCGCCCGACAGCCACCGACACCACAGACTTACTGCCCCCCAACCACACCAAGGCGAACCCAAAGGACCTCAAGAACTTCCGGACCATCTCCCTGCCCCCATTCCCAGCAAAAGTCATTGAGAAGATCGTCAACAAGCAACTGACCCACTTCCTCGAGGAGAACAACACCCTGGACCCGTCCCGATCCGGGTTCCGCACCATGCTGGATGACAGTGAAACCACTGCACTCATCCTCCTGGACCTCTCGGCCGCCTTCAACACCGTCTGCCACCACACCCTACGTACACGCCTCCACGATTCAGGAATCCGCGACAAAGCCCTGGGTTCTTCCTTACCGACAGAACCCAGAGGGTCCGCCTCCCTCCATTCCGATCTGAAGCTACGAAAATCACCTGCAGCATACCCCAAGGATCTTCACTCAGACCAACCCTTTTCAACGTCTACATGGCACCGCTCGCCAACATCGTCTGATCACACAACCTCAACATCATCTCTTATGCTGACGACACCCAGCTGATCCTCTACCTCACCAAGGACCCCGCCACCGCCAAAACCAACCTCCACGAAGGAATGAAGGCAATCGCCGAATGGATGATGAACAGCCACCTGAAACGGAACTCGGACAAGACTGAGGTCCTCATCCTCGGCTCCACCCCCTCTGCCTGGGATGACTCTTGGTGGCCGACCGCACTGGGAGCCGCACCAACACCCAGCGACCACGCACGAAACCTGGGGCTCATCCTGAAGTCATCATTCTCAATGACCCAGCAAGTCAATGCCGTCTCCTCCTCCTGCTCCAACACCCTCCGCATGCTTTGCAAGATCTACAGATGGATCCCCACCAAAACCAGAAGGACAGTCACACAGACCCTCGTCAGCAGCAGACTGGACTACGACAACGCCCTCTATGCAGGAACCACAGCCAAACTCCAGAAAAGACTACAACGCATACAGAACGCCTCCACGCAACTCGTCCTCGACATCCCCCGCCGCACCCACATCACAGCTCACCTGAGAGACCTGTACTGGCTCCCAGTCAACAAGAGGATCACCTTCAAGCTCCTCACCCATGCACACAAGGCACTCCACGACACCGGTCGAGTATTCCTCAACAAATGACTCGCCTTCTACACCCCGAACCGCCAACTTCGCTCCGCTGACCGTGCCCTCGCCAACGTCCCATGCATCCACAGGACGACCACAGGCAGCAGATCATTCTCCTACCTCGCCGCCAAGACATGGAAGACCCTCCCCACCCACCTGCGACAGATTCAGGACCTGCTGACCTTCAGAAGATGACTCAAGACCTGGCTGTTCGAGCAGTAGCTGCACCCCCTCTCCCCTCAGCACCTTGAGACCCTCACGGGTGAGTAGTGCGCTCTACAAATGCCTGATTGATTGATTGATTGAAACATAAACTTGCCCTGAAGATGCTGCAGTGATTGAACAAAGTAGGTTTGTTATGCATACTGTATATATGGCTAGCATTGTTATTCTATATGGAGCAACATTATTTTGTTGTGCTTTTGGGAAACAACACACAACTGCCCATCATTGATATTACATTTTATTACCACCAGTGATCCAAGAACTCTCCCAGTATGAGTCTCAGCGATCTGCCAACACATGTACAGTGATCATCAAGTTCTCTGGTTTGAGGGGGGTCATTGTTCTCCAATTCCAACAGATCAGAGGAGTCAACCCCTGCAACTCCCCCTTCCGGGTCCACAGTTTTCAGCATGGTGGCGTCACCCCCTCATCTTTGTCAAGTATGTAATCGGTACAGGTCTGTAGGTTTTACGGTATAGGTAGTGTATGTACGTATCTGGTTCCACAAGGGACTTCTCTAGTCTTGTCGCAGAGTCCTCTCTAGAGGCAAACCCTGTATCATTCATCGCCTGCAAATGGTCTGCCCAATAATATGCCCTGAACTCTAGAAGGAGTTGCCCCTATTGTAGATGTTTCCTAGTTTTTGCATAAAGCCATCTGGGGAGGGGCCCACTGTCCCAGAGCAATGTGCACAGGGTTTCAGTCACTCTTTTGAATAATGCGCTTCGCACTGGGTAGGGGATATTCTGGAGGACATAAAGAAACTTGGGCAACGTAATCATCTTAAATAAGGATTCCCTACCCATAAGAGAAAACAGCAAGCCCCTCCATCTAGCCACTGCTGCCTGAAATTTCCAGTAAAGCTTCTCCAAGTTTTTTATCAAGATCGATTTTTATAAAGTGATATCTCTATGCACAGGTAGTCGAAACCCTCAGTCACCACTCAGACTTGTCACAGTTAATTCTCTATCTGGCGTATTGTTCACAATTATGGCAGACGACAGGACTACTTGCAGAGAGATCTTCAGCTGAGACAGATAGAATAGGCCATCATCAGGATTATAGGGAGATCTTTTATGGTATGGTCCGCACTTCTGGGAATCCCATGGTATCCCCCTGATATGGACCTATGTCACCAGGAGTTCCATACATAAGGCAAACAGCAAGGAGGATAATAGGCAGCCCTGCTGTGTCCCACTCCAATGTGGAAAGACGTCAGAAAGCGCCATTTACTCACACCATCACCTTCGGTTTCCTATCTAACTAGTCCCAGAAGCAGAAAACTGGTCCTACCCAAATTGAATGCCTGGCGAAGATATGTGCAATCTATGGAATCAAACACCTTCTCGGTATTTAGGGTCAGGAGAGCCCATGGATCCCAGGTATTCCCTTGGTGGTCAAACCACGTGTATAGAGGACTGAGGTTCTATCGAGTAGCACAGTTGGTCATGAATCCTGTGTTATTGCTATGAAAAAGGGGGAGATGACTCGCACCAGGGGGTTCACCAGTATCTTGGCCAAAATGTTGACTTCAGTGTTTAACAAGGCGATCGGCATATATGAGGAACATGCATTCCCTGGTTTCCCTGGCTTGGGTATCACCACGATCATTGTAACACACTAACCCAAGGAACTCTTAGAAGAAGGAACTAGAGGCGCGGGGCACTCAGAGCAAGCTGGTCCCCAACCTAATATGAATACACAACAGAAGCTGCTCCTGAGTTTTTGACCAAAACTCTGCTAAATCCTAAGGGAAGATGCTGGCATCTCACAAAAAGTGAAGGACTGTCCTCACACACCACCGGGTGTCATGCTTCATCATCGCTGGTCCTTGCTCTCTAAAAACTAGGTTTGATTGAGAGCGGGCCTTCACCTGAGAGGAGGAGTTGGCCTAACAGCTAGGGCGGTCGACCTCGAATCTGGGGAACTGGGTTCGAGTCTCGGCAATGACGCTGAACATCCTATGATTCTGGGCAAATCACTTAATCTCCCCGTGCCTAACAAAAATGAATGTGTGTCCTCATGTAACGTAACTGGAGCTATGGAAAGCACTCTGATACTCGATTCGGGTCAAGTTCGTGCTATATAAAACTCTGCAAAACAAAAAAACCTGGAGATAGGGAGGCACTTCTACAATTAAGTGGGGGCCCGTGAAAGTGAGTGAAGTTTTAAAAACCAGTATAAATACCGAATTACATTTATTCAGAAAGGCAATTATATGGTATTCAAAATACAAGAACGGTGAGAATGGGGGAGTATTATTACCCCCTCACCGTAGTGGCTAATTTCATCGACATGTTTCTCCCTTCTTGGCCCAGAGGGTCCGCGGCATTCATCAGGACAAAGAAATATAATTGGGCTATGTTCTTACCAAAATTATAGTGTGAAGTTACCACTTGGTAGGTTGACCTGTGTCACATTCTACCAGGGAAGATTTTTAATAAACTTGTGAACAGAAGTAAAGAGAAAGAAAAAGGATTTCCATTAACATATTTAGTCATGGGCGCGAAATTGCCCCACATGCACAAATGAATACATAGTGGCTATTTTGTGTGTAACACATGTAACTGTAACTGTGAACACACAAAGTTTCATTAAAAACCAATGTGAGACCCAACTCACATTCCTATCCTATGGTAGTTTCCTACACGCCCCATGGGAGGAGAGTGGAGGAGAGACCAATGTAGTCAAACTCAGGAGAAGGGATATAAGCATAATGCAAGTCAGCGTCCATCAAAAACACTTTCTTAAATGGTGGAAAATACACATTCATGCACCCATTTATGCTCTTACTATGTTAAGGTGCGTCTCTTGCCTTGCACCTAGATGTGTCTGCTCTTCCTCCCTGGAGTTAAATGAACAGTGGAAAGGTATGGCTCACATGGTGCCTCAAATTGGTGGAATTAGGGAAATTACATTCATGTGTGCTTGTAATTATAAAGGGTTCCGGTGTGGTGAGAATGACCTAACAATTATAGGCAGCTCACCTGACCTACGTGTCAGCCGAGTCGGGAAGCGTAACAATCTGTGCTGAGGCTGAACACCTGTGATTACAAGGTATCCTGTATCCGGGGGAAGCCCTTGTTACAGTCACAGGCAAAGTGTCTGACCCCCGCATCAGCCGTTTCTGATATCAAAGGACCTCAATTAGGGCCAAACACTTGTAATGGAACGGGCTTCCTGTGTCATGTGGATGTCTCAGTATAGTAAGAAGCACGTATGACCTCAGCGTCAACTGTTTTTTAAGAACGGAATTAATTCAATGTACTGGCAGATTGCCTTGACCGAGGGGGCCAAGGAGAGGTCAGCCTTCTCAACACCAGAGGGGCACTACCAGTTCAGAGTTATGCCCTTTGGGTTGAAGAACGCCCCTGCCACCTTACAGAGACTGGTGAACCAGGTGCTGAGTGGGCTGCAGGAATTCAGCCTGGACGATATTGCTGTGTTCAGCTACGGTTGGGAGGAACATTTGCGACACCTCTGTGAAGTGTTGACGGCCTTGCAGAGGGCAGGCCTGACTATCAAGGCGAGTATGGGCCAGATAGAGCATGATTCTGTGGTGTACCTAGGACACCAGGTAGGGAGAGACCGGGTGGCGCCCCCACAGGCAAAGATTGAAACCATTCTGGCTTGGGAACCCCCCAAGACCCAGACAGGGGTGAGGGCCTTCCTAGGACTCATTGGATATTACCGACAGTTCTTGAGGGGGTATAGCACCATTGAAGCCTCCTTGACAGAACTGACGTCAAAGAAACAGCCCAAGAAGGTGATCTGGACTGATGCCTGCCAGACTGATTTTGATGCCCAGAAGACGGCCATGTCACACGGCACACGTGCTTAAGGCGCCTGATTTCTCCAAGGAATCGTAGTGCAGACGGATGCTTCAGGGCATGGTGTGGGAGCAGAACTCTCACAATTGAATGACGAGGGCTTGGACCAACCCATAGATCTCATTAGCAGGAAGCTACTTACCAGGGAACAGAGGTGGAGTGCAATTGAAAAGGAAGCTTTTGCTGTGGTCTGGGCACTGAAGAGGTTGAGGCCTTACTTGTTTGGGACTCACTTCCTGATTCAGACAGACCACAGGCCCCACAGATGGATGGTGCAGACGAGGGTGAGAGCCCACAACTGTTGAGGTGGTCCATCTCCCTACAGGGAATGCACTTCATGGTGGAACACCGCCCTGGAACAGAACTTGCCAATGCCGACGGTCTGTCCAGATTTTTCCGCCTTAGTGATGAGAACTCCCATGAGGGTGGGTAGTTCCCCCCACTTTCCGGCTGGGGGAGACACATGTTAGACCTGGCACTTCTTGGCATGATTACCCCTGACTTTTTGCCTCTACCTCCCCTATTTTTGACTGACTTAGAAGTGCTCCCTGTATAAAGTGTATCGGTAATTGGTTTTACATGATTGGTATGTTTGCCTTACTAGTAAAGTTCCTAGTAAAGTGTACTATGTGTGCCAGGGCTGGTAATGCAAATGCTACTAGTGGGCCTGCAGCACTATTTGTGCCACCCACACAAGTTGCCTTAAAAATGGAACTCAGGCCTGCCATTGCAGGGCCTGCGCGCAGTTTGTTAAACTGCCATGTTGTTCTGTCAAGTGCACTCACTTGCCAGACCTTACCCTTCCCTTTCTATGAACATCAGACACCCCTATGGTAGGTCTAGGGTACCACCTGGACAGGGTGTAGTGCATGTGAAAGGTAGGACATGTACTAAGGTGTGTGTCATGTCCTGACAGTGAAATAATCTCCATCTCGTTTTTTACTGTTGAAAGACCATTTTGCCATTTTGCCCTTGGGACAGAATGGAAAAGCTATGTAATATGTTTTCCAGCCTGTCTTCGCAAAGGCTTCAGATGGAAAGGTGAAGTTTAGTATGTCTGAACTCACAGTGTAATAACACATCTTTTTATGTAGGTGTTTTTTACATTATGTGTTCAGAAGCCACTCTTTTAGAAGTGGCTGAGGTTTTGTGCTCTGACATTTCTGTGTGTCTCTGCCTGGCTGTGGATTGACTGTCTGGATTTGAAAGCAATAGGATCTGGGGAATGTCTGGACCCAGGGGATGAGGTGAGACAGCAACAGGAGTGTAGGGGGAGGAGAAACCCCTAGAGGTGAAGAGGCCTGGGTTGCTGCTATAAAACAATTGGCTCATCTCCTGCTGAGTGATTGAGAATCAAGACCCCCACTAATCAAAGGAAGAAAGGTGTCACTGGCAGGGAGGCACTCAGAACTGGTTTGAACAAGGGTGGGTGCCCCCCTGAAACACAAAAACTTCAAAGCCATTGATGGGTATAACTATGAGAGCTGAAGCCCCTGAACCTTAGAGAATGGCTTGATCAAGTGTGAACAAGACTGGAGCTACTTCATGGTCAAGAGGACCTTTGCCAAGGACGAAGAGACTAAAGGATAGGACTGACCCTTGCTGTGTGTTCTGGGGCTGGCCTGCAGTTTGCTGTTTTAACCAAGGAAAGGCTAAAGGGACTTTGCTGTGTGCTATGTCCCCCTGCTTGAAGGACTTTGCTGTGTGCTGTGCTCTGTGTCCTGATGTAACTTATCCCCAAGGGCTCGAGGTGAGCTGGCTCCCTGTTCGGAAACACAGGAACACAAAAGTTTCCATGAGAGTCTCAGCGGCACTGTGTGCGCGTGCTTGTTGCAGCCTGAGACCCTCGTAAGGCGTGCCCTGTGATCGTGGGCACCTGGAGTCCAAGCAAGGATCATCGACGCTGTGTGCGGGTGCGTTGTGCACCGTGAGACCTTCGTGAGGATTTGCCTTGTTATCGTGTGCACCGAAATCCAAGTGAGTCTCATCGACGCTGTGTGCGGGTGTGTTGTGCACGTGAGACCTTCATGAGGATTTGCCTTGTTATCGTGTGCACCGGAGTAAAGTGAGTCTCAACGACGATGTGCGGTTGATCTTTGTGCCGCCTGAGACCCGTGTGTGGAGTGCCCAGTGATCATGCACCTGCAGCATAAGGAAGACTCAGTGACGCTGTGTGCGTGTGCTTTGTGGCAGCCTGAGATTTTCGTAACTGAAGCGCCCGGACCGGCAGTCCCGGCGGAGCTGAATTGCTGGCCCGAGCCACCTTTGCCAATTCACAAAGCTGAATTGGAGGCCCAGCCGCTGGACGAGGAGAGGAGAGTGAGTTCGCACCCCCCAGGTAACGTGTGTCGACTCCTGGGGCGGGCACGGGCTCGGAGGGAGACGCTCTCGGCCTCTCTCTCGTGTTGGCAGCGCGAGCCTCTGCTTCGGCTCGTATTGCAGCCCGTATTGCCAAGGGAGTGGCAGTACAGGGGCCGGAGTGCGAAGCTGCACTTTTTGATTACATCGTACAGTGTTGGGGAGAAGGAGAGAGCGCCTAAGGCCCGGTGATCGTGGCCTGATTGTATTATGCATTATTCCATTTCTGCAGAACGGAGTACCTGACTGTCGTATTACACATTGCATCATTTCTGCATAACGGAGTACCTGATTAGAGTATTACGCATTGCATTGTTCCTGCATAACAAACTACCTGATTAGTGTGTGATGCATGGCATTTTATCTGCATAACGAACTACCTGACTGTCGTATGACACATTGCCTTGTTTCTGCATAACGAACTACCTGACTAGCGTATTGCGCATTGCATTTGCAAAGTGCCTGATTGTTGTGTTACGCATTGCATTCTTTTCATTGCAGAGTGTCTGATTGCTGCGTTATGCATTACAGTATTTTTACATTGCAAAAGTGCCTGATTCTAGCATTACAAACAGTATGACATAATATTAGGAGTACCGGAGAATGTTTAGAAGTGCTCATTAATGGGGAACAACATTTACAACGCAACTTTTACAACGCACTACACTTACAACGCATTTTTTACAACGCAACATCCATTACAACGCATTCCATTACATAGCATGACACTACAACGCATTTTTAAAAACTACCTTTACAACGCATTCCATTACATGGCATACTACCTTTACAACGCATACCATTACAACGCATTATATTACACTACACTATCCAACACTTACCCTACTGTTGCACCCCCTGGAGTTAGAATAGTAATTTTTACCCCTATACTATCCAACACTTACCCTACTGTTGCACCCCCTGGAGTTAGAATAGTAATTTTTACCCCTATACTATCCAACACTTACCCTACTGTTGCACCCCCTGGAGTTAGAATAGTAATTTTTACCCCTATACTATCCAACACTTTCCCTACTGTTGCACCCCCTGGAGTTAGAATAGTAATTTTTACCCCCATACTATCCAACACTTACCCTACTGTTGCACCCCCTGGAGTTAGAATAGTAATTTTTACCCCTATACTATCCAACACTTACCCTACTGTTGCACCCCCTGGAGTTAGAATAGCAATTTTTACCCCTATACTATCCAACACTTACCCTACTGTTGCACCCCCTGGAGTTAGAATAGTAATTGTTACCCCTATACTATCCAACACTTACCTTACTGTTGCACCCCCTGGAGTTAGAAAAGTAATTTTTACCCCTATACTATCTAATACTTACCTTAAATGGAATTTAATATTATGCGTTGTAATGGTATGCGTTGTAAAGGTAGTATGCAATGTAATGGAATGCGTTGTAAAGGTAGTTTTTAAAAATGCGTTGTAGTGTCATGCTATGTAATGGAATGCGTTGTAATGGATGTTGGGTTGTAAAAAATGCGTTGTAAGTGCATGCGTTGTAAAAGTGTGCGTTGTAACGACATACATCCCTCATTAATATGGCCAGAAATTACAAGGGCTGGCTCGCCTAACAACCGGAGAAATATTACACAACCTCATATGTTGGATTTATATTGTGTGGTCTTATCATATACCTTTTTACATAAAGTTTATACTCGTTTTTATAAAACTTGTGTGGAGTCTATTTGTGGCGTCATCATTGGATTATTGCGAGCGTGGTTGCAAATACTTTACACATTTGCCTTGAAGATAAGCCTGGATGCTCGTGCCAAGCTACCAAGGGGGTGAGCAAAGCTATCTAAGAAGGTAACCTTCCTTTCCCTGACATTGGAACATGAATCCTTACTTGGCCTAAGGTACCTACCTCAGCCAACCAGGGATCCCGGGCCTAACACTTACCATACCAATTTAGGGGAGAAAGCACAGAGACTGGGGTCCTGATTAGCAGGATCCCAGTCAGACTAGTCAGAAACAGCATAGCACCAGGCAAAAAGTGGGGGTAACCATAAAAGCAGATCCTACTTTCCTACATCTGGTCACTTGGTAGGTGATACACTTAATGTGTTGAAGTCACAGGATAGTATGGCCACGATTGCACATCAGGCAATCTAATAGTATTTTTGTATTGAGAGAGGGTTGGGTATCTATGCAAATTGACAGCCAGAGAAGCATAGGAGCCAGTGCGATCGCATCTGTCAAATAGCCCAATTCCAATTCCTCAAGCGCAAAATAAGTAGAACAAAAGGAACACCAAGCAAACTCAAACAGAAATGATTTTTCTCTGCCTGGAGGAATTTCATTTCATGGAAACTCCATAGTCCCGCCCCAAAAGAAGCAGAGAGGAGGAACCTATGCTTATATATGTACAAGATTGGTTTGATTGGCTTATTGTCTATATTTTTCTCAAAATTTAACAGGGGCCATAAGATTGAGCAAATCTGGAGCACCTAATAAACACGCAGGGGCCCCAGGTCCCCTTGGAGTCAAATGTAATACCAAGACATGAAAACTGTCTGGCCCTTTCTACGCACACCCCCTCAACACTAAAGACCCTAGATGTATGGGTGAATGGGCCACAAGTGATATAGTATGTTTTTGATGGGCTAATGTCAAGATTGAGCTGGTCCATTAACTCCATATCAGCATATAACAAGGTGAATAACGATGTTGCGCTTAACTTGGGCAGAGCATATCCATGTTCAGGCAAAAATGGGCTAAGTAGGGTACAATAAAAATAAAATAGGAGCCCTTACACACCCCTGTCTCACACCAATGGGTTCAGGCTGAAGGGCCGAGTGCACTCTCCACCCTTCCCATATCTTACAGACACAGAGAAATCATGATGAAGAACCCAAAGGAACTCCACCAAGGGGAGTCCATAGAAATTTCATGAAGTAAAAGTCCAAGTTTAGGTCTATTCATGCAGTCAAAGCCAAGGTCCAATCGAGATATAAGGTTCTTTTTTGGCAACCATGTATTTACTGCTCACTAGATGAAGATTTAGATACTGCTCATTGGCCCCTGAGCCAGGTGTGAAGCCAAATTGAAATTCAGACAAAATTCTAGCCTTAGCACACCAGGACTGAATTCTAGGTAGCACTGCATCACCCAGGACTTTCAAAATAGAGTCAAGAAGTGATGTAGGCCTGTAGCAAGGAGGCTTCTTCCTATCACCCTTCTTAAATACTGGGACAATAATGGTGGTGTACCAGGAAGATGGAAATTTAGTACAACAGGAAGCATTCAGCACGTTGATAATAAGGGGAGCCCAGAAAACGAGAGCCGTAAAACCAGCATTGGACTTATATAGATCAAGGAGAACACTGTCAGGTCCTGGTACTTTGCCACTAGGGCTTCCTGATACAGCAAAAGCGAGGTCGTCAAGATACAATGTAATGGCTCATGGGTATTTGCACTACAGGAATCCCTCTGTGGGGTCTCCATCAGAATTAAAATTAGATGTATAAAATGCACTAAAATGCACAACCCATTGATTCTTGTTAATATTGACGGTTAAAGATGGAAAAGTCATTAATTAATTAAGAATGATACTTATTAACAATATCCCAAAAAACCTCTGGGTTGCGATTATCCAAGAAAGAGACCAGGGTATCCCAAGTAAAATCTTTGAGAAAATGTTTCCTGGATCTGAGAGCATTTTGTATATTCTGCACTGCACCTAATGATTAACTCCTTTTTCTGAGGGTTGGAATTAAGGGCCGCGCGTAACGCCCTGTTGGATTGTCTGTAGGATCTTTCAAACCAGCTAGGATAAGAATCCTTGGTTTTGTGAATCAGGGGAAATAAAAGATCCCTGGTGCAGCATCCCTAGTCAACAAATGTACTGACAATAAGTTTGCAGCTGTCATATAAAAAAAGTAGGCAGGAATAAACCAGATTGAAGTAAAAGCTCACAAAGTCAGCAAAAAGACGAGGGATGTTAGCATCCTTCCACCTCCGCCTTAACCCAGTGTCAATGAGTTTTACATGCTGGAGATGCCTAGGGTGAGCTGGAAGAACATGCTTAGGAATTTCCAACACAATTGAATTCATATTATGATCACTAAGCGCACTAGTCTTAACACCACCCGCACAACTATATTGTTCAGCCTTTTGGACATAAAGTTGTAATTGATGACTGTGCGGTTACCATGCCCTTTAAAAGATGTGACTTGATTTTCATGGGTACTTGTAACATCCCAAAAATTGCATAAATCAGAATCGCAAAGGAGCTGGAATAAAAAACGACCCCTGGTATCCATGAAAGATATCCTTCATCTGATGAGTGTCTGGGGGACACTCATCACATGACCCAATTAAAGCATTAAAATCACCACACAAGATAACAGTCAAATTTAGTTTTAACGAATTATAACTAGATCTAAAAGTTGACAAAATATAGGCAAGCAAATCCAGTTTACCAGAGGGAGAATCAGCCTCTACCACATTGTAAAAATAAATCACAAAGACATAAAAACTCTTTGTAAAAATAGTCCAGAAAATTGGAATACCAGAGAAAGAGGAAGAAATAGGTACCACTTTTACATTCAAGAAAACCTTAAAAAGAGCTTAAATACCGCCACAAGATCCTCCTGAGTGAGATGGCAGGGCAAGCTTGGAAAAACTAGAAAAACCATCTATGCTAATCATATTCCTGGCCCAGGTTTCCCACAATAAAACAATATCAAAGTGGTTAACAAGAACCAGCCAATGTTCATCCCCAATCTTGGAAACAATACCTGATATATTCCAGCTGGCAATATTTAACAAGTGGCCCGAACTTTAGAATAGAGCCCCACATCATTTGAGGCTAGAGGACACAGCCCAAGAGGAATACTGGGATGAGAAAAAGTAACATTGTTTAGTCACTGAATAGCACACAATTTGGCTACGGCCTGATTCTGATTATAAATGGGAATAGTGGTGGTGACAGTGCCATCGGGCCAGCCTATTGAGAAACACCTGGTTGCAAGTTGGACAAATGAAAGGGCAGTAGGAACAAACCCAAAGGCAAGATCTCAATGTTATCAACTGCAGAGACCCCAAACTAAGCCTGCGATGATAAACCACAAGCGAAGGCAGGCAGTTTGCAGATAATCAAAATACAATCCCCCTTAAATCTTTCAGGCTAATCAGGTGTGCAGGGCAGTTCCCTGAAAAACTAAATCTTGTCATACCGCTCCACATTGAAAGCAGAGTTCCTGGACATCCAGTGACAGACCTTGTTTATAAGATGCATAAAAGGTTCAGGGGACCCTGCTGCCAACACAGGACCATTATCCAAAATCACAAAGTAAGGACAAGCCTCAGATGGTACATTAAAGCGAGGACAACAAGAAAGACCCCCAGGCCAAGTAGTGGCCTGCTGGATACCTGGATAACATGGCTGGGGATCTGACACACTTCTAAGAGGCTTTGAGATCTTTTTCTCACTGGTATGTGGGGGTGCCTTGGGGCTGTACAGAAACAGGTGGAGGCAATGAGGGACGTTGGGGTGACTGGCTAACGGTTAAATGGGTGGGCCTGATCACATCACTGAGCACTTGGTAGCAGATGGTACTGAAACAGCACCAGTTACTGGAGCAGAACCTGTGGGTTGAGAAGACACTATCCTAGGAGATATAAGGACGGAAAATTGAGACAAAACAAGTTCATTCTTTTCCAAAGTCTTCAGGTGGCCAATAACAGGTTCTAAACTGCAGGACAGAGTTCAATGCAAAGTGTCAGAAAGAGAAGCCAAATTAATACACTGAGAGCCCACTTGAGGCCCATTTTTAAACCTGGTGGGGGCCCTATTTAGGGCAGCTCTCTTTTTAGGTCTCGCCTGACCCAGCGCATGCGCTGGTCTGGCGAGACTTTTTGTGAGGGCTCAAAAAATGCTACCATGGCCAGCCAAGAGCTACAGTGCATGTGCACGGGCGCACACTTAGGAGCAGAGGCTGGCAAACCTCGTCATGCACATTAAGCGCCCGCGATCACTTTCACTTTCACCCGCGATCACTTTCGCGGCGTCCCTTTGATGTTCTCGTTCAAAGAACATCAATCATCAAAGAACATGTTTTGTTAATGCTTTGCTGCGCCCGTTTGACTTACAATGTGCTTTCTCTTTCCACAAACTCGATGTTTGTGTTCCTTTATTTTGAGATGCTTTTAGTATTACTGTTTTGTGACTTAAAGAACATTAAGGAAATGTTACTGTGAAACTGGACAACGTTCACAGTGTTTATTTCTGAACGCTGCTTCATGTCCGTTGCACCATTCAGGGAGTCCTTTCGTTGGCGCTTTCATGAGGACATGATGAGGAAGCTGGAAACTTTTGGCACATTCTCTTTAAAAGCACAGCATGTTGGCGACTGGTTAATCGATTAGACCTATGTAGCGCTTTAGATCTCAGAGCGCTTTGGTGGGTGCAGCAGTTACAACTCATGAAATATGGGGTGCAACTCACAAGGAGGGGGCAGGTTTGAGTGCACATTGGCTGCAATCGAACTCTTAAGATGATGGGCTGTGTGTATCCATTATCAGCACTCAGTCTTCGCTAAGTGATCTTGTTTGTTTTGTTGTTGTGTTAATGCTTTGCTGCGCCCGTTTGACTTACAACGTGCTTGTTCCTTTATTTTGAGATGCTTTTAGTATTACTGTCACACACACAACCACAACCACACACAACCACAACCACACACACAACCACAACCACAACCACACACACTCAACCACAACCACACACACAACCACACATACAACCACACACACACACAACCACACACACACAACCACATACACACAACCACACACACACCCACAACCACACACACACAACAACCACACAACCACGCACACAACCACACACACACAACCACACATGCAACCACACACACAACCACACACACACAACCACACACACAACCACAACCATACACACAGCCACACACACAACCACACACACACACACAACCACACACAACCATACAACCATACACACAACCACACACACAACCACACACACAACCTCACACACAACCACACACAACCTCACACACAACCACACACAACCACACACACAAACACACACAACCACACACACAACCACACCCACAACCACACACATACACAACCACACCCAACCACACCCACAACCACACACACACAGACACAACCACACACACACACACACAACCACACACACAACCACACATACAACCACACAACCACACACACAACCACACACACACAATCACACACAACCATACAACCACACACACAACCACACACAACCACACACACACAACCACATACACAACCACACACAACCACACACACAAACACACACAACCACACACACACCCACAACCACAACCACACATACAAACACACACAACCACACACACACCCACAACCACACCCACAACCACACACAACCACACCCAACCACACCCACAACCACACACACAACTACACACACACACACACAACCACACACACAACCACACACACAACCACACACACAACGCACACAACCACACACACAACCACACACACACACACAACCACACACAACCAAAACCACACACACAACCACTTTGTGGTAATGCTTTGTGCGCCCATTTGACTTACAATGTGCTTTCTCTTTCCACAAACTCGATGTTTGTGTTCCTTTATTTTGAGATGCTTTTAGTATTACTGTTTTGTGACTTAAAGAACATTAAGGAAATGTTACTGTGAAACTGGACAACGTTCACAGTGTTTATTTCTGATCGCAGCGGCAGCTTCATGTCCATTGCACTATTCAGGGAGTCCTTTCGTTGGCGCTTACATGAGGACATAATGAGGAAGCTGGAAACTTTTGGCACATTATCTTTAAAAGCACAGCATGTTGGCGACTGGTTAATCGATTAGACCTATGTAGCACTTTAGATCTCAAAGCGCTATGGTGGGTGCAGCAGTTACAACTCATGAAATATGTGGTCCAACTCACAAGGAGGGGGCAGGTTTGAGAGCACATTGGCTGCAATCGAACTCTTAAGATGATGGGCTGTGTGTATCCATTATCAGCACTCAGTCTTCGCTAAGTGATCTTGTTTGTTTTGTTTTTGTGTTAATGCTTTGCTGCGCCCGTTTGACTTACAACGTGCTTTCTCTTTCCACAAACACAATGTTTGTGTTCCTTTATTTTGAGATGCTTTTAGTATTACTGTCACACACACAACCACACACACAACCACACACACAGCCACAACCACATGCACAACCACACACACAACCACACAAGCACACACATACACACACACACACAACCACAACCACAACCACACACACAACCACACATACAACCACACACACAACCACACACACACACACACACAACCACACACACAACCACACGCATACACACAACCACAACCACACACACAACCACACACACAACCACACATGCACAACAACCACACAACCCACACACAACCACACACACAACCACACACAACCACACACACAACCACAACCACACACACAACCACACACACAACCACACACATAACCACAACCACACACACAACCACACCCACACAACCACATACACAACCACACACAACCACACACACACACAACCACACACAACCACACACACACACACAACCACACACACACAACCACACACACAAACACACACACACACAGAACCACACACACACAACCACTTTGTGGTAATGCTTTGTGCGCCCATTTGACTTACAATGTGCTTTCTCTTTCCACAAACTCGATGTTTGTGTTCCTTTATTTTGAGATGCTTTTAGTATTACTGTTTTGTGACTTAAAGAACATTAAGGAAATGTTACTGTGAAACTGGACAACGTTCACAGTGTTTATTTCTGATCGCAGCGGCAGCTTCATGTCCATTGCACTATTCAGGGAGTCCTTTCGTTGGCGCTTACATGAGGACATAATGAGGAAGCTGGAAACTTTTGGCACATTATCTTTAAAAGCACAGCATGTTGGCGACTGGTTAATCGATTAGACCTATGTAGCACTTTAGATCTCAAAGCGCTATGGTGGGTGCAGCAGTTACAACTCATGAAATATGTGGTCCAACTCACAAGGAGGGGGCAGGTTTGAGAGCACATTGGCTGCAATCGAACTCTTAAGATGATGGGCTGTGTGTATCCATTATCAGCACTCAGTCTTCGCTAAGTGATCTTGTTTGTTTTGTTTTTGTGTTAATGCTTTGCTGCGCCCGTTTGACTTACAACGTGCTTTCTCTTTCCACAAACACAATGTTTGTGTTCCTTTATTTTGAGATGCTTTTAGTATTACTGTCACACACACAACCACACACACAACCACACACACAGCCACAACCACATGCACAACCACACACACAACCACACAAGCACACACATACACACACACACACAACCACAACCACAACCACACACAACCACACATACAACCACACACACAACCACACACACACACACACACAACCACACACACAACCACACGCATACACACAACCACAACCACACACACAACCACACACACAACCACACATGCACAACAACCACACAACCCACACACAACCACACACACAACCACACACAACCACACACACAACCACAACCACACACACAACCACACACACAACCACACACATAACCACAACCACACACACAACCACACCCACACAACCACATACACAACCACACACAACCACACACACACACAACCACACACAACCACACACACACACACAACCACACACACACAACCACACACACAAACACACACACACACAGAACCACACACACACAACCACATACACACACACAACCCCACACACACAACCACACCAAGCATTGGCATTGCCAATAGGTCTTGCCTTTGTGACCTTATAAGTGTTTAGCCATGCAACAGTTGATGTGGATGCACCAAGGATATTGTGCTGCATGACTACATACTTAGAAGGTCCCAAAAGCGAGACCTATTGGCTATGCCAATGCTTGTTACATTTTGGAGCAGGGCCTGCAGGAAGGGCAAGAGAGCTATCCAAGTATTTGGACACAGTAAGCAAATCCTGCAAATCCAAGGGAACAATGGACGAAGATTCTCGAGGAATTAATGCACTGTCACTGTTACCTTGGGCCAACTGAACAAAATTCGATGATACATCCGTTCCCACAGTAAGACACCTTTCCACCAGAGCTATCTCCTCTGAGATGGCACCAACAGCTTTAATAAATAAGGCATCGATGATTGAGGAATTGTGATCAATGGAATGCTTTCTACATTTCCCATACCTGATAACATGTCAACAGACACCCTTGCTGTTAGAAGACAAAGAACCAAAACTCAATAATCCAAGAGCCTGGGCCCAGTTCGGCCTCAATTGGGGAATGACGGGTGAATATTGGCCCCGCCCTCAGTACAGGTCACACCCAGGCATGGCCCATGCACATCCCATGCATCAGAGTGAGGAACAGAGATTATAGCACACAAATATCTCTCAGCCCTCCTCCTGCAGCAAAGCTCATTGGGCAGAAGGGATTCTTAGGACTTGTAGTTGTTCATACATCCCATGGAGTATAGTGAGGGGCAGCGCTTTACAGCCCATGGAGATGGCTCAGCCCCCCCCCCCCTTCTGCAGCAAAGCTCATTTGGCTGAAGCAATGTCTGTAGTCCAAATCCACTGTTCATTCGTTTCATGCAGTGGGATGAGGGGCATCAGTTTATAGCACTTTAACATTGTTCAGCACTCCCTCCTGCAGTGAGGCTCGTTGTGCCGAAGTGATGCCTGAACTTGTAGGAATGCAGAAATCTGCCATTGGTCCATCCTGCGCAATGAAGTGAGTGGCAGTGCGTTACAGTGCTCGAGGATGGCCCCGCCCCCTGCAGCAAGGCTCATTTGGTATAAATGTTGCCTGGGACATGTAGTCCTGTTTAAATCTGCTGTTTTTTGTCCCATTCAGCAGGGAGAGGGGCTACACTTTATAGAGCTTGAAGATGGGTCCGCCCCTCTCCTGCAGCAAGGTTCGTTGGGCTGAAGTGATGCCCAGGATCTGTAGTCCCACTGAAATCCACTGCTCATTCGTTCCAACCAGTGGAGTGAGGGGCAGCGCTTTGAAGATTGTTCGAACCCTTCCTCTCCTGCAGAAAGGCTCAATGGGCTGAATTGATGCCTGTACCTGTAAGCATGCTGAAATCCTCCGGTCATTTGTCGTTCTGTACATTCATCATTTGATTGATTGTTATTTTAATTACTTGTTGATTTTTAATCAACTATGAATTGGTTGCTAACTTTATTTATATTATTTATGTTTGTAATTTTGTCAAAAACTTTTTAACTATTAATTTTATTCTATTTACTTGGTTAATGTTAAATGCAATATCAATAATTTATTATATCATTTTTATAATATGTATTTTCTTAATAATTTGAATTGTCAGTGTTAGTTTTAGGGTAGAAGGCTGGGAAGTTTTTTAACTTGAACTATTTTAATATGTTCAAATAGTTTTTTATTTTATATTTAATTGATGTTTATTTTTTAAATATTTTAAAATTGTATTTTCTTTGTTCAAATGTAATTGTTTTACTTAAAACAGTTAGAAGTGGGAATAGTAAATCAGACCCCTCCAAAGTCTAAAACTTTCCATAATGTTGCTCAGATTGAGTTGTAATAGTTAATTTTACCTTTCCAAAGGTCAACACTTTCCCTACTTTTGCTACAATTGGAGTGGAAATCGTAAATCTGATCCCTCCAAAGTCCAACACTTACACTACTGTTGCTCAGTTTGGAGTTGGACTAGTAATCATTTCTTAATTTGTAAAGAAGTAAGTTCCAGGGCCAATGTCACTGCATAGGAGTACACTACAACTGGATTCACCAACAGCTCGGTCATTCATGCCAAATGTCAGTATCGGCATTAACTATGTGCCAGATTTTTAATTTTTAAATAAACAGTAAGCAAAAATTCAGCTGAAGAATAGGCAGACAGCACCACCATGTGATGTAATCCCATAATAGATACCGGTGTTTATAAATATGTGTTGGTGCCAGGCATTTGAAAACGCCAGCTCAAATTAAACACTGATAGTAATGCTGACCCCACTCCAAAGTCAACACATTCCTTACTGTTGCTAAAATTAAAGATGAAATAATAAATATGACCCCTACAAATCTGAAAGGTATTTATTTATATATATAAAATATATCCAACACACAAAGTTGTCTGCTATAGAAGACGCCACACCACAGATAAATATTCGCCAAATCTGTTTATTGATGGAAGCAGCAGCGTGAGCACAACCCAGTCCACACAGATCAAAGTCCAGTCCCGACAAGTGTCTTGTATCACTTCCTCAGGGGCATTGGGCTTGAAAGCAACAGCAGAGCACTTTTGGTGGCATCATTTTGAATTCCAAGCACCCCGCCTCAGTGGGCGTGGGCCTCATGGTGGCTTGCTGGTACTTGTAGTACCTGCCTTCTCTCTCAAGTGAGTTGCTTGCTGTAGACAGGCAAAATAAAGTTCATGACATCACAGTGGATCGTGGCACAAGGTTGCAGTTCACTGCCACAGCTATTGTCCCTTCAAAAACGGCACCCGTGCCATAAGCAATTACGCCGGTTGACGGATTCGCAGGAATGCTGAAACAGCATTGGGTCGTCTGCCACGGCTCAGGCTAGCCGCTGAACATCCAACACACAAAGTTGTCTGCTATAGCAGACGCCACACCACAGGTAAGTTATTCGCCAAATCTGTTTATTGATGGAAGCAGCAGAGTGAGCACAACCCAGTCCACACAGATCAAAGTCCGGTCACGACGTGTTTCGTGTATCACTTCCTCAGGGGCACTGGCCTTGAAAGCAACAGAAGAGAACTTTTGGCGGCATCTTTTTGAATTCTAAGCACCCGGCCTCAGTGGGCGTGGCCCTCACGGTAGCCTGCTGCTACTTGTAGTGCCTGCCGTCTTTCTCAAGTGAGTTGCCTGCTGTAGACAGTCAAAATAAAGTTGATGACATCACAGTGGATCGTGGCACCAGGTTGCAGTTCGCTGCCACTGCTATTGTCCCTTCAAAAACGGCACCCATGCAATAAGCAATTTCGCCGGTTGACGATTAATTAATCAATTTTTATCATATGACATAATTATGAATTTGAAACGAATGTCTAATTCAATCTTGAAATGTACTGCACAATGAACTCAATTAGATAAAAACTCTGAGTGCTCATGTGAAATGTACATAGGGAAGTAACATAAGAACAGAAGGAAATGGCTTTATGTCTTTTTAAATTGTACAGTTTGCGGAAAATAATCTTATCCTGCACAAGCACTTTTTCCTGACATAAGAATGTACTTTACAATCATTCTCAAAATGGTGTTTGAATTGCACGTTGTTTGTTAATGGAGGCTTGCAGTCTAGTCACCAAGAAGCAGTAAACACAAACAAAGGGTTAAGCACATAGC